>NC_133754.1:4598333-5206666 GCF_036562045.2 Rhinolophus sinicus | reverse complement strand
GTCCCTGTTCTCCTAGACTGGGTTGATAACCAATGAAGTGGGGCTGAAAGGCAGTGAAAGGGGGATTTGCTGCTCAGCAAACTGGGTAGGGAGAGAGAACAAGAACAAATGTTCACTGAAACACCTGGGGGTTCTTTTTCCCGAGCCAGATTGATTCCTGGTTCTTATCTTTCGGCACCACCCTCCCTGAAGCCCAGCGAGGGCCTGGGGAAGAGCTGGCAGTGATTTATGGGGCCACCAGCAGCGGTTACAGGGAATGCATCACACCTGTGCGCTCCGAGCTCGGACGACATGCCTCTGCCTTACAAAGCTGGTTTTAAAGCTGCCTCCGTGGCCTCCAGCCCCCACCTTAGAAATTACCTCTGGAAGTTCTATTTCCTTGATTAAAGAACAGATGAGGACCGGAGGTCACATGGTCTCCCATGAAAGTCTACGCTTAGTCACCCTAGAGAGAGGCCAACACCAGGGCCTCTTGTAAAAGCCCTCTAGACAGACAGACCGTCCTGAGGTTTAACGGGGCCCTTCTACTGCAGAGTAAAGCTGTTAGCTCTTATCTGAACCTTTGTAGAAGGCGGGCACCCCGTTCCATCACAGTGCGGGGTCTACTTGCATAGTCATGTAATCACAAGTCATATTTCCACGATGCTTCCGAATGGTGGTCTCTCAGCTTTAACTGTACATTTTAAATTGCCTGGGGAGCTTTTACTGCTGGGCCCCACCCCCAGCGTGCCGACATCACCTGTGTATGGTGCCCTCTCCCCCCTACCCTTCCCCCACCTCGGAGTCCTGTGATAGCTCCCCCAGGAGATTCTAATATGCAGCCAGCACTGAGAACCCCTGTGTCCCCAAGAGTTTCAAAGCACTTTCTGCACTATTTCAGCTGAACCGCTAGAGGCAAGGTGAGCCTGCCCCAGTTTCCCAGGCAAGTCTTTTTATAGCCCCGACTTCAGAAACCTTAAGTCTCATTCTACCCCTGGAGTTTTTCCAATTTCCTTTTCTTTCATGGAACCTACAATTGATATGCCTTCCAGCTTTAAAATTCTCCAATTATCTGAATGTACCCTCTGGGCACTAGAGAGCTCGGTCTGTTCCGTGATTCCCCAAGCACTGGAAACATTTTGGCCCCAAACCTTCACTCTCTAAAGACACTAGGAAGTCTTTCCAACTTCCCTCCATCTAAGGAGGAGACCAAAAGACCCAACTGCCTTCAGGGCAAGCGTGTGAAAGTCTTCCTCTGGCGGAAAGGCCCCACCTTATGGAGAGTGGGGCTGATTTCTATTCAAAGGACGGTGTCTGTCCCTTGGAAGGCCTGGGCTGCGACCTGTGACCTCAGGCAAATTGCTTATTGGGTCTGCACCTCAGTTTTCTCCTCTGTCATATCAATGGGACAGTGTTTTTACGGCTCACATAACAAACCCTACAAAGTGCAAAGACACGCTTTCTTCCACTTTTACTCAGGGACAATTTTTACATTCCGTTTTACAAACTAGGCACATTTGACTGAAAGAGGTTTAAGTGACTTGCTCAAAATCGCACAAATAGAAACCGGCAGGACTTGGTTTGGAAGTCAGTTTGTATTAGTTCCCCACCCTTTATTTGTTTCACTATCGCACAGTAAGTTCCCGAAAAGTGTCAATAATAGCCTCCGCCTCAAAGGGTTTTAGTAGCATTGAATGTGGTAGGCTGGGCGGCAGGCTGTCAGCAAAGCATTGCTACTGGTACAAATCATAACAGAATAACGATCAGATTCCCACCATTTTCTTCCTTCTCTCTCCCATCTCTATAAGCTGGAAGGTCTGGGCCTGCTCTGATCTAATGAAAGCACGATCTCTGGGGCTGGGGTCCAGGTTTTGGCTTTTTTTTTTTTCTTGTTTGAAAGCTTCCTAGATGCATCTAGCACGCAGGCAGACTTGGGAACCACTGGCAGAAAACGTATCATGTGCTAAATTTCTCTGGCCCTCCAGAATGCGTCACATTGAGCCGGGCACATAAAGAACATGGTGTGATATAAAACCAGGGTACTGGAATTGGAAGATCCAGCCTTACTATGTATGTATGTATGTATGTATGTATGTATGTATGTATGTATGTATGTATTTAAGTTTAGTTACATTTTTGCAATAATAGATGAAGCTGGAAAACCCAGCTTTCAATCCAGCTCTACCACCTATTAGGGGAAGGGACTCATTCTGTCTGCACCTGAAATTCCTCATTTATTAAAAAACAAACCCAGGGTAACAGGCTGTTTTCTGCTGTCTGCAGAGCTGGGCTGAGAAGTGAGTCAGAGGCCTAACGTGTGCTCACGTGTTCACATTCGTTGAGTGCCGCATGTTAGGCAAGGTAAGGTGGTATGACGGTATGAGAAGTGCTTAATAAATATTTATTGGTGTTCACACGAGCTAACCTCCCCATCTTTTCTTCACCCTTAAATATGAAGCCGGAGGAGATAAATAAGAAATATAATTGCACCTCACACTTCAGGACTCCCCAGGCATCTCACATTAATAGGTCTCTTCAGCTGTCCTCTGAGTGCTAATAATTCCAGAGCGTTTGATGCTAGCACTTTCTCCCTGCAATGAATTGACCCCAGCTAAGAGCCCGGCTCCTTCCCAAATCTCATTACAATCAGCCTGATGGCAGACAGCCTTTAGAATGTAACAACATTGGAGCTTTTAAATCATTATCCTGACTCTGGGAGCATCACATTAGTAAATGGGGCTGAAGATGAGAAAGGAAAGGCAGGGAAGGGAGAGCAGTCTCCATGCCAGAGCTAACCCGCCACACGCCTCACCGTACGTAACCCACGGGATAATTTCGCCGAAGCCCGCAGCCCAGCTCCCGGCCGGCCAAGTGGCAGGATGTGTTTGGCATCACCTCACCCCTCACCCCACAGTGGAGGGTGGGGAGACATCTGCATTGACCCTTTCACACCTTTGCAAACTAGTGCCTAGATTACCCACTTTTCCCAGCTCACCATCCCGCCAAGGTAAAGGTCGTCAGTCTTTAAGACACATCTTGGTGAGCAAGAAGGGACTTAGGAGGCATTACTTTCTGTCGCTGCAAATGAGTTCCCCTCTTGCTGCTTTCCTGAGCTTCTGAGCTTCCTCATCACCTGTTCATTTGTTCCACAGATGTCAGTGCACACCTGTCATAGGTAAGGTACCAGGGAGGCCCTGCGGAGCATCCAAAGATGAAAGCCCAGCTACCCTTCTACTTTCTGCTTATCTCCCAGATGACTGTTTCCTACCACCAGCCCCCTCCACGGTGTGGGTTCTTGTCACGTCTCTTCTGGATATCGCGATGCGTCCAATGGGTCGGCTGTGGCCTGCAGTGTCCCCACCCCAGTGGTCCTCACTGCCAACGCCCTGAGATACCTCTCCCCACTCACTGGGAGTTCCCAGGGAGTTCCCAAGGGCCCAGGGCAGAGACCCTTCTCAAGACCCTTTCTGCCTATGTGGACCTTCCCTTGTCTGTGTCACACCTGCTCCAGTCCCACACTCAGCCACTAGGACTTTGTCACCTTCCTGCTTTGTCCACAGGAGGCCCCTTCTCTGGCTCCGTTCTTGCTACCTGGACTCATCCTCTAAGACCTCGCTTTCCTTCAGAGGCTCCCACACGTGGGACAAAGCCCAGAACCCATCACTCAGGGGTCCCTGCTTTCCTGCCTCTGGCCCTCAACACTCTAGATCAGTTGCTTTGTCTCCTGGTGTCTCCTTAGCTTCTGCCCTGGAGGCCATTCCCCTGAGCCTTGCAGGGCGGGTTCCAGAAACGTTCTTTGCATTTAGATTCTAACTCATGTGCCACTTCTTTAGAGAAGGCTTTCCTGGATGACCCAGTCCTCAGATGCTTGTTTTAATTCTCTGTAAAGAACTGACCATTACTTGATATATTTATAGTTTTTTTCTTCCTCCCTAGACTAGATTATAAACCCCATGAGATCAGGGACCAGTTTATCTTATTCACTAATACATCCCCGGAGCCTAGGACACTGCTTGGTATACAGTAGGTGCTAAATAAATACTTGAATGGGTGGGCGAGTGTGGATGGATGAATTGATAGCCTTCTCTGAAAGCGCTCCTTGACTCTCCAAGCTGTTATGACAGGCACACTATGCTTTCTCTTATCCCTCTGCTCAGGTTTGTGTTGTAGCCTTTATTACACATTAATGGATTGTAGCATAACCACAGCTCCTAACTCAGTTGACGTCATTAAATACATTTTCAAATCGAACATGGATTTGCCGTCTGGGAGTTTGCAGTCCCACAGGAGAGGTAGGGCACGCTCAGAAAGACCTAACCCCTCTATGTCAGTGTAAGTACAGTCCTCCCTTGGCATCCACTGGGGATTGGTTCCAGGACTCCCTGTGGGTACCAAAATCTGAGGGTACTCAAGTCCCGAGCACACCCTCCATATCTGTGGGTACCGAGTCTGTGGATTCAACCAACTTATTTCCCATCCGTGGTTGTTTGAATCCTCAGAGGTGAAACCCAGGGACATGGCGGGCTGCCTGTGCCCCAAAGGGAAGAGATGAAGTGACATGGAGCTGCAGGCTATGGGCTGCAGAGGAGGCCAGCTCCCCACACTCCTGGGGTAATAGGCAGGTACCCCCAGATTGATACCCAAGCTAACCGGGACTGGGGTGTTTCCCTGCCCTTCTTGGCAATTCTGGGTGGCTGTGTGGCCCAGCTCCGGTCAGTAAACCTTAAGGGCCACCCTTTGGAGGCGGGGATTCTGAGACAGCTGCTGCTTTCCCTTTCGGGCACAGCGTCACCCCTTCCCTTTCTCTTTGTCTTGAATGCAGTGAAGATGGTTAGAGCTGCCTAACCATGAGGTGACACCTGACAGGAAGGGAGAATCCCAGAGAGGCCAAGACCAACACTTTGAGAACCTGAACTAATGCTAAGAAAACATCTACTCTTAGACTTGTTTGTGAGAAAAACAAACCTTATTTGTCCAAGCCACTGATGCTCGATTGTTCTGTTCTTTCCACCCAATCTTACTCCTCACGGATAGAGAACAATGCAGACAGGTCCCATCCAGGCCTGGAGCTGGTCCAGAAGGCCACAGAATTCTCAGAGGAACTGGGAAAGTGACAGATAGCACAGAACAGAACCAAGAAGTGGCAGCTTGCTCCCAGGACAGACTCCTAAGTGCCACAAGCTTCAGGAGACCCCTGAGCTCCTGGCTCTGTCTGGCTATGGTTACAAAGCATTGGCGTAGTAGTCATGTATGTGACGATAGGAAACCAAAGTGACATGCCCTTCCGGTTCACCGTCACCTGTATCAGTGAAGCTCTTCATTTTCTCAGTCGTTCCAACCAAGGTTAGTCTCTTCCTCCTTCCTCCTTCCATAATTCTTCGTAGCTCCTCCACTCAAGGCTGGCTTCATGGGCCTCCAACCTGAGCAGCTACACACGGTCCCAGGCTTAGAGGTCCCCATACTTGATTTGATGCCCCGCTGTCACTGCCATGCTAATGTTTTAGCACAGGGCCCGATAGTTTTACTTTGCACTGTGCCCTACAAATTATGGAGCCAGTTCTGGTTCCACTTACAAACTCTGTGACGTTGGGCCAGGTCTTAGCTTCCCTGAACCTCAGTTTCCTCACTTGTAAAGTAAGAATAAAATAACTGCTTTGCCAGGTTGCTGAGAGGACTTGCTGAGATACAGACAAAGCAGCCCTCGTGCCTGGCGTCCGGGAGTGCTCTGTTCAGGTCTCTGTCCTGCCCTTCTCTTCTGGAGTATTTGTCCCAGCCTGACTTGTACTGTGGTCAGCTGGACACACTTCCAAAGCTGTGGAGGAGGTTCTCACTCCCGATGCCTCTCTAGGGGGTTGCCAGGGTTGCTCTCTGAGGGCTGAGAGCTCCCCCATTTCCTCTCACTGGGCCTGGGATGGCCCCTTGTCCTTGGAGGGCATCAGGTAAAGGTTAGAATGTATGAATGCTACTCTCGAAGCTTCTATGACTCTGCGTCAAAGCCCACTTCTCCTTTTCAAGTTGAATTTAGAGAACAGCGTAATTTAACAGAAGTATAATCAGGAAGGCACAATCAATATTTTGTGAGACTCAAAAACTGCTCTCCCAGCTCACTTAACAGAAGAAGGGTCAGAATGTCCTCGCCAGCCCTGCTGAGCATCCGTGTGGTGTGAGGTCAGAGCCAGGGTTTTACCAGACAGAGTCACAGGCAGACAGGACCTGGCTTCTTTCAGGGCCCAAGGTGAAGTCCACCCCGGGAGCAACAAACGTCCTTCGCAATAAGCCAGTTTCAACAGGGCGCTCCAGTCCCCTCGGACTGAATTCCAGGGCGATTGTGGGGCCTGATGGTGAAGGGTAACCCGTCCGCCACGCAGAAAAGTGGACACCGAGACCGAGTGTGGTTTCAAAGAAGTCAGGCCGCGACGTCAGGTGGTATTGACAGAGCAGTCAGAAGGCAGGAGAGTTTTGGACAGAGCTAACTCATTTTGTTGCATTTAGAAAAACTGTACTTTCAAAAAAATCTATACATTTCAAAGTTTTGTAAACAATAATGTAAATGGAGCCACTTAAAATGGGGCCAGAGCTGCCATCCTACAGGAACTGCCTGGCACGTCTGATGCCTCCAACCTTGGAATGTTCAAACAGGACAAAGTAACCTTCAGACCGGGCCCAAGCCACCTTGTTTCCCAAAGAACTGTTTGCAAAGATAACAAGAAAGCAGTTATTATGACTACCGGACTGCAAATTAAAAAGTGTTTAGAATGAACATCACTGTGTTATGTTATCTGCACCAATAGAAACACCTTCCTGCTGTGGATGTAACTGTTCTCCTTCCCTTTCTCATAAATTCCCTTTGCCTGTGTTTCCTAATTGGAGCACTATTTGGGCTTCTACCGGAATGAATGATGTCCAGATAGCTATCTCTTCTTACTAATGTCAAAGAAAGTCTTGGTTGCCTCTCTCTGTGAGAGGCCTTTTCATGTTTAGGTTAGCAGTTTCAAGCATTTTAATAAGCAACAGCTAATTGAATAGTACTTGATGTGGCCCATAGGACAAAGGACCGCCACTGACTGGGCCCCGGCTCCTCCCCTTTTCCCCGTCGCTATGGGTCAAATGTTCATCGCACCCACCAAGCGTTCAGTAAATCGAGCTTTACGAGGATAAGTACCTTGCTCAAGGGCACAGAGCTGGCAAGCCCAAGCTGACGGACTCCAAAAACCACTTGTGTGTAAAGTGCTTTAATCTCAAGTGTGCAGCTTGGTGAATTTTAACAGGTGCATAACCCAGGAACCGCTGCTCACATCATGCTACTTCCAGCATCCTGGAAGCTTCTCGCATGTCCCTTTCTGGTCAGTCCCCCTGCACCCCCTTCTCCAGGTATCCCCTCTTCTGACATCTATCTCCATCAGTTAGTTTGAGGCAAAATTATCTTGCTCGTTTCCCTTTCTGCATTTCTGTCTCCAGAGAAGACCAAGGGGTGCTTGTCTCTCCAGGGTCTGCTCATAAATCGTGTATCGTCCCGAACTAGAGTAGCAATTGTCTTGAATTTTTATAGGCTTTTGTGTTCAGAACACAAGAACCATCTGCCACGATCTGCCTCTTCTGGAGGGGAGGACTTCCTTTCTGTCTGGCTGAGGTGCAGGCCATCCCCTAATGTGAGGGAGACCCAGGGCAAAGGTCAAGTAGAGGCCCGCAGACTATTTGTCTAGTGTTTCAGAGTTACACACCAAGCCAACAGACTGCTAAGCAAAGCACATTTTTCCTTCCTATCTTGATACACAAACATCTTCATAATATGTTAGAAGCCCAGTCTTGAATTTAGACAGCTCAGAGTTCTGGAACACGGAGTGGAGAAAGTCAGCTATGGCTCCAGGCTGGGCAGCCCACCTGCTTCTCTTCCTGTCTCTGGCTCCATCCACTACCTGACGTATGGATATGGCCACCCCAGCCTGTCCATCTAAGTTCTGTCCACAGTCAACACAAAAATGAAACCGGACTCCCTGCCAGGCCTAAGGGCACGCATGCTGGGGGCAGTTGCATCCTCGGGTGGGCAGGTGTGCAGAAGACAAGCTCCCGATACCCAGAGAGGGCCTGGAAGGGAGGTGCAAGCTGCAGGTAGCAACACTTACTTGGGGCTGCAGATTCCTCCCCCCACGGGGTGGGGCACACCTGGAGGAGGACCAGGGGGGACCTGCAGAGCTTGGGGCTTAGGATCCCCTCTTGTCTGGTCTGAGGGTGGCGCCCCAGAATCCAGAATCCAGGTCACCTGTCTCAATCAAGAGACAATTCTCCTCATCCTCAAATTCACTTCATCCAGCACATATCGATTTCCCGAGGGCCTGCTATGGGCAATGGCGCTAAAATGGAGGATCAAACAGACACTGTGCCTGTTTTCACAGTGGTTATGTCTCCTGGGGTGGGGCTCATTCGACTATCCCACCACCGGTTCCGCTTTGAAGAGAAGGAGTGTGGATCTTTGAGAGCATATAACCAGGAACCAGGCCTCGTCTGGGGCGTCTGAAAAGGCTTACGCTGGGTGGGCGAAGGAGCATTGCAAAGGTCCAGTGGTGGGCGGGAGCCAGGGGAACAGTCTGAACCAGTTTCAGGTGGTTGGGGAGAGAGAGAGAGAGAGAGAGAGAGAGAGAGAGAGAGAGAGAGAGAGAGATGGAGTGAAGCCACCGGGCAAGCAAGGTCCCTGTCGCATATGCCCACATTTGTTCGGGGACTTTGCCTTCACTTAGAAAACTGAAGTTTTTCCTTTTTTTTCAATATATTGTAAAATACATATAAATAAAATTTACTATTTTTAGCATCTTTAAGCGTACAATTCAGTGGCATTAAGTACATTCCCAATGTTGTACAACCACCACCCCTATCTATTTTGAGAAATTTTTTTATCACCTCAAACAGAAACTGCCATTAAGCAATTACTCCCCATTTTCCTTTCCCCTTAGCCCCTGGTGACCTCTAAATAGTTTTTGTCTCTCTGAGCTTGCCTTTTTGAGATCTTTCACATAAGTGGAATACACAATATTTGTCCTTTTTGTGTCTGGCTTAGTTCACTTAGCATCATATTTTCAAGGTTCAGCCGTGTTGTAGCGTGTATCAGACTTGCATTCCTTTTTATGGCTGAGTAATAGTCCACTGTATGTACAGACTACATTTTGCTTCTCCGTCCATCTGTTGATAGACATTTGGGTTGTTTCCACCTTTTGTTTTTTGGGAATAATGCTGCTACGAACATTGGTATTCAAATACCTGTTTGAGCCCATTTCCAAATCTTTGTGGTACCTACTCAGAAGTGGAATTGCTGGTCCTATGGCAACGCTACATTAAATTTTTTGAGGAAACTCCGTGCTGTTTTTCCCAGCAGGGGCACCATTTTATATCCTCACCAACAGTGCACAAGTTCTCCGATTTCTCCACTCCCTCGGCCAACACTGTGACAGTCCATTGACTTTGTATCCTAAGAGTGTCAGGTGTAAATCCATTCTCAGAACCTATACTGACCACTCAGGTCTGGGAGGCAAGCTGGGGAGTCCTCCTTTCTGGGGGGACTTCGAGGAGTGTGCCTTCCAGGTAGTTGAAAGAATTCAGGGGGATTGAGTTCAGCATCCTCATTACTCAACATCAGTTAGAAAGCAGGGGCCGAGATGGGAGGCAACTGGATAAGAATTGGAAAACTGGTGCAGTATGTGGGACCTCTCCCCGGAGGTACCTGTTATGTAGGTGTCTTTTGAGGGTTCTTAAAATCTCTCCATTCTAGTGCCACTCTCCATAGAAGGCCCTTGATAACTAAATAGATGCTCAATAAGTGGACACATGAACGAATGGGTTACCCCATCTTCTTTCCCCCCTCGACCACTACCCATAGTGCATTCCGCACTCTGAAGACCTGGCAATGGTTCTACTCCCTCTGGGGCCCTCTCAGCAAACCATCCTGTATCCTTTTTGATACTGAACCACTGCCTGCCACGACAGTTATTCTGCAGGGTGCTCATAGCACTGCAAGAAATGAGAAAGAAAAAAAAAAAAAAAAAAAAAGGTAGGTGGCCTTGAGTCCTTTTTAGAATAAGGCAGGGCTGAGAAAAAAAAAGGAATGAGAAATAATACTTCCCACCCACACTGACTTTGGGAGCGCTTTGTCAGATATTGTCTCCTTTGATCCTCACAATAAGCCATTGAGGCTGGCGGGTAAGTGCTGCTACCCGTCTGGTTAGCAGGAGGGGACAGATTCAGACAGGGGAGGTGATGTGCTCCCAGCAACCTGTCCCCCACCCCTGTCTTCCTGCGGCAGACCTGCTTGGGGGCTCTCAGGGCAGCTCAGCCAGGTCTTCAATTATCAATCAGAAGTTTCCCGAGGCATCTGCACAGACTTTTAGGCTAGTCTCCTGAAAAGCTGTTCTTGCAAAATGCTTTCTTATTTTTCACCCAATCAGTACTAAGCTTAAAACTGAAACAAAACAAAACAAAACAAAACAAAACAAAACAAAACAAAACAAAACAAAACCCCTTCCATTCTCTTTTTTCTGCACCAGCCAGCCTGGTAAAGCCTATTTCATTCCCGAAATTCAAATTGGAAACTGCCTTCTGTTCTCATTAGTTTGGGTTGTAGCAGTCATTATATTCTAAACAATTAATCCCCGAATGCCAGTTTCTTACTAGAATTACCCTGGACTCCACAACTGGTTTTCTTAGCAGCAAGGCTGGAGCAATTATTCCTGGTTTTTGTAACTTAACATGCTGTGCTTGGCACTTTACAATGTTTTCATCATCATTGAGTTATCAACATTTATCTCTATCAGGGGAAAGAAAAGGCTGTCTGATTGTGACGGCTCGGCAATCACACAGACCTGTTTAGGACATCCACGGGCTCCCTGGGGCTTCCTCCCTCTGCTTGGATCAAAGGAAGGAGACCCCCGGCCCCAAGCCCTCCCTGTTCTATTTGGGAAACAGTGGAAAACCCAGGGGAAGAGGAGGGAGGTAGAGGGCTCTGAGGCCACAGGGCCCCCGGGGAGCTCAGGGCCCATGGCTGACACGCCTTGTGCCATCCTCATGGGGGGCGTCTTCTGGGGTTCTCTGCTCAGGGTCTGTAGGAAACAAAACCTCCCTTCCGAAGCTGGGCCAACTGGGGTGAGCCCTAGGAATCTGGTGGGGTCTGTGGGGCCCCCTTTCCTTCCAGCATGGAAGGTAGAGCTGTTCTGGGTGGGGGACTCTGGGACAGGCAGCAGCTCAACCCACCCTGGACTGGAGTGGCCTCCTTCCCTTCTTGTGCATTTGCCCCAACTTAGGCCTTTGGACAGGAGGCAGAAGAGGAGGCACAGGAGAGGCTCTGGGCCAGGCTCCTGAGTTCACCCACCATCCTGGCTCCAGCTCTCACTGCTGTGTGGCTGTGAGCACATTGCTCACCCTCTCTGTGCCTCATGTCTCATCTGCGAAGTAGTGGTAATAATCACTCTATTTCACAGGGGCATTTTGAGGACTAAGTGAATTAATATTTGTAATTAGAATGGTGTATCTGGCACATAGTAAGTGCTTTCTAAGTGTGTGTTTAAAAACAAATAAACAGGAACTTTTGTCTAATAACTAACGGGGCTTTGTAATGTTCTTCTGTCCCCTTTAGGTCTGAGAGCCCACAAGACAGACTATAATGACAGATGGAGAAAGACTGATCCCTCCATCACCTAAGCCACAAAGCCCCCTGATTCATTTGAATGCTCCAGCAAAGCAATTCCAAACCCATCGGTTGTTTTTTCTGTTTGTTTGTTTTTTTTGCACCATTGTGGGAGTGACTCTTCCCCAGGCTCTCAAAAAAATAGAACTTAAAATATTTCTTGACAGCACGTGGAGAACTAATTTTCAGATGACCAACTCCTAACCAGTTGAAGGTAGAACAGCTATGACACAGTACGTGAAATCCCGGAGTTACTAGATTCCTCATTCTCCTTCTGCATCACCGTCAGGACCTGTGGGCTAAGTGTGCCTTCCTCACATCTGGTAATGATAACGACGACAGCAGCAGCAGCAATAATAATAGCTATCACCACTTAGAATTTACTCTGTGTTAAGCACTATTCCAAGCACTTTACTATATTAACTCATTTCGTCCTCATGACAACCCTAGGAGGGAGGCACTATTATTATCCCCACTTTACAGATGGGAGAACTGAGGCATAATAATGCTAAGTCTAACACTTACTATCACACTACGCTTTCTTGTATCCCTGACCCCAACCGTAAGCCCAGGTCCAGTCAAAGCTCAGAAAACCAACAGTTTTCAGGCAGGCGGGATCTGGGGGCTTGGGGCCAAGTCGCACTGCGTGTCTAGCTCTGGCCTTGTAACCTCACTGTGCTCCTCACACAGGGCTTCTAGCTTGGGGCAGCTTCGGACACAGGCTCTGTCTCTTTCCGTGTTCTTGAGCCTCTGTCTTGATAACACGCTCAGTTCTCCCACTTTCTTGCCTTGTTCTCACAGTCCTGAGCCTTCTGGTCACTAATTAGACTCACATTTACTAAGCACCTACTATGTGCCAGTCATGGATTATAGGCCTGGGGACACAGAGCCCTTGGGGGACTCACCGTCCAACAGAGACACAGATGTGCCAATGCCTGCGAAGAGAAAGAGTCTGAGGGATCAGTGAGGCAGAATGAGCAGGGCCTGATTCTCCCCGGGGGAGAGGTTATCAGGGAAGGCTTCAGAGGGGGCAACGTGGGCTGCTTTCTGCTGCCTCCCTTCCCATAGGCCAACCAGTTGCCTGGAATTCTTGCTGGTGGTCACTCTGCAGACACCACATCCTGCCTTCCTGGATGCATCCATGCGATCTCAGAGAGTAGAGGGCAATGCATTGGTCATCCTTATTTTCTGATGGGGAGTGGGAAATGTGCAGACACTTGCTGTCCCAGAATGGCAGGTCCTGGCACCGCAGACTGCTCAGCCACTCTGCTGTGGGGAAGCGCCACATGTGTCTGGTGTCGTGCCCTGGCCTCCATAACGGCGGCCCTGTATTCCCGACTTTGTGTAATGAAAACACCTGTGGAATTTCACCTTTCTACTAAATTTCTGTCACGCGTGACAAATGGGTTAGGCCCAGACAATTAATCCACTAGCATTCTCCATTTCACTTCCACTTTATTTACCTGGTCACTCTACCATTTGGTGTAAATTGCCTCAAACCCCTTTTGAAAAGCATGTGGATAAGACCACTGGTAGAGACCCACTACTGCACACCAAGGTCACCTCAGAGAGAGGCACAGAGTGAGGGTCACCCTGTCACCTGACAGCTGGAGAAACCAAGGTTAAGCGACTTGTTCAAACCCCCCCAGGAGGGAGCCAGACTGTGGTAAAAGCTTGGCCTCTTGGTTCTGAGGAAACTTCCTCGGCCAAGAATTTTCAAGGAGGGGGTGGGAAAGTGCCTGGGAGCACTCCTTTCTGCCTCTAATTTCTCTCAGATTCTTGGACAGCCTTGGGTATCTGGCACTTGCTTCAGTAAGCACGCTGAGAAGGGTCCAACTGGCATTTATTTAATTACCATAAACAGATGTATTGCTTTGGCTTCCATGAGGCAGCTACTTAAGTGCTTATCAGCCCGCCCGCTTGTGGGGAGGCCGGCCAGGGCAGGGGAGTGGCAGAGGGTCCCTCTGCCAGCACTGCCTGTTGGCCTTTATGTGACCCCCCCTCACCCCAGCAGCAGGGGCTGTGATGAGCAGGTGTCACGGGGGACGGCATGATGGTGATGGCACATCACCCATGTCTGACGCACTTTCCTCACAGAATTCCCTGAATTCTTTCCACTTCAGTGTCCCTCTGCGACTTTTCCCAGATGTCAGGGCTGCTGCATGAGGTGACTCTGGGCTTTACTTTGGTGACTTCCCTCCACAGCTCCTGGCTGAGTGTCTTGACGCTCTCTGAGGCAGTATAAACCCTGACCCGAATTTCTCCAGCTTGCACACTGGACACGGACCTCACAAGCATCGTTCCACTTTCCTGCGATAAGCTCACCGCTCGCCTTGCTGCCTCCCTCACTCAGGACTTCCCACAGCAGCTTTGGAAAGAGACGATGTTTGAAGAGCATTAGAGGAAGGGCGTACTAGAAACCAAGGTAGAGGCTGAGTAAAATTAGGTAGAAAATGGTCATTAAAATTTTGTTCCTCTTTGCCTTAAGAAAAGTAAATTTGGTAATGAAGTATGGCTGCTAATGAGAAGGGAAATTTCAAAGGCCTGCGATCCCTCAGTGGACAGGTGTGGCATGGTAAGAGCCACAGTTCTCATAAAGGACATTTTTGCTTAAGTAGGAAATGATTTCTTTCTTTTCTTCTTTCCTCAGAGAAAAGGCAGCCTGTCTGATGCTATCCCAATGCTTAGAGAGCGTCTGCATTTCTGAGGAAACTTCCTGGGCCAAGTGTTTCCAAGCTGCCATTGTCACTGAGAAGTCAGGTACTGATAAGACGATCCTACGTTCCCGATTTGGGGGTCACCGTTTCAGGTGTTCTGTCCACCTGTCAAACCCTGTAACCTATTTTTAAAAACATGGCTATAGAGCACAAGTTTCCTTTCCTGCAGGATCATTTTGAGTTGGGGATTTCAGTCAAGTTGTTGCAAAGGTTTCCCTCAAGTATTTTATGCAAAGTGTAATTTTTATGGAGCCTGAATGTGGATGGTTGGGCTCTTTGCAGAAGCTTCCAGACAACCAATTCTGTGATCAAGAGGCAGAGACAGCTTAACAGAGAGGTTAAGGCACCCGCTAAACTCTACCACTCATAGGACGCACCTTGCATGACGGACTTAATCTCTGTGTGCCTCAGCTTCCTCCTGTGTGATGTGGGCCTAAACTGACGGCATGGTTCTGGGGACTTAAAAGAAAAAGGGCAATTAACTCATGTCAGTCACTTAGCACAGCACTTGGCACTTAGTAAATGCTCAATGAACATTAGCTGTTAGAAAAGCACATACACATACTAGTCCTCACTGGTTTCCCCAAAACAGAGCCTGAGATAAGGCCTTGGGTGCAGGAGTTTATTTGGGAGGCAATTCCGGAAGCAGGAGGAAGGGAACAAAGTCCCTGCTGTAAACTACAGGCGTGTATCCACGGGCGGCACAGGGAAGCCTGGGGCATGGCTCCCAGGGCCGTCCACCAGCAGTGGGGCTTCTGGTGTGTGTTTGATGTACACACCCGGGTGAATGACAGGATCCCAGGTCAATATTTTTGAATGAAATGTCATACAGTCAGTATCAGTCCTATGGCCACGCATTTGGCTCACTTGTTTGTTGTGAAAAAAGACCACTAAGGAATGACCTATCAGGAAGTGCTTAAAAGCACAGGGTTTTAATTTTAAAAGGTTTTGCCACAAAGCGCTGTGTGACATTGAGCAAACTCTTTCACGTTTTTCTGCTTTGATATTCTGTACGAAGGAGAATGACAATAATATACCACTTCCCAGTGAGAATCAAATACACAACATTTAACACTGTTCCTGGACATAGCATGCCTTCGATAACTGGTCGTCATGCTGTGGTTGTTTATTATTATTATCCTTATTATTACATGCATAACTGAGATAGTGGAAAACTATTTTCTGAGGGTTTCAGGACGTGTAGTCAGCTAAGCTTAGTATAAGCCACAATGTACCCTGTTTACAGAAAGGGAGCCTGAGGTTCCGAGTGGCTACTTGCCTCAGACTTCCTGACATGTCCTTGTCAAGGTCTCAGGAGTCAGATCTGAGGGGCCGTGGCATTTGGCTACAAAACTGGGCAGATGGTTAGACTTGCTGGCCAGCCTTTTGGAAAATGTGTTATTGATCTGGGTTTGGTTCCATCTCTGTGGGGCTTTCCTGATGCCAAGTTAAGCCCGTCTTCCTTCTCCAAACATGGTCTGCAATGGCCTTTCTCCTCCATGGAGGACACTCTCTGGTTTTGTCCTGGGGGCCTGGCTCTGCCCTGTCCACAAGCCACTGTCTCCTGGCCAGAGTTCCTAGTGCCGTGGCTAGAGACAGCCCTGCAGCACACATCTCCTAATCATGGATTCATGATTAAAAATACATTAAAGGACCAAGAAATGATTAAGAGATCCAGCATCATGCAAGGAAAGCTGACATTTCCCCTTAGACCACAATTCTAAATTATCCATGAGGACCCTGTTCTTTAGCTAAAAACATCAGGCTGGTTTCAAATCTGTTTTCTGATGGCTCTTTCATCCTGGGCCCATGGTCAAGATGAAAATGTAGTGTTTTGTAGCAGAACATGGTCCATCCTACTATCTGAAAGTCTGGGGCTGTGGCTTTGTGGCTTTGATGCCTTCACGTGGAGCCTCATCCCTGTCCTCGCTATATACCATTAACCCCCTCAAAATACGTCCCCTCCCTTCAAACACACTTATCCCATCGTTCTTGCCACTTTCTGAAGCAGTTCTGGAAGTCCTCTTTCATGTCTTTAGTTGCACTGCCGTGGCTGCCTCGATGTCCTGAATCATTTTGACTCTGGGGAAAAGCCAGAAGTTGCACGGTACCAGGTCTGGAGAATAAGGTGGGTGAGGCCACACCGTAATGTTTTTATTTGATAGAAATTGCCGTATACCAGACGTGATATGTGACACAGAGCGTTGTCATGATGGAGGGTGAGTTACGGCACATTTTAAAACACAATTTCTCTGAACCGTAGCTCACACCCGACTGACTGCACCAAGCAAGTTGAAACTTGTCACACATTGTGACTAAGGTTCGACCTGCCACTTCCTGTATTGAAGATCCTGCCTTTCCGTTGGATGGCACTTGGCAGCAGCATTCACTGTATTTTATGATCGCAACGGAAAGGCTTCAGGAGAAGAGGACTGATCTGCTGGACTCCTGGCTGTAAGAACGACGGGGGACCCAACTCTTCAGCCCCTGTCCCAACATGGAAACGCTGTCTTCCCAAGGCCCTGACTCTCTCCCACTGGACTTCTGGGCTCAGAACCCCAGCAGGGGTCAGTGCTGTCTTTGAAATTAAGCATCAAGGACAAAGCTGACTTCTATTTAAGGCAAGAAATTGTTCTATTCCAAATTCTCTTCTTGGCCAAGGGCAATCTACATACCAAGGACCAGCCAGCACAGAGGCTTGCAGAGAGGGAGGAGAGGCAGGGAAAGATGGCCAGGTGGGGTTGCTTTCATCGTAACGACGGTGTTGACAGTAAGTGCTGTGATTCCTGACTCTCTCCTCGGTGGCAGACAGTGTCCTCTGTGAGCTCGAGAAACCCTCACAGCCACCACGGAAACGGCATTATTTTCTCCTTTTTATAGTTCAGGCCAAGTCATTTGTTCAAAGTCGCACATGGGCAAGTGACACAGCCTGGATTGGAATTCAGGGCTGTCTCTCCCAGAGCCGGGGTTTTCCTTACACCCTCTGCTTCTCTCCATGTTGATCAGGTGGGTTTATAAAATATGCACCAAGGGCAAAATGTGAAGCTCCATCCATGCTTTTGACTCTGTATCTTATTATCATTTGATTTTTAAGATACGATGTGCACGCATCCACCTGAATTGTATTATTTTTAAAAGAATTTGAAAAAGGAAAGGAACGATTTAAGGGGATGATTGATGATGGAGAGGGGTCTAATTTGTTATGGAAATATGGGTCTGGTGAAGGGGAGACGGTAGGCTGTGGGGTACAGTCCCTGGGGTCATATTGCTGGCCCAGGGCAGAGTGGTGGGGTGTCGGAAGGGTGTCGCTGTGATTTTCTGCTCTCACAGCATGTACCCACAAAGGACCACAGTTTGGGATAATTTGAAGGCAGTGTAGGTATGGAGGTCTGTCATTAGGACACCTAAGTTCTGGTTCTAATTCTGTCAGGAAATATGTTGACTTTGCAAAAGTCCTGCATGGGTTCAATGTTGGCCCCCCCAAAACATATGTTCACATCCTAATGCCTGGAACCTGTGAGAATTACCTCCTGTGGGAAAAGGGGGGCTATTCTACGACTAAAGTTGTGCTTCCATTCAGGCTTTTGAGAGGAGACGTTTGTCTTGGATTATCTGGGTAGGCCCTAAATGCAATCACATCTATTCTTATAAGATAGACACACAGAGGAGAGGACACACAGAGAAGGGAGGACGGCCATGTGACCACAGAGGCAGGAATTGGTGTGACACGGCCACAAGTCAGGGAACACCAGAAGCTGGCTGATGCAAGGAATAGACCGTCCCCAGGAGCCTCAGAGAGAGCGTGGCCCTGCGGACACCTTGACTCTGGGTTTCTAGCTTACTGGACTGGGGAGAACATATTTCTCTGGTTTTAAGCTGCCCAGTTTGTGGTCATTTGTTACCGCAGCCTGAGGAAACATAACAAGTCACCTCCCCTCTCTGGCCTCAGTTTCCTCGACTGTCAAATAACCTTCCAGTTCTGACACTCTCCCCATCATTCCTGTCGCAGGCCTCCGTGGGAGGGCACGTTTCCTTTCTCCAGGTTGACCCCTTCCACACAACATTTAATGTCTAAACAGGTCAACTTTTCCCTTTGGGGAACAGAGCTGGTTGAGTCAAGATGACTTTGCTGAGGGTAAAATACCTTCACAGACAGTTAATTTTTTTTCTTACTGTTAATTGCTAGAAAAATTCTGCCTTACCCCAGGGAAGCCATCCAAATCACTCTGACCTCTCTGTGCCTTTCAAAGTCAGCTCTTGGTACCTGTTTTCTAATTTCTTCCAAACAACCTCTGCAGCTTGAGGGACCGTGGTGAAAGGAGTTCCATAAGATTTGCTTTGGGGCTGCTGGCTAAACGTGGTTCAGAGGCAATCAGCTCGCCTCATCTCAGAGCCAGCCCCACCCCCACCCCCACCCCCACCCCCACCCCACCCCCACTCTGCAACTCCATCACTAGTCCGCAGTTCACCAAATGACTGCTCCTCAGGGCTCAGGGCGTCCAGTTATGTGACTCGGGAGCCTCATTTGCAATCACCATGAACCAGAAAAGCCCCATGACTGCTCTGTGCCCACAGAGTGGAGTGTCATACAATATTCACAGAAACCAAAGGGTTGGAAGAGGGGGCGGAGGAAAGCATGGAGAATAAAGCTCCTAGCGTGAGCCACACGCGCTCCGGCCCCTCCCTTTCTTATCCTTTCCAGCCCCTGGAAGCTGCTAATGAGCTGTGAAGAGGCTCAAGGCCAGGAAGCAGAAAGAAGACGGTGACATTTCCAGAGGACCGGGGGTGGGCCCCTCGAGGTGGCTGTGTCAATAAGAACTGCGTAACCCACACGCTCGCCATTAAACGGTCTTGTTGGAGCCTTTGACTGCTTTACTGTAGAAATTCAGACTGAACACTCCAAAAGCCACCACTAAATCTCTACAAACAATGCTAAGGTCTTTAGCTGTCACTGGGCTGCCTGCTGGGCTGTGTCAGGAAGAGTTAGTGAAAGCCCCAGGATGCATGAGCTGCCAAAGATGGTCCCATCACTGGTAGGGGCAGGGGTGCGGTTTGGCTTTGCCACACTTCTCCCCTCGGCTCCCTCCTTTGATGAGGCCCAGCCTCCTCCAAGCACCCCCACCCATCCCTCTCATCACTTAGCACACTCCATCCACACAGGTGGTCTTAGAATGAAAGGCACCTGGATGCTTCAAGTAATGGTACTAAAATGTCCTAATCTTAGATTTGGAACCGATCAAGCACTGAAAGCCATGGTCCCATATGCCACTCCCACCACTGTGTGCGTGTGTGTAAACCGAAGGTGAACTGGTTACCATAGAGAAGAGCTCTGGGAAGCCTGGGTAGAGGCATGAAGAGCCTCCCAGGAAAGGTGGGGAGGTTGCTCCGTCAGGCCTGGATGCTGGGGAGGGCACTGTGGGTCTCAGCAATGATGCTGGCACTGGCAAGGGCCTTGCAGAAGTTTGCCAGAAGCGCTTTGCTGGTCTTCTTTCAGAAAGTGGTTTATCAAGGGCTGTGGGTAAGAGGAGGAAGTTACCCAGCCAGCCTTAGCTCAGCTACTGTCTGCTTGGGAAGCTCTGAGGACTGACCCAGAGGGGCTCTGGCTGCCACTACAGACCCTTTCCTGAAGAGGCCTGGGTCCAAGGACTGGCAGAAGAAGGGAGGGCGGCCCAGGGCAGGGCATTATAGAAACGGCTAGTGTGGAGCTGGGAGACAGGCTTCTTGGGTTTGGAAACAAGCAGAGGAGAGGAGGGGAAGGGAGGGCTGAATCCAGACCAGTAGCCCTCCTCACCGCGCCTCGCCTCGCCTCACCTCAGTTAACCTCACCAGGCCAGCCTGATGCCCCCAGGCCACCTTTTAGAAACCTCTGTGAGTGAAGAAGCAGAGGGCGGCCAGCCAGGAACACTGGCTCCTTGGTGGTCACTTTCATGGCTTGGGATGGGGTAGTGGGGG
This sequence comes from Rhinolophus sinicus, assembly GCF_036562045.2. Classification (NCBI taxonomy): domain Eukaryota; kingdom Metazoa; phylum Chordata; class Mammalia; order Chiroptera; family Rhinolophidae; genus Rhinolophus; species Rhinolophus sinicus. Next base: position 5,186,350 of record NC_133754.1, on the reverse strand, counting down.
CAGCATCTTACAAGGAGTCATCCCCACAGGCAGAGACAGACAGACAGAGGGAAACGGAGTGTCATTTGCACTCCAGAGACGCTCTGCTAGGGAGCCTTCTCTGCCTAGGGCCTGTTTAAAGCAAAGGTCCCTCACATTCCAGGCCATCTACACTAAACAGCCCTTTTAATTAGGGTGGGATTGAGGGGTGTGATGGCTTTAACTGGGGTGTCTGCATTCCTGGGAAGGCTTGTGCATTGAGAAAGAAAGGCATCAGCTTTGCAGGAACCCCAGGTCACTGAGTAATGGCCATAATAAGACTGAGAATGAAGGTGACCTATAGAAGCATAGTAAATACATGATTTTCTCTGCTCAGTCAGTGAATTTTGATTATAACTCAGCACTTGCCTCGGGTCCTAAAATATTGTCAGCATTCTCAGGAAAGCCCAGGAAAGGACAAAGTGCAAAAATGCTCCCACAAGGAAAAAACGCAGGCTGCCCAGCCCTCTTTGTAGTTACACGCCACCCAGAAAATTGAAAGCGAGGTTGCAAGCTCTCTGTCCTTGGTCATCCCTTCGTGTACCAGCTTGTCACACAAAGTGCGGGAAGCACCACAGATCAATAGCTATTCTGGGTTAACACTGCCACAGCGTTTTATTTTTCTTAAGGAAGAATTTTCCCCACGTGGATCACAGCTTATTTTATCCAAGGTATATTTCTGTGGTCTGTCTATGGAAATTAATGCCTAGAAGGAGCACTTTTCTCTTGAGGTTTTACACACTTTTTGGTATAAGTGATGGGAGCAGCAGTGCTCCTACAGGATACTCCTTCAATATCTCTGCAAGCAACTGTTAGCTGCCAGGTTTGAGAAGCAGGTAAAGCTTACCTGAGGGGCCACCTGGACTGTGGGTGGGCACATGGAGCTTACGGGGACCAGGACCTCCATGGAGGCAGCCTCTGAGTCCTGTGTGCCCTGCCACACCCCCTGCTGCATTAGCAGCGTTCAGTTTGCTTTGTTTACCTGTGGTGATGCTCATCCGAGCAAAATCTCTTAAGCGTGTTGTGTTTTTTTTTTAATGGGAAATGAAAAGCCAAATGAGAATGCATTTGAAAAAGTGAGCCATGGAAAATAGCCTCCCCAAAGATATGTCACCTATTTTTATGTTACTGCTTATGTGGTTTCTAAGTTGGCCAAAGGCTTTAAGTGACAACTTTTGAAGGTCCTAATGGACCCCTACGCATTATGTGCAATAGCATAATGTTTTTTTGGAGGAGAGTGTTATAAAGCACGTCCACTTCCAGTATCTCTTTTCAGCCTCACAGAGCCATGGAGGAGGCAGGATACGTATTCATAGGTTCATTTTGAAGGTGGGGAAGGAAAGGCTCAGAGAGGTCGAGTCTTTTGAGGTCACACAGCTGGTCAGACATGATCCAGGGCCTCCAGCCCTGACTCTGGCCCCTGGGTCCCAGCAGCAGGACTACTGGTCGGTGCCCAGGCATACAGCACTGAAATATGCTCGCAGATGCGTTTCCCCGCACTCCACACCAAGACCTTAGCACCCCCTCTTTCTCCATCATCATCAGCTGCAGCCAATGAACCATCTAAATTCAAACTCGGGAAATGCTAAATCGCATAAACAATTTTTAAATGCATTGAAATGCAAAACAGGAGTAAACAAAACTTCTTGCCATAGGGAACTAACTAATGTGAAGTGACAAAATAATGGGAGTTTGAATGTGGTCTCAAAAGTGGCCATGAAATGAAATTCAGAATCATTTTTTAATATGTACACCATACACTTGCTTTGCCAAGGATGACGGGTGGTGAATTCTCATTTATAAAACTAAGCCATGAATGAAAAAAGAAATAGCAAGAGGAGGGGACAGAGACCACAGAGAGAGAGAGACACTGAGAGAGAGACAGCGACTGCCTGAGATAGTATTAGTCACAGCCTGGGCACCGCGGCTCCAGGTGGGTGCACAGAGCACTTCCACAGCGTCCATCCAGCACTGGCCTTGGCACATGGCCCCAGGGGCTCCAGGCAGCTGCCCCTGCTGGGGACTTCCAGGAATTGGGGGGCGAGGGGTGGTTGGAGGCGCTGACCTGCAGTGCTCGGGCTGAGAGAGTCTGACGGTTCATAGGAGTTTATAAAGTGAGGAGCAACAAGCAACACTTCCCGGGCAAGAGCAGCGATGAACATGACAGATCGATCCTGAGAGATTGTTCCAGCACTCTCCCTGCAGACATGCCCTTCCCCCGTCACGCGACTCTGGGTAGAGTGAGGACAGGAAAGCAACTCCCAGTGAGTCAGTCCATCGTGTGTTTTAGTACAAGAGCCATGATGGCTCCGAGTTTCACATTTGGGGAGAGGCCAGCCGCGTCCTCCCCTCCGCGCCCCCACCCCCCACGACTGCACTGCTTTCCCTGCTTCGCCGCCACTCCTTGCCAGCGGCTCTTCGTTGCCCCATCAGTTTTGGCTGGGATGAGACGCGGTGCTCCCGCATCCCATATTTTGGCTGCACTTTTATAGGGCATTGACCTAAAGGCACGAGAGCAGAGGCAGCGGCGCCAGACGCGCAGCCGGCAGGTCGCAGGCCGCAAGGCACCCGCAGCCGCCCGGGGTGATTCAGGCGGCAGCTCGGAGCCGGGTTGATTATTACACAATCGAAGCAAGCAGCCTCCTCCCGGCCTCAGTGCAAGGGGCGCACCTCGCTCCAGAAAGCAAAGAACAGAACTCCTGATGTTCATATTCTCTGTGTCCCCCCCCCCCCCCCCCCCCCCCCGTCTGAGCGCAAGGAAAAACAGTCTGCAGGAAGAACCCCCTTGCCAACTCCCAGGTCCCTGTCTGGGGGGTGCCTGCCCCCATTACTTCCGCAGTACCCAGAGGGGGCTTCCAAAACCCCTGGGCTCTCCTGCCCTTTCCAACACATGAGGCAGATGGCAGTTTGCGGAACTTTTCAAATCCTGCCTCTAGGGCACTTGCCCACAAATATTTGGGAGACAGAGGAGGACGCCCCCCTACTCCCTCCGCCACCTCCACTTCTGACCGCCACCTCCCTCTTAGGCTGACAGCTTGGGAGAAAGAAACTAGACTGTCACTTCAGCTGTTGTTGCCAGTCAGGGGAAAACACACGGTCACGGAGAGCGCCACGCCACCCAGACAGCGACAACGAGCCGAGGCAGCCTCTCCGGGCACCCACGGTCCCGGCGCCCGCGAGCCAGCTTTTGCAGGAGCCCCGCGCGCACGCAGGAGCGCGCGGGAGGAAGGACTGGGACCCGAGCGGCGTGAATGGAAAGCCATGCAGAGCAGCTCACCTTTAGGTTGTGCGTGGGGTTTACGACGCAGACAAGTTGCCCCGCGGCGGAGAAAACGCGTTTAGCCTTGTAGTGCTGAAAGCGCAGGTGAATGAGATCTAACACAGCCCCGAAGCACTGGGTGAAGAAAAGCATCACAACTTTTGGGGGGTCGTTGGCACAGGAAGGCCGCCGAGGCAGCTGCAAGTCCGTGGGCTGTGGACGCAGCGCAGCCTCTGAGCACTCGGCTCCTGCCCGGCTTAGCGCGCCATCATATTCATCATCGAAATAAGACGGTTAGAATCTTGCGGCAGGGAGCAGGCCAATGAAAAGGACAGAAGTGCTATCCTTGAGGTGCAGCGACAGCCAATAACAAATGCCTCCCCGCTGAAACTCCCTGATGAATTGAGCCTGGCGGAGGACGTGTTATTGGACATTACCACCATCGATGAGCACATAGCATTTATCTTGTGATTACAGCCAGCCATACATAATGCTGGGGAGACTGGCTGACAAAATTGATTGCTTAATGTGTCTCCATTTATTAATTGACTTAATTTAACACGAGAGCCTTTCTTAACGCGCTGGCAAAAACGGAAACCGTTTAAACCGCCAAACAGTACAACAGCCCGCTCCAAAGTAGGCAGATGGGTAACGCAGATCGCGGCGCGACTCCGCAGAGCTGCTTGGGAGAAAATCAAACAGTACAAGATTCTTCTGATTCCAGATAAGGACTTGGCAGGAGGAGAAATGTGCCTCTTTCAATCTTGTGCTCTGATGCTCTGCAGTTTGGATTTTAGCCCCCTGATAAATCTTACTCTCTCTCTCCGTGTGTGTGTGTGTGTGTGTGTGTGTGTGTGTGTGTGTATAAAATGAATCCCGGGCAAGGAAAAAAAATAAAAAAAATATGTATGCTCCATACTACTGTAATTACTGGAGCCTGAAAGTATTAAAGCATAAAAAGCCCTGAGTATGCGTCTGAAAATAATGAAATCCCAGATGCATGAATACACACAGAAAAAACCTACACAGAGAGGAAAGTGGCTTGTAAATCCGAGAAATAATTACAGATGCCGAGAGCCTTTGCTTGTCATTCATTTGCATATTGGTGGGCAGCAAATTGCTAATTAACCACTAGATTGTTGGAGACATTAAAATAGAGAGTAAGCACACACATGCCACACCGCAAGCTGGTCTCTGTGAATGCTGGCAGCACCTTTTTGTGCTGGAGCAGGCAGAGGGCACCCCAGTCCTCAGACTGTACCCCCTCCCCCTCCTGAGCAGCCCACCTGCAGTCTTAGGGTTTCTGGGGCGAGTCAGCCTTTGTGAGTAAACCAGGAGCATTGAGTGTGTTGTGTGTCTCTCTTCTTTGGTTGTTTCTCTACTGAGAAGTCTGCCCAGATCCTGGGCATCTGGGTGAGGGTGGGCCTTGTGCATGAATTGTGCCCAGAGTTGTCAGCCCATTGCTCCTTCTGGAACGGCTTTCACTCTGCTCTGGCTGCAGTGCCACACTTGTGATGGATGACACTGTACACACACTTGGGGCACCTATTCTGTGACCTGATCAGGCAATTAAACCAACAACTGATTAAATTAAAAAAACAACAACAAAAAAACGATGAACGGGTTTAACTGAAACCAAGACAAAGCCCAGGTGGTCATTTTCATTTGAATTTAAAGCCAAACAAATGTTTTAAGAGACAAATAAACCAAACTCCAATTAAAATGGAAGCTTTGTACTTGTCAAAATAATTGCACTGGCACAAACCTAGAAGATGACAACACTGGAAGGGATGAGGACCTCATCAGTATGATACTTTTCCAGGACGTGAGTCCCTGCATGGGGTCATTAAACAGTTTGTAAAGAAGGTTGCTAACCCACAACAGCAGAATTTATTTCTAAAGTTTCTATTTTCCAGAACACGGTTTCAGCATTCGGCAGGAAATCATTCAGTGTTCTTTTATTGCCTTACATTTTTATAAAATAAAAGTGAGCATGCAATCCCAGAGATTTCTTAAAAACACGTAATTCCCAAAGGCCCAAACTTCTCCTTTCTCTATTGTTTGTTAGAGTGGAACTATTGTGTTGTTTGTTTCTCCCTTTGTGGAACCTCAGGCCAGGTTCTAGCCTCACTGAGGCTCAGTTCCCACACCTGTCACCTGGGGAAAATAGAAATTGTTCTCTCTCTGAAGATCGTTGTGAAGACAAAGACAACACATCTGGAAGGACCCAACACAGCACCTGATTCAAAGCAGCCTCTCAACACTTGAGTCTACACAGCATGTTTGGTGGAAGGGTGATGATTTGGCAGCATGAGTTTATTTCTGTCCCGTAAAATAGTTTACCCACGGATATCCACGCTACCATTTAGGGACATGCAAACGAGAGGGTGTGGTAAGAGTGAACTTGGCTCCTGCTAAGTTCTTCCGGGTCAGCGCTCCTGATATTACCTACAGCCGGGCTCGGAAGTGAGGGCTGATGGGCTAAGGAGGGCATATCACCTCAGTCATGAGAGCAGTGCCACAGACCTGCTATTATGGTTTCTTTTCCTTGGTCTCAGACTTGACCCCTTGCGCTACCTCTGTAGACCAAAACTGGTCAATGTCACTCTGTTTTAGACGATTAAGTGCCCCCATCTGTTCTCAGAATCAGTCCTCAAAATAATCATCCACTGGGAAATGTCGGGAGCTCACCTGAACAATAGATGTTCATGTTCAATGTCCCCCAAATAGGGTGGCACAAACTGTCATTCAGGTAGAGATGTAGAGCTGTGACCACCTCTTACCACTAAGTTGTCCCCTGCACAGTAGCCACACCAATCCCTTTAGGCTCCATGACGATGCCTGGGCTCCCCTTTGCCGCCCTGACAACCAGACTTACATTTTATCTAGATTAGAAAGTCTCTGTGATTAGTAATCAGACATCTGGATTCAAACCCTCTATGGCTACTTACTGTTACTTTGGGCAAGTGAATTTCACTGACACTTAGTTGTGTTGCCTGTAAAATGAAGCTAAAAGCTTGCTTGAAAAATAGCTGAAAGACTGAATCACATAATACAGGTTAAATGACCAACCCAATGTCTACTTTTCATAACTTTAATGAGAAGCTATTAACATTATTATTGTCTCCTCATCAAAAATACCGTTGTCCCAGTCAATCCAAAGTGCTGGTGAGGATGAGGAACAACCCAAATTCTCACACACTGTGGGACCCACTTCGGAAAACTGTCTGGGCGTATCTACTAAAGCTCAACACACACACCCTATGAGCCAGAAAGTCCACTCCACGGACCCAACGGAGATGTGAGCATGTGCTCACCAAGGGGCCTGTCCTAGGATTTGCATCACAACACATTCCTAACATAGTCTCAAGCAACTATATTCACTATAGTTAAACACTGGAAACCACCTGAGTCTCTAGCAACAATAAAATGGATAAATTACATTAGCTTTTCCTCCTTTTGTTAAATACTACGTAAACATGAACAAGAATGAACTAGTGCTACACGCAACAATGTAATAACATGGATGCATCTCACAGACATAATTTTGAGGTAGAAAACCAGACAGAAAAGAGTTCATCTTACGTGATTCCATTTATGTGAATGAAGTTCAAGAACATAGAAAAGGTAAGCCATGGTGTAGGAGAGCAGGAGAGTGGTAACCTTGGCAAGGGCTGATGGCTGACTGGGACATACGTTTTGGAAGGCTAGGTATATTCTATGTTTTTTGACCTGTGCTCTAGTTTCATGACGGTTGTAGGTTGAATTGTTTCCCTAAAAATAGGTATGTTGAAGCCCTAACCTCCAGTTCCTCCGAATGTGATCTTACTTGGAAATAGGGTCAGTACAGAGGTGATCACATTAAAATGAGATCATTCGTGTGAAATAGTCATAGCTAATGTGACGAGTGTTCTTAGGAAAGGGGGGAATTTGAATATAAAGACAGACACACAGGGAAAATGCCATGTGACCATGAAGACAGAAATTGAAAAACATCCAAAATATTGGGGCATATATATTTGCAGCAATTATGACAACAAAAGATTTGTATTCCTACTCAACAACTCTTGCATATGCATTTTAAAGAACTAAAATTATACAGAACAAATAGGCAAAGGATATAAATGGAATACACCAAAGAATAAATTAAAAGATTAATGAATAAATGAAAAATGTTCAATCAAACTAGAAGTGAAAGAAATGCAAATTAAAACAAGATACCGTTTTTACTTGTCAAGCTGGCACTTCTTATGTTTAAACAATAATATCCAGGGCTGATGGCTCTTCTGTGAGACTCATATTCTCATCAGCTGGTGATAAGAGGAATGACAACAGACATGGAAATGCCCGGCATGCTGCATGTCAGGTGCCATGCCACGTGCTCAGCAAAATTAACTTGTCCAGGGTCACTCAACCAGCAAATGGTAAAGGTAGAATTTGAACCCAGATTTTTCCACTGCCAGATACTGAGATTTACTGCCTCTGAGAGTGTAACTTGCCAGGCATTTTCCTTGGAAACAATTTGACAATATGCACCAACTGCCCAAAAAGGTACAGAAGCTTTGACCTACTAAGTAAATTTCTAGGAATCTGTTCTTATGATATAAACAGAACGGTCAACAAACATTTAAGCACAAGGATATTCATTGTTGTATCACTTATATGACTGGAAAAAAAATAGAACCTACACGTCCACAGTAGAAGTACACTTAAATCATTTAAGGTACAGCTATCTAAAACATGGAATAAGTTACACATATAAAATATGATACTGGAAAAAAACAATTCGAAAGACATGCACAAAGTTATTCATTGCAGCACTATTTGTAATAGTAAAAGAGTAGAAACTTCCATATTATCTCTCTGTAGGGGACTGGTTGAATGAACTATAAATACCTATATAATGGTGACTATTAGCCATTAAAAACCCCTACAGTTATATTGCTATGAATTAATTCAGGTTATATTTGTAGATTTAAAAAATTGCGAAGGATCGTGTGCATAACATGCAAATATTTATCTCAGATGGGGATATATATTTATTTGTTTAAAAAATGGAAGAATAAGTCAAAAACTAAAAACAAAGTTACTGATAGGGGAGAGAAGGGAAGAGGGTGGGGAGGGCAGAAATGCAGCCAGACTTCTCTGAATGTACCTTGTTCCATAGTTTGACTTCGAAACCTTGAAAATATCTTATAAAATTATAAAATAAAAATGAAAAAGAAATCTCCAAAAGCCAAAAGCAAAATGAAGCAAATCAACTGTTTTTCAAGTTGGTGGCATATGCACACAGAAAGGACAATTTTAAGAGACTTTGGAACATAGTAATATGACTATAAATTCTTAGTAAAATATACATACTCTAAGGACAAAAAGAAGTTCAAAAAATGTAACTGCTTTTAGTATTTACATTGTTAGTGGTAGTGTTTTAAAAATATGTCACCACCTTCAAAAGGTGGAGCCTACTCCCTGTCCTTTGAGATGTGAACCAGACTTAGTGACTTGCTTCTAATGGGAAACGGTGATGTATGACTTCTAAAGCTAGATGATCAAAGGAATTGCGGTTTCCCCATTGTTCTCTTGCTCTGCGGCCAGGCTCCATGTCATGAGGACATTCCATTAGCCCTCTGGAGATGTCCATATGGAAAGAGCCTAATGTCTCCAGCCAACAGCCAGTACCAACTGACCAACCATATGAATGAGACACCTTGGAAGCAGATCCCTCAGCCTTGCTTGAGTCTTCAGACAACTTCAGCCCTGGCTGAACTCTTTACTGTAACTTAATGAGAAACTCCCCACCAGAACTGCCTGGCTGAGCTGCTCTCAAATTCCTAACCTACAGAAACTGTGGCATAATAAATGTTTGTGTTGCTTTAAGCCGCTAAGTTTTAGGATAATGTGTCACATAGCAATAGATAACTAACACAGAATCTGTACAAAGAGTAGCGTGCTGCCATGATAAAACCCTAAAACGTAGATGTGGCTTTGGAAGTGGGCAGTGAATGGGAGCTGAGGGTATTCATGAAAGCCCAAAGGACCTTGAAAAGACTTCAGTAGAAGGCCAAGGTGAAGAAGTACTTATTTTGAGTTTGTGAATGTGGTTTTGTCTGACTGAGCTGCAACAAGAATCATAGGTTCAGGATGTTTTTAACAGAAGTAAATTGGAAGAAATACCACAAGTCTGGATTGGAAGGGGCAGAGTCAATGTAACATGATAAGAGGCCCTTGGATCCTGAAGCTTCTACAGGCAGGAAGCAAGCTCAGGAAGCTCTTCAGCAGAAAACAAGGGCTTCTTTTCGTGAAAAAGAAAGGATGACCTCGACAGTGGAACCAAGAGCTCAGAGGCTGGAGCTGAGAGCTATGAGATGCATTTGTAGGCCTTGCGTTCTAGTTAAGGAACTTCCAACATTTATCCTGATGAATTTTGCTGTGAGGCTCCTGTTTTCCTCCATTTTGATTGGGGGGGAGGGGCTTCCTAGTAGTTGTCCTATGCTTGCCCACCATTGTATGTTGTGTGTGTGTGCATTTTGTGCGTGTGATTTGTATGTGTTCTGTGAATTGTGTTGTGTGCATGCACATGTGTTTTGTGTGTTGTGTGTGTGGGGGTGGGTGTTGGTGTATGGTGGTGGCACATGACTTTTCTCTTTAGCTCACAGGTGTCCAGTTGCGAAAACTGTACTCAAGGAGCTGTACTCTAGGACACCTGAGGACTCTCCTTCACGTCTGGACCCGATTTAGGTAACAAGATCCTGGATTCAAGCTGACGCTGCAAAAGAATGAGACTTTGGGGGAGTCTTTGGAAGGAATGAGTATGTTCCACATTTACAATGTAAGTAAAGTTGCAGCCAGAGAGTGAAAAGAAACATGCCTGCAAATTCTTTGACACTCCTCTTCCAGTGGGTGGAGATTAATTCTCCTCCTGAATATGAGCCAGATGAAGTGAGTCGCTTACAACAACAGAATGTGACAGACATAACAATGTGTGATTTTGAGGCTAGAACAAAAACACTGCCGTTTACTACATGCTGTCTGGAACTACTCACTTTGGGAGAAGCCAGAAATCACACCCTGAGGACCTTCTAGCAGCCCTTTGAGAGCAACTGACGTCTTCTGTCCACATCCAGCATCAACCTGGTGGCCTGGAAGCAGGCCCCTTGGGAGCCGATCTCCCAGGCCCCGTCACACCTTCAGATGACTGCTGCCCCGGTTTATATACTGTGCAATCTCATGAGAGACTCGGACCCCGAGCTGAGTAGCTAAAAGCTGCTTCTCACTTGCTGATCCTGAGAAAGTGATATAATTAGTGTTTATCATTGCTCTGAACCATTAACTTTTGGGGTAATTCGATGTGTGTGTGTGTTGTTGATGAAGCAAATGAGCAATTATGTTGGTGTCACTGGCGTGAGAGAAAGGAGCCACAAGTTTTGATTGATGAGGTTAAAGAAACACTGTCATCTTGAATGCAAATGGCAGTAATTGCAATGGCGCATTTTATGTTAGGGAGCAGGCAGAGGAGGAAGATAACAGTGATGGGGGGAGAGCAAAAATAAAGTTTCTTAATTCTATTCACAGAAAAGACCTTGAAAAATGAGTACCTTAAAACCCAGATTGTGGTTTCTATATATATATTTTCCCATTTTAAAACAAACTAGATCTTGAAGAAATAGCTAGTTTTAGATCTGGAGCAGAAAATATTTAAGATGAGTCTGGAACATCTCATCACACCAGTAAGTGAGGGTGCAATAAAAAAAATACTAGAAAGCAATCTCAGGTTTTCTTAAGGATTCAGAAAGCCGTGGGGAGAGGCGCCCACTGGCTAAAGACAGGACAACCAGAGCATGGTGAGGAATAACAACTGCAATGATTAAAACACAGCAAACATGTTTAAATCCCTGCCTCCATAATGATACTAGGAAAACTAATTAGTTTCCTTTGGCTCATGCTTGGCACTTAATTCATTTCTTTGATACCTGGCAAATACATTAGGCACGTAGCCTGCCTTTCTTCTATGCTGTACCTCAGCACAGCTGGCCAATGAGAAGCTTCTCCTTGCAGAAGTAACTCCCGTGAACAAATGATGAAATAATGGTAAAATGGGAACATCCCTTTTGGAAATTCCTGACGAAATAACGGATCTGGGCAGTGGTCGTGAGGTCGCTGATATCACAGAAGACAGCCTGGGGTTGTGTGCCTCCTGGGAAATGTACAAAGCATCTGGCCAAAGTCACAAACGTGAAATCTGATCAAACTTCGAGATTTAGCCACCAAGGCTTAGGAAACATAGGGGACAGAGGACCATGGTAAATGACAACAGGAAAAATGACTGGGTTCTTTACCAAGTAAATACATTGGAAAGAGAAATTGAGGGATGGAGGAGAGGAGCGGAGAGAGAGAAAAATCATGTTTCAAATAATTTTGATAACATGCAAAAATGTCCAATGTATATTCAATTAGGAAACTTAGGATATAAAATTGTGTTTATAAAACAAATCCATCTTATTTTTTAAAGAAACACATAGCACATAAGAAAAACATACAAAAATCGTAATAATGTCTATCTATGGGTAGCAGGATTATTCGTAATGTTTAAATATTGCTTTTGTATTTTCCAAATTTGTTTTAAGATGCAAATTTTTTTTATAATCATGTTATATCCCTTTTGGAATAAGGATAAACAGATAAATTAGTAAAAACATGCCTATAGTCAGAAAAACATGGCGGCCCTGTGCTTCTGTCCACTGGGATTCTGTTTTCTACAAGAACACTGACTGATCCCACTGGACTGTCATGTGTGGGTAGGTCCTGTCTCCCTCGTGACAGGCATCTATTTTACAAGGGTCCTGTGGGAAAGACCCGAATCCTAAGGAATGACTCAGCCCTTCCAACTCTGAGATGGGGAGAGGAGTTCTGTTAGCCGTCATGTAACTTCAGGCAGGCCAGCACCTGACGGAAGTCTGGCTTTTGGGAGATGACAAACGGGAAAAGGAAACCAACAGCCTCAACAAAGCCCGGGCTGGGTGCAGATGGTCCAAGAGCAACAAGTTTATGCTGTAATGTTGCCAAGGCAACAGCAGCTGCTTCTGGCATCACAGAGGGTGTGGGGAGGGGGAACCGGTAGAAATAAAGAGGCAGAATGATTCCGTAAATCTTTCCTAGGAAGAGGGGAAAGAATATTGTAAAATATCAGATGTTTTCTGGGAGAAGACACTTCCATAACACTTGAAGTGTCATCCGTGAAAGGCAAATAGCATTTTTCATATTATAAACCACCTGGAACCAAACAGGAGCCCACGGTCTCTTGTCACATTGTTTTTCCCTCCCATGGTTCCAAACAGCAGTGGGTAAGGCTTGCTCACAGATTTAATCCCTTGAGTGTGAAAACACATGGATGTTTTCTTGTGACAGTTCCTGCAGCATCTAGTCACACGGCTGAGAGGTACTTATTATGATTTTACTGTGTGTGGACTTGAGAGGGAGGATGAGAAGGAAGGGACAGTAGGGCTGGTCTCCCACCTCCTCCTGTCTGCCCCTTGGCTCCTGTCTCCAGACCTTTTATCTGCACAGAAAGGTAATGAAGGAAGGGAGGTGGCCGTGAGGAAGGACAGAGAACTGCAGGTCTGGGGAGGGTGCTGGAGAGAGGTGCGCCTAAGAGCCAGAAGGCAGCCCCTGTGGGACCTCAGGGAGCCTGGCAAGAGCTGAGTCAGGGGCTGTTTCAGCAGCGCTGGAGCCCAGCTCTGCGAAAGGGATGGGAGCTGGGGATGAAGACAGAGCGGGAACAACTGGTGGGAGACGTTACGCATCCAAGTCATTCTCGATTGGAGAGACTGACAGAGGCCTGAGCACTGGCGCAGGGGAAGAGCCCCTCCCCACCGAACCCCTTCTGTGTTCAGCAGCTGGAACCGTCACTGGGGAAGTCTTCACCAGCTCGGGAGTAAGGAGAATTTAGAGCCCTGCTTGTCCCCAGTTGTGCCTGAATATCTCTTGCAAATGCCAAACCACTTTTCCAACAAGGCTGGATGGCACAGAGGTCAAAGTCCTGAACTGGGGAGTCAAGCAAGTCAGGTGAAGCTGGAGCTGAACCCCAGGCTTGCTGCTTAGTGCATCTCATACTTTTTAGCTGGACTCACCTTTACAAGGCTAGAGGCAGAGAGCCCAGCCCTCCCAGGCCTGAGCTTCCTCTTCTGTCCCTGGGGGCGCTAAGGCCTTTTAGTGCTGGGTTGTGAGTTTGGCACAGCACTTGGACCCTTCCTGTTATCTGAGCATGTCTTTGAAATGTGGGGAGGAATGAGGTTCACCCATGCTTGCTTCTTAGATTTGAAAGTGATGCTAGATAAGGTAGAAATGCATGCATATTATGGGGGGAGAGAAAAAGGAGGGCAGAGAGAGGACTTATTTTAAGGAATTGGCTCACACAATTATGGAGGTCGGCAAGTTCAAGTTCAAACTCCGCAGGGCAGGCCAGCAGGCTGGGGGCCTCTGGGAAGAGTGGGTGCTGCAGGACAAGTCCACAGGCAGTCTGGAGGCAGAATTTCCTATTAAGTCTTTTTCTACTAAGGCCTCCAGCTGATTGGATGAGGCCCACCCCCATGACGGAGGGTACTTTGCATTACTCAAAGTCTGATGATTTGAATGTTAAGCTCATTGGGGAAAAAGTACTCTCATGGAAATATCTAGAATAGCGTTTGACCAAATGCCTGAGTACCGTGGTGCAGCCAAGTTGAAAGATACAATTAACCATCACAGGGAAGTCAGTAACCATGACCTCACAGAGTCACATAAATCGGGTTCCCTGAATGCAGTTACTGGCACGGCACCTGTGGAGTAGCTGGGACCAGTTTTGGTTTTGTCTTATTTGTGCTGCAACCTTCTTTAGGAGAAAATAAGACAAAGCGCAACCTAAGCTGACACCAGGAGTTACGTCAAAGAAGTGATTTCTACCACAGATCCTGGGGCTAATAAGTCTTTATTTCAAGGGCCTCAATAGTAAGTGAAAGAGGAAAATATTTAAAGGGAGCACTAGACTGGAGACCAGAGTTTCGACATGCTACCCTGCCGTTTAGGCAAGTGTCCTAGCCTGCAGAGAAGCACGACCTGCTGAAGAAGGTCGTGGGGACCATGTACTACGACAATCTACGTGGAAGCACACAGGTGTCAGTTATACCCAAGTCTGGAAAAGGATGGAAAGCCGAAGCCTCGTTGGGGTGCAGGATCCTCGTTGGGAGCAGTATAAACAGAAAGTGTCACTGCTTTCAAAACAGAAAGGAAGGAAGGAGAAAACCAAGCTGCGTGTCCTCGAGGCTGACATCTTGCTCTTTTCTCTTTCTTTCTCTTGAGCAAAATTTCACTGTATCCTGACAGCCCCTCTCAGGGATTTCTCCAGGCTGTGGCTGCCTGCCCATCTTCCTTTGTCTGGTGCACACGTGTGGCACAGAGCTCTTGCTGTACCCTGCAGTCAGGAGGGGTGTGCCCTGGTTGGGAGTCCAAGGGTAAAGATGATACACAGTGTAAAGACGAGCGGGGAAAAGAACGGGGAGGAGCACACGCTAGAGTGGGGCTAAGGAATTTATTTAGCAATATCTAATCAATTAATTTAGCAATATGCAATAGCACAAGACAAAGGCAATGAACAGAATGTGCTAATGACAGAAAGTAACGGTGGTTAAGACTAAACTATCTACATTGATACCAATGTCATGTTAAAGGAGTACACATACATATAAGTTTAAGAGATCTGAACACATATTTACTATTGATCAAAAATCACTTGGCTAAATACACAAATAACATCAGTAAGGAGTATCCAAAAACAGTAATAAGCTCTATAGGATAGTAACTATTACAGTAGATGCCAAAAGCTCACCAACCCGGGGAAGAACAACCCTGGAAAAGTCATAAAAGAGAACCTTGCCAGGTCTGTAGCTGAGAGAAACTCAGGCATCTCCCACACGGCTGTTTGCTAGGTCCCAAGAATGCTGCTGCTGTTGGCATTGTTGTTGTAGTTGTCGGAAGTTAGGAAGTCTTCTGACACTGCAAGCTGCATACAAGTTCCCAAAGATGCTAGAATGATGACAATTCACCAACAAAAGAAGTCTCTACTGTCCATTGAGGCAAGTTCCGATCTCTTACTCTGAAACAATCCAATCCTGAAAAGCAGTCCTGAAACAGCAAATCTTCTGACTAGCAATCTCTTGAAACAGCAATCAATCAATCAATCCACCTGAGGTCTGTCTTACATATCTCTTTAGCTGCACCCCAGAGCCAGGTTTGGTGTTCCTGCCTCCCCATAAGGAAATGGCCAGTTCTGGGAGGGTCCAGCAGTTCCTGATATAAGTGTTGCCCAGCCGGCTGAAGGGCTAGTTCATCCGAATAAGCACCAGGGCCTGGCGATGTGTCTGTCACGTCGTCCTGACATAACTTAGCTCCTTCTTCACTTCATCTGCTGATGCGGGCGAAACAGACAGAAAGCAACCTCATCTCACGTCTCCCCTGCCCGAGAGAATGAGACCAAAGGGGGAATTTACTCAACCCCTGATCACAGCACAGAAATCACCTCACATGCAGGAACAGACAAAAGCTAATAGGCAGAAGTTAACACCAGCCAATGAAGGCAAATTTTCCTCACAATTTTCCCTACACACGGGATTTTAAAAGATGCCTCTCCTGGGTCTAGGGGAACAGCCTCTCTCAGACACTGTTGCTAAAAGTGTAAATCGGTGCAATATCCTGGAGTACAGTTTGGAAATATGTAGCCGATGCCGCAAGGATACGTATGTGCCTGGCAATTCCATGGTACAGAGTTTAATCCTAAGGAAGTAACAGACAAGTATGCAAAGTGTAGCTATAAAGATAATCATTTGGGTCTGTTTTTAATAGTGAAAGGTGGCAAGCAACCTAAATGTCTTAAAAAACGTACAGGATTGAATAAATGAATTGTAGTCCATCTTGAGAATAGAATAGTATTTAACTATTAAAAATAATGATGTGATTGTGTGTGCATCTATAACTATATCGAGATGTGCACGACCTATTAAGGGGAACACTAGGTCACAAAATATTAAATATTTAGCATGAATAAATAATAGGTATCAATTCTATTAAAAATAAACACACACATGAAAAATAAAAACACACATATGAAAAATTTTGATGGATGTGTTAGCCCATGTGGGCCTCTAGAATAGAATACCATAGACAAGTGGCTTATAAACGACTATGAGAAGGAGGCTGGACGGTCCAAGGTGTGAGCACATCCCGTGCCTGGTGAGCACCCTCTTCCTGGTTCACAGACGGCTGACTTTTCACTGTGTCCTCACTTGGTGGCAGGGAGAACCGAGCTCTTTGCAGCCTCTTTTCTGCACTAATCCCACTCGTGAGGGCAGAGCCGAATCACCTCCCAAAGACCTCACCTCCAAGTACCATCCTTCACATTAAAGGTTAGGATTTCAACCTTCTATAAATGCGGGGGGCAGGGACACAAACACTCAATCTATAGCAATGGATATACACTAAAATATTTGCAGTGATTTTTCTCTGGGTAGGAGAATTTTGGTTCATTGTTTTATCTCTTTTTACTTATCTGTATTTTCTATTTTTCTACACTGAGCATACGATTATTTGTCTAACTTACAAAATCAGGGGACAATGCTTTTCTTAGGTATTATTACTATCCTATGATCGGCCCACCCTTGATCAGAAGGGTGGGTGCTGTGTATTCTTGAGGCCCATCGGGGCATCTGGCGAGGAAAATTGTTCTCAGCATTATCTCTGTTATTTTCTCTCTCCATTGGTATTTTAACATCAACGTTGATGGTAACATCTCAGATTGATTTTTCTCTCTCCTGTAAAAAGGAAAACCCTAGCACACGTCAAAACGGAGAGGTCTTTCTAAAGAGCCCAGATCATGAAGCAGAGCAAGGCGAAGCAGCCGTTTCATTCCCTACGAGGCCCTGGTCCTATTATCATTGGGACTGTATTTCTTTGAGGTTTGTCAACCTAAATTCATCAAGAAAGCTTTGGGTTTATAGTGAAAATGAGAAATCAGGAATATAAACAAAGGTAGCACTGAGAAACCTGACAGTTGTGTGTGTGTGTGTGTGTGTGCGCGCGCGCACGCGCGTTTCCAGGAGGATGGTAGATATTTTTCTTCCTCTTGGCAGACCATGAGATCTTATTTTTAGTGCATGTAATGGCAGGGCTTGAAATGATGTTATTTCTTGATAACACTGGGACGTTTCACCCTGAGTGCTCACAGTGCAGAAAACCTAAACAATAGCCTGCACTTTTCAGAGTGGATACTGCAGAAATGTCCGCATCTAATCATGTACCCTGTTCTCTTGGACTGTTGATCTGCAATCAGAGATTCAGTCTCCTGGCTGCACAAATGTTAAGACCACTTGAAGTAGTCTCGGGCTTCTAGATCCTGAAATACAAAGCAGAAGCCAAAGTTTTCAGCGTCTTAAAGAGGCACAAATAGTAAGTCAAGGCAGGGGGAGAAAGGGTAGGAATTTCTAATCATACCCTGCCGCTGTATCTGGAATGTTGGATCAGCTTTTGGAGGTTGGGTGGTGGGCACCCTGATGGACCTCTCCCCTCGCCCCTTTCTCGTGTGAGGATGGAGATGGTAGGTTCTTGTCTTGCCACAGCTCTGCCACCTTGGGGCCCCTGCATCTCTCTCACGGCCTTTCCCTTATCTTGCCTTGTTTTATAGTAATATACGAATACTTCTTGGATTCTTACTAGATTGCAAGCTCCCTGATGACACTGGCAGTTTCTACATGGGCTTGGTATTGATGAGACACAGTAACTACAGATGTTCAGTAAAAAAAAAAATCATCAATGAATGAATAAATGAATGAACAGCAGACACTTGCATTTTACTCACTTCCACTGACAGAGAGAAAAAGAAGTTATAGCTCTTTAAGAAAAGCAAGTTAATTTTTCAAGCTCCTAGTGGTTCAATGGATGTGTGTGACTTTCCTCTTCTCAAGAAAGGAGTTGGCTCTGATATCGCTGACATCGCCACTTTGATGCTTTCTTACCCTTCTCCTGCCAGCAGGAAAGGTGAACTTAGCCATGAAATGCAAAGGGCTCATTATTCAGGGAGCTGTGCTCTCCATCTGGGGCTTTGTCTAGTCTCTGCACTGTTCACAAGCCGCCTGACGGTGGCACAGGCTTAGGCTTTCCACTTAGAGTCTATGAAATGGATTTGTAAATTCAGTCCATAGGTATTTATTATTCAACTATTACATCACTGAGTGGTACAATACTTATACTGACGGAATTTTTGCACTGAAAGGGAAAGTGGTTTTCCGTAGATCACAAGGAATAGTGTAGACCACTGAATCCATCCCTTTTACAGGAAAGACTGCACCAAACCACTGCACGCAACACCATCATCATCTCCTCCAACCATTGGCCACAACCTGTCCCAAACGCCGTCTACAGGGCGCTACCCTCCGTGTGTGAAGTGACTTCAGAGAACCGTTAGGTCAACACATGCACACATACAGAATTGTTTTTCCCTGGCTTAGTTTCACAGTATAGACTGAAACAGAGATCGTACCTTCCATTTCTAATCATACCCTAGTATTTTGTCACCACGCTGAAGGACTCGCTAGCGACGTTAATAGAACGCACAATTTGCTGGCCCACGCCCCTTTCCCTCTCCCAGGGCCCAATGGAGCAAGGCCAGGGGCAAGCTCTGGGTGTTTCTATCAAAGGAGGTGATGGCACCTCTGATGGAAGTTCCTGGGAGGGGGAGGCTGCCCCTCTAATTACCCTGTTTCCCCGAAAATAATATACAGCAGGACAATCAGCTCTAATGTGTCTTTTGGAGCAAAAATTAATGTAAGACACGGTCTTTTATTATATATCATAAGACCTGGTCTTATAGTAAAATAAGACCAAGTCTTAAATTAATTTTTGCTCCAAAAGACGCATTACAGCTGATTGTCTGGCGAGGCCTTATTTTCGGGGAAACACGGCAGGTACCACCCCAAGAAGTGTGCGCTCTGCGTTTCCTCACACGTACCAGCCCCTTCCTTCCCTACTCGTGCCCGTAGGTCTTTCGTCCCGCTAGCCCTCCCTCCCTTCAGACGTCAACGGAGCCTCAGACATGCCCCAAATCATCGGGCCAAATGCACCAGAAATCATAAAGAAAAACAAAACGAAACAGTTTCCAGGGGTGAGTTATATATGCCGATGAATTCATACACTTTGTGCAGCAACTCGTCTCCTTCCATTATGCTAATTCTCCCAACTCAATAACCTAATTCCCTGCCCCCCACCACACACATTTTTTTTTTCCCTTGAGGAAGAAACTGATTGATGCTGAAGGCAGAATGCATCCAATTTTGTGATGGTCTAAGTACTCCAGGCAATTGCCCCACAGCGGCCAGTGGCTACCCTACACCCCCACTAAAACCATCACGTTTTCTTTCAGCAGGCTCATTTACAGCTGCAAGCAGGTCGCTGGTGTGTGCTAGGTATGCATTTAGGAGGCTGTGTGTTTGCAGCCTGAGGTCCTGGCCAAACGCCAGGTCAGGAAATCTGTAGAGGGGTGTCCTGATGCTTCCTCTCTGATCTGGCTCAACCCGCCTTTGTTCGCTTGGGGAGGTGCTGCTCCAGCCTGTTGGCATGGCTCCCTCACCCAGTCTGTCTTGACTCGATGCTTATTTATTATTCAATTATTAGAGTTACTGGATGTGCTCATGGCTTATTACCCTCTGGGCACATTTACAAGTAGGATAGGAAAAACCTACAGCAGCTTAATTTCTGTTATGATCAAGAAGTGGATACTTACTATGAAACATTGCTTTTGTTTCACAAAGCTTTTCTGGCATGTTCATCTTTTCAAACCCTGATTTTCCTTTTAGGGGCTAACTGAAATGTATATATGCATCTTCTCTATAAAGCAGGTTAGTAGCAAGAGACTGAGCTAATAGCCAAGAGCCCCAGCTACTGGGGAGAGGGCCCCATAAGGGAAAGCCTGATCCGTGCAAGGTGATATACATGGCTCCTGATTATGTCAACATTTGCATAACAGGCTGTGTTTCCATTCCTTTCTGGTCTCTCTCAGATGCTTGCTCTCGGTCTCTTTAGTCTGTGGACAAACACACACACACACACACACACACACACACACACACACACACACAGCTGCAATATCACAGCCTCCTATCCACACAACACAAAGAAGCATTAGCAGTTTTCTGGGGACAAAGGAGACACATTTCATGTCATCTCAGCAGATCTTTTCTCGTGGACTCTCTCAGAGGCTCCTAATTTTCTGTACTGCTGTGTACCCTGATGGAAATGGAAGGGCCTGACCATGCTTGGCCCGACTGAGCCTGTGGATGGTCCTGTCCTGAGTGCACAGGCTGATAAAAGGCTCGCAGAGTGTCCCTAATGTCACAGAGCGTCTCCCCTCCCTACCTTGGAAGAGGAGTGCTGCAATGAAAGGGACCTGGGAACCTCTTATTATTCTGGCCCTAAATTTTCAGTGACTGTCAAGAAAACAGAAGAACACGCGAGTCCTGTCACTTCTCTCTCATTTTCCTGATCTCTGCCCTCATCCTACAGTGACCACCCTGACGACGAGGCCACACTCCAGCTGCCCAGCACCACTGCAGAGCCATTCGGGAGCCCAAACGACTTCCTAGCCTCTTGGCAGCTCACGTGGAAGGTTCTGAGCCTGTGCACCAGCCGGGTGTTTATCAGAAGCCGGGCTCTACCTGCTTGTGGTTCAATGCGGGACTAGGGCAGCAGTCAACTCTGACCTCCCCGGGCACAACACCGGATGCTCCAACCACTTTTCTTTTCAAGGCGTCAACGGACATTGTCCCAAAGTTCTCACGAGCAGCCAGAGCCTGCCCTTCTCTGGTCACTGTCTGGAGAAGGGCTTGGGACCAGCCCAAGGCAGAGGCTGTAGAAATAGCCCACACGGGGGTTTTATTAGATGCGCTGCGGTCCCTGGCGACAGCAGCCCCTGGGCTCCGGCTTTGGCCTGTCTGGGAGTCACCAACTGCTGAACTTGAGTGTCTACAGGAAAACCAGAAGACAGCAAGGAGACCACCCTAGCAGGGGCCTGGTCTCCTTGGTGCAAACGTGTGATTGACATGGGTGGGAGCTGGCTTGTGCCGTCCGAGTCACGCTCAATGTTAAAAGCAATGCTCACTGAAGCCCTGGAGAGGAAAGGTCTGAGTCATCGAGACACCAAAGCGTGTTCGCTGCTCACCCATTGATTGTTCCTATGGCAGCTCAGCTGTCTGGCCAGTGAGCAGCCCTTTCATCCACAGGCCATGCCCCCCACGCAATGTAGGGCACCCCAACCAAGAGTTCTGCGGGGGTGCTCTGTTCCAGTCGCCTTCCACCTCTGTTT
This sequence comes from Rhinolophus sinicus, assembly GCF_036562045.2. Classification (NCBI taxonomy): domain Eukaryota; kingdom Metazoa; phylum Chordata; class Mammalia; order Chiroptera; family Rhinolophidae; genus Rhinolophus; species Rhinolophus sinicus. The sequence continues at coordinate 5,164,694 of NC_133754.1, read as the reverse complement.
CCCAGCCCCTCAGATGCCATTGTCAGCCCTTCTGTGGATACTTTCCATTGCGTCTTTCGTGATGATACACTTTGGTGTATTTCTTGGAAATGCTGTTTTTCCACCCCGGAAACACAGCCCCCAAACTGTTGCGTCTGGCCTTCTTTTTCCTTGGCTGTTCGAATCAGATGAGGACGGTGCCTGATTCTGGAGCGTACTAACCAGTGACCACTTATTGGACAAGCTTCCGGGAGGAGGGGCTCTGCCCCTGAAATGCAAATAGCTGGTCAAAAGTGAAGAATCCCTTCCAAAAACATGGGCTGTCTCTGCCGTATTGGGCTTTGCTGAATATTTCAAATAGCCTTTCTGATTTGGGCGAGGTGCAATGTTGGTATTCACCATTAGTCAAAGGCAGTCTTCCTAAACTGTAGGTCCTGACCCGCCATTGGGTCCTGAAATCAGTTTAGAAGTTTACAACTAGCACTGAAAGCTAGGCTTGAACCAAATGCAATAAACGTGTCAGGGTACACACCTCATGTAACAAAGGTAGGTTTCTTTGCGCCATTGTTGTTTCAGTGTAAACACACAGGTACATAAATGTGTGTCCTGGGGTGAGGCATAAAATGTATTTCTGCTTATTTTCTAATCTTTATTGTGAAATAAATTAAACTCCCCGAAGCATACATACCATTCATATAAGACGAATAAAGCCCGGACCTGAATTCCTCCCACTACAGTTGACAACTAGGACAGACAGTACCTTAGAAGTCACCTGTGAGACCCTCCTCACCTCACCGCCCCTTCCCCCCGAGGCAGCCACTACCCCTCGCTTTCCTCCTGCTTCCGTCGTCCACGTATACATCAGGGAAGACAGGGCTTGGTCTGGCCTGTTGTGAAGCTCTTCCAGACAGTTCTTCTGGGATTTGCTTCCTCCGCTCAGTGGTGTTTGTGAGATTTATTCCTGTTCATTCGTTTTCACTGCTGCGTAGCTTTCTTCCCCCCGAGGCACCAGGAGATAGGAGCCGCCCCAGGGCTGGTGACACGTGCGGGGAAGGTTCCAGTTCGGGTGTTGACGAACAGCGCTGCTGTGAACCTTCTCCCGATTTCCTTGGCACGCCTGTGGGGCAGTTTCTCTGGACACCCACAAGAGGGGTCTTGGGTGTGAGATTCCAGCATGTTCAGCCTGATGAGATGGATGGAGTCCAGTGCTTGCACCCATGTTCCCCACCAGCCCACACGTGATTTTGTTCACATGTATTTTTGATTGTGGGTGGTGATTAAAACTGAAAAAAAAAAGTTGGAAAACACTAGTCTAAATGCTCCTAGGGTCAGGATGGTACTTTTATAAAATGGAGACTTCTCATTGCTCTGAGGGTGTGTGTGTAAGGGATGGGGTGGGCTCCAAGGAAACTGCAGCCCGAGAGGACAGGAGGAAGCCCACGTTTCCTGGGCCCTGTGACCTGCCGTGCACAGCTCAGTGCCGTCCTCTTGTACGTGTGGTGTCCCCTAAATGTTCCAGAAGCCTCAGGGATGTGACTGATCCCACTCGATAGAAAAACTGAGGTTCCGAGAAAACAAAGAACACCCCGCGAGTCACAGAGCAAGGAACACGCTGGAGCTGGGATTAGAACCACGGTGTGTCCATCTCCAAAGCCTGACCATCCGGTCCCAGCTTAGGGGTCCTTCCTGGGGCCCCCGAGTCTCCAGGCTGTGTTCCTCTGCCTCAGGGGCACGTGGCCTTGGCACACGGCTGCACTGACATCACCGTAAGGGAGGCACGATTCATCCCAGTGCCCTTTGCCGCCCTCGTGGAGTATCCTGGCCTTCCAGCCAGGCACCAGGGACTGTCACAGCCTGCCTCCTCACTTAGGCTTTCCATCCCTGCACGATACTTGGACGTCTCTTCCCGCTCACCGGCTTTCCCTTGTCTCTCAGTCTCCCACCCTTTAAATGGGTGCCCTCTCACTGGAGGGGCTTTCATCAACCTTTTCCCTCAGAAAGTTTTAATGTGTTTGCTCCCACAGAGGGAGGTGAGTTTTAATAGGGACCACTCCATAACTGCCCCCTAATGGTGACATTTCAGACACTCGAACTACCTGACAGAGAGAGAGAGAGAGAGAGAGAGAGACAGGTTTGCAGAGAAGAAACACTGACGCGACCTTGGCCACACATGGCCAGAATAGGACAGGCTGGGATACTCAGATGCAAAATCAGGGCCTTGGTGGCCAGCCCAGCAGGAGCTCTTTTGGACTCTATCTTAAATAGCTCTCACAAGACCTACGGTGGTTGCTTGTAGCCAAGAAACGATTCCTCTTCATTCAAAACAAAATGCAGCATGGAAGGGAGATGAGAGAAAGGACATTCATTTATTCACTCATCAAACATTTACTGGGCATCCTTGGGCACTGTGCAGGATTGCCAGGTCTTGGGGTGGTAAAGGGCATAATACGCAGCCCACTGCCCTGAGGGGCTTGCCATGTGGTGTGAGAGACAGACGTGGAAGTTACTAAGCACAGTACGTTACTGTGGGGGTGATTAATGCTACCTGCTGAATATTTCCGGCACTCTACTTTCCAGGCAATGGGAAGACTCTACTTCCGGGCCCCCGGGATTTGGGTGGGGCCCCATGACCTGTTCCGGCCAGGGGGTTGTGAGTGGAGACCGCACTTCACGGCCGGGCTGAGCGTTTCCTCGCCATGCGAGTGTCCCCAGTGTTCTTTCTTCCCTCGTCACAGCAATGAGAAATGCACAGACAGAGGCTGTTTTGTCAGCCTGAGTCCCAATTAAGGATGACCCAGCACAGAGTCCCTGGTGATGAGCATGAACAAGAAAGGAACTTCGCCTATTTTACGCTGCTGAGTGTGGGAGCTGTTTGTTCCTGCGCTATAACCAAGCCAGTCTCCACGGGCACGAGGATGTGAGCACACGTACACATTCCCAGCTTCTGGGTCGTGTGCTGATGTGCCAAACACGCACGGAGGCTTTCTTCTGGAATGAGACACTCTCCCAACCATGCAGCGGCCAAGTGTGGGGGGATGTTTCATTACCAAGGTATCTTAGAATGCTCCCAAAGCTCTAAACAGTTCATTCAGTAATTAATATATTCAGGCAGGTTAGTCATTTACCAGCAAAACCCTCGACCTCTATAGCACTGCTGGAGGCAGAACTCTCACAGCATTTAACACTTAATGACGAGCTCAGGACCACATCTGACAGCATTTAGGAGGCCAGTGGATAGGGTGGCCGATCACCAAAGACTGAGAAAAAGTGTTACCTAGGAAAATAAGACGATAGCATTTCCACTTGGTCAAACTGGATTTGCTTTCAAAGGGCAGGTCCCTACTGAGTAAAAACCTCATTGAACAAGCTGCTCTGGAGAAGCAAGCTTTTCCCCACATTCCCTGCAATCCCACCGCACTCCAGGAATGGGCCCTGAGTCCTCAGGGACTGGGCCTGCAGCTGCTGGGCAGCATGGCCCCGGAACCCTGACGGAGAGGCCAGAAGACAGGCGTGTCTGGCACTGCCCCTATTATTAGATATGATATTGTATTCTATGCCATATGTTATATGTGCGTTCCATTGTATATCATGTTATATACCACACACATATCCGTGTGCGTGTGTGTGTGTGTGTGTGTGTGTGTGTGTGTATCAAGAGATTTGATTTAAGCAGTTGGCTTATGTGACTGGAGGCTGACAAGTCCCCAACCTGTAAGGCAGGACAGAAGACCAGCAGGCAACTCAGTCAGGATTTCTGTTCCAGTCTTGAGTCAAAAGTCCTCCAGGAAACCTGTTTTTGCTCTGAAGGCTTTCAGCTGACTGGATGAGGCTATGAGGGACTGACCTGTGTCCTCTCAAAATGCATATGCTAAAGTCCTAACCCCGTATATGGTCTCTAAAGAGGTAACTAAGGTTACATAAGGTCACAGGCGGGGCCCTAAGCCAACATGACTGACATCCTTCTAAGAAGAGGAAGTGACGCCAGGGACGGTACACAGAGTAAGGCCCTGTGAGGATGCAGGGAGAAGGCGACCGTCTGCACGCCGAGGAGAGAGGCCTCAGGAGAAACCGACCCTGTTGGTGCCTTAATCTTGGACTTTGCAGCCTCCAGAGCTGTGAGACATAATTTCTGTTGTTTAAGCGCCAGTCTGTGGTATTTTGTTACGGCGGCCCTAGCAGACGCATACAGAGGCCCACCCGCATAATCCAGGGTTATCGCCTTTATTTAAAGTAAGCTGGCTGTAGATTGTCATGCATCTTCCAAATACCTTCACAGCAACTTCTAGACTAGTGTTTGACCAACAGCGGGGCACCAGAGGCTAGTCCCTCGCATTGTTTAACACTTCAGTAGAACACGTGTCAGTCTTCATACTAAGATGAAGTCTGTCACTAACCTCCTTGACTTGCGGTCAGGTTTTGCCACCAAATGAGATTTTGGAGCTTGGGGATGGAGGGTAGAGATGGAAGGCAACCAAAGACTAATTTCACTTACTTTGCATTTTTGATTCTGGTCAGACCTGCTTGTATTGAAAAAGCAAAGAGCTACATGTCTTCCTAGTAGTGACAATAATGGCTGTCATTTATAGATGTCTACATGAATATCAAGTGTTAAATAAGCTTTTTCTTATGTCTCTTCCGCAATACCCCTATGAGGTGCATATTACTACGACCATTTTATAGAAGAGGAAACTGAGCTCAGAGAGGTACAGTAATTTGCCCCAATCACACAGCTACAAAGCGGCAGAGCTTGGAAGAGCTCACAACCCACTGGCCATGCTGCCTCCGCCTGAGGGGATATGTGCAGAAGGGAGAACGTGACACTGCTCAGAAAGCAGACAAAGTCCAAACCCTGAAGCCGACATCACCGCCAAACCACTGAAATTCTCCCAAAGTCCTCCCACGTGGGTCTACCCTCCAGGTTACGGCGCCCGAAACCTTCCTAAACATCTGGCAGCAGCACCCCTGTCCTCACACGTCCTCAGTGGCCCCCATGGGTGACTCAACATGGGCAGGAAGCATCACCCTGGCGCTGAAAGCCCCCAGGACCCGGCCTTCACTGAGTTTTCAGCTTTTCCTGGTGGCACTGCATTTCATTGCTGCTTTCCCGCCCCTGTGCTCCCCCCCCCCCCCCCCGCACGGAAAACCTCCTCTCCCTGTGCTGGTCCCTCGTCAAGGTGACTGATGGAGCCTGTGGTTGGATGGGAGTGGTGAGGGCTGTGGAGTCCTCCTGGCCCCCCATTTTACCACCTGGGTGAATGTTCCTATGTGGTTCACTCACTCAGGGCCTTGTCCCCATGTGTGAAGAGGGCAGAGAGAGTTGTATTGCTGCACAGGGTGGGTGTGAGGACGCAGAAGGAGAGCTCATCACGTATGAGGACCTTGGGAAATACGGGTTCCTCCCCTCTCCCAGAGCGTCCGTGCGCCAGGGGCCAGGAGAAGGCTCCCCCCTGCCCCTTGGGGTCAGCGTGACTGCCCCTTTCTGCCCAGTGGGTGACCTCACACCTCTGGTCCCATGCATTCCCAGGACAGCAGAAGCCCCTTGGTGACTGCCAGCGCCTGTCCCCAAGCCTCAGACCAGAGCTCCCTGGGAAGCCTCTTCTTCCTTTCAGCCCCCAAGTTCCCTGACTGACATGCTTTTTTCTGGAGAGAGAGCTGGGAGTGAACCTCCACAGGCTAGAAGAACGTCAAGCAGAGTCTCACTGAAATTGCGCCTTTTTTTCCTCTTATTTTTAATTAGAAGAAAACAAAGGCCCAAACCCTGCAGTAGAAGATTCATTAAATAATTTACTGCACTTGCCATTTTAAATTGGCGATTTAATAATGCCCCCTCCAGCCACCTTTACAACAGAACTTTTCCCAGCGCCTCACTGGAGTCCGTCCTGTAGATGAGAAGCAGCCCTGAGGGGTGGGGGTGGGGGGTGTTTCCTGGAATGGGTGCCATGAGGAGCCAGAAGCCCCAGTGAGAACCAACTACATCAGAGACACAGCTGTTGGATGACTGCACAATTCCACACAGAAGAATTTACCGTCGGGGTAAAATATGGAGACTTAGACAGAAGCCCAAACGCTGAGTTGGAAAGGGAGCCTGAAAACTCACAGGGCTGTGTGTGCGCCTGAGAGCCTAGTTCCGGGGGACCTGAAAAGAGGTTTGTGACCTTTGGGATTTAATGACTTGGACGTTTCTCACTGGCTCTTCAAAACTCACGGCACCTTTTCTCTTTGCAGAGCTCACCGGGTTAAGAATGCCATCGTTCTTACTAACAAAAAACCGAAATGGATTTATTTCTTAGTTTAATGCTCTAACTGCATTACTAGTAACCTTTTTTTTCATCTGATTCAAATCCTCAAGAAATCACCGTGACACTTTTTAAAGAAACTGTGGCTAAATACACGTGCCATCGTAAGCATCTGTAAGTTGTGCCTTCCTACTGGCCCCTGTCCCCACCCGCAGAAGTGGCCACCGCAAGACTTTGTTGACTAATTGATATTTCTCCCTGTCCATTCCGACTTTCCTGGGATATCGTGCCTTTATCCTGAGAGCCACTCCCACCCCTCAACAGTAACTGCCATCAAACTCCTTTGCTTTAGCCAGACACCCACAGAACTAGAGGGATGACATACTTCTCTCTCATTTATGGCTGCTTTTCTTCACACAAAGACTACAAACAAAAAGAAGAGCCATCAGGGGAAGGAACCAACGCTTACTGGATAGCTCTGTGCTCCTTCTCGGCGAAGCTATTCACAATGTCATTCCATTTACTGTTTGCAAGGATCCTCCACCATACTATCTCCATTTAACAGATGAGGAGATTGCGGCCCAGAGAGCTTAAGTAAGCAGGCCATACAGCTGGGATTGAACTCCATGTTTGACTGAATCCAAAATCCAATATGGTCCATCGCTCAGGAGAAAAAGAAGCTGGAAAGGCAGGAAGATTTTGGACGGGGTGGGGAGGGTGAATGAGTGCATGAGAGTAAAGAAAGAGAAGGCTGGTCTCCCTTTTCAGGAAGAATCAACACCACTGACTTAAGATCTTGACAGCACTTGCAGCTGGCTAGGCCTCCTTCTTATGGAGAGACCTCCCCAAAGGACTTAGAGGCCCTGCTCTCCCTGTTGGGAGTCTTTTTACAGACATATGGATTACTTTCATCACTTGCATTCTCCAGCTCAAAGGGTCACTCAGAGCTGCTGGCAGAGTTTGTGACTCTTGCCTCAATTAAAATGCCAACTATTTGTCAAGATAGATTTTCTTAACCAACTGTCTCCAAGTGTGGGAATGTCTCTGCCTAGTTGAAAATGCCCCCTGGAGAGTTACCATGGCAACGCTAGTCTGCAAACTGGCAGGATCAAATCCTTAAAAGAGACTTCCAAATTGGTGTGGCCACTTTCAGCCACAGGCTCACACTGGGTTTTGCTTTTGGTACCTATCTGATGACTCTGGCCTAGGGGATGAAAGTCCGGGAAGAAAACTCAAAGGGACCAAAGACATCTGAGGGGTCTCCCCCAGGCTCAGGAGGGGGCTTTCAGTGTCTTTATCAGGCTGTCCTTATTTTCCCCTGTCCTTCCTCCATCTTCTGGGTTCAAGGTCAAACACCGAAAATCAGATTTATTCCTTACAGGAAAGTACTGACATACAAGTTAGGGGAGAGGTAACTGGCTCAATAAAGGTGGATAAAAGAAAAAAAAAAAAACACATTTCAAGGTTTGAAAACTGGAATTGGGTTTTGATAAAGGACTAAGATAATTTTCAAGCGCACTCAATGTTGCAAGTGTGTTTCTCTTTCTTCCTTCTTTCCCTCTCCTCGGTCCCTCCCTTCCCTCCCTCTCTCCCTTTCCTCCTCCCCTTGCCTTGCTTTCTTTCTTGGAATGGAATAGAAATGTACACAGCCAAGAGATCTGGAATGCACAATTTGACATAAGCAAGTTTTAAAGTTGTACAAACTCCTGTGCCAGTATTTAATTAGTGAGGCGATCCATCTGAAGATGGCAAACATACCTTAGCGTTTAAAAGCTGTGCAAGCTCAGTTACATGTGAGTGTAGGGTTTGATGGATGTATGTGGAAAAGATCTGTAAACGTTACAAAAGCATCAGGCATTTCCAACCCTGTCTGTTTGTAAAATCTGGTCACATTGTTATTTTCACTGGCTGGCACTGCCCAGGAGGACTCTAGAAGAGTCCATTTGCCTCCTTCTTCCATCCTTTCTGTCTGATCTGCCCCTCTTCACAGCCTGACTCCAGAGCAGGAACAGTGTGGAGTCCTGCAGGGAGGGACTCAGAAGCACGTGGCCACAGAGCCTCAGCCTCTTGGAAAATTCAGGAGAAGGAAACATTCACTTTTGTCATATGTTGGTGTATTAGTTTCCGAAGAAAGTTGTAACAAAGGACCACAGACTGGGGGGCCTAAAGGAACAGGAAGTGATTCCCTCACAGTTCTGGAGGCGAGAAATCCAAAATCCAGGTGTCGGCAGGATTGGTTCCTTTGGGAGGTTCTGAGAGGGAAATCCTTTCCACGCCTCTCGCGGCTTCTGATGGCGCTGGCAGTCTTTGGTGCTCCTTGCTTCCCAGCTGCATCTCGCTCCAACCTCTGGCTCTGTCTTCACACGACCTTCTCTCCGCGGGTGTCTATATTCTTCTTATAAGGACCCCAGACATATTGGACTGGGGCCTACATTAATCCAGGATGACCTCATCATAGCTTGATCTTATTTGTAAAGATCCTGTTTCCAAATGAGGCCACATGCGTGGGTGGAGGAGGGGAGGTTAGAACTTATTTTCTGGGGAGACACAGTTCAACCCATGAGAATTGGGTTCCTCCTGAAATGAGCTTGAAATAAGCTCGGGATCATTCAGATCCTGAGCCAAGGATCTGAATGCAAATGGTTTATTTTTGAGGTGACCCCAGGAAGTGCTGGTAAGGAAGTGGAGGAGGGAGGAAGAGGAGGGAAGGAAGCCGTATGCAGTGCACTAATGAGCGAGACGCTGATGTGGACACCTGGGGTGCAGTCGCCCTGGGGCCCCCAGGAGACAGTGCAGAGTGCACCTCTGAGTTGTCACACCTGTGGAAGTTGGGTATTTATCCTCCAGCATTCTGTCACTGGCCTAGGGCTGCTGGGGCACTGCCACGCAGCATTTCAGCCTGCCGTGAGCAGGCTGGGCCCACCTGGGAACGCCCCGAGGCAGAGCTGCAGGTGTGCAGGAACTGGCTGCACACAGGAAGAGTGAGGGCCACGCAGGATGGGCTGCCAACGGCCTCTGCTGCCACCTCAGATAACGGGCTCTCTCTTCCTTTGAGAAGCAGGAATTTTTAGCATAAATTACCTCCACTCCTTTGCGAACATTGGCAGTAACCATTGTTTAATAAATTATGAGGGACAAATAATATTTTACTCCAAAATCACTTTCTTCAAATATTGCTCAATTATAGATCATCCCAAACATTTTAAAATTCATAATTGCCTTATCTGAACTTTCATAAACCCTGTCCCTGTGTCCTAGTGTGCCATCTTCCTGAAAGTTTGATTTTCAGTCCTACGCTTTCCCTACGCAGCCCAGACCCATCCTGGCACATTCCTATTGAAACTTTAGGACCAGTTTGCCTTTCCCCATTGACCATGAGCTCTTCTCAGTCACCCTGCACTACCAGGCACAGTGGCTCGCACGTAGTCATTACCCCATGAACGGATGAATGAATGAATGAATGAATGATCGATCATTGGCTATTTCGAGCTCTCCATACCCCACAACTAAAAAGAGGCACGCTAACAACAGAACTGTGCAATTCATTACATTTCAAAATACATCATAAACCAAGACGCACTTTGTATTCATGCAAACACCCTGAAAATAGCTACTGAGAGTCTCTTCAGGTATCACTGGAAAGGCCAGTGTATGACGACCTGCCTTCCCACATGGGACTGTCCTTCGATAAGCAACCACAGGGCTTTCTCCCCCAGCGTCTGTCCGTATTCCGTTCACAGCTTCTTCTCTTGGGCTGTAGGTGAGCTGGCTGCCCTCCCTCAGAAGAGCAGGCCCGTCCCCTCGTCCCTCCCAGCAGGTCACGGCTCCGTTCTCTGTGATGCAGCTCCCTCCGTGTGGGTGTGGGGCGAATGTAAACTTCTTTTCTAAGCCCAGATCTCTTGTTTCTTCGTCTGGACTTCTGCAGGAGCTGCGGGACATCTGCCACGCAGGCCACTTGTCTTTGAAGTGTCCGAGCTTGCCATCATGAATTAACCTTCGAGTCTGTGAGGCAGAACGCTGCTACCAGAACCAGCTCCAGAATGAACATCACCCTTGGTTTCTCCTGCATCATAATTGTCCGTTTCTTCGTCACTGTTGGTACCAAACAGTGTGAGCTATTTTCCTTGGCGTTGGAGATGAGGTAACAGGATTTTTTAAGCTTAGAGCTTAACATTTATTACATTAGCATATTTTTTTCACAAGCATTTTTTGACCATCCACCCAACTATTTAATAAATATCCACTGCAGGCCTACTGAACTGAGACTGCAATGGGGAAACAGACCCAGTGCCCCAAGTGTTCCTGGCAGCATTATTCATCACAGCCACAAGGTGGAGACAACCCAAATGTCCCTCAGAGGGTGAACGGATAAGCAAAAAGTGGTCTATGCAACAGAATACTATTCGGCTACAAAAAGGAATAAAGTATCGATACACACGGCAACACGGATGAACCTCGGAAACTTTATGCTGAGTGAAGAAGCCAGACACAAAAGGCCACACATTATCTGACTTCATCAGTACGAAACATCCAGAATAGGTAAAGCTATGAAGGCAGAACTCAGATTGGTGGTTGCCGGGGGGGTGGGGGGGGTGGGGGGGGAAGGGGGGCAGAGGTGAGTATAGCTTAATAGGGACAAGACTTTCCTTTGGGTGATGGAAATGTTTTGGAACTAGATACACGTGGTGCTCGCACAACCATGTGAATGTACCAAATGCCCTTGAATTGTACACCTTAAAATAGTTAATTTTTGTTATGTGAATTTTGCTTCAATTAAAAAAGAGGACCCTGTTCCTATTCTTCACTGTCCATTATTTCCAAAAGGTTCAGGTCCGAAGTTGTACGGGCGCCCAAAGAATCTGTAATGCAATGGGGGAGACGGCGACACACTTAAGATGAAGGCAGTCATTGATCTCTCTGAAGGCTTTAAAATGGAAGATAGAAACCTATCAATGGACAAGAGCTACGGATTAGCAGAGAACTGTGGTGTTCATGCTTCTTAGCCCAGTCCTTAGTTAGCAGAGTTTCTGTTTTGCTTTTGCAATACTTGGCAGCCACCTGGTAAGATGATGGAGGAAGAGGGAGATACTAGGATGAACGAGACCAAGACTCTGCCTTCAGTCCAACCCACCTTTCACCGGCCTACCTTTTAATGGGGGAGGGAAGAGACCTGTCCACAGACAACTGAGCAATGAGATAGAGTAACAAATGCCTGGGAGAGGCTCACACCAAGCTCTCTGGGGCAAGCCCAGGAGGAGGAAGGGAAATAATCTCCACCCAAGAGAAAGGCTCACTTTACACCCATGCAGGGCCCAAGGGGAAATGCCAAGGGTTAAGGGGACCCCATACCCCAAACTGTCCTGCAAGCTTATTAGTAAGAAGGCCAGTTCACTGTGCTCCAAATGATTTCCAGTTAGTCCGGCATCCTGCCAAGGATGAAGGACATGCCCAATTGCTTGTTGATTCTGGTTTTTTCCTAGTTTTCTGTCCCCAGTAGTAGCCCATGTGGTTTTCCACATCCCCTAGGGTTACTTGGTTGTGGGAAACACGAGGGGAAGGGAACGCTGTACCTGGGGTTTCACTTGGCGCTTACCTCAATGAGAGCAAGCCCTCGGACTGGAACCATTAAAGGAAAAAGGAGCATAAAGCTGAAAACGTTAAGGACTCACAGTTTAAAATACCACACCCAGCGCAGACAGTGCCCTCCCCTTTGACCCAGGCTCACGTCCTCGAGATTTCAGCTCTCCTAACACAGGGTGCACCCACCGCAACCTGACATTAGCTGTATAGATCAGCTAATAGATCAGCTGACAACGCTGTATAGATCAGAAGCCAGCTGGCAGGGGAGGTGGAAGGAGAGTAAACTCAGACAACAGACATGTCCTGTTAGGCCCTCAGAGTGGGTTTTTTCTTTTTTTTTAACTTTTGAATTTGAGGCCACTATTTAAAACTCAGGAGATTTCACATAAAATAAGATCCCTGCCTTCTCGTGACAAGCCACACTAGACCTATATTCCTGAACGTCCCCGGGCATTGGGTGGCTGTACCCCGGTCACTCCCGGGACCTCCCTGGCTCCCTGGGCCTCACTGCTGCCTACAGTCTGTCCTCAACACCGAGCTGAAGCCTGCAAGGTTTCTGAGGAGGAAAGAGCAAAATGCATGCAAATTCGAGTTACACTCTGTCACCATGAAAAGGCCAGAATTGACATTTTAAAAATTCATCGACTTCTAATAATAAAACTGTATTTACAGAGAGTTATGCTTCCGAGAGCGTCAGACTGTGCAAACATCCCTCGGGAATGCTCCCAGCAGAGGTTTGGGGAAGTGAGAAGGTGACTCGGACTGGGGTCTCTGCAGTTAGAGGAAACAGGCATGACGGAAGAGTGGTGTGTTCCAGGCGGGGCAGGTGGGGCAGGTGGTGGCCAGAGGGATGTGATGTGAATTCAGAGAACAAATATTTGCTGAGCCCCCGTGGACCGGGCGGGTGAGGCAGGCGTACAAGCAGACCAGTCTTTGTCCTGTGGAGTATGTGCTCCCTGGGTCCTGTGCTCAGTCCCTCATTCCTTGACTACAAAAGAAGTGGAGGGAGAGGAAGCTGGTCCTCAGAGAGCCAGCAGGACGAAGACCGCCTGACTCCCTGCCTGCCCGTCCACCCTCGTCTTGCGCTCGCCCTTTTCACACCAGGCTCCAGGCCCAGGCTCACCCTCGTTCTTCTGCAGCTTGTCCAGCAGGCAAGGGCCCGTCTCATCCTTCTGGCCTCAGCCCAGACGCGCCTGCTCCGTAAAGCCATTACTGTGTTGCTGTATGATTCTTCTCCTTTACCCCTGCTGTGTGGCCTCTCCATCAGAGGAAGGACTGTATTTCTTAGGAGGCATCTAGTTCCCTGGCACCATGCTTCCAGGTTGGGGGGCTTTAGCCAGAACAACCTCCCCGGCCCTCCTCCCACGTCACTTGTTCTTCCTTACAGAGGAGTCACTGGTGATGGAACTGAAGTGCCCCGTCCTCTGGGCTCTGCCCTTCCTTCCTCTCTCAGCTCGGGCCCTGTGGAGGAGCCGGGTGTGCAGATCTGCTGGCAGCCTGGCAGCTAACTCCCTGCACATGCTCTGCCCTTTGCCGCAGGCTGCCGTGGTCTGGCTCTGCAGTAACGGGCAGGGCACATGTGGGAAATAATAGGAGGCCATGTGTCTAAGCCATGTCCTCCAATCCAGCTTCTACCAGTAGTAAAGTTGACATTTTAATCTCCATCTATCAGCCTCCTCAATGCATCTCTCCATTGTTTCTGAACCCAGATGATAGAAACAGGAGGAAAGAATTGCCTCTTCAACAGATGGATATTGAGGACAACTGGATACCCACATGCAAACAAATAAAGTTGGATCCCTATCTAATACTATCTACTCTATATGCAAACAAATATGCAAAAAAAGTAACGACTCAAAAAAGTAACTCATATGGATCAACTTCCTAAATACAAGAGCTTAAACCATAAAACACTTAGAAGAATATATTGAGGTAATCTTTGTGACCCTGGATTTGGAAATGGATTCTTAGATATGACACCAAAAACACAAGCTACAAAAGAAAGGAAAAAAACAGATAAATTTAACTTCACGAAATTAAAAACTTTTTTACATCAAAGTACATTATAAAGATAGTGAAAAGACAATCTACAGAAAAGGAGAAAATATTTGCATATTACACATCTGATAAAGGTTTAGTACCCAGAATATATAAAGAACTCTTACAACTCAACAACAAAAAGACAAACAACCCAATCAAAAAATGGACTAAGTACTTGAACAGACACTTTTCCAAGTACATCAAAGACACACAGATGGCCAACAGGTACCCGAAAAGATGCCCAACATTATCAGTCATTGGAGAAATGAAAATCAAACTACAATGACATATCACTTTACATCCACTAGGATGGCTATAAGTTAAAAACAAACAAATGGAAAATAGCAAGTGTTGGTGAGGATGTGGAGAAATTGGAACCCTCATATACTGCTGGTGGGGATGTAAAATGGTTCAGTCACTGTGGAAAAGCTGTTTGATGGTTCCTCGAAAAGTTAAACATAGAATTAACATATGACCTGGCAATCCAGCATTTCCAATCCTAGGTATCTACCCAAAAGAATGTTGCTATGGAAACAATCCTAATGTTCACTAATGGATGAATGGATATATATATAATGAAATATTATTCAGCCATAAAAAGAGTAAAGTACAGATAACACAGTACAACATGAACGAACCTCAGAAACATTATGCTAAGTGAAAGGAGCTAGACACAAATGGTCACCTGATTCCACTCATAAGAAATATCTTAATAGGGAAATCCATAGAGACAGAAAGCAGATTGGCGGTTGCCAGGGGCTGGGGCAAGGGCCAGTGGGGAGTATCTGCTTACTAGGTGTAGGTTTCCCTTTGGGGAACCAAAAAATTTTGGAATCAGACAGAGGTGGTGGCTGCACAGCATTATGAATATACTAATTGTCACTAAGTTGTTCACTTTTAAATTGTTAATTTTATGTTATTTGATTTGCATGGCAGTACTTTTTTTAATTGAATTAAAATGTAAAAGACTGTTTGTCTGAGTCCAAAGCTGGGCTTTCTTCACTGCTCGTCGGGACTTTCGCGGAGGGCAGTCCACAGAATGATTCTCTAATAGTTGTGGCTCTGGTGTGACCACGTTGAGGGACATGAGTACGTCGCCCTCCCTCAGCACCGCACACACCACATAACGGTGATCATACCTGGCCCCCCAGCGCTTTGACGGTGACTCAATGAGTGAGAAGGAGGAAAAAGATAAAACCAACAAGAAAATGAGAGATGATGATTAATGTAATACCCAGATTCTGCCATCATTTTTAGAGCTCATCTTATAACTCCCGGATGTTCTTTTAAAAACAAAACAAAACCTTAAAGAACCCCAACATGGGGCACAGTCACAAAGAGCCAATAAAGACGTTTTAGATAATATCTCAGATATGATTAGAGAAAATAAACCAATTTAAACTAGGACTAGCAAGAAACGTTCTTAACTTGAAAAGGGCATCTACAGAACCAAAACCCAAACCAAACCGACAGCTAACGTTACATATTTATACTATACTTAGTGGTGAAGACTGAATGCTAAGATCAAGTACAAGGTAAGGAGCTCTGTTTTCATTACTCTGATTCAGCATCACACTAGCAGTCCTAACAAGTGCAGTAAAGCAAGAAAAAAAAGGCATACAAGTTGGAAAGGAAGAAATAGAATTCTCTCTTGGCAGGAGACATAATCACATATGAGGTATGACCGAAAGGTACAGTGAACATTTAAATAAAAAAAGTTTATTGCAGCAAACAGCACACTGCCATTAATCCCCCTCAAAATACCTCCCCTCACTTCAAACACACTTATCCCATTGTTCTTGCCACTCTCTGAAGCAGTTCTGGAAGTCCTCTTTCGTGAGTGTCTTTAGTTGCACTGTCGTGGCTGCCTCGATGTCCTGAATCTATTCAAAACGTTTAGCTTTCATGGTCATTTTGACTTTGGGGAAGAGCCAGAAGTCGCACGGTGCCAGATCGGGTGAAAAAGGTGGATGAGGGCACCTGTAGTGTTTTTATTTGACAGAAATTGCCATACCAGAAGCGATGTGTGACATAGAGCCTTTGATCACAAAATACAGTAAATGCTGCTGCCAAGTGCCATCCAATGGAAAGGCAGGATCTTCAATACAAGAAGTGGTGCATCGAATCTTAGTCACAGTGCGTGACAAGTTTCAACTTGTTCAGTGCAGTCAGTTGGGTGTGAGCCACAATTAAGAGAAGGTGTGTTTTAAAGTGTGCCATGCCATCAATCATCCTCCATCATGACAACGCTCCATGTCACACATCGCTTCTTATACAGCAATTTCTGTCAAATAAAAACATTATGGTGTGTCCTCATCCACCTTATGCACTGGAAGTGGCACCGTGCAACTTCTGGCTCTTCCTCAAAGTCAAAATAATTCAGGACATCGAGGCAGCCATGACAGCACAACTAAAGACACTCACAAAAGACGTCTTCCAGAACTGCTTCAGAAAGTGGCAAGAACGGTGGGATAAGTGTGTTCGAAGCAAAGGGGAGTATTTTGAGAGGGATTAATGGCAATGTGTCTTTTATTCACTGTATTGTTTGATCACACCTTGTAGGTAGAAAATCCATACAATCTACCAAAAAAGACAAAAAAAAAAAAAAAAAAGCTCCTAGAGCTAATAAAAGAGTTTATCATGATTTCAGGATGTGAGGTTAACATAGGAACTGCATTGTATTTACATTTCATAGTCATAAACAATTAGAAATGAAAAACTAAATACCATCTATAATAGCACTTAGAATGATACAATTAGGTATAAATGCACAATATGTAGGATGAAAAACCACAAAGCTCTGATGAAAGAAATCAAAGACAATGTAAATAAATGAAGAGGTATATTGTGTTAATGGCTTGGAAGATTAAATATTGTTAAGCTATCAATCCTCCTCAAATTAATCTATAAATTCAACAAAACTTCAAATCCCAGTAGGATTTATTAATAGAAATCGACAAGCTGATTCTAAGGTTTATGCGGAAGGGTAAAGGGACTCGACTAGCCAAAACAATTTTGAAAAAGAGAAAGTTGGAGTACTCACTACCTGATTTTAAAATCACCATAAAGCTACAGTAATCAAGTTTGTGTGGGATTGGCGAAAGGATACACACATACCTCAATGGAACAGAATGTTCCACATCCTCTGGGACCCACTTATGGCCAATAGATCTTGTCAAAGACACAAAAGCAATTCAGTGGAGAAAAGATAGTCTTTTAACCAACAGTGCTGGAACAGCTGCACATATACATGCAAACAAACAAACAAAAAAGAACCTCAACTTAGACTTCACATGCAATACAAAAATTAACTCAAAATGGATCAAAATACAAAGCTATCATTTCTAGAAGAAAACAAAAGAAAATCTTTGCGATTTCAGGTTAGGTGAAAAATAATTAGATATGATGCAAAAAGCACCATCCATAAAAGAAAAATAATTGTTAAGCTGGACTTCATAAAAAATTAAGTCATTGCTCTGTGAAAGGCACTGGCTGTTAAAAGAATGAAAACACAAGAAACAAACTGGGAGAAAATATTTGGAAATCATACATTCAACAAATGACTTGTATTTAAAGTACATAAAAAGCTCTAACAACTTAATAAAAGTAAAACAACCAAACTTTGTAAATGGGTAAAAGATTTGAACAGATACTTCGCCAAAGGAAACAAGCAGATGGAAGATAAACACATGGCGAGATGCTCATCATCGGTGTCATTAGCGAATGCAAATCACAAGCGGAGCTACCACGACACTGATCAGAATGGTTAAAATTGAAAAATAAAATAAACTAGCAACATCAAATGCTGGCAAGCATGTGGAGCAATTGGAAAGCTCATACATGCCTGGTAGGGATGCAAAAGGGAACAACCACTCTTGAAGACCGTTCCATACTTTCTTAAAAAGTGAAACATAATGCTTACTACACAATGTATGTAAGACAGCAATCCCACTCCCAGTATTTACCCAAGTGAAATAAAATTCTATGTAACACAAAAACCTGTCCAGGAAGATTCTGAGGAGCTCTATTTGTAATCCTCCAAAATGAGAAACCTGAAGTCCCTCCACTGCAGAACGAATAAACTGTGGTAAATCCACAGCATGGACTGCTGCCACTCAGGAATAATCCGCAATGAACTGTTGGTATACATAACAACATGGATGAACCACATGCATTACGCTAAGTGAAAGACTGCAGACTGTATGATTCCATTCACATGACAGTCTGGAAGAGGCAAAACTATAGAGAATAGATTGATAGTTGCCAGGAGTTCAGGATTGAGAAAGATCAATTATTCTTAAAAGAGAAATTCCATTTTCTTCTGAATGAGGCTTCAGGTTAATCAGAGTCTCTCTCAAAATAGAAACTGTTAAATGGCTTGGGAAGCCAAGTTCTACTGAACTCATTTCCTCCCCTCCTCCTGTCTCCCCTCCGCACCCCGTGTTTCCTCTCCATTAAGATGACAGCACCAAGCTGGGGTTACCCAAGGCTCCTTCCCTGCCACCCCAACAACAGACTCCCAGGCCTGTGATGCCTGCCTCCTCAGTACTTTGTGTAACTGCTTCTCTCCGTCACCAGACCTCATCATCTCTTGTCTGAGTCACTGGGCCAGCTTCCTGTCTGGGTCTCCCTGACCAGGCTGAGCTCTCCATCCAGCCTTCTCCCTGCAGCCAGAGTGGGCTTCCAAACCACTGGTCCAACCATGTTGCTCTCCTAGCTGAAGGCCTTCCGAGTGCCTGGCTTGGGGATGGGGGTGGGGGAGGCGTGGGCAGGCATTGTTCTGTTTGCCACTGCAGCCTAGTGCCAAGCACAGTGCCTAGTGTCCCTGCACACTCAGTGACTGATGGCTGAATAATGCACATGGTAACAAAGTGGATGCAGGAGTCATTCGAGGATGTGCAGGCCCCCCAGAAACTCATTCACAGAGGTCAGGAGACAGTGGCTAAGAGTGGTAGGAGAAGCACCACATGTACCCAGAGCACCATCCATCGTCACCCAACAGTACTGACTGAGCACCTTCCACGTCCCAGGCCCTGTCCTGGGTGCTCCTGACCGGTGGTGCACAGAGTGTTCACCGAATAGACAGATGAATGCACGCTTACAAACAACGGCACGGCCATGAAGGACAAGCGCTCGGTGCTGTGAGAGGACGTGATGTGGGAGGAGGCGGGAGGCTGCACGGGATCTAGCCGGCAAAGGAAGGCTTCCCTGAGGAGGTGATGCATAAACCAGAGGATGAGAAGTTACTGGTTGTACAGCTTTCAGCCAGCTGGAGGATTATGGGCAACAGTCCTGAAATCAGAAGAACCAAGATCCCTTCCAGGCAGGAGAGAAAGGGCGGGGTGACTGGAGCCTCAGAGTGAGGGGAGGGAGGGCACTGGCGGAGGCCAGAAGGGAAAGGGCTGGATCCAAAATGGTGTAGGATTTTAGGTGGGAGGCTGCCGTGATGGAATCTCTCCTGGAAATATCATTCTTGCTGTTGTATGGAGAACGGATTGAGAAAGGGGCAATCGCCAAAAATCCCAGAGAGATGCTGAGGCGCTGGGATTGGTGCATGTGGGCAGAAGGGTCTAAAATGCAGCTCTATCTAGGAAGTAAACTTGACAAGCCTGGGTGCTGGGAGGGAAGGGAAGGGAAGGGACGTTTGCAACGTCCCCTGGGAGGCCCAAGGCATTTGTCATACTTGGTGGTTCCTGGAAGCCAAGATGCCACAATTAGCAGGTCACTAAGTTAGACGCCTCGCTCACACTCATCACCAGGCAACGGCTTTTCCATAGACACTTCAGTTGTTTTTCAGCCTCTCACCATGTTTGTAAGGAAACAGAATCAGACAATATAAAGTGCAGATCAAATGGCTGCAAACGAGGGCAATAAGATTTGACAGCAGAAAAAGTGATGAGGGACAATATCCCCAGACAGGAGAAGGGGCCTGTTATTTATGGAACCTGTGGCAGGTTCTTTTATAGAAATCACTGCAGATGACACTATATATATACATTCAATACAGACAGTAACCCTCTGAAGAGGGTAGTATTGTACCTCCTGTTACCGATGAGAAATGTGAGACCCGAATAGCTTAAGAGACTTGCTCAAGGTCTCAGCCAGCAAGGGGCTGATTCGGGGTTCAGCCCCAGATCTGTTTGACCCTGAATATCATGATCTTTCCATTCTGCCACCATACCTCACCTCCAATTGGACTGGACCATTCTTCCTTTCCTTTCATCTAGAATGCCTTCGTGGCT
This sequence comes from Rhinolophus sinicus, assembly GCF_036562045.2. Lineage (NCBI taxonomy): Eukaryota > Metazoa > Chordata > Mammalia > Chiroptera > Rhinolophidae > Rhinolophus > Rhinolophus sinicus. Next base: position 5,144,617 of record NC_133754.1, on the reverse strand, counting down.
GACCATGCCCACCTGGGCCCATCCCGATTGCATTCCCAGTAATAAACTGCAGACCCCTTGAAGGGCATAAATGTTTGATGTGCATGGAGCTAGTCTATAGTGTGTGGGTTTGAATACATGCACTAAATCGACTGAACGGGTCAAAAGTGGGTAAACAAGGCTAACAAAAATGTGTAGAGAGTAAGTAATGGGATAGTTGATTATTCACATTTTTATTTTTTTCTTACTAGAAATGAAGTGTCAAGTTCATCCAATACATACTAGTATTATGAAATTCATATCCTTCTTTTCAGGCACATATTAAAATCATCTATACCCATATGCAGAAAGCATTCAGAAAAACAGAAGAATGGAACTGCATTCATGAATAAGGTTGAAATGAATCTTTCAATTACAAAAATAAATTTTAAGACATTTGATAGACATCTTCTTGTATAATATTTTCTTCAAAGACTTTTTTTCTCTTTTATGAAACTTTATTTACCTTACTATAGACAAACTCAAAGACTCATGCGATGTTACAGTTAGAAGGGAACTTAAAAATAATTCAGTCTGATTCTTTCATTTTGCAGTTGAAATTGAGGCTTAGTGGTGTGGAATCTGTGTTCAAAGTCACAGCTAGACAGTGCCAGGGACAAACCTAGAACTCTCTTCTCCCAAAATTAAACTACAACGTCCAGGGAAGAGTTGGCCGCTTACCTTAATACTCACTCAGAACCTCAGCGACAGAGCCCCAATTTTAGTTAGGGGTTACATACAACCTTGAAAAGACATGTCCCAGACTCCCTGGCAGCCAGATGTGACCATATGACTATGCTTCAGCCAATGAGGTGCGAGGCTAAGTGTGTGAACTTGCAGGAAGTCTCCTTAAAGGGAGGGGACACACTGTTCTCCCCTTTCTTCCCTCTTGCTACCTGGGACGCATATATGAGGGCTCTAGCTCTGGCAGCCTGTGGGACCTCGAGGATGAGGACCACACCTTGAGATAACCTTTTAGATCTTCTTTTATGAGAAATAAATTTCCATGTTACTTAAGCCATCTTTTTTTATTTTTGAGTTTTTCAGTTACAGTGAGCCAACCATAAGCAACGCACCTTACTCCCCACCCCCAACCCCCCACCCCACTCCCATATGCCTATTCCTCTCTTAGCTCAGTAAACGGCAATTTCATTCCATCGGCTGTTCAGGCCAATATCCTGGGAGCCAGTAATAGTGACTTGTTTTCTTTCCCATCCCACAGCCACCCCACGTGCCCCTCTCATCACCTCTTCCTTCAGAACAGCGCCAGCCCTGTCCGTGTCTCCCCACTGTCACCGCTCTCACTCTCATCCCAGCCATCAACCTCTTTCACCAAGTTTGCAGCAGTTCCCTCCTACCTCGGCTCCCTGCTTTCATTCTTACCCGCCACCTGCGCTTCCCAGGCTCCTTCCACAGAACAGCCAGATTTAAGTTCTTAAAACATAAGTGGGCCCACATTTCCGCTTTGCTTAGAATTTCCCAGTGACAGACCCTGACTCAGGGGAAGAGCCGAGCCCTTACTGTAGGTGAGCAGGCCTACATCTCTGCCTCACCCACCAGCCTTCCTCTCACCCACTGTGTCCAGCCCCCAGCCCCCACTTTGTCATCCCCTGACCTTGTCCAGGTTCTCACCAACACAGGATGTTTGCCTGGAGTCACTGTCTCCCTCCCCCACCAGAGTTTCATTTTGCTACTCTGAGCTACTGCCAGCCCCATCAACACTTGATAAATACTTGCTGAAAACAAAAATAAGCCAGCTTTCTCTTAGTTAATGAAGAAGATCTAAAACGGTAATATAGGTTTCTGTTCTAATGATAATAGTTAATAGCAACTACAAAAGATTTAAAAAATTCAAAAGAAGAATGAGGGACAGCAGTACGCCGGGCCAATTTGTAAGAACCAGACAGCCTTTTATAGCAGCCCAAAAGGTGCAAAGCCTTTTCTGACTCTTCTCACATGATCTCTTTAGTGAGAAGAGGGGGTCAAATTGACCACTCCGTGCCTGGTGAAGAGCATAGCTGTCCTCTCACAACCCTCCAGCTTTATGGAACATTCTGGTTCTTTAAAACATGAATAAATAAAAGCGCACTGGAACAGATTTAGCTTTTCACTTGCAAATAGTCTCTCTCTTTTCCAAGTTATGAAGTTTTCAGTTGGACAAGGAAACTTAAATAAGAAATCTTTTAAGTAAACCTGACTCAATAAATAGGTCTTCAGCTTGACACATTTAATATTTGTCTTCATGCAGAGAAGGAGCAAAGACGGAGAGAACATCACAGTTCCCATTTTCAAAGAAGACCAAGAAGTCAAGTCTATCTTCTTGAAGCAAACAAGAGGCTCAAATTTGCAAAAGGAAAAACAGCAAGCTATTTCTAAGATTTTGCTTAAAATATATACGTATATATATGCCTCTTGTACATTCCAAATGATTATTGTTTCAAGCTGCTAAAATATTCCTTTTTGGGGGGGTGGGAAAATATAGCTCTGAAGAAACTTAAGTAAGAGCCTGGCTTTGAAGGCAGAGGTCCCTGAATCCCATCTCCACTAGCTGTTTTCCTTAGCAGACTCACCTCACTTCTCCCCTCGGGCTTCCCCTCCAGAAAACTGAGGGAAACTTAACAACCCTGGGAGACAGATGGTATTAGAGATAATGTGTGTAGAGTGTGGGGCCCAGACTCCAGCACCTCTTAGGGGCTCAGTAAATGGCTGCTGTTATCACTCCACAAGCAATGATCTAACGAGGCCGGCTCAAGCCATCGGCACTTTTAAACACAATGTATAAAAATAACTGACTGTTTAAAGAACATTTGGAAAGTACAGAAAGTTATGGCTAAAACAAACTCTCCCACTAGCTGACTACAACCTCCCCCAATCAAAAGAGAAACGGTGTACACCGTAGGTTATTTTCCTAGAACAACTTGGAAATGGTGACCTCTGCTGGCCAGTGGAAAACATGAGTTTTCCAACCAACGGTTCCGGGATTGAGGGAGGAGGACTGAGTCAGCCTGCGCTGCAAGGGGCAGAAATGACCACCAGGGTGTCCACGATGTAACTCGAATGTTAACAGAATTGAAGGCTGGCCTTTCCATTGGCTAATGCGCCCAGAAGCTTCTTTTTTTCCCAAACCCGTGGTCTCCTATTTTTAAAGTGCCTCTCCTATTTTTAATTGCATGCAAATGTTACAGCCTAGAAAGAACGCAAGGAGCATTAAATATCAATCGTCCACGGAAGCCTCACATCTTCCAGCATAAAGATCTAAAAGCAGAAGTGGGGACAAATGTGTAGAAAACAGAGCGGAAAAGTCAGAATGCACCACTGGAATATAACAACAAAGGGAGGCAAAGCTCTTTGGGAACCCATGTCTGATTCCACTGGGGTGAACAGCCAACTACAAAGAAGGCTTTAGAAAACCCTGCAAACCTCTTATAGGTATGACCCAGAAATCCGACAGGGAAGCAGTCACGATCGTTTTCTTTAGGCAGAAATATGCTTGATGCTCAAGAGTCTATTGGTTGGGGAATTTAGACATGTAACACACCCCCACATCCTTTTTTTGTTTTTTTAATCTACGGAGTGTCTTTTATTTATTTTTATTTACTTATTTATTTTAAGTTTTCAATTACAGTCTACATTCAACATTATATTAGTTTCAGGTTTACGGCGTAGCAGTCAGGCATTTACATAATTTATGAAACAAGCTAAATATCCCTTGATAGATGACTGCATAAAGAAGAGGTTGTGCATATATATACAATGGGATATTACTCGGCCATAAAAGAGACTGAAATCTTGCCAACAACAACAACATGGATGGAGTGAGAGGGTATTATGTTCAGACAGAGAGGGACAAACATTCCCACCTTTTAAGGTGTGACGTAAAGCTGAGGTTGCAAACTGGCAGCCATACAACCATGTAGTCTGGTTTGGCACTGGCTATATTTATTTTAATTAGTTTCCAACACTTTAAAACATGGAGATTTCGCATCAAAATATGAATTTCCACTTTCTTATAAACAAGTGGGGGAGAGCTATCCATTCCCGTGCTCTCCCATAGCAATGACCAATGAGGGCCAGGCAGCGGCCAAGCACCCTGGACATGGGCCATGTGCTCTCCAGTTGGCTACCTTCCCCACTTGTTGGCCTCACACATTACATTACCTGCCTGGCTTTTCCAAGCGCTTGAATCTGAGACCCTGGGTTTCTAACAACTCTAAGGCACTGATGATAAGCTCAATTCAGTTCAAACAAGTACCAAGCCTGTGCAAGGTAATTTAATAGGCACTGGGAATATAAAGAATAAGAGATGATCCCTGAACCTAAGGAGCTCACATATCACTATTTCCAGTGACAGAAAGTGAACTGGTAATTATTATATAATACAACATGGGCACTTAAAAGGTTGATGAGTGGTAAAGACTAAAATGATTAAATTTACCTTCTAACAATTCTAATAAGGCAGGTCTAGTAGTGATGGACTCCCTCAGCTTTTGTTTTTATCTGGGAAAGTCTTTATTTCTCCTTCATTTATGAAGAACAGCTTTGCTGGGTATAGCACTCTTGCTTGACAGTTTTTTTCTTTCAATATCTGGAATATATCATGTGACTCTCTCCTGGTCTGCAAAGCTTCTGCTGAGAAATCTGCTTACAGTCTTACGGAGGCTCCCTGGTATATGAAGACTTGTTTTTCTCTTGCTGCTTTCAAAGTTCTCTTTTACTTTTGACAAATTAATTATAATGTATCTTGTAGTAGCACTTTTAGGTTTCAATCTATTTGGGATTTTTCAGGCCTTGTGAATCTGTTATGTCCATTTCTCTCTCCATGTTTGGGAGAGAAAAGTTTTCAGCTACTATTTGTTTAAATAGACTGTCCCTTTATCTTTTTCTCCTTCCAGGAGTTATATAATACATTAATTATTTTTCTTGCTGGTGTCCCTTACTTTTTGTAGGCTTTCTTCACTCTTTTCTTTTTTTCCCTCATTTGAGGAGATGATTTCAAACGGTCAGTCTTTGAGCTCACCGATTCTTTTTTCTACTTGGTAGAGTCTGCTGTTTAAGGCCTCTATTAAAATTTTCCATTCAATTATTCTATTCTTCTACTCTAGGAGTTCTGGGGGTTTGTTTGTTTCATTTTATCTGTTAAACATCTCATTTTGTTGATACAAAGTGTTCCTAATTTTAAGTTGTATGTGGGTTTTTGTAGTTCCCTGAATGTCTTTAAGAGGATAAGTCTGAACTCTTTGCCAGACAATTCATAGATTTACATTTCTATAGGGCTAGTCACTGGAGCTTCATCAGTCTCCTTTGGTGGTGCCATGTTTACCTGGTTATTTGTGATCCTGGTATCCTTGCATTTTTATCTGTACATTTGAGTAGGTAGCTTCTTCTTCAAACTCCACAGGCTTGTTTTGGCAGGGAAATACCTTCACTTAGGCAGCTCTGCTTGGTGTACTAGATGAACTTTCTGGTAGCATCCATGGCAGGTGGGACTTGCTATCGAGTTTACTGTGTGAGGCCGCTGTCCATGCTGAGATATGGGTGAGGCCCTGGCTGGGCTCTGTGATGGTTCTGTGGGCCTGCTGGCTGGGCTCCTTATCAAGTGTGGCCACTGAGTGAGCTCCTCAGTTAGGTAGGGATCCTAGGTGCACTCCAGAGTCAAGTGGGGCCACTAGCTGGAGTATGTAATCCCCCAAGTGGGGTCATAGGCTGTGTTCCTTGGTGGGGTGATGCAATTGGTTGTACTCCACTACTGAGGAGGGCTGCAGGCCGGGCTCTGCAATCAGTCCTATTTAGGTGGGGCCACAGACTGTGCTCCCCGACTGGACAGTGCCACTGGCTGGACAGTGTTCAGATGGGGCTGCAGGCAGTGCCTTGCAGAAAGATGTGACCTCACAGCAAGAACAATATTACAGCTATAGATATGAATACGTACAGTGTTATTTCAGAGCATAAATGTGTTCAACACATTGTGCTGCATTTAATACACTTTGAAAAGTCATATGTATAAAAGATGTCTCTAAGAGTGTTAATTAGATATGAAAAACTGCAGTGTTATTTCATTGAAAGAATGTGTTCAGCAATGGGTGGTGCATGGAGCACACTATGTAGTGTCACATGGATAACAGGTGTTTCTATGGGTAATAAAACTGCATTGTATCCAGGTAATGTTACTTCATCTCATTGTGCTGCATTTAATACAATGTGTAAAGACACAAGTATAAGAAATGATTCTAAGAATGTTAGTTGTATCTATATATAAAAGCAGTGTGTTTTCACTGACAGAATGTGTTCACCATACTGTGATGCATAGAATCTGCTCTATAAAGTTACATGAATAAAAGATAGTTCTAAGAATAATAGAATTTAATTGGATTGGGGTTGTGTTATTTCAGTGAATAACGTGATCACTACACTCTCTAAGTACGCATATATAAAAGATCTTTCTCAAAATGCCAGTTGTATCTATAAATAATGAAATAAGTGTTATTTCATTAAAGGAATATGTTCAGTATACTGGGATACATGCAATAAACTATGTAATTAATGTCACACGTATACAAATATTTTCATGAATGATAAAATTTCATCGCATCCAGATACTGCTAGGTCAATAAAAGAATGTGTTCACCAAATTTACTGCATTTAGTAAAATATGAAGAACTATAAAAAAGTTATTAGACATTTCCGTAATTATGGAAACTATAGAATGTGATCTGTACTCAACTAAATAAAAAGCAATGTTCCTAGTCCGTTGTGGGAAGGCAGTTTCCAGCTTGGCTACAATTCTCTCCCAATTCAACATGGGGATCACTTCCCAGACCCGCACTGGGAGGCCCAGCCTTTCCTACAGGCACTAGCACAGTCCAGGCTGTGCAAGTCACCTGTGAGGAGCATAGACTTATAACCCACCACCTTCAATTATTACGAGGCAATGTTCCATGCCGACACATTTCCATTGCTCAAGAAAATGGATAGAATGAAGAAGAGAAAAATTGATATGCACTTTCCCTTTGTTTTTTTCCCCCCTTAACTTGCTTGAATTGTTTATTACCCTTGTAGCAACTCCTTAAAAATGGATCTACGTGTCTGAGCATTAGAGATGTCAACTGATGGCCGTTGGTGCCAATTCAATGCCAACAGGAATCCCCAATTTAGGGGCACAGTGAAGGAAACTTTATTCAGTGCAAACAGCTTAATTATGATCTGGCACTGTAGAACAGAATGGCTGTGAGTTAGCCATGTGGCCAGGCCCCTCTTTAGCACAGCTCTGCTCTGTTTCAGTCTGGTCCTGCTGGAAAAACAGTCTTCAGTGGAGAGGAAAAGTGCGCTGCTCAATCCACATGGCAGGTGACTTTTATACGGAGAAGTCCCCACTCCTGGTTCCTGATTGGTCTGTCCTCATGCAAATTAGGACTCCAAATTCTCAGTGTGGTCCAAATAGCACTGTCCTGATTGGTTGGAATGGAGCTGCTCTGATTGGTCAGTGAAGATGCTAATGGGGACATAGCTGCACAGCTTTGATTGGACAGGGAAAGTCTCAGTCCTATTGGTTGAAACAAGATTGCAGGAACTCCTTTATAAGGGTTGGCTCAGATGGCAGGAACACAGTGCAGGCAGGCAGTTCAGTGTAGGAGGCAGGCAGCTTAGTGCAGGCTTCTCCCTGAAGCTTGACTTGCATAAGATGCCATTGTTTAGCAATGGGGGCTAGGCTCTGTTTATAAATTTGAGCCTAGTTAGCCACCAGGAGCCCTTCTCAACATGTACATTCATTCTTGGGGTCAACATACATCACAATAAGAAAAGTCTATAGCATAGTATTTATTGTATTACTCATTTATATTAAAATTTTATAAATGTGTATTCATGTGTATATATAGAAAATGATCTGAAAGTTATAAAATAATCTGTTACCAGTGATTATTTGCTAGGGATTCAATTGCAGAATAATGTGGCTTTGCACTTTGAATATTTCTTTATTATATATTTTGTATATTATGTGTATATTTCTATATTAGTTGCATTTTTATGATTAGCATACACTTTTATGAATAGAAAAATAATAAAGTTGAATTTTCAAACAACTGAAAAATGAGAACACTATGAGAAAAACATTAGAATGCTAGTTGTATAGGTGCATATAGTTACTTCTATGAAAAAACAATGTGTTCACCACACTATGCTGCATTTAATACACACGTACAGCCACATGTTTAAATGTTTCTATGAGAGAGAGAATTTTATTACATCTGGGTGGTGTTATTTCAGTTAAACAATGTGTTCACCACATCGGCTTCATTTCACATACTTTGTAAATGCTCACATATAGAAGATATTTCTAATAATTCAAGTTTTATATGTCAACAAATATAGTGTTATTTCAGCAAAAGATGATTTTCACAACAGGCATCCGAACTTTGTAAAAGCATAGGCATAAAAAGACGTTCCGCAGGATGCTGGCTGGGTATGTGATGGAGCGCCATGCTCTTTCACTGAAAGAAAGCACTCACCACATGTGGTGGGTGGCCTGCACTCCGCAATGTGACGTGTGTAATAAATGTTGCTAGGAGTGATGTAATTTCCCTGAGTCTGGGTAGTGCTATTTTGATGAAAGAATGTGCTCATCACATATGCTGCGCTTAAAACACCCCGTAAAGGAACATATATAAAAAGATGTTTCTAATAATGCTAGCTGTATATGTGATTAAAGACAATGCTATTTCACTGTATTCACATTGATATGCATTTAAAATATTTTGTATTTACATTTAAAATGTTTTGTAAAGGCACATGTATGAAAGATGTTTCTAAGAATGATATTTGTATATACTACCAAGTACAGATTTACTTCCTGGAGACAATGTGTTCAGCACTCTGGAGCATGGAATACACTATCAGGCGCATGTATAAAAGATGTTTCTATAAGTGATAATTGTGTCTAAGGAGTGATTTTTCAGTGAAAAAAATGTGTTTACCATATAAGCTACATCGAATACACTTTGAAAAGGCACATGTATAAAAGACAGTTCAAAGAATGCTAGTTGCATTATCAGTTCTCAGACAATGGAATTAACCTAGATATAATAACAGAAAGATGACTAAAAAAATCCCAAAACACATCATGTGAACAACACACTTCTAAGTAACACGAGGGTCAAAGAATAAATCTCAAGAGAAATTTAAAAAACATGTTAGACTAAATGAAAATGAAAATACAGCTTATCAGAAACTGTGGGGTGTAGTGAAAGCAGTGCCAAGAGGGAAATGTATAGAATTGAATGCATATTATTAGAAAATAAAAAAATATCTAAAATCAATAATCTAAGTTTCCACCTTAGGTAGTAACAGAAGAGCAAATTAAATCCAAAATAAGCAAAAGAAAAATATATGGGCAGAAATCAATGACATTGAAAACAGAAACTCAATAAAACCAAAAGGTAATTCTTTGAAAATAGCTTAAAATTAATAAGCTTGTTGCTGGCTATCTAAGAAAAAAGAGAGTGGATACAAATTACTAATACCAGAAATGAAAGGGAACATCCCTAGAGATCCCACGGACATTAAAGTCAGTAAGGGACTAATAGGAACAACAACTCTGCCCAGAAATTTGATAACCCAGAGAAATAGACCAATTCCTTGAAAGACATAGGCTTCCAAAACTCACACAAGAAGAAACAAAGTTTCAGTATAGGCCTACATGTATTAAAGAAACTGGAAAAAAAAAAAAGCTTCCCCCAAACAGAAAGCACCAGACTCAGGAGTTCTGAGACAAAAATTATACCAACTTGTGAACATACAATGCAACATACAGATGATGTGTTATAGAAATGTACACTTGAAACCTATATAATTTTATTAGCTAATGTCACCCCAATAAATTTATTAATAATAAAAAATTACATCAATTCTCTAAAATCTCTTTCAGATGATAAAAACAAAGGCAATTCAGAGGGAATTCTTCCCAAGTTATTCTATGAAACCAGCATTACCTTAATGCCAAAACCAGAAAAAGACATTACAAGAAAAGACAACAAGAGACTAATATACCTCATGAACATAGATGCAAAAATTCTCAACAAAATATTTGCAAATTTAACCCAATATTATATAAAAAGACGCATAACTCCATGACCAAATGGGACTTACCCCAAGACTGGCTCAACATTCAAAAGTTAACAAATGTAATTAATCTTAACAACAGGCTTTAAAAAGGAAAATTGCATGACTATATTGATAGATGCAGAAAAATATTTAAAATGATTTAATACCCACTTATGAAAAAAACCAAAAACAACTTTCAGTAAATTAGGGAAATTTGCAGGCTTCTGAAATCTGATAAATAGTATCTACAAAAAAATCTATAGTTAACATCATACCTAATGTTAAGAAACGTGGAGCTTTTATGCAAAGATCGGGAAAAAGGCAAGGATGTCCCATCTCAACACTCCTTTACAGAATCATACTGGAATTTCTGGCTAATGTAATGAGATAAGATAAAATATATACAGATTGGAATGAAGAAATAAAATTATCATCATTCACAGATAACATGATTGTCTATGTAAAAAATCCAAAAGAATCAACAACAAATAAAGTTCCTGGAACTAATAAACAATAAAGTTAATACACAAAAGTCACTTTCCTGTATATCAACAATGGACACATAAGGTTTCGGGGGAAAAAAACCCCACAATAGCATTCACATTAGCACCCCCAAAATGAAGATCTATATGAGGAAAACTGAAGAACTCTGATGAATAAACGTAAAGAATAACTAAATAAGTGAAGAGATATTCCATGTTCCTGGGTTGGAAGGCTCAGTATTGTCAAGCTGTCAGTTATTCCCCACTACAGCTCTACAGTCAACGCAATCCCAATGAAAATTCTAGCAAGCTTTTTTGTAGATATTGAGAAACTAATTCTAAAGTTTATCTGAGAGGCAAAACACACACAATGGTCATCACAATATTGAAGGAAAAAAACCAAAGTCAAAGGATTGACACTACCCAACTTCAAGGCTTACTATAAAGCTACAAGGATCAAGTCAGTGAAAGTGTTAGTGAAAGAAGAGATAAATGTATATACACAACGGAACAGAGGGACCAAAAATAAACCCACATAAACATAGTCAACTGATTTTTGACAAAGAATCAAAGACAATAAAATGGTGCTGGAACAACCGGATTTCCACATGCAAAAAAATTAATATAGACACAGACCTCAGTTTTCACAAAGACTAACCCAAAATATATCACAGTGCTAACTGTAAAATGCAAAAAAAAAAAAAAGCAAAACTATAAAACTACTATAACATAACATAGGAAAAACCCTAACTAACGATGGACATGACATTGACTTGTTAGAACACCAAACGCATGATTCAAGAAAAAATAACTGATAAGGTTGGTTTTATTAAAACTAAAAAAATTTGCTCTGCAAAAGACAATGTAAGAGAATGAGAAGACAAACCATAGACTGGGAAAAAATATTTGTAAAACATGGGATAAAGGATTGCCATCCAAAACGTACAAAGAATGCTTAAAATTCAACAATAAGGAAACATACAACCCAATTAAAAAATGGGGGGCTGGCCCTGTGGCTCAGGCAGTTGGAGCTCTGTGCTCTTAACTCCAAAGGCTGCCGGTTTGATTCCCACATGGGCCAGTGGGCTCTCAACCACAAGGTTGCCAGTTTGATTCCTCGACTCCCGCAAGGGATGGTGGGCTGCACCCCCTGCAACTAACAACAGCAACTGGACCTGGAGCTGAACTGCGCCCTCCACAACTAAGATTGACAGGACAACAACATGAAGCTGAACGGCACCCTCCACAACTAAGACTGAAAGGACAACAACTTGAATTGGAAAAAGACCTGGAAGTACACACTGTTCCCCAATAAAGTCCTGTTCCCCTTCCCCAATAAAATCTTTAAAAAAATGGGCCAAAGACACCTCACCAAAGAAGAAACACAGATGGCCAAAAAACAAACATATATAGTGGTACTCCACATCATGTCATCGGGGATATGCAAATTAAAATAACGAGGTGTTGCCACACATCTATTAGAATGGCGATAATCTGGAAGACTGACAATACTGCATTGTGGTGAGAATGTGGACCAATAGAAACTCTCATCCATTGTTGTAAAAAGGCAAAAATGGTACAGCCACTTTAGAAGACAATTTGGCAGCTTCTTACAAAACTAAATATACGTCTACCTTACGATCCAGCAACCACACTCTTTGGTATGTATCTAAAGGAGTTGAAAACTTATGTCCACACAAAAACGTGCACACAGATATTTCTGAAAGCTTTATTGATAATTTCCCCAAATTTGGAAGCAACCAAGATGCTCTTCAGTAGTTGGACGGATACATAAAACGTGGTCCATCCAGACAATGGAATATTATTAATCGCTAAAAAGAAATGAGCTATGAAGCCATGAAAAGACATGAAGGAAACTTAAATTTATATGACAAAGTTAAAGAATACAATCTGTAAAGGCTACATACTGTATGATTTTAGCTATGTGACATTCTGGACAAGGCACAACTGTGGGACAGTGAAAACATCAATGGTTGAGGGCTAGGGGTAAATGGGTAAAGCACAGGGGGTTTCTAGAACAGTATGACACTATAATAAATGGATACACGTCATTACACATTTGTCCTAACCCAAGAATATACAATGCCAAGAGTAAATCCTAATGTAAACGATAGACTTTGGGTGATTATAATGTGTCAATGTAAGTTCATCAATTAAGAAATGTATTGGAGGAGGCTATGAATGAGTGGGGGTGTGGGATATATTGGCATTCTCTTCCTCTCAATTATGCTGTGAACCAAAACTTTTCTGAAAAAAAATAAAGTCTTAAAAAAGGGTGTTTTTAAGAACACTAGTTGTATATATGAATAAGCACAGTATTTCATTGAAAGCGTATAAATTACATTGTGCTGTACTATGTAATGTCATGACTATGTGATATTTCTTCAGTTGACAGAATTTTGTAATTTTGATGCATCCTGGTACAATAGTCCCCCCTTATCCGTGGGGGATATATTCCAAGAACCCCAGTGGATGCCTGGAATCACAGATAGTATCAAGTCCTGTAAAATATTGTAACGTTTTTATTATACATACACACCTTTTCACTTGAAGGAAGCATTTCACAGTTTCTTTTTAGCCTGTCGGAATTGGTAGCATCACAACTCTTGCACTCTGGGGCCATTACTAAGTAAAACAAGGGTGACGTGAACACTGTGATGCCACACAGTCTATCTGATCCCCTAGGAGGCTACTCAGTGACAGGCGAGAGTGTCACTGGACAAAGGGATGATTCACATCCCAGGCAGGATGGAGCGCGATGGTGCGAGATTTTGTCACGCTACTCAGAACAGTGCGTAATTTAAAACACATGAACTGATTAGTTCTGGAATTTTGCCTTCATAGTTTCAGACCACAGTTGACCACGGGTAACTGAAACCCGGGAAACCAAAATCGCAGATAATGAAAGACTACTGTGTTATTTCAGTGAAGGAATCTGTCTATTCAATAGAGGCTTGGTCATAGAAGGTGTGCCTAAAACCAGTAGATACATATACAAATATACACGTGTTCATTAAGTAAATGGATATGTTCACAAAACTATGCTGCATTTAATAAATTCTCTAAAGGCACATGTAAAAGGGATGTTTCTAAGAATTCTAGTTATAGATGTTAATCGGCAAAGTGTTATTTTAGAAATGTGTTCAGTACACTGCGATGTAGGTAAAACAATTCAAAAAGACACATATAGAAAATGCACTTCGAAGAACGGTAGTGTATACATGGATAAGCACAGTATGTTTTTTAGTGTACGGATGTGTTCGTTACACAGTGTTTTATTTAATAACTTGTAAGGCACATCTGTAAAAGATGTTTCTAAGAGTGCTACTTCCCTCTGTGAATAAGAACAGTGCTATTTCAGTGAATAAACATGTTCCCCAAGCTCCTGTAGGAATTAAAAGTCTCCTTGAAGGCGTATGTGCAAAATCTGTTTCTAAGCGTTATAGTTTGGTTACATTCTTGTGAGAGTATGTCTTGGCTATTAAATCTTCTGCCAATTTAAGTCCTGCAGATATTTCAGCGTTGACGGTTTTAAGCAGCGTGCAATAGGTAGTTGATTTTAAAAATGTATCATGTTTTGATCTCCTAAACCTGATTCATGAATTTTGTTTACTATAATTATATGACAAATTAGGAAGTTCCATTGACTTTCTTATTATGTTTTTTAACAAATCGATTGACAGATGGGTCTAGCAAAGAACATTTTAGTAAGGTGAAAGTAATTTAAAAATTTTTGTTCATCATTGGCTCGTGAGTGAATGTCAAACATGGTAATACTCTCCTTTGAAAACGAGATTAGCTAAGAAGGGCATATTAAAATAGCATTGAGGAGTTAACTACTTGAAAGCCAGGAAAGCGAAAGGATAATAAATTCTGTTTTGGGTATAAATAAAATATTGAAATTAAAATAATGCTGTGGATTCTACTACTCTTTTCCACTTTCAATATTTTTCAATTACTTTAAAGTTGTAGAAAAATTAACAATACAAATGGGAGAAAGAAGGGTTTGGAGTGCAACCTTTCCCCCTTGCTGTGGGCTAGGATATGGCTCCACAGGAGATAGGCAGGTCCCCATTTTTAAAATATTAATTTCTCGACTGTATGTGTTTCCCTCCATCTGAAACCATATTGTAATTTCTCCCCGGAAAGAATTCCGAATCCTTAAAAAATAATACAGGATGCTATGAATTCAACACTTAAAACCCTCATAAATGGATTATTTTGCTAATTAATTCTTGTTAAAATATACGAGTACATGAGAAGGGGGTTGGGGAGGACGAAAGCAGTGAAGTGGCTCAATTGTATGGTGACAGATGGCAACTAGACTTACTAGGTAGCGTACAAATATTGAATTCTAATGCTGTCAACCTTAAATATATACAATCTCGGATGCCCATTTTACCACAACATCAATAAATAAATACATTACACGAGAAAGTAAAGAATAAAGCACAAGGCAACTTTCTAGAACACGAAAGGTTCTATACTCACTATTTACAAAAGCAATGGTTCAAGCCACTCCAAAGCCCCCTCCTCAGCCATCAGGGCCCTGGACCAGGAGCTTTCTCCCTCAGGTGGACAAGGCTCCAAGTCGTCCTGAAGCCTCATGGGTACCTCGCCCTCAGAAAAGGAACCTCTTGTCCTCACCTGGATTCTGCACCGACCTGTCCGGGCGACCACGCATGCGCTCAATGAGGCCTAGCCAGGCCGGCCTGTGCGCCCCCTGATGGCCAGGAGGGTGCAGCGCACGAAGCTCACGCCTAGTTTCCTGGGTGGGGGCTTTTGGCCCGGGGTGGTGGTGGAGGTGTGCTGCCGTGGGGAGCAATCAACCGGAATCGGTTTCCCAAGCGTCACCCCTTCCATTTCAGAACCTTTAAAAATCCTCCAAGGAATCCCGTTGCCCGATTTCCGCTGATCCTCAGCAGTGAGCTCACCCCACACGCCGAGTTGCTATCGCCACCTAAAGGGGGACCCTCCTGCCGCCTAGAGCCCCCCCGCTCCCCGCCACCTGCCCCGCACGCCAGGAGCACGTTTGTCCCCGAGTGTCCTAACCCTGCGGCTCCCGCAGAACTTTGCGTGGTGGAAGTGGCTCTGTGGCGCTTCGGTCCCCAGCCTGCGTCGAGGCAGGAGCGTCGCCATCTCCTCCCGGTTGTGGCTGTGCCAGGCCAGCAAGTAAAACGGCGAACCCCGTTGCTTTCCCAGCGACGGAGTCCGGGAGCCGCGGGGTGGGGCAGCCCAGAGCTGAGGACACCGGCAGAGCCGTCTGGCACCCAAGGAAACCCGGTATCAGCTTGCCCTGGAAGCCACACCTCCGTTTGCCAAGCCCCCTCTTCTCCTTTCTCCCGGCTGTGGTCCCTGACCCCACACCGCAGACCCTCTTAGTTTGGAAAGGAAATTTCGCCTTTGGTCCTGTGGGCTCCACACCCTGCAGAGGTCACCCTGGAGGAGCTGCGGTGAGTTTCTCCTCCAAGCCTGTTTCCCCACCTGTGAAATGGGGCCACATACCCCTGTGCCTCTCTCATGGGTTTAGGTGAGGTTGGAGGGAGAACAGACGAGGAAACCTCCAGCGGGGCGTGCACAGCCCGCCCTTTGGGGCCACGTTTGCGCAATGGCGCTCAAGGTGGTGTCCGACAGGAGAGGCCCTCGGTTGCTATAGACTGATCTCTACCTTTCCTGCCCCTCCCCCATCCGGGGACTCTCCCCAGGGCTCAGGCGGAGGAGGCTGAGGGTCCAGCTCTGCCCCTGTGCAGGGTTTTGCTCTTCCTGGGTGATTCTCTCAGGTTCCAATGGGGCGTGGGATGCAGGGAAGTTTAACACACCAGACTCCAACTCTTGGGGTGGTCCACTCGGCTCCTAAAATGGAGCAGAGGGCACGTTCTGGGGCTGCCGGGGAGGTAGGACAGGAGACAGAGGACCGGGTCCCAACCCATCTCCTAGAGGGAATACCTGGGTCTTTCCCGCTCCTCCCGCTGCCTGCGTGGATTCAGGTCTTGCCGGGAAGGCAGGCGTGACCCCACACATCTGTGCGAAGCCCTAGGGCATGACCTTGGGAGCTCCAGTGTCCAGATCCACTATAAACTACCCAACTGAGTGGTGACAGCCGGGTGGGGCTGAGCGACGAGGGGAGGGAGCACAGCCTGAGCAAACGTTCCAGGGTGGCCACTGCTTCTGGGCAGGACCCATGAAGCCCAAGGGACAGGGGAATGGAGTTGCCAGGGGGTGACCAAGAAGACACCCCCTCTCGGTTCTGCTTTGTTTGCTACTAAACCAGTAATGGCTGGGCTGGCAGTGAACACATAGCTCCCTGAGCCACAGGAAAAGGGCAGAGACCAGGACCACCCCCAGCAGGGAAAGTTACCTCTGCTGAGTGCCCCCCAGGTGATGAAATCAGGCCCCTGGGCCTAGGAAGGGAGCAGGGCGCAGGCAGTTCTTGGCTGTGGTGCTGGCTACCCCAGTCTTCAGGTGCCCTCCCCATTCTTCCCTCCGGCGTCTGGGACCAAGGCCTGGCTATTAAGGAAAAGTAACCCTCCAGGCTGGGACACACCTGCACCAGGCCCCGTGCCCCATGCAGCACAGGCAGGCCAAAGGACTTCACTGAGGACCAACGGTGTGCCAGACCAGGGGACTAGGGTGAAGATGGCATGATCCCAGCCTTGAGCAGCCCCTGATTCATGGGGCACCCCCCCCCAATGATATCAGTGGAGTTATAATGGGTGTGCTGTGCCTGGTGGGAGGAGCAGCAGAGGGGATTGCCTGGGCACTGTCCCATACACACATGACACTTCCCTGCCCCCCTCACGTGTCTGTGCTGTGACCCCCACCTCACCTCCTAGGGCGAGCAGAAGCTGGGGGGTGGGTGTGCTGGGTAAAGACAGGAAAAACTTTAGCTTAGTCAGAGTCAACTTCTTCCCCCTTCCTCTGAGACCTTTGGTCAGTGTCCCCACTCCACCCAGCTTCCTGGATGCCCCAATTTCTTAATGTGTCCACTCCACATGGGGGTAGATGAGCCAGGAGTACTGTGGGGATGGCTGCATGCAGGTGTAGGGCCTGGTGCTTCCTGGGAACTCTGCAGGTTGTTGGAGCAAGGACTGCTAGTGACAAGGGCCCTGTACCCTCTGACCCCTCCCCTCCCAGAATCAAGGCCTGTCTCTAGAAGCTCTGAGTTGGAGTCATAAAGGGCAGTGACCCCTTCCCTGCCTGGACACAGTGGGATTTCTGTAGACAGCATATAGTGGGACCTTGATTTTTAAATTCAATGTGACAATTTATGCCCTTTAATTGGAATGTTTATGCCATTTACACTTAATATGATTATATATATACATACATATTTGGGTTTAAATATGCCATCCTACTATTTGTTTTCCTATTTGTCTCACTTCTTTGTTGTTCTTGTTTTTTTGCCCCTTGTACAAACCGGAAGCAGGTACCACAATCCACCTTATCTCCTGTACACACCTGAGGCAGATGCCACAGTCTACGTCTTGTCCTCTTTACATACCTGAGACAGATGCCCAATCCCCTTTATTCTATGCACACACTTGAGGCAGATACCACAAGCCACTTTATCCTCTGCACACATCTGAGATAGGTATCACCACACCCTTCCCCAGGTGAGGTCCCTAAAGAGCCTCCAGAAGTACACACAGAGTTCAAAGTTACTGAGTGCATGTGTCTTTCCGATTTTCTCTCCAGGAAAACCTGCCCACCCCTTCATATATAGCATCAGCTCCCCCAAGGTGGGACCCTGGCGGGCAGCTGGTCCCGTATGTCAGAGCCCACCCCAGACTCACCTCCTGCCCATCACTGCCCTACTCTGGCCTCAGAGAGCAGCTCTTCACGATCCTGTGGCCCAAATGGGTTCCCAGGTTTTTCTTTATGACCAGCTGAGATATTAGGCAACGATATTTAAGGGAGACTTTAAGATAAAATGGCATATTTCTGGGAAAATACAAAGTGCTGAGCCTGGCCCAAGAGAAAATGGAAACCAGAAATAGATCAAGAATGAGAGTCAAAGACCTCGCTTGTCTCAAACAAGATCCCTGAGCCAAGACAGTTCACAGGCGGGCTCTTCCACAGGACAGGTCTTTCTTATCTTAGATACCCTGTTCTAGCAAATAATAAGAGGTGAAACAACCTGTTTATCGTAAGAGATTGGTGTCGGTTTGGTTCCAACTATGGATAAGGGCATCAAAAGAAAAGAAAGCATAGGCAAATTTTCCTTATAAACACATAAAGGAGTGGCTGGGGTGTGGGCTCTGGATTATTTGGTTTGCACATGAAAGAAGCACTCACAGGCCAGTTGTTTGCTATCTCTAGGAATTAGCCGTCTCTGAGAGGCACAGCCTCTTCCAGGTCAACAAGATGGCCAAGAATAAAAATACAGCAGAAAAAGACATGATTAATATAGCATTCCTATTTGTTCTCCGGCTCTTTTAGATTTCACACGTAAGTGAGATCATACAGTATTTGTCTGTCTGACTGATTTCACTCACCATAATGTCCTCAGGGTTCATCCATGTTGTTGCAAATAGCAAGAGTTTCTTCTTTTTCATGGCTGAGTAATATTCCATTGTGTATATATACCTCATCTTTACCCATTCATCCAGTGACAGACACTTAGGTTGTTTTCATAGCTTGGCTATTGTGATTTATTATGTATTTTTGATGCATTGATTCTCTCTCTCTCTCTCTCTCTCTCTCTCTCTCTCTCTCTCTCTCTCTCTCTCTCTCTCTGCGTGTGTAATTTTTGTAAGCGTGAAATATTTTCTAATTTAAAATTTTGAAATAGAAAACCTAATTTAGAAATAAAATAATTCAGTCCTGTAGTCGCAGCTTTACTGGGTTCCTGTTTCATCTCCCAGGTGTCTGCAAGGCTGCAGGCAGGCAATGCGGCTCAAAGTGAGTCCGTCACCTGGGAGCTTGTGACAAATGCAGATTGTTAGGCATCCCCCACCCCCCACCCCCACGACCTGCTGAATCAGAATTTCTGGGCAGGACCAGATCTCCGTGTTAGGAAGCCCTCCTGCCCTCCTGGAGATTCTCATACACAGTTAAGAATAGAACCCGCTGGTCTGAGCGAACTGCCTCCCACCCAGCGCGCTGTCCCTCCTTCCTGCTGGTCAGCGGGAATTAAGAATGGAAGTACGTGCACTCAGATCAGTATCTCCACTTGCCGCACGTTGAAATCTCCTGGGAGCTTGGAAAAAAATCACCAATGCTTGGTCTCCATCTGCAGAGATTCTGATTTAATTGCTCTGGGCTGCACCCCAGACCAATTTCCTCTGGGATCCTAATTTGCAGCCATAGTTGAGAACTGAGCAAGAAAACAAAGGCTTTGGCTAAAAGAAAGCAAAAGAAATTTATGGTCTTCGGCGCCCCCTGCTGGCGGAGGCTGTACATCTCATCTCCCAGCGACCTCAGACAGGTGAAAAGAGGTGCTGGCCCACGTGGGCGTCCAATAAATTCCCTGCACACACGTGATGTCTGGTTCATATGTGTGCAAGAAATGCCCTTCCAAAAGAAATGCCTTATTAAATCCTTCGTTCCATTTCAAAGTTGTTGCTGGGATGTTTCCAGTTACCATTTGCTCATACACACACACAAACCCAAAGAGCACGCTACCTGCAAGTTACGTAACAGACTCTCAAAGAGCACTTAGTGTGTGGCGCCCACTGACCTAAACACGTCACAGACCACTCGTTCATCCTCATAGCTGCCCTTTGAAATCAGCACTGTTGTTACTTCCCATTTCCTAATGGGGAAACTGAGGCACAGAGGGGCTAGTAGTTTGCCACAGCTATTAAGTAGAGGCGCTGGGGTTTAAACCACAGCAGCTGGCTCCATATTTGTGGTCTTAACCACATCCTTGCCTTGCTGCCTCAAATCACGACCTCTCTACCCGGTTCTCTGCAGTATACAAGAATCCAGCATCTGTTATGTGCCAGGCACCATATCCCCTTTCTACCCAAGGGAAAACTGAGGCTGAAAGAGCCCCAACCACTGTTTCAGATGAATCCTAGACCTCACCATTCCCAGGACCCATAGTCAATCATTGAAATATCTCAGAGACCTGCATTCATATCCCGCTCCTGCCTCCGTCCCAGCTGTGTGACTTTGGGCATGTTACTTCACCTCTCTGAGCCTCTGTTTCCCATCAGAAAAATGGACATAGCACCCATTTCTATGCCATAAAATTGCAGTGAGAATTTACCCATTCCCAGCTGTCATCTAACATCTCTGACTTGCTGCGATGATTCTTTAAAGGGGGAAAAAAACCCTGTTTATTATTGTCTTAAGTGGCTATAACCTAAATTCACCAAAATACTCCTTCATGGGGTCAAAGGTCCATCCTGCAGATGTGCTGAGTAAGGTGGGGTACGGGGAGACACTTCCCCTTCTGCACACAGCTGGATCGCTACTGGAACCAAAAAGTGGACCCAGGACACTCTATTCAATTCTTAATGGAATAGTCCCTCTGAATTAAACGTGTCTTTCTAATATGCTGATGCTTAAAGCTGGGGGAGGGGGTGGTTCTAAGCCTCCCAATGCATCCCCTTGCAATGTCCCTCAAGGACCCCCAGACCATGCTCACAACCTGTCCCTCAAGGACCCTGCACAGGATGCACCCCCTCCCCCAGAATCTTTCCACAGTGTTGCAGCCCCTAGGTCCACCTCATAACCTGCCCCTATTCCTAATCTCCCCAAACATACCCCTAGATCCACTTGCCAAGCTATCCCTGGTTTTGAGCACCCCAAATCCACCCCTCATTGGTTTTCCCTGTCCTATTACCTAAAGTTTCCCGACGCTGATATTCTGAGCACCTCAGAATCCCCCAAGTGCTGAACGCCCCCCTCACCACAAAACCCCATGTTCTGCTTCTCCACGTTCTCCCCTAGAACGGCCCACTGAAGGACCCCCAGTGTCCACAGCCCATCCCTCAAGTTCCACCCTCCCCCAAAACCCTGCCTTCCTGGCACGATTTGTTCCCCCAGTCTCCTTCCTTCCATCCAGGTGCTCCCACAGCTCATCCCCAATCTGTAGCCCCAAAGAACACCATGTTCTGACACCCAAAACTCTGAGGATGGCCCCCACGGCTCTCAGCCCATACCCTTGCCCTGCGTCGGCCCGGGACATACACCCCCATGGCCTGTCTCACAGTGTACCTCCTGTCCCCATGCCTCAGCCCCTCCTGAAGACTCCTGCCCCCAGCACCACCTGTGATGACCCCACAAATGCCCTAGGCCGTCCACTGTGGCTGACCCCCAAAGTTACTCTCCCGGGGTCTCCTCATGATGAAACCCTAGGACACCCTGGGCTTTTCAGACTCCCCGGAACCCACCCCCAGGACCAGTCCCCGGGCTCTGTCCCAGTAGTTGAGCCACCAATGGGCTGGCTGCTCAGTCCACCGTGACCTGACGCAGACACTCCAGGTGGGGGCTCCACCTGGACACTGGCGCCCTCCCCCACCCCCACATAGGTCCCCAGTGGCTGGTTGTCCTGGGCTGTCGCTGCCCATCTCCCTCCTTTCTGCAAGTAGTTCATGCCAAGTTCACTGCCACACCCAGACCTCGCTCAGCCTGTTCCTGCCACACCAGCGCAGGGGTTTTCTCTGGGACCTGCCCTGAGGACGTCCTATGAGGCCTGTCCCACCCCACCCTGTCCCTGCAGGGGCTTGCAGTGGGAGTGAACCTCTCAGGATGGGGAGGCTGGGCATTCTCCCCACAGGAGCCCTGGGCCCCTCTCCTCCCTCCACCCTCATCCTCGGCTACCCAGGACCCCTGCTGGAGGCAGGACCCACGGCCTTCACACCATTGCCCAGCCACGCCCAGCCCAGCACAATGCGTGCAAGGACCTCGGCCAGCAGCCTGGACACATCCTCCCAGTTTATCAACAAAATAAGCACAAGCTGTCAGAGCTTATCTATGTTCATGCTGGGTCCTCTCTTACCCCGTCCAAGGAATCACTCATTCCTTCATTCAACCGGTCAGTATATATTGCGCATCTCTCACAGCCTCTCTGTCTCTGTCTCTGTCTCTGTCTCTGTCTCTGTCTCTGTCTCTGTCTCTGTCTCTCTCTCAAACACAATTCCCGCGGAGATGGCCCCACAGTCAGGCCCAGATCTCCAGATCACAAACACGCAGTGTTGGAGCCACCCCCTCGCCTCACTTCCCCACCAGGTTGGCAGCCTCAATCTGTGGCATCAGCCAAAAATCGCCCGGGGGTTACAGGATAGTGAGGGGAAACTTCTCATTCTTTCCACAGGAGGGCAGCACCTCCAAGCTCATGCGGGGAGGGCAGCATCCAATTCAGAACCACAATGACTGCTACAAACCAGTCGTACCAGACCTCAAGTGAGACCCACCCCACATCACGGTGTCAGGGCACTGCCCGCCCCCCCGACACCCTCCCCCCACACACACACGCAGAAGGGATGTGGGACAGGCTGAGTCTCTGATGCTACAGAAAGTGAAGGCTGCTGGATGGACTCTCATTTAGACCAGGCTAAGGTTCCCCAGCTCCACACCTTCCCTGGGGCATAAATTTCCTCTACCACCCTAGGGATATATACACCTCTCATTTGCATATTCCCAGGTATGGGGAGCTCATTACCTCCAGTCTGTTAGAAATCTCACCTCCTCCCAGAAGTGTTAGGTAAACCTCTGCACTCCCCACCTGGATCACTGAGAGGTCCAGGCACCCTGGTCCCCTCCCCCCACGCCCATCCCCACCCCTGGAGTCTGTCTCTCCATGTGCATCCGCAGCTCCATGCTGAGCTCGCTGCGGACCCTCCAGTCCTACCGGGCCGTGGGAGCAGTAGGAGGAGCAGGGGCCTCACATCGTGCACCACAAAAGACTGATTCAAGGAGATGTGTGTGTGCTGAGATGACAGGGGTGGACTGTGATGGTTAATTTTAAGTGTCAGCTTGGCTCGGCGAGGTGCCTAGATGCTTGATCAAACACCAGTCTGGATGTTGTGAAGGCTTTTTTTTTTTTTTTTTTTTAGATGAGATTAACTTTTAAATCCGTAGACTCTTGAGTAAAACGAATTACAAATCATAATGTGGGTGGGCCTCATGTAATCAGTGGAAGGCCCTAATTGAACACAGACTGACCTTCCCCAAGGAAAGAGGACTGCTGCCAGCCGACTGCCTTTGGACTAGAATGTAACTTTTCCTGAGTCTGCAGCCTGCCTCCCTGCCTACCCTGCAGATGTTGGACTTGTCAGCCTCCATAATCTCGTGGCCAATTATGTTAATAAACCTCTCTTTCCCTACATATGCATCTTACTGTTTGTATTTCTCTGGAGAACCCTGACCAGTATACATGCCAAACCCCCTTTCTACCTCACGACCTTTATCCCTGCTATTCCCACTACACAAAATGCTTCTTCCCACCTCCCATCTTATCAAAGGTAGCACCCCTTCTAGTATGATACAAAGCTCAGACGCCACAAAAGGAATGATTAAAACAGTTGACTTCACGTAAACATCATCAACAACAAAAAAATCTGCAAGATAAAACTCCCTGAACAAAGTCAAAACAAATGACAATTTTAAAAATAAGGTAAATAAACATTATTTTTAAAAGACAAGTGACAATCAGAGTAAACTGATAACTCATAACACAAAGAGATAATGTTCATAATATATACCAAGCTCTTAGAAATAATCAATAAGAAAAATACTACAATAGTCCATGGAAAAGTTAGCAAAGGATACGAACTTTGAATTCACAGAGAAAGACAAATGGTTCTTTGTCACAGGAGATGAGTCCCAACCTAAGAAGGGAAATGAACATGAAAACTATCCCGCAGTACCATTTTTAACCCCTCAGATTTGCAAACCTCAAAGGGTTTGATAACACCACATGCTGGTGAGGCTGTGGGGAAACTGGCACTCTCATACCTTGACGATGAAGAAAGAAACTGATACAACTTCTATGCAGGACAAGTTGCAATATCTACTTCAATGACAAATGCAGACACCTTCTGACCGAGCTAACACACTTTCAGGAATTTATCCTTCAGGTACGATCACTCATATATGCAATGACATAAGTACAGGTGTCCAGTGTACACTGCATCACACACCACAAAGCTGTGTTTCAGACGTTATGTACCAGTCCATGAGAACGGGTCAAATACATTTTGTTCAAACATAAAGGAATACTATGCATTTGTGAAAAAGGAACCAACAAGCTGTGTTCACTGACATGCAATGACTCCCAAGATATATTTTAAGTGAGAAAAGAAGGTCCAGATGGTATGTTACCATTTTATGTAAAAACAGGAATAAGTGGATATGTAAATATTTTCTTGAAAATGCCTAAAATATCTCTGGAAGATCTCATAAGAAACCTGAGCAGGGGCTGCTGCTTCTAGAATAGTTTCACAAGCTTTATTTCATTATTACACCCTAAGGAACCAACATTTTTAGACATTTTTCCTAATTGCCCCCAATGAAAATTTAATACCACAGATCAACGATATGTTTACTTATCTATTCCATGCGTATCTGTGCTTTATACATAAAACCAGACTTTTTTGGCCTCCCCCTAGGACCGATTTTCACCCCTTTGAGGACTGGTGCTCTTGGGGGGTTACCAGGGGCCTGGGCATCGAGGTGGGAAGGAGACTTTTTACTGCCTGCCCTTTGAACTACCAGTATTTTGAATCATGTGAATATATTTTAAAATATGGATGTTTACTTTAAGTTCCCCTGGCGTCCAACCAGGCAGCTCTGGTTTCTATTCCTCTCTCCCTAGCTGTGCTCATCTGATTCCTTCTCAATGGATGGTGTCACCCACCTCGACCATGAACTTCAGAAGGGCCCTGTGTGTATCGTTCATGTGGCACAGTCAGGCCCAATAAGTATTTGTTGAATGATTGAGTGAATGAGCCATAGCTTTAGCTGAGCTGAGAGGAATCCTCCTATATAGGGGCCTCTCTCCCTGTCTTCCTCCTAGCATTGGAGTCAGACAGGCCTGGGTTCCAGTCATGCCTCTTCACATGCTGTGTGACTTTGGACAAGTGACTTGACTCCTCTGAGTCTCACTCAATACACCTGTAAAATGAGGGTGATATCAGTGTTTGCTTCACAGGGGCTTTATAAGGTCTAAGTGAGATCACACAGATACTCCAGAAAGTATAGAAGGACACATATCAAACTGCCATTGTCTTTGGGGCATGTGACGGGCCAGCCGTCACAAGTCGATGGGTTCCCGAATGGGGGAGTGGGAATGAATAAAAGACACTCTCACATATGATGGCGATCGTGGGACTTCAGTGATCCTGAGGACACTAAGTTTATTTTACTGCTCCCATATAAGCAGTTTGAGCACGTGCAAGTATGTATTAACATAACAAATGTAAATTCTTTAGCTTTCACATAGAGGATACAAAATTCACCGAAACTCACAAGTAATTATCTTATCAATTGCCCTGATAGGCATCAGACTTCTGTGTCTGGGAACGGGCCGCTCCCACCAAATTCCTCAGCAGCTTACAAGCTCAAGCTCCCCTCAGGTGCAGGAAGAGACAATTGCCTCAGGGGGAGGAAACAGGTAGCATAAACTGAGCCATTCTGCAAAGCTCAGAGTTTCCTGTAACCATGGCTCCCCACAGGGGCAGGAGGAATATTCACATTTACTCTATATAGTAATGTATTGTTTGAATATTTCACAATGCAAATGCCTCGTTGGAAATTTTTTTTCTTCAAAGAGCAAACACACTCCATTCAAGATGGGGGAGTAGGTAAATCCTGTGCTTGCCTCATCCCATGAACTCATCAAAATTACATCTAAATTATAGAACCATCAACCTGGAGAACAATCTGAAGACCAGCTGAATAGAACTTGTATAACTAAGGATATGAAGAAGAAGCCATGTTGTCAAGGGAACATGTTTTCATATCAGCTTTTTCTTATTCTCTCTCATGTTTTTTGTTTGTTTGTTTGGTGTTCAAATATTCTTATTTAACTTTGTAAAATTTCTCTTTTGCATGAATATAGGAATCAACATCACAATTTAAAAATACATATATTATGATTTTACCTTCATTGTAGTGAATCAAGTGCTTTTGAAGAAAACAACCCCTACAATATTACTACCACTCAGATCTGACTGAACCACAAAGCCTGTCTGCATAATCTGTGCAGCTCGTGCTGGCGTAACCCACTCAGGTCTCACCAGCCACAAGATGGTTCCATCCAAGATGGATTTCCCACCATTCCAAGTTGAGTGGGGAGGGGGTAGTGGGTTGAAAAATGTCCACCAAACTTTTGAGTCCATCCAGAACCTCAGAATGAGACTTTATATGAAAACAGGTTCTTTGAAGATGTAAATAAAGATCTGAAGAATAACTCATCCTGGGCTTAGGGTAGGCCTTAAATTCAATGACTTATATCCTCATAAGAAGTGGACACAGAGAGATGGGGAGAAGAAAACCATATGAAAAACAGAGACAGATTGGAGTTGTGCTGCCACAAGCCGAAGGATGCAGGAACCAACTGGAGCTGGAAGAGGCAATGGAGGAGTCTCTGCTGTTAATAAACTGTGATACAGTTGTAGGATTCCCCATTTATTCTCACTCAAACCATCAAGACCTAATCACATATTGTCTTAAAAATTCTATATGCTCTGAAATCTTTTATGTTCACTTTGGTTTTTCACCCATAGTATAACTCCTTATTATTTCCTGTGTATATACTTTGCTTAAGGAATGTTGAGTGAATTGCATCTGTGGATTGATGTCTTTCATCTATTTGGAAAATGCTTGTGTATTTTCACTTTTGATATCAATTTCTCCCCACCTTCTGTCTTCTCCCTTTTTAGTCACATCTCACATCTCTTTTAACTGAGTCCTGAGTTTCCCAGAGGTGATCATCCTGTGCATTCACTGGCGTATTTGCTCTTGAACTGCCTTACATTTTAGTAAACCAGGCTTTTTCTTAATTACTTGTATTCTTAATTTCAGTTCTAACACAAACACAATACACAGCTTAACAAAATAAAAGAGCAGTTTCACAATCAATAAGGAGAAAATATTTTCATTTCCATACAATAAAACTCAACTGAATAGGATAAAATTATTGGATCTATTGGATCGTAAGATATATGAAGAGCTGCTATTTATCAAAATTCACCAGCAAGACAGAGGGTTTGGATAACCTGAATGGGAGAAGAGAGTTGCATTACATACATTTGGTAAAATATATCAAGCCAAATTATGTAAATTATTCTGTCAAATAAAAAATATACTGAAAACTCAAGAGAAAAATGGGATATACACTACATAAATGTGACATAAAAATACTCAATTAAAATGTAAAAAAGTTTAATCTCTTCAATTTCACGAAATTGCTAATAAAAATAATGAGATAATAAAATACAAACATTAATTTAGCTAAAATGAGAAAAAAACAACCCAAACAAACAGTAATGCTGCACGTGACCAAGGCTACAGAGCAACCAGATCATTCGTGTATGACTAGTGAGAGATTAAATTAATAGAATGACTTTGGAAAATTGGCAGCATCTACTAAAACTATATATCTGCCTACCCTGTTTTCTGTACACAAACATTTCTAACATTGTGCACCAGTGCCCACAACAGAGATGTCCTAATTTGGACACAACTGGAGGCAAAACAGCTCTCTGCTAGAAACTAATCAAATGCTCATCAACCAGAGAATGGATATACACTGTGGTGTCTTCACGCAATGGAACTCAACTCAGCAATAAAATTTCACAAATAACTATGGCAGAAGAGTAAGGCTGAATCTCACAAATTTAGTGTTGAGCCACTCAGAGATGTAGAATCATGGCTGCTCCTAAAAACAACCCAGAGAAGCCCAAAGGTTAAAGCATAGCGATAGGTGGAATATTAGTGCTCATTATACAAGCCTCAAATGACATCGAATGATATCTTTACAGATGGGGGGCAGAATAACTGCAACGTGCAGGTGGCCAACAGTTTGGGTTGGGGAGGGTGAAGTGGATACAGCTCCCTGCAGCCGACCCCTGTGTGAGACTCCCTTGGAGGCCGAGGACTCAGAGGTTTGCTGACCACACAGACAGCCCTGCAGCTCACACTCAGCAACCTGGGCTCCCTGGTGATTCCTGCACAAGTGGTGAGGTCCACAGAGAAACTCTGGAACCTTGCATATGCCTGGGAACAATGGCCAGGGAAGCCTACGGAGCAACAACAACACAAAATCAAAATTGAAGAACGACCCCTACCAGCGCCTGTATGTCTGTATGCAGAAGAGTGGGAGGAGTCTCCAGGTGGCTTCCACAAACACACCGGGCACCCCAGCCCCAGCCCCACCCGCATTCACTCCTGATGATTTAACTTCCAACAGGATGTTGGATTTCTTGAATTCAATAAACGGCTATAAAAGTTATTTTATCATTTGTGCTTGTTTTTTCTCCACGCGTTTGCTCGAAAATTGAAATCACATAGGGTACATTGTTACGTTTCTACTGGACTTGGCTGGACAAAGCATAGGACAGCTAAGCCCGCCAGAGTGGACAGGGAGCTCCACCTCTCCCTCGAGGGCACCAGCCACCCGGTCTGACAGAGCAGGCTCAGGCTCCGGGCACGGGTGTGCACGCGTGCGCTCATACACACCCACACTCACGCTGGCCTTCACACACACACACACACACACACACACACACACACATTACAAAGGCACATTCGCCCATCCCTTCAAAATTGACCTGAGAACGACCCCAAATTCCCCTGGGAATTTTCAAATGCCAAGAGGTGCCTGGTCTGAAAAGGCCTTGCGGTTACTCTCACAAAAGGAATTCGGAAGCCAACGTCTTTGGCCTGTTTGGTGGGAGTCAACCAGAAGTTGTGTCAAGATGTCCTGTGCATCTCTCTCTGTTTCTGTTCTCTTCACACTTCAACACGTAGGGATAACGTCCCCACCCCACCCTATGACATTCTTCTTAGAAACCTGCTCGTCTTTACTATATCAATATACTACGATTTTTAGCAAGTGAAGACCCGGGAGAAAGAAGTAGAAAGGATTATTCCGTGGAGTGAATGAATAGGGGAGAGCAAGCAGTGAGTATAACGTTAGGTGACCTCCCGAGCATGGGGGTTGAGTCGGGGGCCAAGTGGGGTTGGAGGAATGTCCAGGGCGCAGGCTGAATCTGATCTCATCTCTCTCCTATTGGCCGCGTTATCCTCCTCCCCCTACCGCTTGCCAGCACCGCCCACTGTTTGGGACCGCGGCCAACTAATCACATCAGACCCTGACGACACAGCCCCTGGCTCGGCCCCTTCGGTCAAAACCCTGGGAGGATTTCCCGCAAGAGCTCAGTCTGTCCCTGCGCTCCACCACCTGCCTCCGGCCTGGGGAACCAAGGGACGATTCCTGGGAACCTCCAGCCTTGTGAGTGCCCCGCTCGGAGACCGGCACTATTCCCTCAGGACAAGTCAAGGATCTGTGTGCCGAGAGGCGACTGACGGGTAAGACGACCACGACGAGGGTTGGCCTACACGGAGCGGGCAGGAGACCCTTCACGATGTACGGTTTCCGGCGTCCACGGAGCCCCAGTGATTCGCCCGCAGAATGGAAGGACGACATGGCCGGAGAGAGCAGGTCAGTAGGGGCGTGTGCGTGGCGGAGGACGACTCGTGTGCTTGTGTGTGTCAGTGGGTGGCACTTGGGGAGAGGGGGACCCTGGCCTCCCGCGAGGCTGGACACTGCGCCTGAGGAGAGGCAGAGGCACTGGACCCACAGGGAACCCCGGGGGTCGGCGAGGTCGTGTCCACCCTTCAGCGGGCCGTCTGGGGTTGGCTCCCACTCTCAGTCCATTTCCCCTCGGCCATACCTGGAATTTGTGTGTCCGGTCTGCAGAAAGGGAGGTTGTAGCACATGAGCCTAGGATTCTTTCATCCACTCAGAAAGGCAACCATTCCCTCCATTTTCTCCCCCTTTCTTCTCCCCCTAAGGCTCCATCCATGTATGGCCCTCACCCACACAGATGCTTTGGGCATCTCAACATTTCTCTCCTTGTTCTGGGACCCAAGGAGAGGTCCCTCCTTCCTTCACATGTGCAGGAACTCCTTCAGGAGGCAACTGTTTCCTGTGGGCTCCTGCCTGGGTTTCTCCCAATTCCCAGCCCAGGGAACTCCCTGCAGACGGGGTAAGGTAGGCCGCACGCAGAGAGGTGGGTGTTGGGACACCTTGAGAAAAGCTCTCACTTCATGCGGGTGGCACACGCCTTTGGCCTTGGACTCAGGGAGAGGGTGTGGGTGGGATGGGGACACGGAGTTTCAGGCATGTGAGTAGTGGATGCTGGGTTCTTGTGTACAAGACTGCCTGGACCCCTCGTGTCCTTTAGGTGGGCTGCCGCCCCGTGGAATCCGACAAAACGTTGGCAAGTGGAACAGGATCGCAGGACAGGTAAGGTGCTTTCCCTGCTTTTTCTAAAGAGTCAGCTGCTAGGGAGGAAAGGACACATTAAATCCGGAAAGGAGCAGGTGCTTCCTCCAGAACGTCTGGAGCTGGTCCCTTGATCCTGGTCTCTGCTGGCTGTGGGATCTCCCCAGGTCACACCCTTAACACTACACGGGAAGAGCATTCAACTCCCACCCTCTGCTCTCTCCTCAGGTGCCGAACCAGTCGCAGTGCAAGGAGCTCTGCACCCAGATCTGACGGTGGTCCCCGAACCCCCCCAGGTAAGTCGGGGAGTCCTTGGAGGGTAATGGGAGGGACTTTGCAGGCCCTGAGGGCCGTCTGGGAGATGCCCTTCCAGATGGGTGAGTGCATGATGGTAAGGTGGGGGTGGCCACCCAGTTCACTGAGGAGGTTGAAGAGGCTGGCAGCTCCCGCCCACACCCGCCCTGTTTACACAGGTCCCCGCCCCCACCCCGTTTTAGGCCAATGACTCAGAGCTTTTCTCTCCCCCAGGGACGGCAGATTCCCAGCACACACATGATCGTGGTCATCTTGGAACCAGGAACAGACCTCCAGTTGCGCCTGGGAGATGAGGTCCTGGTCCTGGTTCCACAGAGAGCCCTGCAGCTCACACTCAGCAGTGTGACCGTCGTGGTCGTCCCGGAGCACGTCCTGAACTTGTCCGAGGATCTGCTCTTCCCCGCCCACGCCCGGTTTCTTCTGCCACGGGGGGCCGATACCACGTGGGAAATCAATATTGAAGACGGATCCCTTTCAGCCCAGCATGCGCATGTCCCACGTGCAGAAGAGGAGGGGGAGGTTCCACGGGGCCTCCAGCCCGCGATGGGCCCCTTGGCCAATCAAGTCCTGGCTCTCAGCCCGCCTTCGCTGAGCACCCTCCTGCTCAGGCCTTTTTACAGGGCCGCCGCCCCGGAGACCTGCTCCAGGCTGCCCGGGCCCAGGCCGGGGAGGCGCCCTCTGCCGGCCGAATTCAGCCTGGACCTCCGCGGCCTGGGGCCCTGCTCGGGCTCTGTGCTCAGGCCTCTGCCTCCCTCCCCGAGTCCCGAGACCAGGACCTGCCGCGCGGTGGGTCGCAGGCCGCCCAGCAAGGCCCGGAGACGACTCTTCTAAGGCGGTGGTGCCGGAGTGCACACCCCACAATCAAGAATTGCCACACGCCATTCGGGAACAGGGCACCCTGGTTCTTCAGGTGTGTCCAGATAGAACCTCTCTCACTCATCATTCTGGTGCGGATCTCACTTCTAATGGGGATGTCGGAGTTCAATAAACGGTTCTAAAAGTGCACTTGGTCATTTGTGTTTGTGCTTTGTTCTTTGCTTTTTCTCACGCGTTTGCTCGAAAATTGAAATCACATAGGGTGCCTTATGTTTCTACTTTGTCGGGACTTGAATGGGACGGATAAGCCCGCCAGAGTGGCCGGGACAAGTCAAGGATCTGTGTGCGAGAGGCGACTGACGGGTAAGACGACCACGACGAGGGTTGGCCTACACGGAGCGGGCAGGAGACCCTTCACGATGTACGGTTTCCGGCGTCCACGGGCCCCAGTGATTCGCCCGCAGAATGGAAGGATGACACGGCGGGAGAGAAGTCAGTAGGGGCGTGTGCGTGGCGGAGGACGACTCGTGTGCTTGTGTGTGTCAGTGGGTGGCACTTGGGGAAAGGGGGACCCTGGCCTCCCGCGAGGCTGGACACTGCGCCTGAGGAGAGGCAGAGGCACTGGACGCACAGGGAACCCCGGGTGTCGGCGAGGTCGTGTCCACCCTTCAGCGGGCCGTCTGGGGTTGGCGCCCACTCTCAGTGCTCGTAGTTCCTGTGAATCCTGGACTGAACGGATACAGCAGTTTTCAGGAGAGTTCTGTCTGGTTAGGTTTCTTGTTAGTGTTGAGTTTCGCATTGTGGTTAGGGCATTTCAGTTAGGTTAAAGGTAAGTTTGGGATTAGGTTTGTGTTTTTATTAGGTGTGAGGTGAGGTCTAGCATAGGGTTACCTTAGTGTTAGAGTTAGTGTTTGTATTAAGGTCATGGAG
The DNA here is from genome assembly GCF_036562045.2 of Rhinolophus sinicus. Lineage (NCBI taxonomy): Eukaryota > Metazoa > Chordata > Mammalia > Chiroptera > Rhinolophidae > Rhinolophus > Rhinolophus sinicus. The sequence goes on along the minus strand of NC_133754.1, from coordinate 5,111,536 downwards.
AAGGTTCAGCATAGAGTTAGGGTTAAGTTTCCACAGACGGTTGTGACTGGTGTTTTGGTTTTGATTAGGTTTAAGGATAGGGCTAGACTTTAGGTACAGGTTTAAGTTCAGGTTAGGTTTAATGTTGAAGTAAAATATAGAGTTAGTATTAGGGTTATGTTTAGGGTGAGTTTTATGGAGAGGGTTAGGTACAGGGTTTGGCTTATAGTCAGGGATAGATTTGACGTTAGTTATAGTGTTAGCATTAGTGTTAGGGTTAGGACAGGGGTAGGTTAGGGTTAGGGTTGAGTGTCAGATTATGTTTAGGTTTACTGTTGTGTTAGCTTTGAGTTTGGTTAGCTTCGAGGTTAGTTATAGGTCTAGGCTTAGTGTTAGGGTTAGGTTAGAGTTAGTGTTGAGGTTAGGATGTGGTTAGGTTTAGGGTTAGGTTTAGGTTTAAGGTTAGAGTTAGCATTGAGGTTAGGATTAGGGCTAGAGTTTGGATTAGAGCTAGTGTTGAGGTTAAGATTATGTAAGGGTTAGGGTTAGATTTGAGTTTAAATATATGGTGAAGTTTAGAGTTAATGTTAGGGTTTTGGATTAGAGGTAGGGTTAGGGCTGAAGTTATGACTACATTAAGTTTAGGTTAGGTTCAGGTTTGAGTTTAGTTGTAGGGTCAGGCTTAATGTTAAGGTTGGGTTAGAGTTAGGGTTACGGTTAAGGTTACGGTTAGGGTTGAGGTTAGGTATCGTATGGTTAGTTTTAGGGTTAGGTCTGAGGTTAGGATTTGTGTTAGGGTTAGTTTTAGGGTTAGTGTTAGGTTTAGGGTTAGATTTGAGTTTAGGATTAGAGTTAGGTTTAAATTTGGGCTTAGAGTTAGTATTGAAGTTAGGGTCAGGGTTACCTTAGGGTTTTTGTTAGGTTTAGGGTTGAGTTTGGGATTAGGGTCAGGATTATGGTTAGGTTTGAGTTTAGGTATAAGTCTAGGCCTAGGTTAGGGTTAGGCTTAGGTTAAAGTTTGGTTTAAGGTTAGGACTAGGGTTAGAGTTGATATAAGGTATAATGTTGGGTGTAGGTTAGTGGTAGAGTTAGGGTAGGGTTTTTGTTAGGATTAGCATTAAGATTATGGAGAGGGTTAGGTACTGGGTTAGGGTTAGGTATAGGATTGAGGTTAGCATTATGGCTGGGTTAGGGACAGGGCTAGAGTTCAGTTTAGGTTTACGGTTAAAGTTAGGTATAAGGTTAGTGTTAGGGTTAGGTTGAGTGTTATGGGGAGAGTTAAGTATAGGGTTAGGTTTATGATTAGGTGTAGGTTGAAAGGTAGTTTATTTAGAAGTTTAGGGTTAGTTTTAGGGTCATGGTTGAGTTTAGGGTTAGGGTTAGTGTTAAATTTAGGCTTAGGTTATGGGAGGGTTAGTTATGGTGTTAGGTTTACGTTTTAGGGATAGTATTCAGTTTAGGTATAAGGTTAATGGCAGTGAGAAGACACTGACAGGTGTAAAACAGAGGTATAATGTCAAGGTAAAATTTACTATTTTGGAAAGGTGACTGTGGGGAGACTATCTGGCAAGGATGACAAAGGGCAAAGATGACCAACAGCAAGGATTCTCCAAATCATTGAAGTAGGTGAGCATAATGGGGGAAACGGAAGTGAATAAGCTTATGACTCTCACATCTGTGACACTTGGATTCCGTGGAACTGGATGAGGAGAGTGAGTGCGGTAAGGCGCTAAGAATGACTCCAGATTTCTGGGAAAGGAAATCAAAGCGTCTCAACAGGTTTGGAGGGAAAAAGCAATGAACTTAATTGGGACGTGGGTCAAACTTGAGAGCCTAGCGGCATATTTAACGAGAGATGTCTTACAGTCCGTTGTACATCCCATCCTGCAGCTCAGTGGAGAGGTCGGGCTAAGGATGGGGATTTGGGAGACATCCTTGCTTCGGTAGAAGTGAGCTCACTCAGAAAGTGGAAAGAGTAATAGAAGAAGACTGAGAACTGAAGTCTGAGAGTGACAAGTTTGAAGAGGAGAATAAGAGAGAAGTTAGCAAAGGGCACTGAGAAGGAGCAGCCAGAAGGACGTGAAGAAATTCAGGAGAGAGTAATATGACAGAAGTTACTGCACCCAGAAGAATACTTTCAAGAGGATGTGGTCAGTACTAAAACGTTAAAAACAGGTCAAATCATGACATGACAATTGGGTTGAGCTAAGAGTAGGTCTTCAGTAACTTCGGTTGTGGCAATTTCAGTTAAGGAATTAGGAAAAAATGGAGCCAATTTGCTGTGGGCTGAGAAATAAATTGGAGGTGAAGAAGGAGAGATAAAGAGATACAATTTTTTTAAAGAAGCATGCCTTAGAAGAAAAATAGAGTGGTAGATAGCTAGAAAGGATAGCATGTTGAATGCATTTACGTATGTGTCTAGTTTTAAGACTGGAGAGAACTGGAAATATTTGCTGAGAGGTGGGTAGAATTTAAAAATTGGAAAGAGGGATAGTTGACAGAAAGGGAGGAAGTCTACAGAATGGGGGGTGAGGCTTGCCCTAGTTTTCCTTCTGCTTTAAGGTCCTTCCACCAATCTGGGAAAGTAAGAGCGAGCATACCACACAGGAAGGGGAAATAGTCATTTTCTCCTTCCCTCATCACCAATGACGTCTCATTTATTCTCTATAACGACCCCATCCCTCCCTTGCTCTACCTCAAGATTTTGAAAATGAGTACATTTATAGGCACAGTGATTCCAAGGCTGAAAAATGTCATAAGTAATACCGTGGTGATTAGCATAAATCTCTCATTCAAACCACACAAAACCGCATTGATTTGGTCTCAAAAACAGTAGAATGTAAGCCACTGTTAGTTCGGTTTTCTTAACGTGCACCTTAACGTATTTTGTTGCGTTACAGAAACTGATAGTCATCTGTCCCCAAACAGGACACCTCTTCTTGTGATCCGTTAGAGTGTTAAGTTAGGTACTTCAGACGGGGGTAAAGCCTCTCTCCGCACTATCCAGTCCATTACTCAAGCAAGGCTGAAAGGCTTAGTATTTCATCCAAGTCTCCATTTTTCTTTCACTTTTCAAGCAAAGAGACAGATCGCTCTGGAGAAACTGTGCGTGGAAGTTTTATTTTATGTGTCTGCAGGGCCTGATGAGGGCACTATGCATTTATGGTTTTATAAGAAACATAAATAATACCCTTCCTGAATGTAACATTATTCAGAGACACCTCTGCTCCTGTGATTTGGAAGTTGTAACAGCAGCCACACAAAGCATGGAAAACATAAATAGCCTGTCAAGACAGAAATGATGCATCATAAGAAATCAAGACTTAACCTCAAAGAAAATAACAGAAAAAGAGGCAGTATTTGGACCCAACAGACCTACCCAGAGATGGCAACTGCGATATCACAGTTTTCCCTAGTAATTGCGTGTCCCTTACCTTTGTAAACCTCTCCTGTTAAATGGTGGTAGAAACTATCTTATGTTCGTTTACAACTGCAGCTCCTGAGCTCTCATTAGAACCACGGAGTGGGAAAAAAAATCTGTTTTTCCCAGATCGCTAGAACTTCCCCAAATAAGTGGGCTGTCATTTCTAGCCTAGAGATTAGTACAGAGATAGACTTGGCCAAAAGTAACCTACAATATTAGCCAACGGGGCGAAGAGGACTGGAAGTGGAAATGGGAAAGGAAGGCACCCTCCTGACTACGCAAGAGGGCGCTATGGTCGGGCGAGTGTTTCCCTTTCTTTCAGCTTCTGTGATACAGCCTGTTTTTTCCCCACAACCCTGTTGACTGGAGAGGTGTACAGAATCCACAAGCATCTATAGACTAAAAGGTGAGCTTATACCTGAGAAATTGAATATTCAGCTTTGAAGAGCAAATTATCAGGTAGCGTGAACCAAAAAAGAAGCAGCCAGCGAGGAAAAGGGCGAGCTCACAGAGGCTAAAATAGGGGTTTCCTGATACTCAGCTATAAAAGTATATTCTGTTTTTCTTTCTTTAATATCTGCTATATTCCACTCATGTTCTCTTTTCCATTCCTAATCGTGTTTATTTGCAATTTCTTTCTTTAAGAAAATCAGTATTGCCAGAGTTTTCAAAGAACCAGTGTTTGCCTCTGTTGATTTTTTCTATAATACCTTTGTTTTCTATATTGACCCTTATTCTTTTTTTCTCTTCTCTTTAGGTGTTTTTCTGTTCGTTTTCTAACTTCTTAAGTGTATGCTTAGCTCATTATTTAACATTTTTTCTTTTTATTGCATAATGCTGAAAATGATCTTTGCTCCCAGCCATCCACATGCAGGGACACCAGCATACATCTAATATTCGCAAGGCCATCAATATGGTTGGCTATATTTTATGAGTCCAAAATAAAGACTTCTTCTATTCTGAAAAAAAAAAAAGGACTTTTTCTTGATTTGTGAAATATTTTCATGTAAAAATTATGTAAAAATCAAATTATGCTACCACGATTTAGTCTATCTTCCAGTCATATTTTTTGAAAGCATGAAATTACATTCAATTGAGACAATCACAGAAAATCCTAGACATATGTTCTCTGCCTCTATGGCTCATTAATCTTGTTGCTGTACCGCTCCCTTTCTGTTCAGGGTACCTGATGTCCTATAACACATCTACATCAGCGGAACAGTGAGCTCCATTTCTGTATTTGATGAAGATGATGACATGAAAAACTAACTAGTATTTCTAAACAATGGATAGATACAGGTATACTTAACAAAATAGTTTGTCTTAGCATTTCTTAAGTATTGGTTCTGTCATCTCATATTGCTATGTTATTACATTGCTCGTGGCCGACTTCTGTGCTCATGCCACTGATATCCTTTCAGCATGCTTCTTCTAGGGACAAATTTTTTTTTTTTTTTTTTTGACTGGTGCCATCTGTCATTATAACTCATCTTCCATGCTGAGTGGCTTTGCATGTGATGATGACTGGTTTCCTTGCCCCTTGGACCTCACAGTTCTCCATGAAAGAGGAGGTTCTCACCATGGCTGTATTCAAATACCTGACTCATCTCAATTTCCTGCTGAGATCAAAATCTGAAATGGAAAGTCAATCAACTGTTTTCTTTTTAGGCTGGGGTGGGGGTTGGGGCTGTGTGTGTGTGTGTGTGTGTGTGTGTGTGTGTGCGCGCACGCACATGCTCACTTTGAGAGGCAGGCTAAGCCCCATTGCTCAATAAAGCAAGGGACAGATGGCACTGTCAGTTCCAGGCACAGCACAATCACACACCATATGAGCATTCCTAAACATTGCTGCATATGCAAACCCAAGCTGCCGGCGATCCCCTGACATTTAAATTCCCAGAGCTCCAAGATGGCATCTTGCCCTGCATTCCTTTGAACAGTCAAAATTGCTTGACTTTCCGCCCTCCCTCCACCTTCTTTCCCACACCCTGGTCCCTGGGGCAAGTTGGAGATGAGCCTCAAACTAAAATTTTATGCAATCAAGTCTTTAGTCATTTGTTCTTTAAGGCCAGGAGATACTGACACATGGTGGTGCTAGAAATAACTGTCACAATAAATGCAACAATTATTTATTCACTGAACAAGTACAGTAAATCCTCACTTAGCATCGTCTATAAGTTCTTGAAAACTGACTTTAAGCAAAAGGACGTATAATGAAACCAGCTTTATCATAGGCTAACTGGTGTAAACAAGAGTTAAGTTCCTATGGCATGTTTCCGGTCATAAAAACATCACCAAACTTCTAAATAAAGACCCAAAACACTTCTAATATTAAACATTGAAATAAGTATGACCTATACATACATTAAAAAAAACACAACTAAAATCAAGGAAGAGAATTCTTTTCCAACCCGTTTATTCCAGTTCAAGGTCATGGGTGACCTAAGTCTCCAGGCAGCTCAGGGAGCAAGGTGGGACCCCACCCTGGACAGGACACCCTTCCATCACACTCACACTCACACTCACTCAGACCAGGACACCTTAGACCTGAAGTTGTCCCAATTAGGCCAATTCACCTAAGGTGCACATCTTTGGGATGTGGGCGGAAACCAGCGTACCCAGGGCAAACCCACACAGACAGTGGCCCAGTCAGGATGGAGTTTTTTTCTTATCAACATTACAACAAAATGACATCATTTGAGGACCTGTTACGTATGAAAATCTCCCTTTATGGGCAAAAGCCTATGTGGAATAGACAATGATATTTTTTAAAAAAAGGCCTTCAAGCCAGTTATAAACAAGAGAAGATAAGATACACAATGTAGCCAAAATACAAGTTGGAACATGAACAGTAGAAAGTGACAAAGAGTTTAAATGAATGAATCATTGCCAACTGAGAGGACAGAATTTATGGAGACAGTAGTTTTAGAGAATGAGCTTTAATTTACAAGACAAGGGGGTCACTAGCGATTTAATAAAATAGTATACATCAAGTACTAGAGTGATTCTTATTTCCATCATTAGACTGTTAGCCCATGGAAAATTAAAATAAGAAGAAAAGAACTAGTTTTGGGATTGGCTATTTTCTTTTTGTTGAAAAAAATCACTTTGCAACAATTTCCCATTTGAAAACTTTAATCCAACAAGAACTCACAGAATACTGTTTGAGTGGAAACTGGTATTACCACTTCGGAAAACAAAAGGCATATCCTATGATCCAGTAAATTCACTACAATATATATTCACCAAAAGCATATTGTAGAATATTTATAGCAGCATTAATAGTCCCTTCTGGAAGTTACCTAAATGCCCACTGGCATTAAAATTGATAACTATACCATCAAATATTTACTCAGTGGAATTCTGTACAGTGATAAATGCATGACATATATCTACACACATGTGGATGAATGCCTCAGACATAAAGTTGAGTAAAGAAGCCAGACACAAAAGAATAGATACTGTATGATTCCTTTCATATAAAGTACAAAACTGGTTAAAGTAATCTGTGCTGTTAGAAGACGAGGCAATTGTTACCTTGGGGGTAGTGACTGGATAGGACCTCAGACAGGTGCTTCTAAGCTGTTGGTAATGTAATTTTTCTTTTTCTGGGTCCTGCCTAAACGCATTTGTTTAATATATGAAAAATCATCACATTTCACTTTTATGACATATGTACTTTTCTGTAGACATTTTAATAAAACTTCTGAAACATTCTCTCAAATTAAGATAGCTTCGATTTCTCAAATATAATGCACAGAAGAATTTTAATTGACCTTGCTTTTGATCTTTAAAACCTAGTTTTTAATCTCATTATTATTACAAAAATCTGACTTAATCTCTAAGTCTCTAATGGCTCTTCAGTACAGGTAATATGTATTTTTCTTCAACAGGAAAGTTTAGACTAGGTCACAATTGACATTTGTTGGTTCATCTCTTAACTATTTCTCAACAAAATGCTGACCTTGTATCACTTTTCTCTGCATTGCATCCCAAGTATACAGGCTTCTCACTCACCCCTGGCTTCAGTTTCCACTACTGATGAGTGATACCCAAATTTCTAGCACTTTTCTCTCCTAGCTCCAGAGACCTTAATGGCATCTCCACTTGGATGTATCGCAGGTCCTTTGAATGTAACATGAACAAAATGGAGTTTAATAACCTTCCACCATAGACTCCCTCTGCCTCCTTATCCCTGTCGTGGTGAACGGCCCATTGCCGCCTAGTAGTCCCATTCACCAGCCAGTTACCCCACACTCCACTCTCTTCCTTCCTCCTTACTCCCTCCATCGAATTAGTCCACACGTTTTGCCATATCTACCTCTGGCTGTTGCTCAGAGCTATGGTTGGGGACCTCCCTGAAAATACACCTAACACTTTCTCTACAGATTATTGTTGTTTTTAACTGTACATTTCAACTGGTTAGCAGATGGCACTAATAAGGCCGAGATCAGTCAGCCTGTCATAGCACAAAGTCACAAATTACATGCTTAGCCACACCCAGTCATCTCGGGAAAGTTAAACTGAATGAGCCCATGCTTGGAAACCAATCCAAAACCCATTTCCTCCTAAGCAGATGTCTGAAAGTGCCATGTTTATAAGTTAAGAGCCATTTTCCATTACTTTTCTATAATTGACTATGAGCATTGTTTTTTTCCTCTTTATGTGACTCACAGGATAATGAATGGCTCTTCATTTATGTCACCACAGATACTGCATTTTCATGAATTAGGTTTTCAAGAATGCAAACCTGTTTACTTTGTGTGTTTTTAGAACGGGGAATTCTGTAAGGATAATTACTTCCTCCACTTTTCAGTTTCTCAGAATTCGCCTCATCAGGCAATCCTGGTGAAAGAACCATAGGGGGCGCCCCTCTCTGTCTTTGGAGCTTCAGGTTTAATATCTCCAAGTCCAGCACGTTCGGTGCCAGAAGACAGTGGACAGCTGCATGCGCGGCACACGTTTTCTCAGACTGTTCCCAATGGGGAGGGGGCAGTAAATTGTATGTTTGAACCCAGAAAAGCCCAAGCCGAGGAGTGACCTCCTGATTGACTGGTTCTTTTAATTTGAAGTGTCAATTTAATACTCAGACAGGAGGACACTCCGAGGACTGAGCTAAAGCAGGCCAGGTGATTGCCTAACACTTTCCCATCAAGTTGCCTCAACACAGCTGTGCCCTGCCTTCTTCGTTTCTGTGCTGGTTTCTTCCTAAATGAAAAATAAGAAAGAGAACAGTATGCTAGTGGTTGTGTCCCATGCTTGAAACATCGCAGTGGTGTGATTGTAGGATGGTGTGTCCTTAAAAAAAAACAAAAAGCAAACAATAACAAAAAGAAAAGGCTAATTCCAGTGCGTCATGCAATCTGACACTGTTACACTAAAATGAGTCAAAGGTGCAGGTGCAGGCTCGCCAAGCAGTGCTCTCCCCTCAGGCCCCCAGTGGGTCATACCACCCCTGTGTGCCTCTCTTACTGCCGCCCTGGCCATTCTCAACTTTTGCCTTTAGAAGCTCTTTTTTATTGGGGTGTTGGGGGGCAGTCATTATTCTAGGGTTAGTTGATGAGGCATCAAGCTGTCCCATTAGCAGAGTGATAAAATATTCACTGCATCAAACTGACAATGTCACAGTTTTCCTCTAAGCAAACTTCTTTCAGGGTCTTCAGCAGGAAAGAAAACCGAAAGCCCAGCATGCTACCGCAGCAGCCGCCCGTCCTGAAAACGACCCTTCAGGACGGTAACTGCAGCATTTCTCCCCAGCTCTGCCACAAGGGGGACAGGCTTGGTGCCGTAAGGATGGAAGGAAACTGATGGCTTGGGCATGCTTGGCGAGTACTTGCTGGGATGCCAAGCATAGTGGCAAGAGAGAGCCAGTAGAATCCCAAATTCTTTGGGTACAATTTGCAGCATAAATCCAGGCAGATGAGGATTCTCTTATATTTACTGCCATATCCTGCCACTTCTTCTTTCAGGCAAGCCATGTCACTAGCTCTTCTGGTATAGCAGTCCAGGGGCCAACCGGGCAAGGAGGGGAAGGTGGCTGCGGTGGAAGGTCCTCTCTCAGCAGACCTAGGGCTTCCCCCCCTTTGCACTGCCTGTGATCCTTAAGGCGTTGTCCTAAAGACCCAGCAGTGGAAGAGACTATGCGATCTTCAAGATGCACAATTAAGACAGTGGTCTCTGTTCTGGCCCAAAGTTAGCTTCCATTAATAGTTACGCTTTTGTTTTTTTTGGTTTTTTGGGTTTGTGACATGCAGCATGTTTTCCTAAAATCCACTGATGATCAAAATATTGTGCTCAGTTATAAAGGAAAAGAATGTGCATAAGTCCAAAATTCAAACACAGTCTATTACCAAAGAAAATGGCTATAACATTTCTTGAAGAGAGGGTCTCCTCTAGGCCCACTGTGATGGCTGATGACTATGTTTGTCATTAGCAAGAGTTCCACAACAAGCAAACCTGGCACGGCACTTCATTTCCATTTGTATTAATAAAATGTATTAGCGACAGGCTGAGCACCCTCCCTGCCTGGTCTCTCTGGAAGGCAAGGCCTACAAATAAGGAAACCACGGAGGGGATGTTGGTTTAGCTCTGAAGACTCACAAGAACCCCAAGGCAAGTCAGGTTCAGGTCGCCTGGATGTCATTACCGATGCATTTAATTAAATCACGCACAAAGGCATTAACTATTTCAGCAAAGTCTGTGTTAGGTTGTTTTACCGCTTGAAAGACGCGAATCTGAAATGATTTTCTCCGGTGAATGAGATTTAGCTGCGTTGGTGGATGGAGCAGACACTGCGGCTGCAGGTTTAATTAAACGTTTGCCTAACCACATAAGAAGACAGTGATACATCTTCATAGCATCTGGCAGCTTTGCCGTCCTCCAGTCATTCTTTAATTAGCATGCTGGTGAATTTAATAGAAAATGGCTTTCACTCAGGAGCAGATGGTTCTTCGGAATGACAAGAGGAGTGACAATTTCTGTCATGTTTACTTCGTATGTGGCTTCCTCGTCTGAGAGGTCCCTTTAGAGCACAGGCCTGATGAAATCAGCGGGTTTCACATTGTCTGTTGGATTGGATATCTTCTCAAGGCAACCAATTCTGAATTTTGTTTGGTTAAAAAGGTCTGACTCGAGCCCCAAAGATGGTTTTCCTTTGTCTCTCTGAGTTCATTTCTCGTATTTTATGACAAGACCAGTTTTTCAGTGGTTAAAACAAAAATTTTATATAAATTTATATGTAGTTTCTCTGAGGTAGATAAAAACTGTTGGACCCAATACAGTCAGTCACTGAAGTGATAATCATCATCAGAGTTTTAAATTTTAGGAAACATGAACCCATCTCCCTCTTTGCTGGCAAATGGCTTGAGAGGAGGAAGGAGGAAGGAAACATCTTTTCTTTTCACAGATGTTGTTTGTGAAATGAAAGGAAAAGGTAAAAAAAAAAAAATCCTAAGGAATAAGAAAAATGAGAATGTTCATAAGTGTTCGTGGGCTTACAGACCTATTTTTAGGACCTTCCTTTCTGTGCAAATGACCTTCTCAGGCTGGTCAGGGGAACACTCTTGTGCGGCAGCCATGTTGCACCTAGGAAATTTTAAATAATGATTTTAAAGTTCACTTGGCATAGTTAAGATAGACCGAGTCAAAACTGGGCAATTTATCTGTTTGGATTAAGTGTATTATTTCTTCATTTATTTTCAGGTTTTCAAATATGAATTGCAGACAAATTTGTCCAAACCAATCACATGCAACGTGCATGTGCTGACAACTGCCAGCTGTAATATCAGGTACTTTTATTTAAATGATCTCACTTAATTCTCCCAATAAGCCTGTAAGGTAGGATTTACTAACCCTTTTTACAAATGAAGAAAGGACCTGAAGCAGTTACCGGGGTGGATGGGCCTGAGTGGGGTGCAGGCCTGACAGCGTCATTGTTCTCCCTTCCTGGAGTCACACTGTAATTAGACCCACACACCATTCATTGCTCACGCACAGAACAAACAGCGTCATGTCTAAACCACGTGCCAGTCAAGAGCTGGGCAAAGACATAGACCCTCGCCTTTGCCCTTGGGGACTCTCAGTCTTGAGGGGGTAGGGGTGGAATTAGAAGCACAATACTATCAGGTGAGAACTACAGTAAAGACAGAGGCAAATCTTGTGAGCTCAGATGTGGGAGCAGGGGAGGTTTTCAGGTGGCGTACACAAACTGACATTGAATTTTGTCTCTTTTTTCCCTGGCTTTATTGAGGTATAATTGACAAATAAACACTCTATATATTTAAGGTGTACAATGTGATGCTTTGGAATATATATGTGTTGTGAAATGATTACCACAATCAAACTAATGTTTCCATCACTTCACATGGTTACCATTTTTGTCTGTGTGTGAGAACACTTACTGTGTTTTCCCGAAAATAAGACCTAGCCGGCCCATCAGCTCTAATGAGTCTTTTGGAGCAAAAATTAATATAAGACCAGGCATTATATTATATTATGTTATATTACATATTATATAAGACCTGGTCTTACATTATAGTAAAATAAGATAGTAAAATAAGACCGGGTCTTATATTAAGTTTTGCTCCAAAAGACGCAGTAGAGCTGATGGTCCTGCTAGGTCTTATTTTTGGGGAAACACAGTAATATCTACTGTCTTAGAAAATAACAAGTATGCAATGCAGTGTTATTAACCAGAGCCTCCAAGCTGTGCATTAGGTCTGCAGGACTTACTCATGTAGGTAGCTAAAACTTTGTACGCTTTGACCGTCATCTCCCCATTTCTCCACTAACCCCAGCCCCTGGCAACCACCATTCTACTCTCTGCTTCTATGAATCTGACCCTTTAGAGTCTACATATAAATGATGTCATGCAGTGTTTGTCTTTTTGTGTCTGGCTAATTTTACTTAACATAATGTCCTCCGGGTTCATCCATGTTGTCACAAATAACAGGATTTCCTTCTTTTTTAAAGGTTGAATAATATTTCATTGAATATATTTGCACCATATTTTCTTTATCAATTAATTTGTCAACAGACAGTTTGTTTCTACATGGGAATACAGATATCTCTTCGAAACTGGTTTTATTTCTTTGGAAATATACCCAGAAGCGGGATTGCTCTCTTTCAGTTCTACTCGTTCTTTCCTCTGGCCTCTTTATTTTACTGTTGAGCCCATCCATTAAGTTTTTGTTTTTTTTTTCGGTTATTTTATTCTTTCAGTTCTATAATTTGTAGCTTCTATTTTTTTTTTTTGCAGACACATTCTTTTTTTTCTTTTTCTTTTTTTTCAAGTGTGTTCATAATTGCTAGTTAAAGTATTTTTTTTAGTGACGCCTGCTTTAAAGTCTTTGCCAGACAATTCTAACATCTCTGTTATCTAAATATTGGCATCTATTGATTTTTGTTTTATTCAATTTGAGATCTTCCTGTGACAAGTGATTTTCCTATTAAAATGTGGACATTTTGAATTTTGTGCTATGACATCTGGACCTTAAACTTTGTGGTTCAGCTGTTTTTCCCAGTCAGTGATCTAGCAGGGGAAGTAAGAGAGGGTTCACCTTGTTACTGTCTGATGGGAGGAGCCTGTTTCCCACACAGCCTCCACTGACAGCAGAAGTGTCCCTCAGTACTGCTGGGTTGGGTGGGCGTTCTGGCTCCCCTTCAGGCCTCTGCTTCTCTGGCTGGGAGTTGTAGAAAAGCCTCTTTACTCCTCCATTCACACCACAGTGTTGGGCATGGCCTCATTACCTCTGGGTGAAGGTGAAAGTCCTAACCTCCACTGCTTTTCCTCTGACAGTACCCCATGGAGAGGAGCAGGGCATCTCATTTCTGCCATTGGGGTGGCAGTCCTAGCTCACTACATGGCCTTCTCTGATACCCTTCAGGTGTGTGTGTGTGTGTGTGACAGGAATTGGGGCTCCTCATTACAGCCTGGGGAGGGAGGGATGCTGCCTTCCCACTCAGCTTTTGCTGGCCTGGGTGAATGTGAGGTCATAGTTTCCTTGGTGGCACTTGCTTGGAGTAGGACAATTAGTGTCTAAGACTTTCTATCTTCCTAGTCTATCCCTTACCTGGTCCTTTGGCTGGAGAGAGCAGGTTTTGGGGGGCTTTTGTTTATTTATTTTTTTGTCTGCACCTGTTGGCGTTTCTGGGGTGCCAGTTTCTCTATCACCCAGTCTGGGATTTGGAGGCAAAAAGAAAAGGCAAGGAACTCACCGCCATGTCACTCCATTCCCTCCTCTACTAGGGCCTGGAGACCCCTAGTCGGCCTGTCTTCTTCTCTCCATCTTTAAGAGTCTGCTTATGATTGTTTTATATCTAATTTCCTGGCATTTGGGTTGTACATAGTGGGAGGAAGAGGGAAAAGTACATCTAACCCATCTTCCTAGGCTATTTTTCAGGAGCTTTCCTTAAATATGCACCAAAAATGCTTGCTTTCTCTGCTTAACTTATTTTTTCTCTTTTTTACTTATTTGACCTTCATAAGTGACTTGTCCAAGGTCACTGGCTAGTTAATAACTGAACCACGGCCAGACCTCTATGTCCTCATTCCTACTCTTTAAAAAAAAAAATATTTCATTCGTCCTCCCATCCTCATCCCCTATGGCAACCATCAGCTTGTTCTCTATATCTGTGTGTTTGTCTCTGTTTTGTTTACTCACTTTTTTTTTTAGATTCTACATATAAATGAAATCATATGGTATTTATCTTTCTCTGTCTGACTTGTTTCACTTATAATCCATTCTAGGTCCATCCATGTTGTTGTAAATGGCAAGATTTCATTTATTTTTTATTTTTTATTGCAGAGTAACATTCCATTCTACATCTTCTTTTTTCTATTAACCTCGCTGAGGGGATGACTCTAGCCTGTCTCACGAGTCTGTGGCTTTCTAACTCATCTTTTGTATTACATGTAATTTATCTTAAATAGCACATATTCAACGTAGCACATATAGTTTACATTTTTGACTCTAGACATGGGGCAATTGTTTAACAACTGATGTACTCTAACCTGGAATATAGATCCCACTGGAGATTAATAACCATTTGAAAGATTCTTAATCAAAGGTCCAAATTAGAGCAGCAGCTACAAGAACTTCAACTATCTTTGCCTCCAATGGACATCAAAGATTTTATCTCCAGTTAATATTAGCACAATGGATGTTAGAAATAACGTTTCATTGGTAAAATAAGTGGCATGTAAAGTATGTGCACTGGCCAGAAATGTCATATAGGTACTGTGAGAATCCAGCAAACTTGGGAGCCCAAACCCTTGAGAAAGGCAACCTTGCCTTAGGATTCTAACCTGCCTCACGTGCAGGACTTTGTCTCCTAGAGTTTTGCCCTGAGTGAATTGTTCAGACAGGTATTTATTGGAGCGCCTAAAAAGACCGAGAGCTGCTACTTCACTGAGCTTACGAAATAGACTGTGATTGATTTGGTGCCCGTTTGCCAAGAAAAGCTGGTGTGTGTGCATGTGAGAATCGGGTCAGAGATCTGCTCTCCTTCTAGCACCTAGCAGTCGTGCTGTGGGGAAGAAGAGCTATAGACTTTTAAATCTCTAACTACCGGAGACTAATTGATATCTCCCAAGTAGGACACACTGATTGTTAACTGCCAAATAGCCTGGAGTCATTCACACCCTCAGAGCACACAGTATTGCCTGCGTCTCCCTTCCACGCGGCCCTGGAAACATTCAAGCTCACTCCGTGGTTCATGCTGAGCTTGTGCTCTTTTTGACTTCAGGAGGTGTCCTCTCCTTGGTGTCTGAAGTAAAACTGGAGGCCCTGGAACAGCCCAGGCTGTTTCTTGTATAATCTTGACAAGCAGGTCCTTGACAAGAATAGTTGAAAGTCTTTAACTCGTTTATACCCATTATCACGTAGGCTACCTTCTTTCATTCCCCTAGAAACATCTAGAACGTCTATAGTGCAGGATGAGAGAAAAAAATAAATGATGGAAGAAGAGGCATCCAAGAAAGCAAATGGCTTTTTAAGACTTAGCCACTCAAATTTCAGCATAAGTGCCTAGAAAATACAGCAAAATGATCTTTTCTGTATTTTTGAAGAAAAAGGTGACATACTTAGGAGTCTGTCTTTTTCTTTTTCTTAGCCAAATATTTCTCTTCAAACCAGCCACAGAGCCTGCTCAGAGATCTAACCTGATAAACTGAGTGAGGAATACGATTGTTCTAAACAGAGCAGAGGACATTGGGCTGAAAATATTTTTAACAGTTGGGAACTCTTTTTCCCCCAAGTGAAATGTTACCAAGGACTCTGGTATAAAACATGGATGGAGGCAATGACCAAGTTCTGTCAGTATAAATGTTCATCATTGTTTCCAGGCCTCGAAGCTCCTTCCAGAAGCCACCTTTTGAAGATAGACATTCTTGTGTGGCCCCCTTTCTGCCACAGGTTAAAATTGATTTGCAAGGTCCTTTGAATTCAAACTCCTGCTGCTAGCAGCTTATGTCAAACCCTGTGGGTTTTTTCTCTGCATTGTCAGAACAGCACTGTCTGGCTGCTGGTGAACCAGTGTGGACCAGGATGGTTAGAGACGTGGCAGGCCACTAGATACTCCGAATTCTCAAGCCCATTAGCGCCATATTAGCAGCTGGAGGAAACGCTTGGGTGTAAACTGGACAGGCATGTTATAAGATTTGGGCAACGGCAGACAAAATAGGTCTGCTCTGGCTTATGGATCTATGTCCTCAAGCAGGCCCTGGGGAGCAGCATCCCATCGTTCATGGGTAAGGCCTCCTTGCTGAAGACACTGGCAGCGATAGAGCAGGACTGCTTTCTGCTTAAGTTCGCCGAGGTTTCCTCACTTGGGTCTCAGCCTGGAGTAGCCTAGACCATGAGCAGCTTACCTTCCTGTGAAATTTCGGTAGTACCGGGAAGTCGCATCTGCTCCCAAATATTCCCCCAATCACGTGCCTGAAATTCTATCACTAGAGATTGGTCTGTCTGGGGTTCAGCACGAAGCAGGGAGGACCAGCAGTCACAAGTCCCTGACGGCCATGTTCTCTGTACTGTGAGCACGATCACCTCTGGGGTGGGCCTTACTCAAGAGTATTTGCAGAGGTATGGGACTTTTTGGTCATCACAGTGCATAGGTGGGGCTAGGAAGTGCAGAAATGAGGCAGGCAGGGTTACTAAGTATCTTGCAGAGGGAGAGGCTGTCTAAGGAAGACTTGTTCTGCCCCAAACACCAGGCTTGTAGTTTATAATATGGTATGGGAAGAAAAACATTGAATGTATCACTCTCTCTCTCTCTCTTTAGCATTTATTTATCTGATTTATTTCTTTCCAGCCTAAGAAACCTATGTACCATGCAAAACCTGTGTACCTGTGGGATGCAGAAGCATCAAAACGCAACCTGGCCTAATTTATAAATACAAGCATGTTAGGAGCACCTGGGAGGTAGGTGAGAATTGAATTAAATTGGTCAGTCTTGTGGGAATCAGTCTCTTCTTCTTTGGCAACCCCAGCCCTTCATACGTGTTTATGTGTTGATAAAACTTCAGAATATTGGCAAATAAACAGAAATGTAGAAGCTGAGTGATCCTTAAAACAGGGCAGTGTAATCATGGGAGATTTATGTTGAATCTCACTGAGACATGGAAAGGGGAAAAGTGGCAGGTGGGCCACTCGATGACATGGAAAATTCAGGATTTGGGAACCAGATGGCGTTTATCCTGCTCTGTCACTGACGTCATTACAGCAGTTACAATAGGGTGCATTGAGCCCATTGGGACAATGGTATTGATCGTGTTCTGCCCAGTGGGCCATGACGAGCCCGCGTGCCTCACAGGCAAAGCTCACTTCCTATGGGTGGCATTTTCTGATGAGCGTGCAGAATGCTCCCTTTGTTCTTGTCTGAGTTTTTTATTAGCACCTGCCTGGGTCTGTCTCTCCCCGCACCTGCTGAGCTGGCAGTCTTTCAGTGTGAGTCATGGATGCTGAGAAGATGGCTGTGGCAAGAGAGTTCCAATGACCCACAGCCTTTAACCTGGAGCTCTGACAATGACAGATCTTGAGAACTGATCTGTGCTCCTCTCTTCTCAGAGACCACTTGGTGATCGTTCAAACATCAATATGGGGATACGTTTTTAATATGTAAAAAAAAATAAAATCTCCAAAATGTTTTTAGGTCTGGGAATAAGCTTAGCAGCCTTTCATAAAGAACACACTCAGATCAGCCTTAAGCAAATGCAAGAGTGTGTTTTCAGGAATTTGAGGATGTTTAGAATAGGTCTTGGAGTCTAAGGCAAGATTGTAGAGAATCAAAAAGTAGTTGATGAGATGAGTGAAGTTCTATTTAAATGTGACACTTTCTGAGCTGAGTTCCAGGGTGAGCTCCCAGTAGAATAATGTGATAACTGCCTACTAACTTCTGTAAAATAAGCTTACCCTCTGGTTGTAATTGCTAAAATATGAGGGCAGAACTCTGTACCGATAACAGTCTAGGAACTAACTATAAATTATACCCTCACTTAAAAGGTAAAATAATTGTTATTGTGGAGACTACAAACAAAACTTCTCCTGCAATCCTGGCCCTTCCCATGAATAAATACAGTTCTCACCCCTTCTGTACAAACCCCATCACTTCCTCCACCCATCTCCTTCTCACTTCCTCACCCCCAAATACAAGACGTCATCCAGATACACAGGCAAGGTGGGGCACTGACTTCTCTAGTGGCTGTTCGAGGTGAAGACCCTGGGGGAAGGGAAGAGACATCAGTGCACTGATTATACCTGGTTGGGGGGTGTGCTTTGGGGGACCAGCTCTGTTAGGGCTGGGGTCATTATAGTGGGAGATTCTGAGGTGCCTCCGCCATCACAACTCAATCTGACCTCTATCCTAGCCCTGTGGCCACCACTAAAGAAAGGTCAGGATCATTGTTTAGGCCAGGTACTTATTTCAGCTACTTACGCTTATGCATAAGATGCGTTCCTCCCGCCAAGCATTTGAAGTGCCAAGCACTGTACTA
This sequence comes from Rhinolophus sinicus, assembly GCF_036562045.2. Taxonomy (NCBI): domain Eukaryota; kingdom Metazoa; phylum Chordata; class Mammalia; order Chiroptera; family Rhinolophidae; genus Rhinolophus; species Rhinolophus sinicus. The sequence continues at coordinate 5,093,141 of NC_133754.1, read as the reverse complement.
GATTCTAGAAATGCAAGACTGAGAAAGACACAGTTCTAGGGAAGAGGAGATTTCTGTCTGTCAGAAACTATGACAAAGATGCCTGTCTGTAATAAAACATGTAGAGAAATGACGCTACTATGAGGAGATTTAGATTAATAGTGAAGAGGTTCCTGTTGACATAAGGAACAAGTCACATGAAGAGAACTTAAAAGGGGACCAACATTTCAAGGGAACTAGGTGAAAAAACATTGGATTAAGACTTTATCCTGAAAAACTACCTACAAGTATGGAATATTTCTTATAGTTCACAAAAATTTAGTAAAAATTACATCTATATACTAATTCACATAATGAGCAGAGATAAAACAAATGTTCACTCTGACAGTGGTGTAAAAATTCTCCTTCCAATTGCATGATGACCCTCTACATTGTCTCTCACTTCATGTTTGACTGAATCATTTCAGCCATTTGATGGGTCAGTTTGCAAAAATAGCTGAGCACTGTACCAATTTTTTCAAGAGCCTTTGTTTTTTTAAATTTATTTTTTAACCACAGTTGACATACAATGTTATATTAGTTTCAGGTGTACAACACAGTGATTACACATTTATATACCTCACAAAGTGATCACCCTGATAAGTCTAGTACCCATCTGATACCATAGACAGTTATTACAAAATTATTAACTGTATTCCCTCTGCTGTACTTTACATCTCTGTAACTATTTTTATAACTGGCAGTTTGTACTTTTTAATCCCTTCACTTTTTTCACCCATCAATCCAACTCCCTTCCCATCTAGTGACAATTTGTTCTCTGTATCTATGAGTTTGTTTCTGTTTTGTTTGCTTATTTACTTTCTTTTTTTCAGATTCCACATATAAGTGAAATCATATGGTATGTGTCTTTGTCTGACTGATTTTACTTAGCATAATACTCTCTAGGTCCATCCATGTTTTTGCAGATGGAAGATTTCATTCTTTTTTTTGTGGCTGAGTAATATTCCATTGTATATATACACCACTTCTTATTTATCCATTCATCTATTGATAAACTCTTAGGTTGCTTTCATATCTCAGTTATTATAAATAATACTGGAATGAACATAGGATGTACATACGTATCTTTTTGAATTACTGTTTTGGAACCAGTTCTTGGTTTCACTGACCTTTTCTTTGGTTTTTAAAATTCTATTTCATTTATTTCCACTCCGATCTTTATTATTTCATTCCTTCCTCTCACCTTGGGCTTTGTTTGTTCTTCTTTTTCTAATTCTTTTAGTGTAAAATTAGATAGTTTACTTGAGATTTTTCTTGGTTCTTGAGGTAGCCTGTATTGCTATGAATTTCTCTCTCAGGAGAGCTTTGGCTGTGCTCCATAGATTTTGTGATCATTGTGTTTTATTTTCATTTGTTCAAAGGCATCTCTGATTTCATCCTTGATCTCATTGTTAACCCATTCGTTGTTTAGTTGCATATTATTTAGATTCCATGTATTTGTGTGTTTTTCAGTGTTCTTGTTTCTAGTTCCATAGCATTGTGTTCAGAGAAAGTGCTTGATATGATTTCAATATTTTTAAATTTATTGAGAATGTTTTTTGGCCTAACATGTGGTCTATCCTGGAAAATATTCCATGTGCATTTGAAAAGAATGTATATGCTCTTGCTTTTGGTTGAAATGTTCTAAAAATATCAATTAAATACACCTGGTCTAATGTCTCTTTTAAGGCTGCTCTTTCCTTATTGATTTTCTGAGTGGATGATCTACCCATTGATGTCAATGGGGTGTTAAAGTTGATCTGTTGATTACTCTTACTGTTGGTCTGTCCCTTTCTGTCCATTAATATTTGCTTTATATGTTTAAGTGCTCCTATGTTGGAAGCATAAATATTTACAAGAGTTATATCCTCTGGTTGGATTGATCCCTTTATCCTTATGAAATGTCCTTCATTATCTCATCATAGTCTAATTCTGGCACTAGCCCATAAAAAATTCGAGTAACATACAAACCAATTTTGGGAGAAAAATCAATTTTCAGGACAATTTTTTTCCAGTCAATATTTTTTCCCCAAACCTTTTTGTTTTTTAAACTCAGAATACATTTTAGAAAGTTCTCAAGTTCTAGTTCCCTTTGGTAAGCATCTCTCCATGGAAATTCTAAAGAGATCAGGCTTCTAACAACTGGAGCAACTATAAAAGAAGTCAGCCAGACTGAGATATATCAAAGCACCTTTGATAATTTTATTACTTATTTCACACTTTCAGAAGCTGGGACTAGAGGTGATAGTAGACTGCGCCACTTTCAATGTGTGCTTCTTCCCCCCCCAGTACTCCTCAGCTGCTGGGAGGGGTGGCCTAAAGCAGATGGCCGCCAGGAGGAGGAAGTTTGTCTTCTCTCTCTTCACTTTGAGCATTTCGGTTACGCATGGGCTTTAGGTGAACAGGGGGGGTTTATGTCTAACTAAATCTCTGTCTGACCTCAGCCCGTGTCTCATTGAAGAAACAGCACTGCAGTGCAGTGTGTATATTCCAGTGAGTAATGTGTGCTTGTAAAAACATACTGCAATTTACCAAGCTGTCAACTTTTAGTTATGAAACAAAAACACCTGTCCAAAGAGTCTTATTTTAACTTGTTAATTATACCACAAGTAGACAGAGGACAAAGCCATAATTTCAGGGGACAGTTTTACACAGCAGGCCTCTTCTGGGGCATTCAGAAAACCACACGCTGCCTCTGGTCACTAATCAGAGAAGCTCCTTCATGAACACCACAAATCAGTTGTCCTCAGAGAGCTGTCCTCTTCTGCGTGTGGGGAGGCTCTGCGTCTGTTAGCACCAAGGCCAAACCCCACGGCCTTTGCCACTGCCCAATAGTTCCTACACATAGCTCGTTGCTCAGCAGATAACTATTTGTCTCATAGATCTGAGATGATAGAGAGGTGTACTAGGGACCGTTTTTCCTGTTACATTCACACACCCATCCTCTGATGCCCATGGGACTGGGATAAGTTTGGGGAATAATTCACCAAGGAACATGATCCCTCACTGCACCAGAGGCCTGAGTTCCTTTTGAAAAGTATGGAACTAGACTTGGGATTTCCTGGCAAATTCCATCTCCTTTAATAGGCCTCTGCCAACCTAACAACCCAACAAAGGGAGCACCGGGGGCAGTGTGGGGCCTTCCCTCGTGGATGGAGATATTCAACCCGGTTCATAGATTCCTCTTTGCATGCCTTCCATCCCGTGGAAGGAATGCCAGCATTCAGCATTGCTATGGGCTGAATTGTGTCCTCTGAAAAATTCGTTTGTTGAAGCTTCAACCCAGGTACCTTAGAATGTGACCGTATTTGGAGATAGGATTTTTAAAGAGGTGACTAAGTTCCAACGAGATTGTTAGGGTGAGCCCTACTCCAATATGATTGGTGTCCTTATAAGAAGAGGCAATTAGGACACAGACCTACTCAGGATACAGAGGGAGGAGCATGTGAAAATACTGGAAGGGGAAGACAGCCATCTACAATGCAAGAAGACAAGTCTCAGGAGAAACCAACTCTGCCGGCACCTTGATCTTGGACTCCAGCCTCCAGAACTGTGAGAAATAAGTTACTGTTGTTTAAGCCCCCCAGTCTATGGTATGTTGATATGGCAGCCCTAGCAAACGGATACAAGCATTTTCTAAAATCTCTTGTAAAATATGTTATTTAAATAAATTGTGATCACTTGCTCAGCAAAGTTCTCTAGAGGAGTTGAAAAAGATAAGGACGTTTCCTTGTCTTAAGCTACACAGAAAGTTCAGCTGTTTTAATTGCACTGGCTGCACAAAAGATTAGTAACAACTTAGCACAATAGCTGAGTGGATTTACTCATTTACTCAAATTTAGTACAAGTGTCTTTTTTAAAAATATAAAGAGAAATGTTATTTAAAATTTTGGGGGAAAGTGTTTTCTAACTAAGGTTTTTTTTTTGTTTGTTTGTTTTTAATAAGTTAAAATGGTCCAAACTACTGCTTTGGTTTAATATCGGCAGGCCTTCTATAATAAAGAATGAGTATGTTCATTAGAGTACTGTTAACTTTTTCAACATTAGTTATCAAATACTACTTGACTTCATACTTCTTTCATTCTCACTGAAGACGTTTGCTTATTTCCTCTCTGCTTCACGCTGAGCTTGGAGATGAGTAAGCCCCTTCCCACGCCCTGAAAGCTCACAGTCTTAGGAGCAAGGAATATAATCCATCACTTAGAGCAGCGTGATCACTGCACAAAGTGCTTGTGGTCATAGCGAAGGGAGAGATCAAGAAACCCACCTGAAGAAGACAAGGAATACCCCACTGAGATCGAGAGGAAAAGCATATCACCTTGAAAAGAGCCAGTGAAAATTATTGACCTTTCGGCCTCTGGTGCATCTTCTATAAAATGGGGATGAAAATACATTCCTTATCGGGACTTTAGGGAGAGAGTTTGTGTAAATAAATCACACAATGAATTTGTGTACTTGACCCTGCGAGGGTCAAGTACATAATTTATACTCAGTGGATTTTCTTCCTTCTTTGTATGTTTTCTTCTTATTCTTTTCCTCTTTCTCCATCTTCTTCTTTCCCTCTCCTCCCTTTCCCCTTCCCTCTCCTCCTGACTTCCTTCTGCTTTTATTCCTCCTCCTCCTCCTCCTTTGCCTGATCTTAACATCTTCTTCCTGCATTGTCATCTATTAGGCACTACCATTCCAGACAAAAAGCAACCTAAGTCCCTGCCAAGGCACCCGTGAATCAGAGCCTTTTAGATACTTTCAGAACTAGTCAGGCCTTCTTTTGACTAATTGTACCCATCTGAAAAATAAAAACACAAATGAATAAATGAAGCAAGAGATTCTGGTCAGCCAGAGCCCCAGCCATCAGTCAAAGGGCTATTGCTCGTATCCATTTAGTTTTTAGTCCAAACGCTGTCATGCAACCACATGCGCAGCACGTAACCAACATGTTACCAGATTGGTGTCAGCCTCTACTGGTGGGATTTCTCCTTTTGTTTCAAGGGTCCAAAGAGAAATGTACCCCAAATGTTTATGGCACATAGACAGATAGTCTAATTTATGATAAACCATTTGTTTCCAGGTGGAGTAGATATTGGGACCCATTTTATAACCTCTCTTGGAGTATAAATGATTGACATGGTGAAGGCCAATGAACACTTCATTACCTTTTTAAGGTAGAAACAACAGGCAGATCCCTCTCTAGATTTTTTTAAAAGTGATATTACCAGCAAACCAGCATAATTTCGTGCACTGATTTCTCAAAACTTTGCATGCAAGATCTAATCCATTTAATTGCAATAAGGATAAATTTATCTTTCATAGAAATTCGTTGTGTGATTTATTTTAGCACTGCTGGCAGCAGATTTTCTAATCTCTGTTATTTCGCACAAGAAGGGAAAATTCATTACCAGTCTGGTAAATGTAAGGAGTTTTAGGTATATAAAGGGCAATTTGGCAAAGAATTTTCCAGAAGACATGAACATCAAAAATGAGAAAATTTTCTACATGATATTTCAAAATACCATATAAACTAGTCATCGTGGGAGGAAAAAAATCAGAATCTTGTTGCACTTTGTTATATGTGTTTTTATAGTGTAATATTCTTTTTATTTGGCATTACGTATTTTGGGGAGTGGAGTGGGTTAGAGAGGCCCCACGATCTTTTCAGAGATTGGTAAAAGTCTTAATCTGACCATGCCTTGAGTCATTATCAAACAGATAACCCCAAAGCTACTTAAAATAGCAGTTTTGCTTATAGAAGAAAAAAGTATGCTTAAAATATGTACGGAATACAGGAAGAGAGAAGTTGTGCATTTAGACTGGTTGGCTGGGGGTAGGAGCTACGTGTAAGAAACAGAAAGAGACAAAGCAGTGGGCACGATAGAACAGAGATGCTTCCGAGCAGAAGAGGAGAATCTTGGTTTCAATTGCCATATGTTGTAATGGAAACCTGCTCTACGACCCTAGCAAGGAATGTTAATGATAATTTTGATTACTACTAATAACAGATTGGAGTAGAACTGAATTAGAAATGAGTTTTTCAAAGAAAGAATAAAGTAAAATGAATATAAAAGATCACCAGGGGAACACAATTACTCCCCAAATGTGGACCCCATGGAAAGCACTGTCACCGGGCTCTGGCTCTGCCCCATTGCCAGAAATTTCTTCCACTAGCACCCAGCTGTTGCATGCTTTAAAACGGAAACTAGAGTCCCTCAGTTATAAATACCTTATATTACTTCAGTTAATGTTATCCGTTTGAGGGAGACACCAACTTTTATTATCCCATTTTACACATGTGCACACTGAGGCACAGAACAAAAGTAACATGCTCAATGACACACAGCTGGTTAGAGACAGAACTGCTGACTGGGCCCAAGCAGTCTAGATGGAGTCCATGAGCTTCACTACCCAGCTCTCCCATCTCTCAATGGCTGGAAGGCATGTGTCGTCTTTGGCAATCATGATGATACTCCCTAGAATTTCTCGCCATCTTGTTTTCAGGCATTCTGCTAATTGCACCCGCGTATACTTCAGTATTGCAGACGTTTTCTATCACATACTATACATGTTTGTATATAGGTCTAGAAGTTCCAACCACCAAATGTTCCAACTTTAAATGTCCCAATAAAAGCTATTCTATAGTTTTGGTTATCGACTTTCGTGCAAACAAAACATTAATACTCATTATTCATTGGCATGAAAATATCCAATTTCTGTGGAACTCAGTCTCTTCATCGCTAATTTCACATCTGTCTGTTGCATCCAGGTTCAGTTCTATTTCTGCTGAAGTGGCATATAGTCAGCCTTCCTGGAAATGATTGTGAAAATCCATCCGTATCCTCCAAGGTCCAGAGCAGCCCATCCCTAGAGGTAACTGAGTTTGCTCAAATTGGTGAGTCATTGGACATCTGTAACTCTCCATGGGTTAATTACCAACACCATTGTTAAAACTGTAACCTGTTTTGTTTGTGTTTAGAAAAATGTTCTTGTGGTTTCACTCTTCATTTGGCAGCAGCTGATATGAATGCAGACCATGCATTATACTCGTTTGTCTCTTTTGACGGCCTTTTCCCCCAGGTTACCTGATTATCCTGCCCGCCCAACAGCGGAAAGCCGCTTACGTGTAAGACAGCAGATGGACAAGACTCAGTGAGCGAGCTTTATGTGCTAAATGGAGAGGGAGGGTCACTGTGCTTCCTATGACAGCCACGGGGACTTGTAACACAGAGAAGAAACAATTCACGTAAATAAACCAGAAGAGATACAAGAAGAGTTCAAATTCGCTCAGCCAGTTAAAACCAATCTAACACCTTCATTGTGTTTAGGACCTTTCTGCTCAAAGTCCTTTCTTTGGTAGATTAATTGTGCAGAGGTTTGGTGAAGAGAAAGGAATGAACATTTAGGGGCAGCTAATATGTGCTAGTCACTGTGCAGAGTCTTTAAGATCATAATAAATAATCACAACAAATGCTTGTAGTGTGCACACTTCCAACTGCTTGATGTGTATTAACTCATTTAAACCTCACGTCAACCCCAAGGAGTAAGTACAATTTTTACCCCTATGTTATTTCTTTTACCTTATAACAAATGTAAGAGAGAGCCAGTATTATCCCTATTTTTCAGATGAGACATTGTGTTTCAGAGAACTTTATAATTTGGCCTAATAAACGACTGAGGCAGAATTCACACTCATGTCTGCCTGACTCCAAAGTTGTATTTTTCCCTGCCTCACCATGAATCCCGATACCTTGGAGAAGCTCTGCATTGTATCTTGTATCTGAGAATTTCCAAGTTGGAAGGAACCTTAATGATCCCAAGCTCATTGGTTTTCTGTTATAGAAAACCATTGCTTCTTCCAAATAGTTAGCTGGTCTTTGACTTCTTGGCCTAAATCACTTTTACCTTTGTGATTGCTAGTCAATAGATCTCACACAATTCTACAACAATTGGGATATCCATCTGAGAGCTCACTGGTGGAGCTTTTAAAAATACAAGTTCCCAGCACCACCACAGACCTATTGAATCCAAGTTACCTAGTCAACAAACGTGTGGTTCTGAGGTCACTCTAACGTCACTTAACATTAATATAATTACTTGCTCTAACTCCTAGAAATCAAATATTAAGGCACCTTACTGCTGTGAGGGTTTCAGAGAACAGGGCTTCAAGACACATTGGGATTTCAACAGAATCAGCAGGTGGAGAAACAGGAGGAAAGACTCTGGGTTCTGACTCGGCCGTACAGTCAGCTGTCGATCTGGCCCTTGAGAGAAGTGGCTGGAAAGAAAGCAGGGAGGTTGGCCTCAGATGTCTCAGAGATCCCGAGTCAGTGGAGATGCTCAGTCAGGCAGGAGGCAACACTGCACAGAGTGAGGACACGTCCCTGACTAGAAGAGTGACCCAAGGAAGGAGGTCCATACTTGGGGAGAAGGGGGCTTGCAAGAACAAGGATGGGTGGCATGGCTTCAGTCACATAACCTGGTGTTTGGGGCAGGCTCTCGGCTGCACAGGGAGTTTTTAGTGCTAAAAAGGATCCGAGCCAGAAGCTCATTGTTCATTTCTGTACCTAAACATCCACTTCTGTAAGGGCTCATCACCTCTTAGGCCAGGCATTAGCGTAGGTGGCTTGCATGTTTCCATCACTGCAGGGGTGATTGGTATTTATTCTCTCTTGGCCATCCAGCACGTGTGAACACTCTTACCATATTTAAAAAATCCCCTACCTTATGAGTCTAAGGGCACATGGAAGCTAGATACTCTATTTTCTAGCAGCTAGGTTACAGGTAGTGATTTAGAGGCTGTCAGTCAAAGACCAACCAGGCGTCAGGCCCTTTGTTGCGCACTGGAGACTATGAGATCAAGAAAGCATCGTGCACTGGCTTCGTCCATGCCGGCCTCCGTGGTAGGCACCTGATGTCCCGACCCGCTTGGTCAGAACTGGCTGAGGGGCTATGCAGGGTTGAGCCTACGTGTCTCAGTAACAGCATTACAGCTGAGCAGGGAAAGGAGGCCTAGTGAGGAAGAAGACTAAGCTATTACATGGATGTATCTGAGCACCGTCGTCACACTCAGCAAAACACATCCACTGAGTGGAAGATGAGAAAGGGAAAGTGAGAGGCTGCACCTTCTTTTTACGGGCACAGCCTTGAAGTCACAAATCTCACTTCTAAGCACATTCCATTGACCGGGACGTAAAGGAGCCTGCACGTGGCAGGCATTTCCTGGGCAGTCACCTACCCACATGTCCTTTGTTCTAGTGTGTAATCTATTGAAAAGGACAATGTCAAAATCTATAAGCAACCTGGCTTTTAGAATCTCCATCCTGGCTTTTGAAAATTTGAGATCTTTTATTTCTCCAGCTCGATCAGACTCTCATGTAAAAAATAGAACACGTCTGTTCTGATCGGATTCCCTTAGTGTCACTGTTACTCCAGACACCTGCTGTCTGCTTGGCCTGGTGGTCACTCTGGACTTGCAAAGAGTATACTCTCTCTAGGGCTTGAAGGGCAGGGCTTGGGATGGACTTGACAGTCCCTACCTGTAGCCGTTGAGGAAGCAGAAACTTTCTTTCTTGTGGTCCATCATTCCAAATGGAACATTACTCAACCAAGACATACAAACATTTGGGTGGGTTCTGGAGGCATTTGGGAGAACTTACTTCCCCACCCGTGTCCTGGTTAGGCCTTCTATGTGTTCTTCCTTCTTTGGGAAGGATATTCTAGACTTGGTAGAAAGTTATCAAGTTTCTTTATTTAAGGCCTGATATATCTGTGAGACAGGCTGGGAAGTCCATCCTGCATTTAAGTTTAGACAGGAAATATTAGGGGGTTGAGAAGAAAAGAGGAACAGAAGAGTTGGGCTACTTTTTTGGTGACTTTGTTTTCCAAGGACAATTTAGTTTCACAAAATTTATGACATGCTTCTAACAAAAGTCTATAGGATCTTACATCATAAATCGTGAATATTAATTGTACCAGACACCCTTCTTTTTGATGATCCGTATCTGAACCTCATCATATTTTAAGAAATCATTGCCTCTTTTCTGATTGGATCTTGTGTCTATTTTACATATTGGTAAGGGATTTATATGTCAGAGAGTGGGAAATAAGCCTCAAAAGATTTCAGGGGCTTGCCACCCAGTGAGATTTCTAGGGGCCCAGTGGTGTAGAGCACATCCAGATGTCCATTCTAAGATAAAGGATAGTTTGTTGCCTCTGGCCTTCAAAGACATCAGGCCCTAGTACCAGGTACCTGTGACTGTTACCTTAAATGGCCATGTCTTCGCAGAAGTAATGAAATTACGGATCTTGAGATGAAGTGATCGTCCTGGATTATACAGGTGGGCCCTATGTGCCATCACATGTTACAAGAGGAAGGCTAAAGCACATTTGAGAAACGCTTGCAGAGAAGACAATGTGAAGACAGAGGCAGACACGGGAGGGATGTGGCCACAAGTCAGAGAATGCCAGCCACCAGCCACCAGCCACCAGAAGCTTGAACAGACAAAGAAGGGATTCCCATCTAGAGAGAAGGAAGCTTGGCCCTACTGACACCTTGATCTTGCACTTTTGGCCTCCAGAACTGAGAGGATAAGTATCTGTGCTTTTAATCCACCAAGTTTGTGGTTATTACAACAACCACAGGAAATGAATACAGATTTTGCTTTAGTAGTAACTGAACATATGAGACAGCAGCAGCTTGCTTTCCCAGCCTGCCTCATAGCCCAGGCACAAGCATGTGCTGGGCAGATACATCCTAGAACTTGAGTAAGGAGTCCATAGACTGGGCCTGTAGGAAGCCCTCTCTCTGCAGCACTGCAGGTTACAGTAGGTGGCTCTTCTGGAGCAGCAGTGCCAGGTCGTCATGCTAGAGGAATTTTGGCATCACTTCTGTCCACACAGCTTTCACCCAAGTCTGGCTCACCTGACTGTCCAGTAACTCTGTAGGCTACTGATGTCCTTTCAGACCACCACCTTTTGGTTTACACTGAATTGAGCTGCTTTCTACAATTAAAATTCTGACTAATGAACGGCCTTGCCATTTGTGTGCGTAATTTCTTAAAACACTCTCTCTCTCTCTCTCTCTCTCTCTCTCTCTCTCTCTCTCTCTAATATAGAGATATAGATACAGCAGTATACATGCATATGCATACAAATTTGATTCTCTCACCTTTGAAAAGGAGATGTGAAAAGCACACCAAGTATGCTTTTGTAAGTAAATGCATTACAGATACTGTTTTAGTGCATGCAAAGAAATTGTTTACAAGGCTGCTTCAATTTTTATCAAAGATGGAAGAGTTGAGCCAAAAGCAAAGCCACGGCTTCACAGAGGGCTGGAGCCTTAGGAGGACAGACTTGAAGACAGTGTGTCGGGTGTAAGAAACAGAAGGTGGTTGATCTGCCCTGATTCCAGGCCCAAGGAAGGATGGAGAGCGACATAGACGCTGAGTGCCAGTCCAAAGGGGAGGCCAGCAGAGGCTGTGCCCGTCCTGAATGCAAAATCAAGAATGGGAGTCCTAGCTTACACAGTGGCTGGCACCTTCCGAGGGACACAGGACAGTGAAGGCAGTCTAGGAAAGGTCACGAAACAGAATCTAGGGAAAGGGATCGCATTTGTATTAAATGTTTGCCATAGGCCAGGCTCGTCACTGACAGCTTAGCTTAATTCTTAAACCAGTTCAATGATGCAGATATTGTCACTCATATTCTGAAGATGAGGAAACCTAACTTCTGGGTGTGTAAGGTAAGTCAAGGTGGAAGGGGTGAGTTCCACACTCTGACCTGCCCTCCCCTGAACCCACGTTCTCCCCTCTATGCTAAGCTCACCTGCTGCTTTGTAATAAAGGGACATGGTGGGACTCAGAACTCACCTGCAGGCAACTTCACATAATTCCTAATATAGAAAGAACCTTAGGATAAAATCTTTTAAAAAAAAATGAAATAGGACCAAAAGCCTTTTTTCTTTTTTTTACAAAATAACATCCACATTCATAAATAAGTTTAAAAATTAAGACATCCGTTTTTTGTTAAAATAAATATATCAATTAGTGAATAAGAATATATAGACTACATCTATAGCTTAATAAGTTAATTTAAATATCAGTCGGTCTATTTATTCTAATATACGCAGCAAAAATAACCTCCACATACCCATAGGCATGTGATTCCTAAGTTATATCTCTAGTCCATTCTTTTCAGTGGTAGGCAGAATTATAAAGATGGCCCCCAGGCCATCTGTCTCCTGGTTATTAATCAAACACTAATCTAGGTACTGCAGTGAACGGATTTTGCACATGCACTTAATTATGCCACATCAGTGGACCTTAAGATATGGCGATTATCTGGTGGCCTTGACTCAGTCAAGTGAGCCCTTAAAAAGCAGCGTTTTGTCAGCTAGTGAGGGGGAGGAAGTCCCAAAGATCTGAAGCGTATTAAGGCTCTGTGTGCTTCTGCTGTTGGGAGGAACGCAGGCGGCTTCTAGGAGCACAGAGCAGGCTCTGGCTGAGCTCACAGCCAGCAAGGAAATGGCGGCCTCAGATCCTCCACTAGGAACTGGCTTCCACTAACAACCGAAGAGAGCTTGGAAATGAATTCTTCCCAGAGCCTCCAGATTAGAGCCCAGCAGGGCCAACACCTTGATTCCACTGTTATGCGACCCTAGCGGCCCCTGGAGAGCCCACCTGGCTTCACCTACAGAACTGTGAGCTGAAATATGGGTGTGGTTTGAAGCTGCTAAGTTTTTGGTAATTTGTTACACAGTAGTGGGAAAATAATGCATTCTCCTGAGCTCCAGATCTGCACTGGATTTCCTATTCTTCTCATCAATATTTATTGAGCACTAACTTTTGTGTTACCACTGGGGTACATCCACAAACAAGAGAGACATAGCTCTGTCCTGTGGACCTTCCATCGCATTAGAAAAGACAGATACAGCGACCTCCAACTCAACTTATCTCACCTTCCTCTTCCTTCTGTGTGTCCTTTCTCAATGGATATCATGGTGGTATCATTCAGATGTCAAGTTAGAAACCTTGGTTCATCATCTCTCTTCCTCCTCCATGTCCCATCAGCCAATCAGCCCTACTTGTTCTACTTCTCTGCCACCTCTCAGAAATACCACCTTGTATCTGAACACAGCTCCTCCGTTAGTTCAAGGCACCGTCACTTCCTATTTGGATTACTGCAACAGCCTGTTAACTTCATTCCAAAGCCCCCCAACTTCATTCTCGATCCCTTTTTTGTTCACACTGAAGCCAGCGTCATTTCTCTCAAGTACAGAGCGAGCCAGGTAACTCCCATGTTGAAGGTCTTCCAGTCTCCCTGCTGTCAACTCTAACCCACGGGTTACGTGACACTAAGCATGCCATGCCCATTAAGTTCTTTTTCTTCTTCTCTCTCCCGTATTTGTCACTTGCATCCATTTCCTTATAACCCCTTGACTCTCCAGCTGCATGGAACTGCGCAAAGTGCCATTTTCTCTCCTGTCGTTCAGTGCTTTTTGCTCTACAGGAGAAAGCCCCCTCTTCTTTCCTTTCCTCCATTTTTACTTTCACTTCCTCTAGGAAGACTTCCTGCCCACCAGGAAGTCTTCCATCCCATAGTCCACCTATTTCAGTACTTATTACGCTGTGGCTGTTCAGTGGATAATTGATTGTATTAAGTGATAGTTTGAATAGTAAAATTGATTGATTCAAGCCTTGCTGACAATTGCTTTAGACCTAAAGTGATTCCATTTATCTTAAAACCACCTCATTTTTGAGTGTATTTATTGTATCCATTAAATTGATCATAAAAGGTTTTTCTATGAAAACCCTTTCGTTCCATGCTGCATTCTGCGTGCCTGTTCTTTATGAGGCTTCCATTGAAATAAAGCTGTACTGAACTGCTTTAAAAATAGCATTTCAGGAGTAATATGGCTGGGAGAGAAGTTCTGAATCTATTTGCAAAGTTGCCATCCATCTGTCATCTTAAAATATTTTCAGTAGCCGTTCCCACATTTACCAACGTTATTGCCATAGACCTTGCACAGCAATTTTGTTGAATGAATGAAGTTGATGAGCATATGATGACAGTGCTTATCAGAAGCCCGAAGACGCACTGGGGACAGAGGAAAGTTGAAGGAGAAAGCTGAAAGCAGCCCCCCGAGAATGAGTGGGTGTCATTCAGTCCTCCCAGTTGGGACCTGTTGAGACACACCACAGACAGGGATATGCTTGTTTATTACAAGCAAAAGAAATCTACTCTGATTGATTCAAGCACAAATGAAATGTATTAAAAAGACACTGGGTAGTTCACAGACTATTAACAAGGCTGAAGAATGTGGCTTGGAGGCCACACACACACACACACACACACACACACACGTTCCCAAAGCACACATCTACGATTGCTAGCTTGTACTACCAATGTTTTTGGCCCTGAAAATTGGCCAGAGGCCACCACACTGAGCAATTCTGTCACTGCTACCCTGCAAACTTCATTTACTTTAACTGTCACCACTCCCAGAGCAAGACCCCTCCATGGCCTTTGCCTCTCTGACTCTCTAGTTTCCAAGTTAAAGTCAAGTGCAGGTGTGTAAGGTATTGCACAGCAAAATACAACGGCGAACGATTCCCACAACCAAACATAGGAATTGCTAGACTGTATTGGATAATATCAAGTATATTAAAATGAAGCATTCTGTTTATCAAAAGACATCATCAAGAGATTTCAAAACAAATCACAAACTTAAAGAAGGTATTTGCTTCACGTATAATCAACAGAGGATCATTATTTGGAATACAAATTTCTATGATCAATAACAAAAAAGAAATAAAATGTACATAACCTTCCAGGTGGATTTAAAGTCCACCTAAAAAACAGATTTGCATTATTCATCTTCATTGACCAAGATCTGTGGACTGAAACTAGAAATATTATTAGAGAAGAATACGAATAGGCAATGCCAGAAGTAAAAAGGAAAGAAAAACTGAGGTGCATGACAGAAGAAACATGAAAAATGGTTAGAGACAAGTGAGTGGCAAAAGTAAAATGTGACTAAAACAGGGTTAGAATCTGAAATGCAGTTTCTAAATGACTATCATGTAGAGATAAAGAGAACTATTACAATGGTCAATGTATGGAGAAAAAAGAGAATAGCAAAAAAGGAAAAGCAAGAGATCTCTACCAGATGATTCAAGACATAAAAGAGAAATTAAAAACTAGATTAGGAATGCTGAACAGCCAACAAGGAAGCCCTTATCTGACTGAGAGAAAATAAAGGGAAGGTGGAAACGCTGTACTGAATTCTACACAGAAGAGACAAAAGGATGACAGATACCTTTGAAGAAGATTCTTCTGAAGAAGAACCTGAAATTCTTGAAAGCACAGTGAAAGGTGCCCTGAAAGTACTGGGAAGAAATATATCGCCAAGGGTAGGTGCGATACTGATAGAATTATTTCAAGCTATACAGACTGAATCTGTCAAAATCCTAACCTGAATATGTCAACAAATATGGAAAACATAACAATAGTCTATAGATAGGAGATACTCAATTTACATCCCAATCTTCAAGAACAGGGATACCAAGCAGATGCAGAATCTATTGGACCATTGTTCTGATTTCCCACGAGTCGAGTGAGGCTGGGATGCAGCAAAGCTTCCTACCTCATATGCAACATGAAATGCTGGATGTTCTAGCTGGATTCAGAAAAGGAAGAGGTACGTGAGATCTAATTATCAACATTCCTTGAATACTGGAGCGCTCCAAAGAATTTCAGAAGAAGGTTAGTCTATGTTGTATAGACTAACACTAAAGCCTTTGACTGCGTGGATCATGAAAAGCCATGGGCTGCTCTGAAAGAAACAGGCATGTCTCAGCCCTTGATGGTCCTGATGTGTAACCTGTATTGTGGACAGGAAGCCACTGTCAGGACAGAATGTTCAGAGACAGGATGGTTTCCTACAGGCAAAGGTGTCACACAAGCATGCATTTTATCTCCCTATTTGTTTAATCTGTGAAACTGGGCTCAGAGGAAAGAGGAATGAAAATTGTTGGATGAAATATCAATAACTTATGATTTGCGGATGACACCATCTTACTGGCAGAAAGTAGCAATGATTGGAAATGACTTCTGATGAAAGTGAAAGAAGAAAGTGCCAAAGCAGGGCTGCAATTGAACATCAAGAAAACAAAAATTCTGACTACAGAAAAAAATACACTTTAACACAGACAGTGAATACAACTGAAATTGTTAAAGATTTTGCTGACTTTGGTTCGGTCATCAATTCAAATGGAGACTGTAGCCAAGAAATCAAGAGAAGGCTGAGACTTAGAAGAGCAGAAATGTAAGAATTAGTCAAGATCACCAAGAGCAAAGATGGGTCATTGGAGACCAAGGCGAAGGTCATCCACACCCTCACATTTCTATGTATGGATGAAAAAGTTAGACAGTAAAGAAGGCTGATTGGCAGGAAAGAAATGGATTCACTTGAAATATGGTGCTGGAGGTGAGCATTATGGGTACCCTGGAACGCCAGAAAGATGAGCCAGTAGGTCCTAAAGCAAGTTAAGCCTTAATTATGGCTGGAGGCAAAATGACAAAACTGCAGTTGTCCTACTTCGGGCCCATCATGAGAAGGCAGGGTTCTCTGGAAAAGACAATAATGCTGGGAAAATAGAGGGCAGCAGGAAAAGAGGAAGAACAACTATGAGGTTCATTGACTCCATGAAAGAAGCCCTAGGCTGAGCCTACAGTAGTTGAGCAGGGCTGCTGAGGACAGGACTTTATGGAGGTCATTCACTTATAGCGTCAACAGGAGTTGGAACTGAGCGGCACGTAACACACACAACAATGCCAAGTGTGAGCAGGGGTGTGAAAAAACTGGGACTCTCACATATTGCCCACTAGAGTGTCAAACAGCACAAGCGCTGTGGAAATCGTTTGCAAATTTTGGTTAAAGCTAGCAAAGGCCTGTCTTATGATTCATCAGTTTACACCAAAAGAAGGAAATGTGTGTGTCCACAAAAATGCACGCATGAGAATGTTCTGAGCAGTTTTATACATCATAGCCTCAAACTAGAAATAATCTGAATGCCCACCAACTAAGAATTAATAGTAGAGTATTCATACAGTGAAAAACTACAGTGACAAAATGAACAAACTACTGAAATACTCAATAGCATGAATGAATCTCATAGAAATTATGCTCAGTTAAAAAACACCCACATTCTGTATGGTTCTACTCATTTGAAGTCTAAGAAGTGTCACAACTAGCCAACGATGATAAGATTCAGAATAGTGGGTCTCTTTGGAGGCATGGGATGGGTATAAAGTGGAAACTTTTGGGGTGCCGGAAATATTCAGTGTGTTGTTCTCTGCACAGTGATTACAGGAATACACACATGCGTAGACATCATCAAACTGTATACTTATTATTAGTTCACCTTATGAACTATGTTTATACCACCACAAAAAAATAGATAAATGTGAGTAAAACAAAGAAACAAACAAGCCATGAAACGTGGAGCAGGGAGAACCAGATTGTATATAGAAAAGATGGGGTGCTATGTGCCTTGGGTCTAGAACAAGCAAAGAACTGGGGGCTGGAAATACGACATTGAACTAAACCAGAACCATCCTAGAGTCTGAAAACAGCACAATAAATTTGTTTTTCTCTAGCATTTCATTTTGAGTGAGGGATGAAAAAGTTTAGTTGTCTTAAGGTAGATTCTCTGGAAACAGGCTCTGAGATGGAGATCTATATGCACGAGTTTTATTATGCTGTAAAGATCACCAAGAGCAAAGATGGGTCACTGGAGACCAAGGCGAACACTACCAGGGAGGAAGTGAGGGAAGTCGGACTGAGCAGAGGAAGAAGCTGAACACTGCTGCCACTTTCCTCTAATTCCAAGGGAAGAGGTCCAATGCAGTTAATTTGCCAACTGGCTTATTTGTTCCTTCTAGGGCTATGTCCTTCTAGGAACAGGGTATCAGGGGCTCAGCATTGATGTCTGTTGCTGGCAGTTTGGAAGTTCAGAGTGGCAGAAACAGATCAACCTTATGTGTGAGAGCTGATGCTATCGGAACCATATGGAGCCTCCTGCCCTGACGTGGCTGGACTGTGTCAGAACCCAGATGGCGGCCGACAGGGACAGGCTGACACCACCATCGTCTCCGTGGTTGTTTAGGGCCTCTTCCATGGTGAATGCTCTCAGGTGGTTGTCAACCTGTGATGCACAGGTCCTCACAGTTTGTGCCCACTCCCATAGGTGCACCCATATGCCTCTTCCCAGACCTCTTTCCACCTGTATTTCTCCTGTTAGACTCCTGACCAACAAGCAAGCCATTCACCACTGTATACATTTTTCTGTACATATTAATGTAGACCACTCATCTGTCTTCATAAAGTAGGTGATCAGTGATACTTCCCATATACCTGGTAATTGGAAGGATTTTCCTTCACCTGTGCTTTTCAACACCACCTGGGAGTGGAGCTACGTGACAGCAAAAGTTTACTTTTGCTTGTGCCCACATACCAAGCCAACCCATTCTTAAACCAAGTTTGGCGTTTCTTCTTCCTGTCAGCTGGGGACCCACATATGCAGCAACGGACATGAACTGAAAGAGAGGTAGTGATGGCTTGGGAGTCAGGGCCACTTTACTTGTGCCCTCGGGCTTGGCTCAGGTCCTGAAACAGGGCAAAGGATCAGAACTTTCTACTGAGGCAGCTGCCTCAGTCTCCTGATCTTGATTTCTTCTGATTTATAGCTTGCACAGCACATTCATTGATTGTCCATCTATGCATATGTATCCTTAGGGATTCCATGTACTATTAACCATCTCTGTAGTTCTCTGCGGGTCAGGCATCCTCATTGACACTTGACCTTGACACTTATTATGATGATTTTATTCACTTGCTTTTGACTTTTAAGGACCACCAACTGCCCTCCATTATTTCAATATCCTCTCATCCTCACTGCTGTCAGGGACACAGTCTGTCACAGCGTCTCCTACCGTCAGCCTGGCCTACACAAGGGAGATACCACTTAGCTTCTCAGTGAGGCTGGTTTCCTCCTGACCCTCCCGTTGTACATTGTCCTTCTGGGGGGTTCCACACTTAGTCTCTCTAGCATGCCCATTTTCCTGAGCCTTTTGAGTCCTTCCCTCAGTGTTTGCCAAAACTCTTCTGACATTCCTACTTCATTTAGTGTGTGCCGTCATTTTCCCTAGGCTTTCAAGCGGTATCCTACCAGCTGTTAGCAGTCTCACGGGGTCTTTACTGCATTCTGAGTGTCTCACATTGATAAACTCTCTCTTGCATGATTTGACAGTCTGTCTTCCTCGATCCAGCAGCATCTGGACCCAGTCTCAGCATGGTCTCCCAGCTTCTGTCCTCTGTGCTCACGAGGTCCTAGAGCTTCTTCAAGGTATAGCCTCTTTCCTTTCTCATGAGGGTCAGCACTCATCTAGCCGAGTCAGTGCTCATTGTCTTCAAAGGGTCGGCAGGAATGCTACCCTTTGAGAGGAAGGAGTGGGCCACTTCTGCGGGTCCAGACAGTTCAGAGTGACCTGAGCATCTGAGGTTCATGAGTAGCCCAGGGAACCCAGTGTCGCAGATGTCCTTATCGCAAATCTCAGCCTCCTCGCCCTCCCTAATGAACACCCTGACCTTGGCTTAGCAGACTTGCTAGGGTTGAGAATTATTTCATAATCTCTGAAGGCTTGAGACTGATCTTCAGTGTTTTCTGTCCTCTTGCTGTAGAGAAGATGAAAATCTTTTTATATTAAATAAATGGGCGCTCTGACTTTTACAATTTGCTTTCTATCAGTGATCAATCATGCCAATGGTTTTAAATATATCAGAAAATTTTGGCATAGCAGTCAGTCTTTGTGACTCGCTTTTAACAAATAGAATGCAGTTGAATTGATGCTATGTGACCTTCAAGCTCAAGCCACAAAAGGCAGCACAGCTTCCACCTGACTCTTTCCCCTCTTGGCAGGTTTGCCCTGGGAACCCAGGTGCCATGCTGCGCGGGTGCCAAGCAGCTGCATGGAAGGGCCATGCGAAGGTTTTTCTAGCGACAGCGTCAACCACCAGATGTATGAGTGAACAATGCATAATTCAGCCTCGAGCATTTCAACCATTCCATCTGGTGCTGAGAGGAAGACAGGTGAACTGTCTTCACTGGGCCCTGCCTGATCGTATATTTATTTGTGAAGCAAACAAGTGTTGTCATTAAGTTTTAAGTTGGTCTGTTACAGAGCAGCAGGTCACCAGGATAATAACGCTCGACTTCCCGTTGTTGCTCCGCCCGCACCAGTAGCTCTCAGTAACGGTGAGCCAGTGTGTAGTCTTTGTAATTACTACTTCCCTTATGCCCTGCCAATGTGAGGTGTTGTACCAGCTGGCACTTCCTCTTCCACTGGCATCCCTGCCCAGTTCTCACTGGTGAAAGCTTTACTTGTGGAAGCCATAGCTGTGGTAGATCACGTGCCGAGGGCTAAGAGGACTCCTCCCACTGGTGCAGGGGTCCCCAGTCACCTGGCCAGGAAGCAATGCAGCTCCCAGATCTCACTTTAAGCTCTGCTTTCTAGGACCACTCCACCACCCTTTGTCACAAGTCCCCGCAGATGGCTTCTGTGTGAGAAGAAAATTTGCATACCGGAAGTTTATTGGGGATTGAATAAAAAAATAATACATATGAAGAAATAATGGAATCAGAATTGGGTAGAAGTACAAGCTGAACTGGGATAGAGATTCAAATTAGACTTTGGCAAATATGAGGACTCTACAGCTGGGACGGCCATTTATAAGGGTCCCAAATTCAGGCTAGGAAGCCAGGCCTTTGAGTCTTACCTCGACACAAGCAGAGGACATGACCCTGGGGGTAGCACCTCCCAGAGGGCAACTCCTAGTGAAGGATGAAACGGTAGCCCTCAGAAGCCGACACTAAAGCTGGGTGAATAAATCCCAGAGTAACTCTTGTAGAGAGGATCTGGGTGATGCAGCACCATTTCTGTTACAGAATCTGGATGGCTCTGTGTTGGTGCCAGCAATGGGATTGAGATCATAACAGCAGGAAGCAGAGGAATTTTCAGGGCAGGGTGAGAGGAGGCATGTGTGCTCATGCATTCTTTACATGGTCAGGTCTCTCCAGAGCATAGAATCCCATGCAGCTAAATCAGAGATCAGACAAATGTGCTGTATTTTCTTCCAGTCGATGAATGCTCATGAACGTATAAACGTAAGCATGGCTTTCAGTGACTCAGTCTGTGCCCTGGAGATGCCCTCTGAACATACTCACGTCATTTACCACTTCACTTTAAAATCAATTCCCTGAGGACATTTCCCTTTAATACATTCGCTGACTTTCCTTTAGTTCAACAACAGTCCATTAATTTCTTTTTATCCTACCACAAATGTCCCAAATATTTTCATGTTGCCTTAAAATATTTATCTTGGACCAGTTTCCAATTTTGCTTGATTCATTTCATCTTGCTTCAAGGAGACATTTCCTTTGATATTAACAGTAAACTGCTTTCTTGAAAGGCTACATGTGGTTATTTAAGAGGATAAGAAAGAATCTCAGTCATATCACTCAATCAGGCTGTCAAGTCTTTCATTTTTTTTAAACTTTCCTCCAGTGTGTTCCTTTAGACCGTCTCACCTGTATGGATATGTTTTCCATTTGGTGGGGAGGGGAGTTTTTGCTTTTTTTTTGCCTCTTCTGAAAAACTTGTTCTTGTCATGGAATGGCACCATGGCCCCAAATAACCTGCATTAAAATTTTATCCTAAGAAAACCTTCTTTCACATTGCTTTCAATTCAGTGAAAGAAAAAAAAAAAAAAAAGTAGTAGATTCTGACTTTTGGCTGTATTTGAAATGTCTTTTCTTTGTCTTCCTCATTTTTAACAAATTTCTACTCATGCTTCAATAGCTTCTGCAAAGATACCTATCTCTTGCAAACCCTTTTGTTTATTTCTCTAGGCAGAGTTAGTCATACTTTCTTCTGGACACCTGTGCTAGTCCATTCGTTTATTCATTCTACAATTGCCTATTGAAGTCTACTGTACGTCAGGCACTGTAATAAGTACTGAAGACAGAATTCACCCCCTGAGTCTTAGACTAGTGAGAGAGAAAGAAATGAAGAGAGGTTATTATGTAGTGTTATAACTTCTGTGACAGAAGAACCAGAGGATGCCATGGAAAGAGAAAGGGGACATTCAAATCAAACTAAGTCTTAAAGGATGAATGAGGGTTTTCCAGTTTGGGGGGATGGACCTTTTTTGGTAAAAAGAAATCAGTCTGAACAGAGACAGACATCTTTAAGAGAATTATATGTAGTTACAAAAGGCGAAAGCACCACACATATTGCGGGAAGGACTGCTATCGAGAGGATTGGAAAGAAAGACAAAGCCACGCTGATCCCTTTGGGAAGTCTGGGAAGCCACTGCAGGTTTGTCCCTAAGGGAGTGATGCGATTACATTTGCATATTATTTTACTATGGAAGGGTTAAATATAAAATAAAGTAATAATAAATTACCTAAAGGAAAAGACAAAAATACTGGATAAGCAAGTATGAACTAAGAGAAATATTTGTAACAAATAAAATACATGGATTAATATTTTTAAT
The DNA here is from genome assembly GCF_036562045.2 of Rhinolophus sinicus. Taxonomy (NCBI): domain Eukaryota; kingdom Metazoa; phylum Chordata; class Mammalia; order Chiroptera; family Rhinolophidae; genus Rhinolophus; species Rhinolophus sinicus. Next base: position 5,070,517 of record NC_133754.1, on the reverse strand, counting down.
ACATAACTGTTTACGAAAATCAGTTAAGGAAAGCACTAGCTTGCCCAGAGTGGGCAAAAGACACATATTAACAATTCACAAATGAAAACATTAACCGTGGCTTTCTCTATATGGTGGGTCATTTTACGTTTCTCTGTATCTGTACTTTCCAAATTATCTAAAATTATTATCTATTACTTTTTAAATTCTTTCTTCATGGCAAAGAAACTAATTTAAAAGAGTCTCTGGTAAAAATGTGGATGAATTTGAAGACAGCAGATGAAGAAATGTCTTAGTTCAGGTGGCTAAGACAGAACATCTGAGGCTGGATGGCGTAAACAACAGAAATCGATTTCTCCCAGCTCTGGAAGTGTGAGCTCAGGGTGGCAGCATGGCGGGGGTCTTGGTAAGGGCCCCTTTCCTGGTTTGCAGCTGGCTAACTTCTTGCTGTATTCTCATTGGGTCGAGAGAGACCATCTCGTCTCTTCTTACAAGACACTAATCCTACTCATGAGGCCCCCCACCCATGCCCTAACCACCTTCCCAAGGCCCTGCCTCCTAATACCATCACACTGGAGATAGGGGTCAACATATGGATTTTGGGGTGAGGGGTGGCACAGACTTTAAGTCCATATTGTGAAGTAATGAGAATCTAAAAAGAGGCAGTGGCTTCAGGGGGAAGAAGGAGAATCAAACTCAAAAAATATTTAGAAAGGAAATAAATAAGACATGGCAATTGACATTATTCTGAATTTGGATATATGAATTTATAGTTTGGGAGAAAAATCAGGGATTATCAAAACTTTTGTTTCCTAAATTATCTTATGAGTATCTAACTATATAGCACACACATCAACATTCCAGAATATCATTACTGGAATTTTGACTGGGAGTTAAGTGATTACAGAAACTCATACCAAATGTGATGTGATTAGCGTTTCCTATGAGAGGTTACCTGCTGTTATAAGAGGAAAGAGTTCTCTGGACTGAAGTTTGAACAACACTAGGTTAACAAGCTTATTTAGGTATATTTATGGTTTCGAGTGTTACACACAGGCCTTTGAGGCTGCAAATTGTAGTATAGAAAGGATTTACGGAGCCACATGTTAGGCAGAGAAAGGACCAGGTCCTGGGACGCGCAGTCTGAACCCCCAGCAGCAGGGCGGGATGGAGAAGACGGACATGTCTGAAGAAAGATGTAAGTTTTTGAAAGAATCGACATCAGCTGTAGATAAAGGGGGCGGGAGAAGGTGAAGCAAGGGCGGTGCTGGGATAGGTGCATAGCCCATAAGGAAGAAATGTTTGCCACTTTGGGGTTGGCTGTGGGCAACAGTTTGGGATGTTCACGCGTGAGCAGGACGTGGCGGCGTCTGGTGGTCGGCTAGTCTTTCTAGATAGCCATCCGGAAGTTGATTCAAAGCTGCAGCATACATTCAGGAATGTGAGCAGTCTTTTGTCAATTTCAGCCCATGGCTCTATTAACTGATTAACCCCTTATCTCTTCCTCCCACCCTCCCGCCTGGTGTAATTTTATTTAGGACAGTTCAGACTTTTTCTCCTGTCAAGAGTTCTCATTGCCTTTAATATGCTAAAGCTCATTGTGAGTTGCTAATAGAGGCATATCGTGCGCAGCTTTTCTAAATCTGTTTGACAATGGACCACTTTTTTCAGAGTATCTCTGGGACAAACGTTTTGTGATGCCAAGTGGGAACTACAGATGAAACATCTGCAAAAGTACTTTTGCAGTACTTTTTTGCAGTATGTATTGCAGAAATACAATATGTACATTGGGTCTAGAAAGCAGAACAAACAAACAAACATACTGCAAAAAAAGAACGTAAGAAAGAATCAAGGAATGTCTACCCAGCATATATGGCAGTAACAAATGTAAAGAGGATTTATATCAGGTGAAGCAAGGTGGTCAGCAATAAAGCATAGAAACAGGGATAAAAAAAAACAAAACTGGTCAATAACTCTCCTAGGGAAACAATAGGATGCTCTCCCCTATTGAATCTCTGAAAGGAATTTCTCTGCTGTAGAGCGGATGCATCATCAGTCTATCCCATTAATTAAACTTTGGAGTCAGTGTGCAGCAATATTTATCTTTGTAAATTAATAAGTTAGCATTCTGCTCATGATTAAGTAAACTTGCACCTGATGTACCCTGGGGGGTTGAAAATGGAGTTTCTAGAATAACAGAACTGAGGGTCAAACAGTAAAGCATGGTCAATACCTCAAGGTCACTCAACTCACTTTCCTCCATCAACACTCTCTTCTTTTCCCATAGATTTTCTTTTAAACTTCAACACCTTTGGGGGTGAAGGTTTCTCATTTTGATATCACCGCTTTGTAGAACAGTGACAGGCGTGTAATTTGTACCAGAAGAACACAGCACTTCATTTTTCATGGAAAGTTCCAGCAAGAATAATTGTAGTTTTTGCTTTTTGAGCCGTGGGTAAAGAGCCCAGCGGTAGATCCAGCTCTGAAGCGTATGGTTCCACGGTTCCTTTCTGCCATGATCTGTCTTGGCCAGCCCCAGGAGGGCTCCTGTTCCTTTGCCGTACCTCAGTCATGGGATAGGCCCTACATAAACAATGAGACTGTTCTTCGCTATTGAATTTGTCTTTGATTCACCTTCTAATATTTTCCCCTTTGTCCACAGATAATGAAGCCAGCTGCAGGAAGAAGGAAATTACATTCGTGGTGCATCAGCTCTTGGTTTCGCCATTGTTTCAAGAATTCATGACGAATCTGTCACTTTCTGTTCTTGTAGTAATCCTGGTAATAAATATGATTTATGTTTTTCTAGTTTGTAGTCTCCTTGTATTCTCTGTCATGAAGAGAAACGGTGATTTGTTCCTTTCAAAATAGAACATAAATGGCCATACATTTTTAATAGGCTTGTGAACAGGTATGTTCCACTCAGTATTTCCTTCTGTAAGTGACTGTCCGTTCAACCTCATCCCCATTCAAGTTATCACGAGGAAAAGGAGGGAGTTTCATAGGTGGGCAGGGAATGGACGGTCCATCAAATATTACAAAGTTAAGGTCAAAGCATTACACTTTATTATTATCATGTTTCACAGAATATATGAGCCATTAAAATTCCAATACTGCAGCATATTATTGTGATAAATGTAATTGGAACAAGGAATGACACCACATGGATCTGTTCTAATAGCACTGGTGATAACGTGAGCAAGAAAAGGCACAAACAAAGCCCAGTCTTATTATAACATGAAAATGAGAATCTAATGCTCCTGCTCTGAAACCCATGACTCTAGCCATAAATCAAAGTGAGTCAAAATAACATCAGGATAATTAATAATGACATATTTTCATGGATAAATTGTGTGTGTGGGGTGATTAATCATTTTAAATACTACAACATAATAACCGTCCCTAACCTTGTTTTTGCTCAGTTTTAAATGTGACCCTTCCAATACTTGTCTTCATGATATAACAATGGTAAGACCTCTGCATATACTATAGCTGTTAAGAGCTCATCAATCAGTGGTGTCAGAGGCCCAGTTCTGCATTCATTAGTGATACAATCCTTGTACTACTTATTTTTTCTGCATCTCAGATTCCTTATTTGTGAAATGAGAGAAAAACATACCTGTACCAAAGAGTTGCTGTGAGATTAACTATAAAGCATAGCACTAAAAACATCAGTAGTTATTCTTAGTGATAGCAGTCACAGTGTGACAGGGGATATGTTTTCACCACTTCCCAGCTCAGTAGGAAACTGGAAGACAGTTTCATGTGGTTATACCTCACTGAAAGGCAAGGTTTACCCTTCACACCAACAGGATTCAATAAAGGGTCCTGATCTCCCACCTGGTTTCGGAAGGTGGAGCTTTTCAGCATCCTGGCATGTCTGGCAGGGACTGTCCACATGGCGTGAGTCAGATGGCGGTGCTTGGGCAAGTTTACAGACCTTAGGTGAGGACAATTCCAGAAGAGGCAATGGAGAAGCAATGTGCCAACCCCTGAAGCTTGGTGGTCTCAAGTGGGCAACAAGACCACTGTATGGCCCCAGAAGCCCTGGTCCTTTCACTTGCTCTGTGCACATTCCTTTATCCAAGCCACCGTGAAGGTCATTTAGCTTGTTGGTGTGGGAAAGCAACATTATTCAAGTACACAACCACATATTTCTTTCCTTTGGGGCAGAAAGTTATTTGTTGATTTGGTTTGTTTTTTAAATTTTGTCTTCTGTTTGTAGCCTGTTTTCTGGTTCTTTTCCAGATGCCTTGAACAGATTGGGAGGAATGAAAGTTTTTTAGTGAGCTCAGAGATGTGAGAAAAATATCCATGTACTTCAAATATGATCCCACCATAGTAGTGGATAAAGGTCTAGACCTTCAATACATATTGAAAAGCAAATAGTAATATCCTCTTTAACAGATATTTGGTTTTCCAAAATATTGACAAATTCTCATAACAGGATTTTACAAGAAGTTTTTTCCTAATTATAAGAGTACTACATATTCATTGTTTTCTCAGTTCGAGTCCCCTCAAAAGCTGACCCTGATGCAAGGATTGGGATGCAAGTTGTTAATTTGGGGGGCTGATCCAGGAAGAGGGAGTTATCCTGTGGGAGTAGAGGAAGTAAAACAGGGAAGGGAGGGAAGCCAAAAAAAGTGTTTGAATCAAGCTGAAACTTTTCTGGGAATTTTACACAGAAATGGATGTGAAATAGGAAAATATGTAGTTACAAAATTATTGGAATCATGCAAAGAACAGACTCTAGGCTGGGCTTTCGGGAAATAATTCCTAGAAAATCACCACCAAACTGGTCCACATGTGGATCTGCAACTTCTACTGTAACAAGGAAGAGGGGAAATTTGGAAGGTTCCACTGGAACTTTGGGAATATACCTCACCAGCTAGCAATTCAGGGATCCACTGTTAGTGGAAGTCCAAAATGGTACAATCCACATAGGGAGAATCGGGCCATTTAACAACAATTAAGTATGCATTTCATTGACTCAGCAATTTTGCTCCTAGAAATCTATTATACAGATGCACAGGTTTGAGAAGACATGTACAAGGGTTTGCAACATGATATTGTTGGAAATAAGTGCACAGCCAACAAGCGCTCTGGTTTAATAAACAATCCATAGAATGAAATCCTAGGTAGCAGTTCCTAAAAAATGAGGATGTTCTAAATACACTTATTGGGGAAATTCCCAGGACATAGTTTAAAAGAAAAAAGCATGGCATTTAGGCAAAGTTCAAGGTGAGTCTGGAACATCTAGTTGAGCTGGAAAGCAAGACAGTCCTCAAAAACTAGTAGAAACAGGTGAAACAAATACTGGATCATGTCAAGATTGAAACGTCAAAGTTTTGAGCATCAAAAAGGATGACACTAATAGATTGATTGTAATACATTGTTAAAAGTCCGTGATATGAAAATTATACTAAATTAAAAAATGTGTATCTAAGAGGAAGCTCTTCTTACTTAGAATTTCAGCTAATAAATGTAAAAGGAATCACAGAATTAGAGAACTACCATTTTGCAATTCCAGTGCAATAATTGATTCAGACAAAGGTCATCAAGAATTATTGGGTGAAATGTTGTGTGAAACAGGACAGTCACAGACTCTTAAGGAAAAGACAAAGGGAAAGATTTTCTTAATGACGGAGAAATTTGGTGAACAAGCCTCAACCAAGTCATCAAGTGTAGCACCATCAATAAAGGAAAAAGCTGAAACTCAGCGCCTCCTGACGCGATGCTATGGGAAGGGACAAAGAGAACACGATCAGACAAATCAGACGAAGAAGAAAAGTTGTGGGAGATTTTCTAGATAAAAGGACAGTAAAAAGACACGAAAATTAAATGCAATTTATAATTTCCTGGATCAGAAAAAAAGGAAACAGTTATAGAGGACATTCTTGGCAACTGGGGAAACTTGAATATGGATCATATATTAGATATTACAAAGTTATATCCCAGGTAAAAACTCTTCTGTTTACTTTGGAAAAAAGTCATGATTTTAAATGTACATTGTTCAGCCTTAATTTTGAAGATTTTTAAACCAATGAAAAAAATCTGAAGGAATATTACAATGAGTACTAATATATACTTCACCAAGATTTTCCAATTTTTAACATTTTGCCCTCATTACATTTTTTCACTTTATTCACCTTTTTTTTTTGTTTTGCTGAAGTCTTTGAGTTACAAATATCATATCATTTTAAATACTTCAGAGTGAAACTTCTAAAAAAACCCAAAATACTATTTTTCCACCTTGCAAGTTTAACATTCATCTCCAAATATAAGGAACACTATCTGAGAATAGACTATGTAATTAAAAGAACTTTCAGAGGATTTTTCATTATCTCTAAGGCATAAGAAATGACTTCTTGGGGTAAAGAAGTACAGATAAGACTTTCTGTGGCACCCATTAATACACTGTGTGCTATTCTCCACAAGTTTAATGACTGTCCAAACACAGGATCTATAAAGAACAAATGACAAGTTGGGCTTCATCAAAATTAAAATTAAAAGCTGCTCTTCAACAGCTCTGTTAAAAGAATGGAAAGACCATCCACAGGCTGGGAGAAACTCTTTGCATGTCACGTATCTGATAAAGGACTCAATACACAATAGTTTGTGAAACCTCAAAACTCAGTAAAAAGAAAACAAACAACCCAATAAAAAATGGGCAAGATATCTGAACAGATACTTCACCAGGCAGGTATACTGATGGCAAGTAAGCACATGAAAAAATGCTCACTGTCACTAGTAGGAGACACCCCTACATACCTAGTAGAAGGACTAAAATGAGAAAGACGGACCATACCAAGTGTTTAAAAGATGGTGGAGAAACTGGAACTCTCACACTCGGCTGGTGGGAATGCAAACTGATGGAACCACTTCGGAAAAGTGTCTGACAATTTTGTAACAAGTTAAACAGGTACTTAACCATATGATCCTGCCTTTACGTTCTTAGATATTTACCCAAGAGAAATGAAAGTGTATGCATTTACACACAAAACCAGAAACCAACCCAAATGTATTAACAGATGAATGAATAAACCAACTATAGTATCTCCACACAATGCACTACTGCTAAGAGGTAAATGGAATGAATGGTTCATACATGCTAGGATAGAGATGATGCTCAAAATAATCATGCCGAGTGGAGGAAGCAGACAAAAAAGAGCACATACTGTATAAACCCATTTATCTAAAATACTGGTAAATGCAAACTAATCTAGAACGACCGAAAACAGATTTGGAGATAGGGAAGGGCTGGGGGAGGGCAGTGGGAGAGAAATGAGGAAGATTACAAAGGGGCAGGAGGAAACTTGTTGGGACTGATGGATGTGTTCATTATTTTGACTGGGGATGGTTTCACAGGTATGAACCTGCATCAAAATTCATCAAATTTTACACTTTAAATATATGCAGTTTATTTTAAGTCAATTGTACTGTGATAAAGCTATTAACAATTTAAATTATAAAAATTACCAAACAAACCAACAACAAAAATTCCCACCATCCAAAATTTAAAGCCAGAAAGGATTCTTAAAATGCCTTAATTTGTTTAGTTTGCATAAGGACCACGCAGAAGGCCTCTGGGCATTCCAGAGTATGTACTGACTGGTTAACTCAGTTTGTTAAGCTTAGTACTCAAGAGCTCACCCCAGTAGAGGGTAAGCCTTGATAAAAGGTTCATGGTTAAATGTTCTTAGCTGGAGTTAAGTCAGCCTGAGTTCAGATCCTGACGTTCATTTACTAAGTGGGCGGCCTTTGTCAAGTGGCTTAACTGCTCCAAGATTTTGCTTGCCAATCCATCATGGGAAAAATAGCTCACGAGATTAAGAGCATAAATGAGTGCAAGTGACAGAAAAAACACCTGTCAGCAATGTGTCTGTTGTTAGAACTGTTGTTGCACAGGAGTGAACCACCCCAAGTAGAGTCAGTAGAAGCCACAACTCGCCTGGTGGCACTAACCACCCACACTCACTCAGATGCTGAGGCATTCATTCAGGGGCTTACAGAAGAGCACGTGTGGCCAAACCCCATGCAGATGTGAAAGAAGGATGGCTCTGACATCTGCAAGTTTCATTTGCTCAAGGAATCTTGCTGGGTGGAAGTTCTGCTCTCCCTTCTCTACTCTGCCCCCTTACCTCCTTTCCTAACTTCTGGGATTCCCGCAAGATAGCACCTTACATCTCTGTTTTCTCAGACTTTGGATTCGCTCACCACATATCTTTGGACAAGTAATCCAAAACTGCGTTGTGATCACAAGAGGATCCACCATCTTGGTTCTCCACCGGGTTAGTCATCATACTTACCTTTGGACCCTTCAACAGATGGCTAATTTAGCTCCAGAACTTGCCACCTTTGGTAACTCACAGTCACTCACCTACACAGTTATGCACCTTAAGGCCATTTGCAAAGGCATAGGATTGATTGTTGTTTTTTTAAAAGTCACTATGGAGATAAGTGATAAAACACAGAGCAAACCCCTCACTACTACAGGAAAACTAGTTCTAATGGGGTAATGTCAGTGGATAAACAACATTGTAATAACATTGCAATCACATCCTCCCCTCTTGAGGCTTGCCTCCTTTTCTTGTGTTCCCAGTCTTATGATCATTTAGTTTAGGGCTGGGCAAACTTTTTCTGTAAGTGGCCAACTAGTAAATATTTTAGGCTTTGCTGGTCAAGAGATAAAAATCAAAGCTACAATGAAGGTACTTATGTAACCATTTTAAAGGAAACTATTTAAAAATGTGAAAGCCATTCTTAGATCCTGGGCCATTTAAAAAAGATGAAGAAAACAGGCAGTGGGCTGAAATTGGCCTGCTGGCAATGGTTGACCTGTCCATGATTTCATTGCCTGTGATTTAGCTTCAGCAATTTAACACTCGTCTAATCTAATTATAAAGAGTTATTTTTCTAATTTAATTAAAACATGACAACCTTTTGTTATACCCTGGTGACTTATTTTAGAATGCCAGTGGGTTAAATCCCATATAGGTCTTTACTGAATTTATGCCAGTGGAATTCTGGGAATTTGGATTTCCTCCACTGTTTCCCTTTTAAATGTTTACTCCTTTAATATTTTTGGGTTTCTTCCATAACTTATTTAACAGAAAACACATTTTCATCAGTGCCTTTTTCCTCACTAGCATCCTTTGGATCTTTAAAAGGAACACTTTACAAGCAGTCAGAAGTCAGCATTTTTTTTGGCATTACTGTTGGTGGATGTTGGCCTAAATTATTAGAATTCTTTTAACATATTAATATTTCTTAGATGAGTAAATATATCCTTGGAGAAATGCCTTTGTGGAATCCAAACTTTTCTTGGGAGATAAGCTTTCCCAGAGCATATGCTTTTTATCCCTAAATGTTCTAAGTGAGTGAGATTCCACTTGAGATAATTTTGTGTCCACTCTTTTGCCACATTTGGATCTCAGCTCCAGCAGAAATGTCATAGCCATGCAGATGCCTCAGTCTGCCTAGGATTTGCCCCAACAAGTACACCACGTTTTCCCCATCTTTTTCTAAGTCTATGGCTCCGCCTCCATATTCCTCATTCTCAGTAAATGACCTCCCCTCCTTCTGAAGAGTTAAGAACATACACCAGGATCTTAGAATTTCTGCGTCTCCCACTCAAAATGTATTGGCATCTTCATTTGTCTTTTCATGCTTTGTTCTTATTTCTGAGGTGAGCATGGATTTTTCACCTTAACACATACAAGTTACTTACTTCTTCTTGCTCTCATACACGATTCCCACCCAGGATACTGCTCTAGTCATGAGCTATTTATTGCATTTTCCTTTTGTTCCACCGCTTCACTCTTTGGCCATATATTCACATGTATCCTATTATTGAAAATAATAACTCTTCCAGTCCAAAGACTGTCTCAAGCCACCACACATTTCTGCCTTCTTTCACTACTCTAGAGACCAAGGTATCTGTTCTCACTCCCTTCTCTTCCTTATTGTCCACTCATTCCTTGCAATTTATCACCTTCCTCTTCCTATTTTGAGGAAACTACTCTCTTGAAGGCCACATTCATTTACTAAATTAAAATTCTAATAGAATTTTTTTCTCTTTTGCTACACACATACACATACATGTTTTCAATTTTTGTATAGTGAAGACGTCTTCCTAAAGTGTATTCTTTTGTCTGAGACCTATTATTTTACTATGGGTTTTGAATTGGTGGCTTTCTAATTCTATCATTTGTTCTTCACTCTCAGCTTAAATTTTATGAAGAAAACTTTCCTATTAATTATTTGGTTATTTAGAAATTCAGTTTGTTCTAGAAAGGCAGGACAAAGGTTATATTCTTTCTCTATATTTATCAACTCTCAGAGTAATGATTTTGTTTCCTAGAATCCTCCAGTTGAAATCAGTGAGGTTCTTTTTTTCAGTATCACTATGATCACATAGATAGTATATATTTGATATAATATTCTCTCAATAAACTGATGATTTTTGTTTAAATTTTATGATTTCTTATATTTTTTAACTTATTTCTGCCACATTGTCATTTTCTTTTGCTTTCCCCATCTTCTTCATATTTATTAGATAAATGATTATTCTTTTTTTCTGTACTGATTTGTGGATAGCTTCAATACTTTACACGTAAACATAATTTGATAAAGTATAAAGTTCCTCATTATTTACAGTTCTCATTATTCTTGCAAAAAATACAAGGATCTTAGAACTTTTAACTGTGATCTTTTTTTCCATCTTTCATGATACTTTTGTTTATTGTTTTAATTTCACTTTTTCAAAATTCTCATTTTTAGTTGCTGTATGATTACACTCAATATTTTCTGTTTATCAATGCATTTAAATTGTTCCAAGCTTATTATTACTATGTTCCACTACTTATTTCTAAGTTTAATTACCTTCTCAAACCACATCCTTTAGTAGTTACTTTGGTGAAAGCCTGTGGAAAGTAATTTCTCTGGTACTGGTTTGTGTAAACATGTCTTTGTTTCACCCTCACTCTTGAATGACAGCTGTATTGGTTATGTAAATCTAGGTTGACAATTACTTTCTTCAAAATTGTTAAGGAATTACTTCACTTTTGGGGGGCACCTATTGTCGCTGATCAGATTTCTGTCAGCCAAATTATCATTCTTTATGGGCAAACATCTTTAGGAAATAAAAGGTAGAAGGATTGGAAAGTGAAAAAGAGAAAATTTATGAATGATACAATTGTCTAATATAAAAGCCAACAGAGTTTAAACATAAGTATTTGAACTAATATTTAAGAATATTTATTAAGGCTAATAAGAGATTACTTTATGAAAATTAAGTTTTTATAGACATCAGCTATAACCAATTTATTTACAAAGAGAACAGCATGTGTAAAACAACAGAAACAAAATGAAGTTTTGTAGTTGACTGGGTTTAAGAGAAAGATAGGCACTAGATTACGAAAGAACCATATGAGGTGTGATCAAACAATATGGTAAATGTTTAAAAAAAAATTATTGCAGTAAAGGACACATTGCCATTAATCTCCCTCAAAATGCACTCCCTTGTTTTGAACACATTCATCCCTTTGTTCTTGCCACTTTCTGAAGCAGTTCTGAAAGTCCTCTTTCACGAGTGTCTTCAGTTGTGCTGTCGTGGCTGCCTCAATGTTCTGAATCATTTTGACTTTGGGAAAAACCAGAAGTTGCACGGTGCCAGATCTGGTGAATAAGGTGGATGAGGATACACAGTAATGTTTTTATTTGACAGAAATTACTGTACCAGAAGCGATGTGTGACACGGAGCGTTGTCATGATGGAGGATGATTGACGGCACAGTTTAAAACACACCTTCTCTCAACCGTAGCTCACACCTGACTGACTGCACTGAACAAATTGAAACTTGTCACACACTGTTACAAAGGTTTGATGTGCTGCTTCCTGTATTGAAGATCCATGGCTTTCTGTTGGATGGCACTCGGCAGCAGCATTCACTGTATTTTGTGATGACAGCGGAAAGGCTGTCTGTCACATGTCGCTTCTGGTATACCAATTTCTGTCAAATAAAAACATTATGGTGTGTCCTCATCCACCTTATTCATTGAATCTGGCACCGGGCAACTCCTGGCTCTTCCCCAAAGTCAAAATGACCATGAAAAGTAAACATTTCCAATAGATTCAGGACATCGAGGCAGCCAGGACAGCATAACTAAAGACACTCATGAAAGAGGACTTCCAGAACTGCTTCAGAAAGTGGCAAGAATGATGGGATAAGTGTGTTTGAAGTGAGGGGGGGTATTTTGAGGGGGATTAATGACAGTGTCTTTTACTATACTATATTTTTTTAATTTAAATATTCACTGTATTTTTTGAGCCCCCTCATATGTCATACCAAGGAGTATAAGTGTTGTACTAAAGCAACCAGCTCCATTGAAGGGTATTAAGGAGGAAGCAAATAATAATATTTATCAGTTTAGAAAATACCACTAGGCTGAGAGATAGAGAAGATTTGAGGAGCAAGACTAAAGATAGGGAGAGCTCTGAAAAGATACGTGAGAAATAATGTTTGTCTGAAAGTGGATTGTGGGAGCAAGGCAAAAAGAGAGAGGACGCACTGGTAAGTTTATAGGAGGTAGAACTGATTGGACACAGAGAGTGAAATAAGGGAGGAATCACAAGGAATACCCAGGTTTCTGGCATAGGAAATAGGGTGAATGGTGGTGAGAAAGGTCAGAATCCAATTTGACATACAGTGAATTACAGCATTTTCTAGGACTTCTGTGAGAACGTTAGAAAAAAGCTTGATATATGGACCAGTAGCTCAGAAGAGAGATGTGGGTCCCCAAATCCAACTCAGAATAACTGTATGCAGATGGTAACCGAAGTTGTAGAAGTGGATGATATCACAACAATGAATAGAAAAGAGGCCTAGGACAGACCAAGAGACAGTTTCAAGAAATGGACATTTGCAAGACTGGCATTGAAAAAGTTGTCAGTAAATGATATAAAAAATGGGAACTCACATTTCATTGTATCTATCTATCTATCTATCTATCTATCTATCTATCTATCTATCTATCTATCTACACACAATGGAACATTATGTAGCCACAAAAAAGAAGGAAATCCTGCCACTTGCAGTAACATGGACAGACCTTAAGGACATGATGCTACCTCAAATAAGTTAGACAGAGAAAGACAAATATTATATAATCTCACTTATATGTGGAATCTAAAAAAGCCAAACTCATAGAAACAGAGAGCAGACTGATAGTTGCCAGGGGCTTAACGTGGGGGAAATGGGACGATATTGGTCAAAGGGTACGAATTTTCAATTATAAGCTGAGTGATTTCGGGGGATCTAATATTCTGCACAGTGATTGTAGTTAGTAATACTGTATTACCTACTTGAGAGTTGCTAAGAAAGTAGATCTTAAGTGTTCTCACCACAAATATAACAGTGATTATGCGAAGTGATGGAGGTGTTAACTAACCCAATGGTATACATTTTGCAGTGCATACGTGTAGCAAATCATCAGGTTGTACACCTTAAACTTACACAATGTTATATGTCAATTGTATCTCAATAAAGCTGGGGGGGGCCTTTGTTTTCTCTAATACTGTATTAGAGAAAGCAAACATAGTGCTTGCCACTTAGTAGGTGATCAAGATATACTTGTTGAATCGGTGAACGAAGAAAGGGTTCATTACTATTATCAGAGGCTGTCTATAGGAGCAGTAAGCTAAGAACTGAGAAATGTGCACTGAATTCTCTAACAAGGACTAGGCAGTGACATGAGCAAGAATCGTTCCTGTGTGAGAACGGGTATGGAGTCCACACTGCACGTGTGTTGAGGGTAGTGAATAGCGGATGAAAAGTGTAGATAACTTTTCCAGTAGGAGAAAAGAGAAGAAGAGTGATACCTGGAGATAGTGTGTGGTCGGTCAAAGCCTTGTTTGTTTGTACGATCTGAGAGCTGTGACTATATTTGAGTGCTGAGGAGAAAGAGCCAGTGAGCTCCGAATGCCAGAGAGCGAGAGAACGAAGACTGAGGATACGGGAACCAAAAAGGTGATTCTAGGAGGGTTGAGGGGATGGGGTCCAGAGCACAGAGGATCAGCCTTAGATAATTGAGGGGCACCTCACCCCCACCAGGTCGGTGCAAGCCAGTTAACAGACATAGCTGGTACCTAGTTTTTCTGTAAATCAGAGAATAAGAGCATTTGCTGGGAATTAGGGAAAATAATTAATTTTCTGGGCTGCCTGGAAGTTCTTAATTTATATTTCTGTGAAACATATGTCATGCCTTTAGGACCTACCCGGGAACTGGTAGTAATTAAGACTTTTTAATAGGCCAACTATAAGTGCTGATTTTCATCATTTATTTCCTAATTTATGCTGCAAGAAAATTGTCACGTTATTTGGCAAAGCTAGACATCCATTCCTCTCCCTGCAATTGTTCACTACGAGCTCCCTAAATTCTTTCCCATCAGGGATCCCTTTTATAAAATTTTCCTGCCATCACTTAAGTGTTTGAAAGATACTGTCTAGAAAACAAACTACATTTACAAAGTAATAACAGTTTTCTATTTTTTTATTAATTTGATGTAGCACTTGCTTTCAGCCAATAAAAGTAACTGATTAGGATAAGTAATCATGGTTGATTAATCTAATTCTCATCAATAAGAGGAATACGAGATTTCAGTTATCCTGTGCAGTCTTACTGAGGATATATGCATGATGCCTTTGGGGATTTTTAAAATACGGAAAACAACTTTTGGACTCCCATTATTCCTTAAAAATTCTTTTGGGGAAGGCAACTAGTATACTATGACCACTTGAGCCTTGATTTGCATTGTGTTTTAACTTCTAATCTTAATGTACCTAATATTAAAGTGTTTTCTTTCCCAAACTAAGGATGTAAACTACAATTGTCCACCACGTATATTAACCTTTGAGTGGAAATTTTAAGAGGCATCAATCCTGGAGTTAAATAGATGATTTAGTACCTCTTCAGCAAACCAGACCATCATTTACTAAATTACTCTGTTCTTGAAAGAGTTATTTCAACAACCCTAATACCTTGAAGTAATTGAGAGTTTTTAAGTTTCTCTTTGAAATAACAATGAATGATAACTTTATAAGAAAGCTACCAAGGATGATTTCATCTATTTCAATTCTGATATTTTATAATAGAAGTTATTAAGATTATGTAGAAAATATCTACTCATTCATCAAATATATCTTGAGCTCCCTCTTATGAGCCAATGACATTCTGGGATGCAGATGTGGATATAACAGCCACATATCCTGTCCTTGTGCATCTTACGTAAAACAAACAAGAATACAAATAATCATAGCATTATAAATTGCTATAGCATGTAGAAAAATTAAAACAAATTGAAACATGAAGGGAAAATACAGTGTTCAAGGAGCGATCATAACAAGATAGACTAATTTAAATGGGGGATTGGAGGGTTTCTCTAAGGAAGTGTCAGTTAAGCAGAAGCTTGTAGTTTTGTTTTTTTGTTTGTGTTTTTAAGAGTAGGTTTTAGATGGAGATGGACAGGGGTGGGAGATATTTTGAGGCAGAAGAAATAGAACCTTTGTATGCTGCATGGTCGAAACCAGTCATCTTGACTCCTCAGTGCCCTCACCTTGGGCACAAGGGCCAGACGGGCACTTATGGGCACTCAGGGAACATAAAACAATGACAATGAATATATTTCTGTTGGAGTTGAATTTCTAGACTGTAGGTTCAGTTGCCAAAATGATTTCAGAAAAAGGGTGACTCATTTACAGCAAAGGGTGAAACTTTTTCCTTTTCACCATATCTTAAATTAAATTCTGAAGAAGGAAGTGATAAGGAAGACTAAGTGACCTTCTTTGGCCACAAAGAACACTCCAAATCCTTAGTGGATACTGTATTACAAAAGTGTAATCCATTAGCTTCTGGAAAACTGAGAAATCCAACCATGATAAGAAAATTAAATATAAATATTTCTATTCCTTGTCTACTACTGGTGAGCTACACAAGTGATCACTTTGAAATCTTCACAACCCGAAAGCATTCATGATTCATTTACATGTTCATTCCCATTTCTCACCTTGACTAAGGAAATGAAAGTGTTTGGTTGTCAACTTCATTCTATTTAATTATTCCCCGAGGGAACTCCAGTGATGACACAGTTTCCTTAACATCACATAATAAAGAAGAAGGACGTGACCTTATTGTAAATGTCACCCATCTTCAATGTAAAGGTTAAAACATAGAGATCAGTGCCATTATTCATAAAACAAAAGCAGTACAGAATTAATACATGTAATATTGTCTGTGTATCGTACTTAAAAGGCACTGCCTTATCCCTAGGAACCTCATCAGACGTTAGTGCCCTGTGCGTGAGCAAGTTACTGTGTTGTTTGCTTTCCAAAGGAGGAGGAACTCTTAGAAGCCACAGCGATAGCCCTTGGTTAATGAATGGTTTGCTAAAGAGAACTTTCTGAAAGCGATGTTTGTTCTCTAACGGTATTCAGTCTTATCCGTTCTCACCAATGCATTTTAGCCAGCTACATTACTGATTTTGTTGTTGTTTTTGTTGTTTTCTGTTTTTTGTTTTAGACAAATAAGTTGCCAGATATATTTAAGGCTGGGAACCTAGGCTCTAGTAAGGCACACAAAAAACCACTAGGCTAGTACTTCTCAACCATTGGTATACTGCCCTGGGGGAGCTCATAATTACAAAGGATCTACAAATATATATACAACTATATATTTCACATACAGTTATGTACTATTATTTTTCACATATGTGCAGGCCACTGTGATAAATTCCATTGCCACTTTAAAGCATTACTGAATTAATGATAACGTTTTTGTTCATTATATTTTTTTTCAATCAGTAGGTAGAAGAAAAATGATATCGCCATTTTTAAAACAAAGAATAAGTTATGACGCTCCAAAAATTCAGAAACATCTACTATTCCATGTTTAATTGCTTGGTTAAAGCAGTGTTTTTCCAGATTTTGATCAAATATGACTATCAGTTTAAAAAATGAGCTCACACATCCCTATTAATGTGTATTTATGTATAAGCAAAATGCATGTACTAGCTATGCTAACATATTTACATACTTTATGAAAGTTCTGTAAAAGAAATTTTCAATCATCAAAAAATAAATACAAGTGTTAAGTTTCTTCCAGCACCTCTGACATCTGAGAACCCCCTTTTGGAAGACCACTGGATTAGGAGGAGGGAAGGAGATGAAAGGCCATCTATAGGAGTAAGAGGAGTTAAGTTAGTTTACTCTGGGAGAAACCGTGTAGGTTAGACCTTGTGGAGAGGACTTCTGGGCACTGCAGACATGAAATTTTCTACTGACTCTGCCCATTGGTAGGACAATAAATCACAAAGGCAGGTAATCACATTGTGTCACCTGTTTTACACATCAGCACTGCTGCTGGGAAAGAATTATATGCTGGAAAAGGCAAAATTTCTCTGCCCTGGTGCCCCATATAAACTAACCTATATTGGGAGCAATTTTTAAAAAATATTTTTTCAATTACAGTTGACATTCAATATTATATTACTTTCAGGTGTACAGCATAGTGGTTAGACATTTATATAACTTATGAAGTGATTTCCCCTCCCACCTGGCTCTATACATAGTTATTACCATAGTACTGACTATATTCTCCGTGCTGTACTTTACATCCCTGTGACTGTTTTGTAACATCCAATTTGTAACTCTAATTCCTTCCCCTGTTCACCCAGCACCCCAACCCCTCTCCACCGAGGCAACCATCAGTTTGTTCTCCATATTATGCGTTTGTTTCTATTTTGATTGTTCACTTCTTTTGTTTTTTAGATTCCACATATAAGTGAAATCATAAGGTATTTGTCTTTCTCCGTCTGACTTATTCCACTTAGCATCTAATGTAGTCTTCATTTCTGACTGGTTCTTTTTTATAGTTTCTATCCCTTTGTGTAAGTTCTCACTGATTTTATCTAATCTTCCCTGATGTTCACTGAACATCCTTATAACCAGTGTTTTGAAATCTGTATCTGGTAGATTGCTTGTCTCCATTTTGTTTAGTTCTTTTTCTGGAGTTTTGTCCTATTCTTTCATTTGGGACATGTTTCTTTTTTTCCAATTTTGGTATTCTCAGAATGGGGATGGTAACCACTAGTATTATGGGACTATTGATGCTTGGGAGAGGGAATGGGAAATACCTCCTCATCTAAGGGTCACAGCTGCTTCCACCTGCAAATGGCCTCAGACTTAGGGGTCATAAATTGGGTTTCTCAGGAAAGGCCAAGGTCATCTCTGTTACAAAAGTAATTCACATGGCTAAAGATTAGGATTTCTGGGAGAACAGCTGGGTCCTGTTTCACCCACTTATGGGCACTCTTCCTTGATTTCAAAGATGAAAAGAAAGATAAGATTAAGGAGGGCAGAAGAACTTATTTGGAAATGATCTGAGACTTCACAAAGGATTCTTCCTTCAATGATAAGTGAGAAAATCTTTCTGAGTAAACAGAAATGTAGGGACCACCCAACAGGGGGATCATGACAACATTTAGGAAAATAAAACAACACATATTAGGACAAAACTGGCAGTCAAAAATTGCTTCAAAAAACTTTTAAATTTAGTAGATGTGGATTTTTTTTTTTTAAAAATCACTGGTTTTTATAAAGCAGAGTTTATTCTCAGTTAACAGAAAGGGATTTAATAGAAGGGATTAGATAAATACGCAACTGTTGGAAGCTAAGTCTGAAGCATTAACTCCAAGAATAATACTTGAGAACTAGCCATCTAAGACGACAGCTACCTCCAGCAACATCAGAAAGAGAGGGAATTAGGAAGCTGCAAGAACAAATGATGACCACAGGGCCATATTATCTTAGCCATGATCCAGGGATCAGAGACCTACCACCAAAATTGTTGGTTTCAGAGCCACACTGATCCTGGCAGATTTATCCCGGAAATATGGATGCGTCACATGCTTCTGGCTGCCTCCTCTTTTGACTCTTTTTGAATTTGAGTCCTGAACAAATACATCTAAATGGGAGAAGTTTAATCATTCTAACAACTTGAATGTTACAGCTTCTGTGGTATAGGAAAGTATACTCGAAAGAGGTAGAAAGAAATGGTGACTTCGCCAATCTACTGTATCTACCGAAACCTTGGGCAAATGGAAGTAGAGGATTTACTATTTTGCCTACTTCAGTAAGAAACATTGTATAATAACAGTGTCATGATCCCTCTGGTAGTGTGATATTAAAGCGACACAGTGCTATGCTGAAGAGGCCTAAAGAGAGTGTGGAGGATGCTGAGTGAGAAGCATGAAGGAGGGAGATGATCTCATTTATAGGAGGGAAACTAACTAGTGCCAGGAAAAAAGGATTGAAGGGCGTAAACACAGGAGCAGCAGCACCAGTCAGGTTCACCTGGGGGTTTCGGATGGGACTTGGGCACTGCTAACAGATGTCCTTTCTCCCTAACTCAGGGCAAGGCACTGTAGGCAACAGATCATGTGACCACATATTTATGACCCCTCACTTGCTTTACGCATCAGATTGCAGGCTGAACGGAACCATGGGATGAAGAAAGGCAAAAACCTGCCCCACTTGGTGTTGCATATATTTATATTCTGTCCTTGAATTGGAAGTCTTAGGCAGTCCCAGTGTCTTGGGGATGCCCAGGGTGGGAATAAAACAAAACTCGCTTGCAGAAGATGCCGGGGTACACCACCAAAATACCCCTCTTGCATCAAGACACTCGTTCTCCCAGTGGCCAGGAGTATTAACTACTGAATCCCTCCTTGGGGACTGTTCTCCAATGAAGGTGGCTGCCCTGCCCAAGGCTATCCCCATCCAGAGGTTGTGATTGGCAGCCCACATTGAACTCAGGAGTGCAAACATCTGGGCTCTTTTCTGGACCAATCTGGAGCCATCCCAGCGCCAGAGCTCCCCATGGGATTGGCTAGAATGCCTGGTACAGAACAGTGCGGTTCAACTGTTCTCCCTTGACTCCCTCACGATTTCTTTACTTCTTTAAAAATATTCCCAACAGCTCCCCCCAGTAACCACCAACACACCAATCTTTGACTTAGAATACATTTCCCTGAGAATCCCATTAAAGACACTAGTAGTGCCAAGCCTCCAAATAGACTACACAGAAATTCCACCACTTCGCTCTACACAGTGTATCTTTATCCAATTGAGAATGTCTAGGCGTATCTGAAGGGTTGACAGGGTTGTACTGTCAGGATGTGCTTGCACCAGAAACTGAGAATTTGAGGGGAAAGAAATACAACTGAACACTCAGAAGTCGACTGTCAGTCTCAGAATAAGATGCCACCATTGTTAAAACACAAGAACCATCCTTCTATCCATTTTTATGTCCCCTTTTCCCTGCTCTTTACTTGTAGAGTAAAATGCCCCAGAGATGGGAGAGAGACTCAAAGAACATGAGATTGGTCAAGGTGAAAACCTAGCAGAGGTGATGCTCTGCTAGGAGCATCACCCGGAGGGGAGAGTCAGATGGAGGGACAACCTGATCCATCAGGGCAGATGTCAGAGACCTAAATGAGGGGTTATAAGTGAGGGTAGCTCAATAAAACCACTGCCCACGAAAGTTTCTCTAGGAAAGTGAGAGACAGAGGAAGCTTGTGACTTAACCTGAGATTATTCCTAGTGTTTTGCACCTTTGATGTTACTTCTAAGTTGTTGGAATGAACAGAAGCGCCTAGAAAAGGGTGAACCCACAGGCACTGGTATCAGTGCCCATTGGCAGTAACAGCAAAGCTTCAGCTCCATTGGGAGCATCGGGGCCACTGGACACTGAGAATGTCAGGAGCACGTAAATATCACCAGAGGATCCCAAATCCTGGATGGATTTGTATAGGGCTGCAGTTCCAGTCATCTGCTAGCTTGGTGTGAACCAGGAAGAAACTGGGGGGTGCTTATGCTTTATTCTATTGCACCATTAGACTCTGGGGCTGTTCCGTGACAACATCTTATACTGATAAGAGAATCTTAGACACTCATCTTTAACTCTCCTGTCCACCCCACCCCTAACTTTTGGAGGCTTCGTGTGCACATGGGACCAGGAAACATGATTGCTCACATGCCAACTGTCCCTCCATAGCTGTTGTCAACATGGCGGCTGATGCCACCACCTTCTTCAAATTACAACTGCTCAAATGGCAATTCAGAGGCTGAAGCAGAATTAAGTTTATAGAGTATATGTTGTTGTTGCTGGATGGCTACATTCTGGATGGGTAATGGCAACAGATAATTAAATAAGTAAATAAAACAATACATTAAAATAATAAAAATAAAAAAGGCCAATTAGTTTCTATAACCCTGGAGAGCAGTGAAAAGGAACCAAAAAAGAAGGAAGTCTTACAAATACCATTTCTGTTGCTCTTTAAAAAAAACAATGATCAAATTCCAAACTCGTAGGCAATAAGACAAGTTACAGAAGCACTGGGAAATTAGTATTCGGCGCCATCCTCTCTGTGACTATCACAGAACTTCACTATCGCGTGCATATCCACCCACTCACACCCCACTTTCATTAGAATACAGGCATAGCTCCCTGGAAGAGAGGAGTAAACACCACAGATGAGTGGAATGTATAAAAAGCACCACAACTGACACAGGGAGCCTCCTGAGAAGGACAGGAGCCCCCCACCCGGACAGGCATCATTGCTGCCCCACCCCCGGAGTCCTTCTGGGGGAACTGAGCAGGGCTGACCTAACTCCTCCCCCATGGGGCTGATTAACGCTCCAAAGAGGATTGCAGCTCCCTGATGCCTTCTGAGCTTCTTGCTGCCCGTTTCTTTATGTTTTCTTTGCACGGTGTTGGAGTGCTCACGGTGTCTTATTAGCGTTTTCCTTTAGGCCTGTGGTGATGAGTCTGCAGCTGAAAGTGACCCACCTGGACTGGTAACGTAGGCCGCAGTTTTCCAGCTCACGGTACCACAGGTCGGGAATGAAACAAGAAGTGTGTGTGGAGGTGAGAAATGGCACTGTTTGGAGAGGCTGCTAATAGTTTGCCTCTGCCACTCAGTCAGTATCTGGGCAACGCAGAGAACGTCCTAGAACCTCTCCGAGCCTCCATCTCTTCCTATAGAAAATGAAAAGGAGGACACCTTAGGAGGCCCTTTCATGGTAACAGTCTATGACAGAGAGTGCTTTTAAACAAAATGTGAGCGGTCAGAATGGGAGAAGACCAAAACTAAGCGAAGGGAGACGTGCACAAACACATCAAAGAGAATGACAAACCTGAGGTGCCATTTTCTTTTCCTGTTAACTGTTCAAGGTGATGAAGACAGAGAAAGAAAGCCCAAACGTGCAGGTTTAAACAGCTTGAGATGGAAATGGTTCAGGGGTCTCCCAACCATTTTCATCAGTGGTGTGTACCATTTTCATGATTCATTGATCTATCTCTAAAGAGTCCACCAAAAAACTATGAGAACTGATAAATGAATTCAGTCAAGTATCAGGTTGGTGCGAAAGTAATTGCAGTTTTTGCAATTATTTTTAACCTTTTAAACCACAATTACTTTTGCACCAACCTAATAGCAGGATACAAAATGAATTTGCAGAGATCAGTTGCATTTTTAAACACCAATAACGAACTATCAGAAAGAGAAATTAAGAAAACAATCCCCTTTACAATTGCATTAAAAACAAACACACAAACAAACAAAAAAACACCTAGGAATAAATTTAACCAAGTAGGTAAAAGACCTGTACTCAGAAAACTATAAGACATTGAAGAAAGAAATTGAAGATACAAATAAACGGAAGCATACACCATGCTTGTGGACAGGAAGAGTTAACATCATTAAAATGTCTACATAACTCAAAGCAATCTATAGATTCAATGCCATCCCTGTCAAAATACCAATAGCATTTATTACAGAACTAGAACAAATAATGTTAAAATTTAGATGGAACCCCCCAAATACCCTGACTAGCCAAAGCAATCTTGAGAAAGAACAAAGTTGGGGATGTCACGCTACTGAAAACCTCAGTGAAAAAAGTGCTGAGCACAAGAAGCCTCAACACCTGTGACCCTCAGTGGCCTGAGGAAGCTTCTCTCTCTCTCCCAAAACAGTTCGCTGTGGGCTCTGGTTACCCCCCAGCACTCCTGTAAGAGCAGAGGGCACCCCTGCAGTGTGCCCAAAGCTTGGGGCTGATTATCTTGTCCTCCTAAGGTCCTGCTTTAACCCCTTGAAGTACATAAGCAAGAGCCCACAGAAACCATAAATCATTGCGATAGGGAAAAATCCAATGCTGCTCCCTAAAACAAGCCCCAATGATGTCTTTGCATTGTGTTAATTGCCAGGTGTCTACAGCCCACACCTGAAGAAACATCCGTTCTAGTAGCAGTTCCACTATAGGTCACGCCCTCTTACTTCTTTCTCCTGTCCTCTCACAGTCCCCTTACCCACCCATCAATCAAAAGGAATTGTGTGAGGAAGATAGCTTTTCCAAAAACCTTTGTTCTCCTCTCTGTCCCTCTTCAGGCTTATCTGCAAACTGGAAGCACTCATTAATACTTAATCTAGTACCATATCCTGAGCCTTCAGCCAAGGTTCTTGAAGGACTCTGCAAGCATTAGCTCATAAATCTTTACCCAAAAGCATTATTATGGTGTCAAAGATGGAAAAACTAAGAGACAAACTTGCTAAGCGTGTCTCAAGGCCCCGTGGTGAAAGGTACACCAAAATACTCTGTACCCTCAAGTCGGTACAGCAAAGGCGGGAAGGGGCTCGGTGCCCACGTCAGTGGTGTCAAGTATTGTCCCCTCACATGTGGCCCGTCTCTGTCTGCTCACAGCTCGCTGTCTGGGAGGAAAGGGCCTCCGTGGGACTTGGCTGCCTCTCTGGAATTCCCGGTGGATATGAGGGTATCTCCGGCCACACTGGGGGTTCCTCAACCTCTCTCTTTTCCCTTCCTCTGTCACCAACTCCTATTAATCCTATCTCAAAATTATTCCTTTTCCCTTTCAACTTCTACCACCTTTAATAAATACCTGTTATCTTTCATGGAGACTTTTGCATAAATCTTCTAAGTGACTTTCTACTATTTCTCTACTCTCTTAGGCATCTTTTATACCACCTCCTGGAGTGACATTTCTAAAATATAAATCAGAGCATGTCACTCCCCTTCTTATAAAAATATATCATCTACCTGCAACCATAGCAATCTACTGAAGTATTGAAATTGCACCAAAAATATACACTAAGTTCTGTAAGCTTAAAATGCCCCTTCCTCCTCTCATTTTTCAGAGAGCCTCTGTTACATATGTTCATATGTTACATATGTGAACAGATGGAGCCTCTGTTCACATATGTCATGTGGTTTATTTCTTGTACTACTGTCTACAGCACCAGACTTCTTTACAACCAGCCCAACCTCTGCTGCCTCACACCTACTAACATCCAGGCTCCTTTCCGGGCTCTGTTCCATTACTCCAGTTGGGCCACCAGCCACACTGCCTGGTTGGCTGCTGTCACTTTCCCAGGATAACTTGTGCATTTCTTTGCTGTGATATGAACTGGAAAATGAATCCCCACGATGTATATTAGGCTCTTTTGTAGTGTCCTATAGTAGGTTGCTTTTTTTTCTGATATGGTAATATTCTTTTGGCTTTTTCAAGACCATTCTTTCTCTTCCATCTACCTCTAGAGGGCATGCACACCTCTTTAGAGTGTCCTGATCATGTATACATTTCATAGTGTACCTAGAACAATTTCTCCTCTATAATTGTCTCAGTCTGTGGCTAGCTGAACTCAGAGAACCAAATTCTTTCTTCCCTTGAGATGAATTCTTTCTCAGGTGGTCCTCTCCTTTCTTACGGTTAACTTGTTGGTTTCCTCGAGTGTAGTAAGAATTCATGTACATGTATCTAATACCCAATTATTGATACTATTTGAGATCTTTTCTTAGGAGTCTCCTTAGTTCCCATGAATGTCGGTCCAAACAAATAGTCACGGGAGGGCTTCCATCATGGGTCTCCCACACTTCATCATCTCCTGAGTTTATTTCCATCCCCTATTACGTTTTTATTTCCCCTCAAGTATCTGCAGGATCAAAGTGTAACCTCCGGGGCATGACATACAGAGTCCTTTAAAATCCAGCTTCTCTCGTCATTCCAGTTTCATGTCATCACTCATCGTCATTCTGAGTCACCGACCACCTGAACCTCAGGGTGTTTCTCCACGAGACCTGGCCCTTCCTGGAGGCACAATCTGTCTGTGTTCTTCTACTTAGAGTGACTTTTCTGAAACCCCTGTCCATCAATCTCTCACTCCAGCTTCAAGACCCAATTCGAATACCATTCCCTCACAATACCTTCCCAGACACCCCCAGGAAGAGATCATTGCTCTTCCCTCCATGTCCCCATAAGCTTGTATTTATCCTCATGGGGTGTCAGTATGACACCTGACATATGTCTTGCCTAACAGCTGTGAACTACTTGAGCACAGAAAAGGAATTCATTTCTGAGATTCCAGAGTTTAACTCAGTGCCTGCCAAGTGATAATTTTGGAGAAATAAATGAATGCGTGAAGAAATTTAAACATTTCAGACACAAAGCAAATTCTCAACTATAGGCAAAGATTTGTTAAAGTAGCATATGGATGAAGTCTCCATGGCTACTGATATCTGCACAAGCCAAGGAAGGCGCGCCTCACTTCAGCAATAGTATTTTTTCTGCCATGTGCTCCTGAATGAGAAAAGATGACCTCAATTATAGAGAAAACCTGCTGTGTTGGGGCATGTTTTCATATCTGTAAGTAATTAAGTATTTTGTTTATTAAGACGTTCTTCATAAATGTTAAGGAAATCTTATTTAACCTCGGAAGTAATCACATTTCCAGAATGTGCTAGGATTCATCACATCATGGCTTATTTTAATTAGATTGTCAAATAAGCTAATGTAAGAAGATTACTAAGGCACGATCACCCAGCAACATGGGTGTTAGTTCCTCCCCTTGAGTCCAGCTTTCTGGCACTGGGTGGGTAGGAAGATGGCAGTGCCAGCAACTGAAGTGCTAAAGAGAGAAGAAAAAACAGATATGGGGAAAATTATGCTGAATTTAATTTTGAATATTGTGATTGCATTAGTGCTATTTAAAAAATTTGTTCAGTTCCCCATTTTCCAGGCACATGGAAGGATTATGCTCATTTATGGTTGAATGGGGCCATGTGGCTAGTTCTGGTGAATAAGTTGTAGGAAAAAATCATGTCATTTAACTGCCAGTGTGGGAGACTCAGCGCGCACGCTCTCTCTCTCTCTGCCTTGACAACTGACAATTCTCCATGTGGTAGCTGCTCTGTCAACCTGGATCTCTGCGTGAGACCATGTGGAGGGGAGCCCCAGCCAACCATGATGTCCGTGTAGCATGAGAGAGAACTATACCTCTTTTTAAGCCGTTGCGCATAAGTTAGGTTAACTCAGTGATTCAGAAATGTGAAATGCCTGTGGAATATTCAAGTAGAGGAGTCCAACAGGCAAGTGAATATACAAGTCTGAACTGGAAGCCACAAAGATAGAGTGGCCGTTATCAGTGTCTGCGCAGAAGGTCAAACTACAAGGATGTAGGAAGTGATCCAACAAGAGTGACATGGCTGTTGTCCTGTCTTAAATGAGCAAATACATGACATTCTGCTCAATAACTTGTCACCTACTGTGGGCCAAGGGTTTAACCCTGGGTAACATCAACATTTAAAGAAATTGAGAAAGAATAATCAGAGAAATAATAGAGAAACCCCAGCAATTCACCACCTTAAGTCCTTTTGGTACAAGGCAGGTATAAAGAAATGAACACTGTCATTAAAAAAATACTTTTAAAAACATTAAAAGCAGGTTTAATAATCTGCTTTAGCATATTAGTAAAAAGATCAATTACATATTGATGCAAACAATGAATTAGCACATAACAGCAAGAAGCCTACTGGTGACGAAATATAACTTCTCCAGGATGGAAAAAACCGTCTATGCTGAGACGTTCTCTCTAAAGACAAATTGTGGAGAGCGCATGGACACAGGGTTAGAACAATTATAGTAATTCCACAGTAGTGATCTTCGCTCTGAGAAAACCCACCATTACCCAAGGATTCTTGGCTAAATTCTGCCACAGAAAAAGGGCTGGTGGAGTTTTTTTGAGACTATCCCCAGAAAATCAAGAAAGATTTGACAGGGGAGTAGTGTCACTTAGTTTAGTCAAAGCCAGAGAAAAACTCTGACTAGATTAAATAGAGCTTTTCAAAGTGAAGGAATAAGGAGAAAGGTGCAAATTATTTTATATCTTAACCTAAAAATTTCCATTCCCTTAAAAAGTTATGTCAATTCTAATTTATTGCTATTCTATAGTTTAAAAAGTTATATTTTGTATGAATGGCAGAGCATGTTTAACTAGTGCTTAGTTCGTTGCTTCTTTCTGAAAATCACCACTGAACCAACCACAAGGCCAATAGCCTAGAAATGGCCATGACCAAGTGGAAACTACACATCTCAGGTACGAAACTTAGAAAGAGAAATAATCATGAGAATGGACTACTACTGTTTCCCACCGGGTGAACCTGGAGATCTCTATTCTCTACATTCTCTCTTTATTCTCTGCAAACCAAACCAGGTAGTCAGCTTTATGCTTTCTCCCTTTCCCCTAAAACCTCAGTCCTCCAAGGGCAAGATCCTCTTCCAAACCAAAAGCAAAGCCAACCCAAGTTTACACTCCAGCATAGAGACAAAAGATCTTAAAGGACTAAAAAACGGTGAGTCCCCAGCTCCTCGCTCTAAAAGTCTACGCTACTTGTCTCTTCCATGCCTGTACTTGGCCCTTACTAAACCCAGGTGTTGGATATTCCTGACAGCGGCGGTGGTCCTGGTGGTGAGACATAGCCACCCGTTCACACTGGTATGTGCAGGTGTCATGTCAGGTACTGCACAAACAGCTCTGATCCTTGAACAACACTAAAGTCGACTTCATTATCTCCACTTAATATAACCCAATTCTCTGTGCCTTCAATGCATATACTGTCTCATTAAACCCTCACATTTTAGGCTAGGAGTTGTTATTTTTATTTCACATGTACAAATAATTGAGTTTCATTGAGAAGTAACGCACCTTGGCTCATTTAGATATCGTGAAGCAAAACTAGAATTCATATGGTACTTGTCTTTTTGTTCTGACTTATTTCACTTAGCCTGATACTCTCAAAGTCCGTCTATATGATCACAAATGGCATTATTTTATATTTTTATGGCTGAGTAGTATTCCACTGGATACATGTAGCATATCTTTTTTATCCAATCATCCATTGAAGGACACTTAGGTTGTTTCCATGTCTTGGCTATTATGAATAATGCTGTAATGAACATAGGGGTACATCTTCATGGCTAAGCATCTTCAAATTTGGGGGTAGATACCCAGAAAAAAGATTCCTGGATCATATGATAGCGCTATTCTTAAAATTTTTAGACACCTCCATACTATTTTCCATAGTGGCTGTACCAATTTACATTCCCACCAGCAGCATGTAAATGTTCCCTTTTCTCCACATTCTTTCCAACACCTGTTAATTCTTATTTGTTTGTTTGTTTGTTTTTTGATAATATCCATTTCAATAAGTGGGAGATGGTATCTCATGGTGGTTTTGATTTGCATTTCCCTTATAACCATATGATTTAATTCATATGCGGGATATGCAATGAAAAGCAACAAATGAACAAACAAAACAAACAAAGAAACACACAGATATAGACAACAGAATTCTGGTTACCAGAGGGGAACGGTAAGTGGGAGGAGGATGAAAGGGGTAAACGGGTCAAATAATATGGTGCTGGAAGGAGACTAGACTTCAGGTGATGAGTACGCAATTGAATACACTGATGTCATGTTATACAGTTGTACACCTGAAATTTATATTATTAACCAATGTTTCCCCAATAAATGTAATTTAAAAAATCAAATAAGAGAGAAAACTAAAATTCACATGTATGTCTCTAGAATAGTCTCCTGATGATCTAGTCTTAAAAACCCAAATCTATAAGAAGTGGCCCCTTACTATTCACTATCTATCTGAATATAAGTTCTTGTCCTTCCTTTTAATGGTGAAATCCCTTGAATATATTGAAACAGACAAAACTGAATTTGGAATATGAATGAATTAGTAATAATGGCAAAACAATCAATTAATGACTATGGCTATGTCTCATTGTCAAAGCTGTTCATTCTGAGTTAGTTAACAGTAAAGATATTTAAAAGTTAATATTAAGTCAAGAAAAGATATCATTCAACGTTTTTGTAATTTAGACAAAACCCAGATCTTCTTACTATTCTTGTCATCCGCCCTGCAGACATCTGATGTCTCACTCTCACTGTGTCCCTGCCTGCTGCTTTCCGTGCTTGAATGTGTTTGTCCACTGCCACCCCACGGAGCTTGTTCCATGAGTAGGAATAGCTCCTGTCTCACGTTACACCCATATTTAGATGTAACTTTTGTCTGTTTCTCGCGTGTCTTGCTTGGCTTCCACATCCAGTCTTTCCTAGTTTGCTTCAGGGACACTATTAATGTACGTCCCCGTTCTGTCCTCGGCTGGTACAATAATTTTCTGTCACCGTGGTAGCAAATTCCCATGAAGTCAGGATCTTAGGCAATACAAGTGTATTACATTTCAGTACCGGAGGCCAGAAATCCAAAATGGGTTTCAATAAATAAAATTTAGCAATCGCATTATCAAAAAGGCCCTGTTCCTCTTTTGGATGCTCTAGAAGAGTGTATTCGTAAAGATTCTCCAGAAAAACAGAACCAATAGTGTGTGTGTGTGTGTGTGTGTGTGTGTGTGTGTGTGTGTGTGTATATATATGAGAGAGAGAGATTTATTATAAAGATAATTATGGATAACACAGTCGTGGAGGCTGAGACGTCTCACAGAAAACCCAGAAGTGCTGCTGGTGTACTTCAGTCCAAATCCAAACACCTGGGGGAGTCAATGGTGCAAACTTCAGGCGCAATGCAGAAAAAGACTGATGTCCCATCTCAAGCAATCAGACAGAAACATCTCCCTTCCTCTGGTTTTTGTTCTTTTCATGCCCTCATTGAGGAGGGCCATCTACTTTATTCAGTCCATGAATTCCAATGTTAATCTCATCTGGACACACCTTCACAGACACCCCCAGAAATAATGTTTAATCTGGGTACCCTGCGGCCGCATCAAATTGACACATAAAATTAACCTTCACAGAGAGAATCCATTTCCTCTTCTTTCCCAGTTCCTAGGGGCTGCCTGCATCCCTTGGCGCATGGTCTCCTTCTTTCTTCAAAGCCAGCCATGACCAGCTGAGTCCCTTGCACACTGAACCACTCTGAGCAGCTTCTGCATCACATCTTCTTCTCAGACGGCCTTTTCTGCCTCCCTCTTCCCTGCGATCGATCACATTAGACCCACCCTGATAGCACAGGATAATTCTTCATCTCAAGACCAGCTGATTAGTAGTCTTATTTCTGTCTGCAAACTTGATTCCCTTTTGCTGCTAATATATTATACGCATTGATTCTAGAGATGGGGACATGGACATCCACTTTCCCGCCTGCCACAGCGGAGCATGAGCACGGTAGCTGGACCACGTCCTGAGGAGTGACAAGGCGAGGATGGGGAGTGTAGCACCTCGACAGGGCGCATCTGCACTCTGGCAGGACTCAGTTCAGGTCTCAGCCTCAGCATCTGCAGCCTTGCGACGACATTCAACAGGTCACTTCCCATCCATGAGCTCAGACTCATCATCCGTGAAGTGAGTGAAAGTACTTCATAAAGTACCCAGCCCAGAGCATGAAACACGAGAATAACAATTACAGTACCTATTGTTTCTGAGCTCCTACTAAGTGTGGAATGAAATGGCGTCAAGGATGATGATGATGATGATGGAGTTAACAGCCTCACGAAGGGCTTGGGGAATCAACAGTCTGACAACACAGACTGACATCAAAGGGTTAATATGGCAAGGCTCCAGTGGGGGTCTTAGTAATAATCATTCCAAACTGGTCAGATGGCATTTTCTCCAGTGCAAGCTGCAGGAAAATTTTCCCTCTCTGAATTATCACCAGTCTCATCCTACTCTCCTCCCCCTTAGGACTAAACGACCATTGTTAGCATCTTATCTGACTCCTCAAGGTCACTGTCCCCTGGCAGCATCTCAAGATGTATAAAGAAGCTCAAAAGCAAATCCAAGTTATAAGGGCTGACGACGTATGTCTCCAGATGTCTCCGGATGTCTCTTCACCTACATGGTTGGGTAGAGGTAGTAGCCCTTAGGTGATTAAAAAGAATATTCCTGTGTAAACCACGCCCTCTTCATCTTAGAAAGAACACCCTCGTGGAGTGGTTCAGCTAATGGCACATTAACTGACAGAAACAATTTAGCAACTGTCATCATATTAGAAATAAAGACATCTTGTGTTTCAGGGAGAGACTGACTTCCTAGGAGATATCTCAAAACTACTTAGACAAAGTAGACAACTATATACTTAAATCAAGTGACAATTAAATAACAAGGACAATTGTATATATTTCCTATTTTGTTTTTGATAACATTAAACAGGTTTCTTATTTTATATTTTATATAGGGTTCTCTCTATTTATAGTATCACATCATCTGCAAATAATGAC
The DNA here is from genome assembly GCF_036562045.2 of Rhinolophus sinicus. Taxonomy (NCBI): domain Eukaryota; kingdom Metazoa; phylum Chordata; class Mammalia; order Chiroptera; family Rhinolophidae; genus Rhinolophus; species Rhinolophus sinicus. The sequence continues at coordinate 5,038,886 of NC_133754.1, read as the reverse complement.
AGTTTTATTTCTTCCTTTCCAATTTCCATTTTATTTCACTCATAAGTGGGATATAAATGAAAAGAAACAAATGAACAAACAAAGCAAACAAACTCATAGACACAGACAACAGTATGGTGGTTACCAGAGGAAAGGGGGATGGAGGGTGGTAGAAGAGGGTAAAGGACGTCAAATATATGGTGATGGAAGGAGACTAAACTTTGGGTTGTGAGCACACAGTGCAATATAGAGATGTCGTGTTTATCATTATATACCTGAAACATATAATGTTATAAACCAATATCACCCCAATAAATTTAATAAAAATAGATATAAAAAATAAAACCCTTATGTCTCCCTTTTCTCTCAGGTTAAATCCTGACTCCTTAGAAAGTCCCGGAAAGCCTCACGTGCTGTGGCCCCTGCTAACTGTTCCACTGTCATCTTACACCCCTTTCTTCCTCTCACCCCTGCCCTGTGCTGAAGCCCCACAGTCCCATGGCTACAGTAAGTCTCACTCTGTCCTGTTTCTCGGCCTTTGCACCTCAGATCTCAATGCCTAGACAAGCCTTCCTAACTGCTTGATCACTTTGGATAACTGCCACCTGTCTTTCAACTGTGAGCTTCATTGTTTCCCGGTCCAGGAAGCTGCCCTGACCTTTCAAACCGGCTCAGATTCATCTCCAGTGTGATCCCCCAGCATGGCGCTCACCCTGATCCAGCCCTTTCCACAGTGTATGGCTGTTTCCTGTTTCTGTCTCTGTGTCTTCAGGAAGACTGTGCATCTTTCTATCCCCAGTAGCCAGTGCAGTGCCTGGCACATAGGAGGCCCTCTGCACACACTGGGGAACAAATTAGGGAACGAGGACTTGAAAGTAGAACCATGTGGCCTATCACTCACCCAGGCCCCCCGCCCAGTGTCCTCCAACTTGTCAAACCTGCACCCAGCTCTCTTCTCCCTCTGAGGAATGCCTGGGCATCCTGTGCTGGTTGCAGATGGTCGGTATCCAAGAATGGTGCTTCAGAGGCCTGGGCCTTGCGTGTACCTGTAGTTTGCAGGTGACCTTGACTTGTGACTTTCACTATTTACCGTGACTCATAGGAGATGCTGAGAACATGACTGAGGAGTTAGACTCCATGACCCATGGAAGCCAAATTGCAGTCTTCGCAACAGGTAGAACCCAAGCTGTAATCAACTCTACAGTCGGTGAGAAATCAGTTTACATAATGCTTTTCAATAAGCTCATGTTGGGAGAGAAGAAAAGCAGAATTTGAGTTTTATTTGAAGAAACATTATATAACATCTTAAAAGTATCTTCTTTTAAGCAGTGTATTGGCAAGAATTGCCATTATCTGATATAGACTTGCCGTGTTGAATAGCATTGCCCTAAAAACACCCTTCTTTGCCTTTAAAAACAGGGCTGGTCCTTGGTCGTTTTTCCTCATCAACCACAGTCCGCCTGCCTGGTGGTGTGTCCAACCAGACTCCTGTAAAAGACATTCTTCCTTCCCTTTCTTTTCATTCTTCCCTCTTGAGGTAGAAGAGAGGGAAATGGAGGAGGAGAAAATCGATTTGTTTTAGTGAGTAACGGGAGGGAGAAATCAATCTCTCCCTCACCTAATTTGATCGTTGATTTTTTTTTCTTTTGTTAGCACTCATTCCTGTTGTAAACACACACAACTGTTGACAGCCTTTATTCTTGATTTTGGCATTCAGGTGACAGGAGAGTCCGAATAACAAACCCCAGGAGGGATTAGCTTTTTTAAGATTATAAAACTATAGTTGGTTCTACTTGACAAAAGTGAAATAGAAAATTTAGTCTTCTGGTTTTTTTTGTGTGTTTATTTTTTTTTATTTTTTTTTACTTCCATTATTCATATATCTGCTTTTAGATGGGTCTTTAGTTCACTCAGATTTTTAAAAAGTATTTATTGGATGCTAGTGATGTCACACCTTCTAGGTTACTGCATGTATGCTGCAGTTGGTGAAAAGATATTGTAATCCCATAACTCAAATAAATGTACAATTACAGCTGTTGAAAATTCCACAAAAGAGAAATACTTTATCAGTCATAATCCTTGATAGCAAATAATGACAAAACACCTCAGAACAATAAACAGTAGACTACCTGTTTAGTCCTATAGCTCAGCCAGGGTTGCCTGATCCAAGATGGTCTTTACTGGGGTGCCTCTGCTCACAGGTCTTTGCTCCCCCTCTTCTTGGCAGGCAGCCTGGAAGTGCTCTTCTGACAACAGCAGAGGCACCAGCAGATACGACTTACTGTGCAGGTGCTTTCCAAACTGCTGTTGGCCCAAGAAAGTCAAGGCCATGCCCAACACCAATGAACGGAGAGCAATACTCCTCTCTTGGAAATGTGGGGTGGGGGATACTTCTGAACAACAGCCCGACCTACCGCTCAACCTACCCTCTGGCTCAGGGGAGCGTACTGTGTGTAGTTTCAGTTGGGCTCGTCTAAGAGAGGCAGACGAGGAACATGTGGACTAAAACTTTGGGTGACAAAGCACATGGTGAGTCTGAGACACTGGAAGAAGGCAGGGAGGTTGGAGCTCACGGAGCACCCTGAGTCTAGAGAGATAAACAGGGTCACACCGCTGAGGGCCCTGCCAGCTGAGGGAGGGGCTTTGACTCTGTACCCTAAAAATTTAACGCTCAGTCTTGGAAAGGTATTCTATAAACATGTTATTCTTTCCTTCTCTTTTCTTCCTTTCGTATTTGGAACAAAAAGGAAAGCATATAATTATTATTAAATGGAAATGTAAAAACTCAATAAGCTGGATATGGCTTTCAATATATACTCTTCAAAAGTAATAACAAGCCAGAAATTCCTTTAGTCATTTTTCCTCCACTTTGGATTGTTTGTTCTACTTTATCCCCCTTCATGAAAGTTAACTCTAACAAACTTAAGATAATATACATGAATTAACTTAACAAGAAAATTGATATCACAAAATGATTCCCTTAAAATGGGCTGGCAACTGTATCCAAAATTGCATCACACACTACACTAATAAGGAATATCTGTGCATTTTGCTCAAAAGGTAAAGGTTTTACCCGACTGTAAATACGGAGACTCTTCCTTTGTCTATCTATATTGTAACCATCCATATCTGCCAAGCGGACTAAAATTAAAGGCCTAGATTAAGCCTTTTCCGACCTTGTTTTTTTCCTTATGGAACATTTTCATTTCCACTTAAAGGTATATATGTATTTTTAATTTCTTGGCAAAGAATATTCTCATCAAATGAACTATATCTAGTGTGACCATATATTTCATTTTCTAACCCAGGGTAACTTTGAGAGTGAAATAGGGAATCCTTAAGAGTAACGCATAAACCAAGACTTTCCTGGGAAAACTGGACATCAGCTCCCCTGAAGTATATCCCAATAGACTTAAGCTTGTTAAGACAAAATATGCTTCTTCTGCCCTGTGTAGTTAGGAAGATGCTAACTATAGAGGACAGGTGCTTTGGCATGACACCTGCAGTATTGTTTAACTTGGAGATTACAAAAGCTGACACGAGTGATTGCTAAAGGACAGGAAGGATGAAGGATGTCCTCTGTGGAGAGCTGTGCGAGTCAAGCAGTGGAGGGGGGCACGGCGCGTGGAGAAGGGCAGAGGCTCTGGAGTCAGACAGACCTGCGCGCGCAGCTCCGCGTGCACAGTGGGCACGTGGCGTTACGACCCTGCGTTTCAGCTTCCTCTTCAGCAGCTCGTAGGCTTGTGGGGACCTGCTGAACTGATACCCAGCACACAGTGAACACTCAACAAAGGTTACTACCGTGTTTCCCCGAAAATAAGACCAGATCTTATATTAATTTTTGCTCCAAAAGACGCATTAGGGCTTATGTTCAGGGGATGTCATCCTGAAAAATCATGTGAGGGCTTGTTTTCCGGTTAGGTCTTATTTTCGGGGAAACACGGCATACGCAGTAACCCAAAAAGGATGTGTAATGGAATATGGAACCAACGCCCAGTTCCTCATGACTAAGAAGCTGGTGATGACCCCTAAGTAAAGTGACCAAGAGGTGACAGTCTTCACTATGGTCCCCTGGGTGCCATTTCCTTTCCCGATCCACCTGTTCTGGTGCATGTGCTTCTTGCTTCAAAGGCCTTATTATTCTTTGCAGAAAGTGCCTGTTCTTTGTATTACAGACGCTACAAATAGACACTGTTCACCGATTCTTCATGAACTGCCATCGTGAGAAGACGTTTCTTCCTCCTACATGCTCTGCCGAGTGCTGGCTTTCCGTGCCACCTGTGGACGGACACAGCTGCTATCTCTGAGATTAGAATTTGACACAAGGAAGAAATGCAAAGTTTTCAAACCTGTTTCACAAGACAGAGATTTTAAGCTTAGGGCAACAGCTGAAAGTAGGTCCCCTTGCACAGCTTCACGACTCTTCTTTAAAATATGCTCTGGTGACAACAGTTAGAGATAGTGCTGTTTAATCGTTTTCTGCTTCTATCTTTAGGCCTGCTTTACACCAACACCTAGTATTGTAATCTAGCCAATTTCAAAGTGCTATCAGAGAACACCTACTGCCAGCATTTCAGCTAGATTTGTGTTGCTTTTTCTTTCTAGCAATCTTCCAAATGTATTCAAGAGGGCACTTGCACAATGTACCCCCTTTCAAGGTCAGATGGGACTGGGCCATGCTGGTACTATAGCTCCTTAGGGAGTCCTAACATTAGCGTATGAGAGGCTGACATGTCCTACTGTCCAGAAATTGGTTCCACTTTGATTCGGCATAAACAGCCTCATCTGACCGTGGCACCCATTCGTCATGAACAACCACGGCACCAGTGTTCCAGGCAACACCCGTGGGAAATGCTGCTCCAGAGGATAGAGTTCTAGTCTTATTTATTTCACATATTTGTTTTAAAAAATCTGATTTTGAAGACACCATGCAGAGGTGTCTGCCCTGTTCCTCTTAGAATGCCTATAAGATCAGTTAATTGAGCTCCTAAGTGTTTTACATGATTGCATGATAAATCTGAAACACATACAAGTTACCCTGGAGTCTGTACAGTATTAAGCCTATTGGAAAGGATATCAAGCTGTGGGTGAGCAATTAAGTAGTGTAGTAAATTTTTTCTTTTCTTTTCTTTTTGTTTTAGAGATCCCTAGAAAACTTTATTTTTAACAAGGGCCTCAATGATTTTAGCTTTGATTGAAACCGTGGTTTGGGAAAGCACTTTGAACCTTCACTGTGTATCGCTGACACTGACATTGTGTATCATATTGTCAGATGATATATACAATAAAATTAAATTACAAATCATGTCACTGAACAAAAAATATTTTCTTTATATAAACTACTAATAGATACCCAAATACAATATGGGTTTTAAAATGAAATGTGTATATAGTTGTATTCATAAAGGTAAGCACATCAATCAGATGCTATACAACAACATCAACAAGTGAATGCAAACGCAAGCACATTCCTCTGAATTCCATGTTTCCCTGAGCATCAAAAACCACTAGTCTTTCAGTCCTTTCCTTGTACATTATTCCGTATCCACATTCTCTGCATCTGATTGGATCCCTGGATTTTATTTCATTTTCTGTGTGACATTCTCCACAGCTAGATATCATTGGCGGCTGCTTTGGGGCACCTCTTCCTTTCCACCCACATTCCGATCCTAACAGCTCCACTTTGCTCTTTTCCAATCTACCACCAAAAGACAATCCAAAATAAGTTAGTATCAAAGAGGGGTAGAGTAAGCAAAATCATGTAGTCTTATGAAATATTTTACCTCAACAATTGTAGAACCCAAGAAAAAATTCCTTAGTGACTTTTTTAATGATCAAAATGCTCAAATCTTCCATATATTATATGCACCAGTCTCTTGGAGCTGGAAAAATTTGAAAATTCCTTCCTACAGCATTTTATTTTTCTAGATTTCATGCATAGACATCAGCTTCACCCTACCCCCAACACTTTCTATTGTTGCAATTTTATGATTTGAGAAACACCCAATTTCATCAACAGTCCACTTATGAATCATTCCAGAGGATAACTCTTTTCTTTATTTGTTTACTTAACTGATTATTTTATTATTCTTTGCACTGGTGTCAAGCTCTCAGGATATGTCCTGTTTAAGCCTTAAAGACCCTTGGGCAGTGGTTACATTAATACTCCCTTGTATTAGTCAGAACATTCTTTAGCCAATAATGAATCCTAAATTGGTTAGGCACCTTAGTTCTTTCTTTTTTTTTTTAGGTCATATGATGTCTGCTTAGAATAACTAAAAATTAAAAAAATAATAATAGTTTATTAGGAGATTCACTGGGACATAGTGAATCTCAATGGCTTATTGAAAATGTAATTTCTGCTTATTGAAAATGTAATTTCTGCTTACTCAGTTCTTTGAATAACCCAAAACTCTTATATTACCTTTACTAAAAGAACAGATACCATATGGCAACAATTAGCATTGCAGACTTTAAGTTCGATGAGTAATATCCCAAAATTTAAGTAGAATTAATAACTAAATAGTGACTGGAATTCACGTATGAAAGAAGCAAAAATTTAAAACACTATTGTGTTTCCCTGAAAATAAGACAAGGTCTTATACTAAGTTTTGCTCCAAAAGACGCATTAGGGCTTATATTCGGGGGATGTCATTCTGAAAAATCATGCTAGGGCTTATTTTCTGGTTAGGTCTTATTTTCGGGGAAACACAGTAGTAAATTTTAGGCATTAATTGATTAATTAATCTGAATCCTTTGCTAAAAGTAAAGTAGATTCTAAATACCCACCACTAATGTAATCTATGTTATTTTTGGAAATGAAATTATTTTAGGTGCTAATTTTGTTTAATGATTTCACAAAGGAAATAACCAAAAGGATTTTCCTGGTAAAATTTTAGGAGCACAGGGTTAACAAATGATCTTGTCTCTGAGCTATCGATACTTAGCCCAAGGATAAGAAACAGTCTGTTTGCATAGAAAAAATTTAAGAGTGGACATAGGAGTTGGGTAATCTCTAGTCTGCATTTTAAATAATGTTACAGCTATGTACTGTGACAAGCAATCCTTTAATGGAAAGTTAAATGTTTTTCCAGGTGTACTATGACTTTCATCAAAATGAGAGAAAAGCGCCCTTGTCCTTTCAAGAAGTGTATGAGAAGGTAATTGCTGAGGATGGAAATGATTTTATTTCATTAATGTTCCCTTCATTTCCTTATGGAACACTTGAAGGACGTAAACCTGCTGTCTTCCTTCTAAATGGAAGGCCAAAACAAAAATAAAGGACATGCATCCAGGGAACATTCTTAGCATTCTTAAAACCAAAATAGCCAACAAAACACTGTGTGTTCTGTTTTTTAAATCACAGGAGTGGCTTGCATTTGGGGCTGCTCAGGCCATCAGTGCAAGCAAACCAGTGCGTCCCTGGTGGGAACCTAACCCCTCACGCCGCAGAGTTCACGTCTGAATTGAGGAGACATTCACATTTCCATTCCCAGAATCCAGGCACGAAGGTGTTTGGAAAAGTCAGCTTAGGATAGGCTGCCCCATCTTCACTGTTTTTATGATTTGTATTCACTGTTGGGTTAAATATAGCTGGTCTGTTGATTCTGGCAAAATGGTTTAATTATTTGCCAAACAGATTAATTAAATATGTAGACACTACTTCTCTCTTCTGAACTGTGATGTCGGAGTAAGCAGGATCATATAATAACAATCCCTCAAATGTATGTAACAATGTAAAGTCTAGTGTTCTCACACTTTGTCATTTACTCCTTCCCTATAGATCAGCACAGCCAGTAGTGGGCACCAGAAAGAGAGTACAATCATCCTTGACATGCTAGACTATCTTAGGCCCATGTGATTTGGCCTCTGCCGATCTTCCTAACCTCATCTCGTCCTGCTCTTTGTAAATACTTAAATTCCAGTATGCTAAATCACTTGCGGTTCCTTCAGTGGGCCGTGCTTTCTGTGATTTGCCTTCTGATGGTGATGGCACGTAGGAAGTTAGTCAGACCCCAGCCAGGGCTTTGCCTCCAACAGGAACTCAACAAACAGTCAATGAATATTTGTTTAGCGTGCACTTCCTCCCCTGGATCTTCAGAACTCAGCTGAGATAGTAGCGCCTCACAGATATCTTTCCTGACTCTTCCTCGTGTCTCATCAGACACCTGCTCCCTGCAGACATCTAGGGTAGCGCTCAGGACACTCTGATGTCATTCCTGATGTATCTGTCTCTCTTTCTGTCTAGGCTGTGCCTGCCTGCCTCGAGGGCAAAACTGTATGCCTTTCACATTGTATATCTCTAGCACTTACCACGTGCCTGTCAACACAGAAGACTCCAAACACAGGTTGTGGAAGGAATATGGTCCCAACAAGTGATCTCTGCTGGGAAGCGTCTACCAGGGAAATCACTGAAACTCCAGTCTCCTGCATCCCCTAGTCTTTTCAGGGGGTCCCAGAATGAGTCACGGGTGCCGCTGGGTAAACATTACTATTCTTCTCCTTGTCTCCTTTTTGTGTCACTCGTTTCCCCTCTGCCCTGATGTGCCCCATGGCCACGTGCTTTGTAACGTGTATCTTCTGGCCCTGGCTCTGCTCCCAACCATCTTTCATGATGTCAGTGGAGTTGATTTTGTTTTAACCAATATGTCTACCATGTTTTCCTGCACGGACTTAGCAGCATGCCTAATCTCACCAGTGGTAGAAACCCCTCCTTGGGCATCACTAATGGAGCTGCCAGTGAGATATAGCTCCTTCATTGGACTTGTTCTCCGCTTATTCAAAGCTGCTCTCCCCGGGAACTTGGTGAATCTGCCCTGGGTGCCGGACTCCACGTATTACTTCATGAAAATCCACCTGCCCACTCACATCTGGTTCCCTGGACCTAGTGCCTCTGGCTCCCCTGAGAGTGAATTTATTTCCCATAAGTTTGGTGCCTGAGAAGTAAGTGGTACCCTCGGTGCCCTTCTTACTTGGGAATCAGAGCCCCGTGGACAATTCATCAATGAATCCAATCATTGCCTTTCCCATGACACTCATTTATCCTCATGGAAATGGAGCCTGTCAACCTTCTAACTGGTTGGCACGCACCTGCCTATACACACCTGATTTCACAGCATGAAGGCAGCTTACGTCCTTGCACAAGGACCCTGAGTAAAATAGTATGGAGAGTATATCCATATAGACTCATCTAGTTATGATCATTAATTATGGCATTGATAAACTTTGGAAATGCGCTCACAGGTTCTGGGGCAACAGTTGTCATGTACAGTTTCTACCCTAGAAGTAATTAATTTTATAGATATTCAAGTGGGTGACTGTCAATTTTCTATACACATGCCCAATGGCATGTGTGACACAGCTTTGAAACTAAGTTTTGTGTTCACCTAGTGCTGCAGAACAAGAGAGGAAGTGAGCCACTTCCATCTGTCTTCACTCACGGCTCTCATCTTCTGGGTCTTTTCACCTTATCTTATCTCTTCTTGCACCCCTGTATATACTGAATACAAAATTCTGTGCTTCTTAGGAAGTTCCTAACATAATTGTTTGACTATGTGATATTATAAAGCAAATGTAGGTATATTTTCTAATGCAAGACGTCACCAAAAGCATGCAAATACAACACGCGAGGGAAAAGGGCACGTCCTTCGGTGCACACCTACAGCTCCCACCTGTGGGTGTACGCATGAAGGTTAAGCATTGCTGTTCCCACCCTTCCACAAAACATATTAAGCCTCTTTGTGAGGAGCCGCAAAGAGCAGGACAGCAGAGGGCCGAAACGAGCTTCCGGGTCAGCACCACCCCAAGCCAGCTCCCAGCGCCCCATTTCCATTTTGAAATGCAGCAGGCTTTCTTGAGTCTCCCTTTCACCGGACAAGCACTACTATCTGTCGCCCCACTAATCAGCTATGTGTGGTCAGTGATCAAAGTGCTATTTGCTCTCTAAACTTGCTAATAGTTCAGGCATAATTTGGAGAGACAAGCAGAGTCAGCAGCCAAATATAAGGCAGCGGGCTCTGGTCAGGACATCCAGAAACCCAAGTGGTTTTACGTCTTTAGTCACAATTACTGAGTACTCTTTCCCTGACAGAAGGGGTTAGGAACGAACACACACACACACACACACACACACACACAATCTAAAAGGGTTCTCATCACAAAGTATGCTGTTCTCATAGTGTAGGAATTGAATTTGTTTCCAGAACATAGGAGATATTTAATTGCTGTGATTGCAAGAGGATACAGTTGATCCTTGAACAGCACATGGTTAGGGAGACGGAGCTCCAAGCAACTGAAAGTCCACATGTGCCTTCTGACTCCCCCAGAACCTCAGTCATCCCTCAGTGTCTGCAGAGGATTGGTTCCAGGACCCCCTCCCCCCCACATACCAAACCCCGCAGATGCTCAAGCCCCTTATAGATGTAGGACAATGCACACAATCAGCCCTCCAGGTCCATGGACTCCCAACCGCCATGCTATACACCTAAAATTAATATGAAATAATATTGAATGTCAATTGTAATTGAAAAATTAAAAAAGGGGAGGAAGGTGGAGGGGAATAAAAGGTCCACATTTCCAGGTATAAAACAAGTAAGTCATGGGGATGTAATGTACAGCATAGGGAATATAGTCAATAATATTGTGATAGCGTGGTACCGTGTCAGATGGTTGCTGGACTTGTCATGGTGATCACTTCTTTATATAAATGTTGAATAACTATGGTGTAGGCCTGAAAGTAATATGATATTGTATGTTAGCTGTATTTTAATAAAACTCCTTAAAAATAAGAATAGTGTGTATAATGTGATCCCATTTGAGTTTAAAAATTCATATGTAAACTGGTAGTAAGTTTTTATTAAACATTGTGTTCTGTTAAGAAAATAAAATAAAATACTGTTTATGATTCATGGCTGGTGGAACCCATGGATGTGAAACCTGGGGCTACAGAAAGCTGACTGTATATTTATTGAAAAAAATCCATATATAAGTGGATACATGCAGTTCAAATATGTGTTGTTCAAGGATCAACTGTATTTTATAAAGTGCAATTTTTAGTTTCTCATATTCTTTTCTTGGGAGGAGAAAAGCTGCTGCTGACATATTATATCCAAACTAACATTTATTGCCACTTTTTTCTTTTACATTCTATACACTTTTGCACACATTTACTATTTCCCCAAAGTAGGAAGGATAAGATACCACAATTCATTTGACAGATAAATCAATTTAGGCCCAGATGTGGTAGGTGATGAATAAAATAGTTGTTTGGTAGCAAACGTCGTGCGCAGCTTGACAAAAGCACTTACTGGCAAGGTTGCGGAGCAGCAAGAACTCTCAGTCACCGTTGGGAAAGGAAATACTACAGCCGCTTTGGAAGACAGTTCAGCAATTATTATAAAGCTAAACATAGTCTTGCCATATATCCCAACAATCATGTTTCTAGGTATTTATTCAATTGATCTGAAAATTTATGTCCACACAAAAATCTTCATGTGAATGCTTATAGCAACTGTATTTATAATGGCCAAATCCTGGAAGCAACAAAAAGTATTTTGATAGATGAACGGATAAACTACGGCACATCCATATTGTGTAATAGTATTCAGTGATAAAAATAAAAGCTATGAAGCAAAAAAACCCAAATAACAACAACAACAAAAACCATGAATGAATAGTAAATGCATATTGCTAAGAGAAAGAAGCCTGTCTGAAAAGGAATCAATACTATATGATTCCAAATATATGACATTCTGGAGAAGGCGAAATGATTGCCAGGGACATGTGGGGAGGGGAGGAGGTTGAATGGGTCATGCACAGAAGATTTTCAGGGTGGTGAAATTATACAGTATCTATAGTGGTAGATATATGCCATCATGCATTTTTCAAAACCCATAGAACTTCATAGCAAAAGAGTGAATGAATTAGTGTATGAAAAAAAATTTAAATCCCTTAAGGAGGTCAGAAATCCCAGATATAATATGGAAAGCCAAAATAATCTAACTGTATTGCAAATTTTTGAAACAACCTCACAGAAGGATGTGGGGGGAGAGGTTCTTTCAAGTAACTTTGAAAAGGAGCAGAGTAATAACACTAAATGCATAAATAACTACCTAAGCACTGTACTCTAGTTGATAAAGTTACTTCCCACAGGGCTATGGTCTAACAATTGTGATATACTATACATGTGTCTCTGAAAAGAACAGTTAAGTAAATGAAAGGCAGATGGTGGGAACCAGTTTTCCAACTGTTGAAGTGGGAGGTTACAGATACACAAGGGAAAATGCCTAGAATGATCCGTGAGTAATGGATTGGAGTGAAAGGCATTTGTATGAACTCATGTTTAGCTGAATATAGATACAGATTGTTGCATATAGAAATAGTCATAGATATATGTAGACACACAAATACATGTGCATGAACGTTCACGCACACTCACACACGTTTGTGCACACAGGGCTAGAAGCAGTGACACTCAAATAGCATTGAGCACACCTAGCATTCAGACCTTGGTTTCTAACACCATTGTCCAATGAAAGGAACCAGCGTTCTTTGGAGAAATGACTGATTCTAGGGATGAGACAGGAACTATGTAAGATGAGCTTTGAGCATCTTATAATGACAGAAATGATTAAGAAAAAGAACTAACAACAGCAATGCTGGGAGTATGTCAAAGGGACAGAAGAGCCAGTTGAAAGAGATCTCAAAGGCCAAAGCTGGAATAACTGAAGTAACAAAATAAATAAGATAGCACTGGATTGAAACCCAAAGTATGAAATAAATGTTTATAAGTCCATATTGATATAAATGAATGGATAAATCAATGAATGCATACATGGGAAAGAAGAGACACATCTCCCATGCATGCAGAACAATTTCAAATCATTTATATAGGTAATCTGCCCTCAAGGAGGTAGAGCATAAGTCTCTACTCCTTAAATGTGGGCAGCACATAGTGACTTCCAGTTGAATAATCTGACGAATGCTACCTGGGTCTGGTAATTAACGTGACTATTAACAGTGATAAGTCGTTTGACAATATGTGTCCTTGATATCATGTGATGTGAATGGCGCTTGACCTCTATAGTCTTCCTCCCTAAAACGCATAACTCCAGTCTAATCATGAGAAAAGCATTAGAAAAATCTCAATGGAGAGGCATTCTACAAAACATCCGACCAGTACTCCTGAAAACTGTCAAGATCACCGGAAACAAGGCAAGACTGACAAACTGTAGAAGCCAAGAGGAGCCAAAGGACAAGTGACAACTAAATGTAATGGGGCAGCCTAGATGGCATCCTGGAATAGGAAAAGGCAATTACATCAAAGCTAAAGAAGTCTGAATAAATTATGGACTTGAGGTCTTAATCATGTATTCATATTGATGCGTTCATTGTGGCAAATGCATCCTACTGACATTAGATGCTAATATGGGAATTGAGTATGGGGTATATGGATACTCTCTGTACTAACTTCATAATTTTTCTCTAAACCTAAAACTGTGAAATAAGTTTACTTAAAAATGTATATAGATTTCTTTTGGTGTCATAGGGCAGTGTCAGAAAAAAAAATCACCATTTTCTTGAATTGCTTTTAAGTGGGAAACTGAAATTGGGAGTGGGGGGAATGCTTGTTTCAAAAGAAACATGAGTAGACATTATGGAAACATCCCCACGGCAAAAGGAATGACAAAAGGAATGACATACAGTGAGTGAAACATGCACACACAGACTTGGAAACCAAATTAAAACATTGTGCGAAACAAAGCAACGTAGTGGTGGGAAGTGAAGCAGATCCCCTCCCAGTGCATGATGTCCCCAATACTCCATGGACTCCGGGACCTGCCAGCATTGCCAGGAGAGCAAATGACCGATAATTTCATTTACCACAGAGCATTGTGGCAAAATGCAAAGGGCCTAGGGAAGCACTATTTTTTTTTTTAGTTAAGTTTACCCACTCAAATTCTTCTCATTACGCATAGAAAAACTTGGATAATATTAATGCCATCACAAAAATTAGCATATTCAATTCTGATTAGGAGAGATTTGATGAATCTCTGCTTTCCCCATTTCTGTAACTATAAGAAAAAAAAAGAAAAACAGCAGTGCTTAAAAGTGACAACCCCAATTAGAGTAGAACTGTGTGTTCCTGTATGAATACATGTCATATTATTAATGCCCACCTTATTTCAGTGTTACTTTCAGGCCGAGATACTGAGGGGTTATCACCAAATGACATGATGCCGTCTTGCTCCCGGCAGCTCACTGTTGTGCACACTGCTTCTCAAACAAAGCCAGAATCCCAGTCAGGGCATCACTAAATGTATGTGAGTTTGGGAGAACACGATTTAATCCCACAAACCTATTACAAAGTACGTTATGCAATCATGAAGACTGATCCATCCATGAATTCAGTTCAGCTTGGCAAACAGAAACGCGAGTCTTTCAAGAACTGTTCCTAAGATGTCTGGATAAGCCACTGCTTCCATCTGAGCCGGACTGCCAATGTTTCCTGCAACATGACCTGTCACATGCTAGAGAGACAGTAAATGTCCTGGAGATGGGGTGGCAGAAATCTTGGGGTCTGGCCCTGGCCCTGCTACAACGTAGGCTATATGGACATCAGAATCTTCCACTGCAAAATAAGGGGGTTGGTCTAGACAGACCATCAGTGCTCACAAATGTCACCGCCTAAGAGGGACACTTATTCCCAGGGTCTTAGAACTTTTTGCTGAAGGGACTCCTTAGAAAGTCCTTGGATTTTACCTGAAATTACATGTACTGTATATACCCTTCATAATTTGTATGCATATTTTTAATATAAAAATATCTTAAGTTATGATAAACTAAAATTCAAAAGGCCTTTCAAAGTGAGAGGCAATGGCCATTTATTTGAGATCAAAAGAAAAGCTATTCGAATACACTGATTCAGGCAGAAACAACCCAAATAGTGATCCGATTGGGAGACAAAGGCAAAGGCTATTTATGAGAAAGGGAGGAACAGTTACATCAACGGAAGGAAGGTGTTTCTATTGGTGCAGATAACACGACACAGTGATGTTAATTCTAAACAACGTTTTTCGGTCCGGTCGTCATCAGTCCAGTAGTCATAATATCTGCTTTCTTGTTACCTTTGCAAATAATTCTTTGGGACACAGTATTGCTTTAGGCCCAGTTCATAGGTTATTTTGTCCCGTTTTAACATTCCTAAGATTCAAGGCATAAGACATGCCAGGCAATTCCCATGGTGTGGCGCGTCTAGTTCCTTTTGAAAGTGGCTCCATTTGTTTTGACAATTGGGTACTATTAATTTACCATCACTAAGTTGCTATTTTCCTTCTACATGACAGAATAAAATTGATACTCATGGAAGATCCATGCCATCGACTCTCATTATATCCTAGTCCAGCTTATGAGTCAGCAGGACCCAGGTCTCCTCTAGCTCTGAATTCCACGCCTCTATAAGAAATTTCAATGCTCATTAATTCTATATTAATTCTGAATCCAGCGCTTTATTACATTCTGAAAACACAGAGTATTCAGACTTGCAAATCACACTGCACCCAAGGACAGCTGACGATGTCTCATCCTCCACCATCAGAGGAAGAGGTTAGTCCAAGTCTCACAGCCTCTAACCCCACTCACCTCCTTTGAATGCAAACCAATGGAACTTTAAATAAACTGGTGGCAATGGTCAAAAGCATTTCCAGTGTGATGGTTTAAATGGAACCAACCAATTTATTTGAATCAGGTACAAGTTTGAATATTTAATAAATATTGAAGGGTTAGAGAGCTAAAGATCCCACTGTGTTCATTCAAAATACCCCACACAATCTTATTTAGACACAACATTAAATTTCAGAATTTATTATCCTGATTAAAAAGCAGCAGTAAAAGGAGGGAGGTCCAAGATGGCGGGTTAGGTAAACGCTGTGCCTACAGCATCCCAGGATGACACCGAAATTACAAAGAAATTATGGGACAATCAACCTCCAGAACCATCTGAAGACCAGCTGAACAGAACCCCTGTAACTAAGGATGTAAAGACGCCGCATTAAGACTGGTAGGAGGGGTGGAGACAGGAAACAAGCTGACCCCAAACCCACAGGTAGTGGTTGAAAACCGGGAGGGACACCTCAGTGGCAGAGGATCCCCCCCTGAAGAGGGAGGGGTCCTGGCCCCACACTGGGCTCCCCAGCCCAGCGGTCCTGTGCCAGGAACAGGAGTTCTCACAACATCCGGCAGTGAAAATCAGTGAGGATTCTGTTTGTCCTAGTGAGATGGAAGGTGGTGGAAACCCAGACGCCCTCTTAACGGGACCGCACGCAGACTCACTCGCTTGCACTCACCTGGTCTCAGGTGGAGGGACGGCAATTCAAGAGGCACCAGAAATACACTGGGAAAGACTGAGCTGTGTGGCTTTGGAGCAAAGGCTGGAGGGACAGAAGCCACTGCCCCAGGGTGGAGCCTGCTTCACGTATAGCCTACAGGAGGGCACCATCTTCTCTGTGTTGAACCCTCCCCCACAGGGCCAAATCTGAGACCTCATTGGTCTGGTAAACTTTGCACATGCGCACCGCCTCGGTGATGCCCTGGGGCCTCATCCTGCACAGCTGGTACTTCATTGCCCCAGGTGCTTTCGGCTACTGAGTGGCTGGCCTGCCCCACAAGCTGTGGAAGCTTTTCACTGTGTTGGATGGCCTGCAGTGGCCTGGAGAACTTTCAGAGGTGACAGGCAGCCACAACTTGAGCTGCAGCCTCTCTGGACAGGTCTTGGGGAAATGCAGGCCTGAGGTGAGCAGTGGCTGGCCAAGGTGTCCTTAGGGCATCTTGCAAAGTGGTCACAGGCCTGGCACAGGTGCAAGAACTGAAACTTCATTAACTTTGTGAAAACCACCACGCACACCCCATGATGCCAGTGTTTTGCAGTTTTCCACACAGAGGTCTTTAGTTAGATTTATTTTAGGCATCTGATATTTTATAGTGCTGGATGCATAGATTTTTTTTTATTTCTCTCTCATAATTTATTTTACTCTTCCCATTATGTAAAACATTCAACCTGTTTCAGAATATTCATTTTGTGATGAATGCTATGATGAACATTTTACAGTTGTGGGTTGTAGAGAAAATATATTTATGTTTTGCACTGTTAGAGGTCTCTGGACAAATTTTACTAAAACTTGGGACCTCGGCTAAAAGCAAGCCTGGGAGGAAATTTATGAATCATTAAATTACAGAACACTCTAGAGATATTTATCTCCCTGAGGTATGTGCGTGCATTCCAAGGGCGGGTGAGACTTCCCTGAACACTGGCTTATCTTCTCCTATTTATTTTCACTCCACAAAATTAGAGTAAGAAGTCAGGATCCTCCCCATTAAGCTTCCAAGGAGCTTCTCCCGGATGAGGAGGAGAAACGGCTCTCCTATGTCGGCACTAACTCAGGGCTCTCACGAGCTGTGGGGATAGGTAACAGCTGATGAATAATAAGAGAAACAAGGAGGAGGAAGCGGAGAAAGAGGAGATAAAGAAGACTGGAAGGGCCGACTGCTTGGGATGTTCATCATCCAGTAAAGAAAGAGTAAATCCTCAGGCACGAATGACTTACTACATTAAAAAAACCCAGTGACTATGAATAAATAGCAGTACAGTTTTACAGTCCACAGAATAATAATAATAATAATCCAG
This sequence comes from Rhinolophus sinicus, assembly GCF_036562045.2. NCBI lineage: Eukaryota > Metazoa > Chordata > Mammalia > Chiroptera > Rhinolophidae > Rhinolophus > Rhinolophus sinicus. Next base: position 5,021,227 of record NC_133754.1, on the reverse strand, counting down.
AGAATAATGTAGGAAGCTACCTGCCTCCCAAACCTTTCCATTTCAGCCCAGGTGTGTGCCTGTCTGTACCAAGGACACACATCTAACCCATTTATAATCTGAGGTGGGGTCTGTCCTGGGCAGCAAGTGTACAGGTATGTGTACCTCAAAGCTCTATTCCTTGGTACTGACTCGTGTCTATTCCCCCAGTGCCTTTGCTTTTGTTCTCAGTCCTATGTTCCCAAACTATTTCTTACTGCCTTTAGGTCTTCTGGATGCTAAAACATGGAATAGATCTACAGTTCCTGTCTAGCATTCACAGCTTTTCTGGGCTCAGTTTCCTTCTAGCCAAACCTTCAATCCTGACCTATACAGCTTTTCTTTTCTTTTTTTTTTTTTAATTCCCTAGGGGTAGAGGAGAGACTTTATCTTCCTTTTCTCATGGGAACCCAGCAACTCTTCATATAATAACAGCTTCCCCAGTATATGCAGTATATATATTGTGTGTGTGTGTGTGTGTGTGTGTGTGTGTGTGTGTGTGCATCTGCTGGCACAATTACGAAAGCGTGGCTATATGGTCGCTTCCACTTTCGTAGATATTACATATCCAGTTGATGTCTTCAGTACCTGTTGTGAGTCACTCTTAATAGTTTAAGTACTCAGGCAATGTCATCAACAAGCTTCATTTACTGTCACTGAGTCACAACTCTGGTGGCTTCATTCTTGAACGGTGAACACTTGCAAAGGCTGTGAGGAATCCAAGCATTTTTCAAAGAATAAAGAGAAAAAAACTATGTAGAACTGTGCCAACATAGAGTACTCTGAAATCCAAGGCTGGACCACAGTATTTACTAAATGTCTGCTGGGCATTGTCCTAGAGGCATGGGATAAATAGTGTACAAGACAGAGAGACAAAACAGAGAGACATTTTTCTCAAGGAAAGTAGTCTGGTAGGGGAAGAAAGTCCTCAATGAAATAATCCCACATACAGACACAGAAAGTCAAATAACCACAAACGGTACCAAGACAAAGTGCTGTCATAGGAATGTAGCCCCCTGCATGCATATTCCCATAGCCTTTCAGAATACATGGAAATGGTGTGTGTACATTTGTGTAGACATGGATGAGCATGCATGTCCATTTAAGTTACTGTTGGGCTCGATGTGAGCGTAGAGAAATACATAATCCAAGGACTCTCTAAGAGATAAAACACGGGGGTCTGGCTTCTCCCTTTGTTACTTCTTTGGGTGCTTCTCAGGAGTGTGAATAGAAATGCGAGACCCAAAACCTAATTCAACATTGCTTTGCTCGGGCCTAGCATGAGCTTGCAACGATAGTACATTTAGGATTAGAAGGCATGAGATGCTTGTGTACTCAATCAACATAGATGTCACAGTGCACAGGCAATTGTAACGTTATTGTGAAGAAAGTTCATAATAAAAGGACTTCTCGAAACAGGTACATTGCTAAGTCCTGGGGATGTAGTATACAGCCTGGTGACTTAGTAATATTTTATCGCATATTTGAAAGTTGCTGAGAGAGTAGATCTTAAAGTTTCTTATCATTAGAAAAACAAATTGTAACCATGGATGTTGACTGATGTTAATGAGACTGACTGGGGTGATCGTACACAAATATCGAACCATCATGTTGTATACCCGAAACTAATATAGTGTTATGTCAATTAGAACTCAATTAAGAAAAAGACAAAATGAAACAAAAAGCTACATTTTCTAAACGTCTTGCCATTGAGCCAAGTTTGTTGGATTCAATTAAGTGAACTGAGTCAAGTGCTGCACGCAAGGCCTGTTCTCAACACTGTGAGCCAACGTAGAGCTTTGCAATTCGCTCTCTGTCCTAAAGGAGCAATGATTGGAAACAGAACTGGTATCAGAGCCAATTGTTATGAAGCACAATCCAACCCTGCCAGGTTGTCTTAATAAATGTGTTTATCCAGTTTGTAATGGGGCCAGATGGAATGGGATTGCTTTATAGCATCATGACACAATGGAAAATACAATTTCACAGTGAGTTAATAATAAATGGGTCCGGGCTAAGCAAAAGCACAGTCAGTGTTTAAGACTCATTGAGTGGACGATTTGACTGTGCCACTGAGTCCTGCATGCCCGCACTCTCTCAAAATGAAATGGACATGAAAGCCTGTGCTTTCGCTGTCTGATCTACTTTTCTGGGAAAGGCACATCGAGTGTGTATGACTACTTGTGTTACTTTATTGCTTTACTCTTTGGAGAGTGATAACATTATTCATTTTTAATATTTTTTATCAAACAGAAACTCGGGCTTAGTAATAACCTGGAAGTACCCAGAGACTAGTTTACGCATGCACAAAACGGCCCTCCCTAAATCAGGGCACCTGAGTTTGTCACCACGGGCTCCATGCTCCAGACACAGGAGCCTCAAGGGACTGTAATTACGATTGAAATTTTACTGAACACCTGTTTCGCACATTTTAATTATACAAGTGAAATTTTACACCTTTGTACCCAAACACACACATACTGGTTTAGTTGGTCCAAGGCCGTGCCTTCATAGGGACAGCTCTGTGGACCTGCTGATTTGAAACCAGTCAGAATTGCAAGGATACAAACTCACAAGGAGGACCTCTGCTGGGCGGACTCTCTGGAAGCCGAGAGTTTGGAGAGCGGAGTCATTTTTTAGGGAGTGCCCTTGGTGACCACACCTGTGGAAAAGGGGGGAAAGAGGCAGGTTGGGTGCAGGGAGATGTCGAGCTGCAATGTCATCCAAACGGGCCTGAGGTGACCCCACAGGGTGCTCTGGCAGTAACACAGCCCATCACGGTTACTTTGAGTCAGGCTGAACTGGCCAAGCCTTTATACACCCATCTTCATTAGCCACCTGGAAAAATGGTTTGACCTTGGGCAGGGGTCTGTCTGCAGCCAGGTGAGGCAATCCCTGAAGAGCTTGCAAGGGGAGGACTCTCAGCAGACGGCCTAACCAACAGGTCGGGGAACAAGCCCTCTTTGGAATGGGCGGGGGCAATGGGAAAGTGTCTCCACTAGAGACCCTGAGGACTTTCTCACAGATTTAGCAGCACTTCCAGCTGACACTGAACAGTTCAAAGCTCTCCACGCCGTTTTCCTTAAGCTGTCCTCAGCAGGCCTGGGGCTGGATGACGTGCCTGGTGTACAGCATGGCAAGGCTTCAGCTTTCTCCAGAGCATATTCTTTCCCAGTCTCTTCTCCAAATCCTCTCACAGACCCTTCTTATACCTCTGGTCTGACTGAGATGGTCAGCAGGAAGAGGCCCGGAAGCCATTTTCGTTGTGTATCTGAATATAGAGGCGGCCTGTCTTACTCTGACTTGGGTATCCTGGTACTCACCCTGTGATGCCTGGGCATCCCCTGAAGTAGGCAGAGCCAGGACACTTTCCTGTACACCACAGTGGGCAAAGCTGCCAGCGGAGCCTGGTGGTCAGGGCGGGGCTGCTGCACAAGCCGAGAGCCTCCATGTGGCTTCCTCTTCTACCACCTCGGGTCTGAGCATGGAAGTTCTTTGCTTCCATGTAAGCCAAATATCCCCTAAAGAAGAATCCAACTAAAGTATCATAAATTGTCAAAGAAATTCATTGTTTTTTTCCAAATGGAATTATTTTTTAAGATTTGTAGAGCTCAAAGGGAGTTGATAGATCATCTAATTATACATCTTTATAAATGAGGATGCTTCTCTCCCAAGAGGCTTGGATCGCTGTTCATTTATTCAACAGTATTTATTTGATGTCTACTCTTTGCCAGGTATTACCAAAATGCTTGTGTTATCGCAGCTAATTAGGCAATCTGCCCCTCATGGGATTTATTTGCTAGTGAAGTCGATAGTCACATAACTAGGCCATTGGAATACATCGAGATCAGAACGTTCTTTTCTGAACTTAGCCTAAGAGCCTGGGATCCTTACTAACCCCCAGTCAACTTGCTGTGATGATTAGGAAGGTGTTTTAGAACTGGGTGAGGCCTTTGAAACTCAGGGCTTACTGTTTACGAAGATTTGGAGGTATTCAACTCAACTGCGGTCTACTTGTTAATTGCCTTTCAGAGGTGAGTTACATGGAAGAAAGAATTATAATCTACACACAGTGATTTACAACTATTGAGAGCCAGTGTAATTTTACTGTAAACTTTAAAATAAGAAGTCTTTATAAATGTCTGTTTCGATCATAACAGGGCATGTCACCTAGAAAACTTCCTAATTCCTTTTGACCTTTAGAAATATCTATAGCAGGATGCTAAATTTATAGACTACTGTCCACCCTTCTCTTGGCAAATAAAAAGAGCTATGCAAATGTTAAGAGGGGATCGTTTCTGAAACATTTTGGAAAAAAAAAAGTATATGCAAAAAGAGGTTACCTCTTAGAAATTTTGAAGAGAGGTCCCAAAATGTGGAGGCCAACCAATTATCTCTAAGTTAGGAATTCTGACAACTCCTAGCTTCAAGCCAGCAATTCTTTTTTATGTGTTTGAATTTTCCAGTTAAAAACAATTCACCTTCATTTCAGGATTTAAAATCACTCAGTTGAATGCCACATTGCAGCCACCATCACAGAGAAAACTTTAAACCTCTATCGCTATATTGAAAAAAATGGTAGTATAGATGAAGTGGTTATCTGAGATTATGAAGACATTTTCTATGTAAGATACATTTTGAACTTTTTGGAAAAGACAAATAATCAGATTTCTGCAAAACGCCATTATTTATTAAGGCATTTGGGAAGGACTTTGTTAAAATCTTCTATTTCCCTCAGTGCTGTTAACACTAATTGAAAGTCGTTTCAGCAAAGTGCTTGATTATGTGTGAGACAAACACCTATAAATAACACTTTATAAATAAACTGTAAAAATGTGATATTTTCCAGAGGCAGTAATGTCTCATTAAGTGGGTAACAAAATTTTCAAAGTCTTTAAAATATAAATTTATAACATCAGCAGATTTATTAATTTAATCAGCAGATGGAAATCTCTCCTTGGGGTGCATGGACAAAAATAAAAAGAGGCAAAGGAATAAAGGAAGTGTTAAACAAAATTCAACCAAGTAAAATTTGAAGGTCTAATTGGCTCTAGATGATTCATGAATCAGACAGCCTTCCATCCAGCAACTAAAAGGGTGCTCTGAGAGTTGTACAAAATGGAAGGTTTTTTATAGGAAAAAGGGTGGAGCAAGGGAGTTAATTAACAAAAGAGAAGAAAGCATTATTTTGGGGGCCAGAGCATCCTTGGGGTGGGGGGGGGAAGAGAAGGGGAAGTTCATCACGTAGATTGCCTCTTCTTTCTATGGAAGATGGAGAGACCTACCTGACCGATTGCCTTACTGGTGCTTGACCAGAAAATTCCAGACTCGTTGTTAATTAAGATTATCTTTTTGGAAGAGGTTAAAACTGGAAGTAGATCAGATATTAAATCTAGGTTTGGTATCATGGGCTTTCAGCATGTATGATACCATTTTAGGCCTGTGGTTTTTCTAACAGAAGTGTTGGTTAACGGTATCTCTTTGGGGAGTTTGTTTCATGACATAAGTTACTGTTTTCTATACCACTGTTGCCAAATGTTTAATGCCTTTGCACCTCTCTGTTTCCACTTTAATCATCCCCTTTAAAAAAATTAGAGGAATGAGGTAAAAAGATGTTGGGCAAGGTTAGTGGTAGTGTGAAGTCAAGAGTCCACTTTGTACTGAATGGCTGAAGATGAACATAAAAATGCAAAGGAAGTTCATGGCTGTGTAGACGGTGTAATTAAATGTACCTGATGTTATTAACAGAACCACTGCACTGAACGGATTATCATTCCCGGGGACTGAGCTGAGCCTACATGCTAAGGGCCCCAAGGCAGGGGAGACGTGCTCCTGTGAGGGGAGGGCAGTGTGGTTTTCCTGTCTCCCACACTTCACACCTCAACTGCCTCTGCTGAGCTTAGCAGTAAAAGTCCTTACCTATTTATAAGTATACTTTGCACTTCTATTTTCGTCCGAGGATCCTAAATAACCTTCTGGGGAAAGAGGCATGGTTAATTCCACTTTACACGATTGGGTCAAGGTCTTACCAGAAGCCATCATTTTCTCCCGCACATTTCCAAGTTAAATTTTTCTGCGCAGAGAGATACATGTTGGAGAGAATTTTTCTTTAATGAGAATTCTGAGAATGAGTGTCCAGAATCTCTTGCCTGCTTTTTCCCTGTTGAAGTTAAATTGATTCAATAGGACGAATATAAATAGTGTACAGTTCGGTCAACTGAACTCTGTCTGAAATAGACTTTTTAATTGATTCCCTGCATTGGATGTTGAATAAAATAGAGTATTCTGGGCTGGCTGGACACAACCTGTACCAAATTCATGAAATTTGGTGGTGGTTCCTCTTTCTTTTTCAAAAGAGACTTATTTCAACTGGCCAGCAAGGGGAAAACTAAATATATAAACGCAAAACAATCCAGATTTGCTCCTTTCAACAGATTGTTTCAATGACTCTGACAGTCTGAAAGTATATCCGTATATTTGAAGACGGGCGCCAGAATGTGTGACTTACTTTCCCTGCTGTGATGAGAGCTGATCTAAATGGAGTGCTCTCGGTCTGCTCAAGGTCACTGACACGCTCTGTGGGGTGGGGAGGACGGCGCAGGGGGGTTCAGGAGGAGCTGACGATGACAAGAAGGTGAAACGAAAAAGAGGCTTTAGAGCCACCGAAAGGTCTGGCTTGCTCTATTAATGAAAGAAGATTATCACAGACAATAAATAATATTTAGTAATATTTTAGTAAAAAGGTGATTTTAAACCTATTTAATTATTCATAAAATAGCTGAAAATATGATTAAACAGACTGGGATAATAATACATTATTTTATATAATTTATTTAATATTAATTTATGAAGATGGATATATATGGCATCTCAAATAAAGACGTGTCAATTGCAGACACAGAGATTTCTTTATTCACTTTTGGGTGATTCAAGGTTTGAAAATAGAGAGCTATAGAAACAAAGAATAGAAGACTTTTATCACCGTCTAAATTTAGGGCTTTGGATGATAAGGGCTCTATGTGTCACAGCACAATACAATTTCCCCTGCAAAATGCTAAAGTTAAATCGCCATTTATTTGAGGTCTCTGAGATAGAGTGTTTCATTTTAATTTTGTTTTATTTGATCTATTTCCTGGCAGCAGACTTGGTCATCCAGGGGAACAATATAAAAACTACCTCTGTATTATGATAGAAAAACTGTGAACAGCTGTGCCTGGGCAAACTGATCTTATCCCCCAAGCTTATTGGGCAGGTATTTGCACCAGTGCATCTACTATGGCCCAACAAGAAGGCTCCAGTTTAAAATGTGTAAACGTCATCTTACAAAAGACTGGGCCTTCACTCACTAGCACTTTAGGAGAAATTATCTTCTGGAGTTAAGATGCTGGTTTCTTGGTGGTGGGCTGGGAATAGAAAACAGTTGAAGGTGACTAGGAGGCAACGAAGGGCCCCCACTGAAGAAAAATCCAGATTTCCATTGATTTATTTGCTAGGGTCAGGCCTGCAAGGGAAGAAGCTGGAGTTTAAAAGCTGCTCTTCTGATCCAGGCGCATCCTCAGCTACAGCAGACAAAAGGTGAAGGTGGGAAAAGGAAGGGACAAAGGAAGTGGGAAGGTGCGTGGGCAAACCAGACATGCTGGACTTGCGAGGTGCTACAAATCAGAAATAGTGTGAGTGGCTTGTTGGAGCTGAAGTTTCCTCTCTGATTTTGGAGAGGAGAACTGTTTAGGAGAAGTCAGAGCATTTCCTCATTTAAAGATGATGTAACAGTTGCTAACTCTAAGATACTGCTGAGAAAATAATGATGCTTATTTGCCTTAGAACCAACCAAAGTGAGGTTGAATATTCCAGCAATAAGATCCCACACTGCTTTAAGTATGTTACACTTCCTGCATTCTTTTAAATTGCATTTCACACAAGTTTAAGCACAAATGCAATTGAATATATTGTCGTCTGTTTAGAGCTCACTATTTTTCTGACTCCTCATCAAACAGCAAGGTTAATGAATGTTCGCAAAGCAACTGCATTATATAGTAGGAAGATCCCTGCACTTAAAACTAGAAGAGTGAGGCTTGGGTGATTGCCACTGATTAGCTTTGTAACGCTTTGTAATTCATATGAGCTCTCTGAGTCATCCACAATATGGGGATAATCAAATAATATGTATGAGAGTACAGATGGTCCCTGACTTACGATGGTTTGACTATGATTTTTCAACTTTACAATGGTGCAAAAGCGATACACATTCAGTAGAAATCATAATTTGAATTTTGACCTTTTCCTGGGCTAGCAGTATGCCGTATGACACTCTCTCATGATGCTGGGCAGTGGCACTGGTGACAGCTCCCAGTCAGCCCCGTGGTCGCGAGGGTAAACAACCAATAATCTACAGTGTACTGTGGTGCTAGAGTTTTTGGGATTTTGTGTTTTTGCATCCCATCATGTCTACAAAATGTCCATCTGTGTCTCTTGCTTCTGGTGAGGAGATAAGGAAGGCAACTATGTACTCTTTTATAAACTATAAAGCATTAAATACTTTTTAGCCACATCAAGATTTTTAAAATTAACATTAAATTGGACTTGGCATTAAGTGGAACATTTAATAAATGAAATATACGTTACAAAAGTTGGGCTTTCCCAAGTTATAGGGTAGTCTAAGATAGAAAGGGGAAAGTCAGTCACTGACTGCCTTTAAATTACACTCGTTCCTAGACTGTGGGGTGACACGGGGAACGTTGCGAAGCCTGCCAGTTGTCCAAGAACAATAGCATCCCCACTCTCAAAAAAACTAACTCTTTAGAAAGGAAAATGTCAACACATGGAATCATTTGTTGGTGTCTTTGAGGGAGCATTTCCCCCCTATATCCTATTGTGAAGAAATGGAGTAATAAAAGATAAAGCAGACGGGAAATCAAAGTATCACTTTTATAACTGAAGTGAAAGTGGGGGAACAAGCTTGGATAGAGGACCTCATATGTCTGCTGGCCCATTCTCAGAATTAGAAACTTAAACCTACTCAATCAAAAGAGTAGTTCCCTGGGGTAGTCTTTAAACTTGACCAATAGAACTTACCACTACACCACTGCCACCTTGGGGTGAAACGAATGAAAGGCAGAGACAGGCCTGGAATCACAGTTACGTTTTCTTCACAGGATAAACAACATCAAGAGTAATAATAAAACATGCTTTGTAACATTTCCCATTTTGACCTATTCACTCTTTGGGCTTAACTCTCAATCTCCCACGGGGAGGAGCTCAGCAATCTCGCAGGACATTTCTGTTCTCATCTTTGGGCCATTTTCCCGTAACAACTGTCCCTTCACTAATAAAATTTATAGGACATACCTCCGTAATGAAACCCAACCACATGGCTGTACTATTTGCTGGGGCGGCCATAACAAAGTGCCACAGCTGCCGAACAACAAAAACTCATTGTCTCACAATTGTGGATGCTAGAAGTTTCAGATCACGTGTTAGCGGGCATGGTTTCTCTTCTTGACTTGCAGATGGTTGTCTTCTCTTTGTGTCTTCACATGGCTCTCCCAATGTACCTGTGTCCTAATCTTTTCTTCTTAGGATACCACTTAGAGTGGATTAGAGTCACCCTGATGACCTCATCAACTTAATCACCTTTTAAAAGGCCCTATTTCTAAATACAGTCACATTCAGAGGTCCTGGAAGTTAGGGCTTCATAACGTGAATTTTGGGAGGGACACAATTCAACTCATAACAATTGAGGTATCCCAGATTTTAATGTAAACGCCTCTTTCAGTTTCAAATTTCCAAAGAGAATTGAGTGTTAAATCCCATTGCAGGTTGAAGTCCAAAGATTCTGCAGTCCAAAATTAAATTTTCTTGCCCTGTAAACTTAGAAACGTAAAGCCCGAATTTCTTTTAAAAATACAACCAAGGACCCTTTCATGTCTTATTCTGCTCACTTCCCGCCTGTAGACTTCTCGGTGCCTCAGTAGAGTTGGGATTTACTGGGCAGCGGCAGCCTAGGTAGTCTCCACCTGGCATGTGTGCAATTTCTTCAGGGCCTCAGCAATTATAACACAAAGGTTCTCATGGCCTTCATTTTTCCATAAAGTCCACAGAATTAATGGGACATGCAATTTCATTGGATCCTGTGTCCACCGAATTCAGAAGACAAGCCAAATCACAGCCTCTAAAGCAGAAGACAATTATGTATTCAGGGTCCAGAACTTAGTATTGTCTGAGGTGATAGCAAACAGTCAGTGGAACCTGAGAGATAGAGGGAAAACAAATGCACCCTTGGTTTCAGCTTTGTTAGGATGCCAGCTTTGCAGAATCCACAACCTTGTCAATGTACACATTTTCAAACGTGTAGAGAATTTTTATAGAAAGTTTATTGGAGCCAAAAGAGGATATACTTGGAAGCAAGATCTCAACACTCTTACGCCATCCAACCCTCCTTCCAATGATCAAATTCATTAGCCTTCCAATACGTTTCTTCCAATCATTTTCATTTTCCTTTTTTTCTAAGCCATTTTCCTTATTTTGTTAATAATGCTTCTCCCACCCCTAGGCAACAAATGTAGACTCCTTGGTTTTCTTGTAAGAAACAACAACATTTATTTCTCACCATTTCTGTAGGTCAAGAATCAGGCACAGTTTAACTGGGTCTGTATCTTCAGTAATTCTCACAAGCCGCAGTCAAGGTGGTGGTCAGGGCTGCTGCCATCTCAAGGCTCAAGGTGGGGAGGATCCACTTTCAATCTCACTCAAGTAATTGTTGGTAAGAGCCAGATCTTTTTGGTTATTGGTTTATCACTGGTTGGTGGATGTTCCTTGTGTCATGGGCCTCTCCACAGGGCAGCTTCCCACCTGGCAGCTTACTTCATCAGAGGAAGCAAGCAGAAGAAGAGCCACAGAGTAAGAGGATGCGAACAAGACAGAAATCACCGTCTTTTGTAACCTCATCTTGGGAGTGACAGCCCATCATCTTTTCCACATTCTAGTCATTCAAAGCGAGTCTCCAGGGCCAGCCTACACTTGGGAGGGGATTGCACAGCAGCATGAATCCCAGGAGGCAGGGAGCATTGAGACCACCGAAGGTCTGTCTACTACCCATCTCCAAAATACCATTGCTGTATAGTGGTAATAATAGCGGGCATCCTGGACTGGTTCCTGATTTTCGTGTTTGGGCATTCAGAATATATGTTGTTTGTCTATTGTTTAGACATAAATATTGTTTCTCTATTCTCCCATCACGTAGAGTTTTTAAATTAAGAATTCTTGCTCTGTTTCATTAAATAAATGTTCAACACCTATTTTTCTAATTATAGGCTGTCTCCTTTCATTTTAATGAGATGAAGTAGGCTGACAGATTTCCTGATCATAAAAATAAGCCTTGTGTTCTTATTGGGTCATAGTGCATTAGTCTTTTGATGCACTGTTGGATTTTATTTGCCAATATTTTATTTATAATTTTCCACCTGTATTTAGTACAGATGATTATCTTTTCTAATGTACTATAATTATAAAATTTTGATACTAAACTTAAGCTGGATTTATGAAAGGAACCACTGAGTTTTCTACCTTTTCCTGAGGTTGAAACTAGCTTAAGAAATGATAGAATCATCTGTTTTTTTTTAACGGTTAGGTAAAATTCAGCTATGAGCCCCTCTGGTTCTAGCACATTTTTGTGGAAGTTGTTTAATCACCTTTTCATTGTCTTCTATAGCAATTGGTCTAATTCCATTTTTTATGTCTTAATTTTATTTGGGTATTTTATATTTTGTCAGGAATCTTCCATTTCTTTGACATGTTTGACATTTGTTGCTTTGGAGTTGCAGGTATTGTTTCCTAATTCTTCTCCCTCCGAATGATCACATTCCTACTCACTTTTCCATTTCTTCTATTGTGGTCACATTAGATGCCTAAGTCCTTTTTGGGAATAAAATGAGGACCAAATAGACACACATATACATAGATGTATAAATACAGTAATAAATTAATGGCAACGCGTGGCCCATAGCATTCAATTCCTCCCACTTGGCAGGGGCCACTGTAATTATTAAATGAATGAGTCACCTCCAACCTGCTGCCTTAGTCAGCTCTGGCTGCCATAACAAAATACCACAGACTGGGTGGCTTACACAACAGGAATGTATTCCTCACCATCTGGAGGCTGGGAAGTCCAAGCTCAAGATGCCGGCCAATTCAGTTTCCTGGAGAGGGCTGTCTTCCTGGCTGGCAGATGGCCACCTTCTTTCCGTGTCCTCACATGGCACAGAGAGCAAGCTCTCTGGAGTCTCTTCTTGTTAGGAAACTAATCCCATCATGAAAGCCCCACTCTCATGACCTCATCTAAATCGAATTACCTCCCCAAAGCACCTATCTCCAAAATTACATTATACTGGGGGTTAGAACTTCAACATATGAATTTGGGGGAGCACAATTTAGTCCATAGCATCTGCTATGGGAGCACCAAATACTCATGTTGTGGATTTAATTGTGTCGCCCAGTTAGATGTTTTCAAGTCCTAACCCCTGGTACTTGTGAATATGACCTATTTAGAAATAAGATCTTTACAGATGTAATCAAATTAAGATGAGACTACAGAAGATCAGGGTGGGCTGTACCCCAATAACTGATGACCTTGTAAGAAGAGGGAAATTTGGACATAGACACAGACTAGGAGAGAAAACCATGTGACCCTGGAGGCAGAGATTGGAGTGATGTGTCTACAGGACAAGGAATGCCAAAGATCTCTGGTAGCTGCCAGAACAAGGAAAGAGGCACAGAACAAATTATCTCTCAGAGCCTCCAGAAGCAAGCAATTCTGCCAACACCTTGATTTTGGACTTCTGGCCTCTGGAACTTGAAATAATAAATTTGTCTTGTTCTCAAGCACACAGTTTATGGCACTTTGATATGGCAGCCCTAGGAAATTAGTATACCTCACATCTATTGCCCTTGATAAACCATTTAGCTTAATTCTGACAGAAAGACCTTCCTTAAATATAATTCACATCATGTCACTACTTTGTTAAAAAATAAAAATGACCAATAACTCTCTCTTTCCTCCAGTTATCACGAATGCTAGTTTATCTTGTTTTCAAGATCCCAAACAAGCATATACATATTTTTTCATATTTTTCTCTTTCTAATCCGGTTGAACGCTCTACTGTCCAGAAACTTCATGATCTTATCTGCTTTCATGTTTTTTCCCTTCATGCAGTCTCTCCACCATCCTTCTATGTGAATCTCACACTTTGTTTAATGTCGAAATTAAATTGAAAATCAAGTTTCCATTCATTATGCCACTACTTCTTATCTCCTTCTCTTCTGAATGTATAGAAAAGTTGGAATATATATCACACAATTTTGCTCCTTACTCTATATCAGTTATTTTACCTCTGCTTAGCTTGAGGCCGACTCCATGAGCTGACCACCGTTTTACACTTCTGAGCCTCCCTCATGCCTGGAACAGTGATAAGTTATGCAAGAAAGATTGTCTAATTAATTTGCATACTAATTGTGCCCGCCACATGCATAATGAGTATTGCATTTAAACAAACATGCATAAATCCTGGCCAAAGTTTACACTGTTCTGACCTACTTCGTTCATAATGCCTCTGGCCTAAATTTTTCCCCATTTTAAGAAAACTAAGAGGAAAAGAAGCTTTATTGAGTCAAAATGCAAAATAAGATCTGTGGCAGGAGGATGATCTAGAGGCCATTTTGTAATTGCTCTCGTTTGAGGAAACATAGTGTTTTTTCTCATAATTCAACACAATAATCCATTATAGTTGGATAACATGATAATGAAACAAGATTTCTCTTCTGTCTTTCGCGGGAGTCATTTATTGGTCCTTTTGTACTGAGAACTACCTCATGGGAGATTTGAACTATCTGTGTGTTTCCGTCTCTCCCTTGACAAAAGTTACTCATTATCTAGAGGAGTAATTCAACATCTAGACTTTCTCTTTGCCTCTCCCCGTTGGCAGTCCCATTGCTGGCAGTCTCGGATGGACCATGGGCCTGCCTACCTTTGTCAGTCTGGGCTGCTATAACAGAAATACCATCAATGGTGTCTTAAACAACAGAAATTTATTTCTCACCGTTCTCGAGTCTGCGAAGTCCAAAATCAGGTGCCCGCAGATTCGGTTTTTGGTGATGGCTCTTCCTGGTTTACAGAGAGATGCTTCCTCAGTGTATTCTCATACAGTAGAGAAAGAAAGCTGCCCACTGTCATGTCACATCTCATGACGGCACCAATCCCATCATGAGGCCTCCACTCTCATGATCTAATTACTTCGCAGAGGCCTTACCGCCAACACTCTCACATTGGGGTTATTGCTTCAATGAATGAATTTCTGGGGACACAAACATTCTGTGGATAGCACTGCTCTTGTTTAGTTCACTGCACATACTCCCGCTGCCTTCTTTCTGATTTACCTCCTAGAGTTCCCCCCTTGGGTCCCACTGCTCTGGCCACATGATCAGCTTGCTGTTCCTCAAACAAACCCAAGAACACATGCAGTTCTTTCTGCGTGGAATGTTCTTTTTCAGATATCCTCACATCTCACTCCATACTTCATCTAGGTCTCTCCTCAGATGTCACTCCCTCTGTTTTAACTATTAATAGAAAATGTGAGATATAGTAAGTCCAATGGATTAGAAAACCAGTGCCATGGAAAAGGCAGTTTGCTGCTCACAGTTGCCAAGAGGAGGGGGCATGCCACACCATCTTGGGCCACATGAGAAAACACAGGCCAGGCAGGAGGTGGGGGAGGGGACTGTGGGCAAGAGCCTAGACTGTGGTTTCCACGGGAAAGAATGGCAAGACAGGAGAAGCAGGCTTAGGACTGGCTAGCTTGAATAACTTCAGTGGACTCTGCAGCACCAGGACTGTCCCTAGGTGTCTGGTACCTGGCCCGAGTGACTAGGGCAGGTAGGTAGTGGCCTGGAGTGTGAGGGCTCAATAAAGGAGGTGGTTGGGTGTCAGCTGTGGATCTGTTGGCTTACATTTGGAGCACGTGCTAATAGGAGAGCTGTTTACTATCTGCAGGAACTGGCTAACCCAGGAGAGGCAGGCCCTGTAGGGTTAGGAAGACCTCAGATGTCAAAGCTTCAGATACAGAAGAGAAAATAAATGGTGAATCCAATCCTCCAAGAGGCTTTTCCTGATACCCTAAGAGAGCATCTCACTTTCCATCACGAATCTCCTTCTTCTTCTTCTTTGTCTTCACAGTATTTCACAGAACACACGTGATGGACTTTTGTTGTATGTCTTCCCCAAATCCATCATATGCCATAAAGTTACTATTGTATTGCCAGCACATGAAAGGGCTTAGATCTGTTCCCAGCCCATAGCATATGCTCAACAAATACTTGCTGAATAAATGCATAAATATTATATAAATGTGTACACACAACTTAGGATATAATTTTTCAGTTATAGCATCGTATGTGGATTCTATATCACCAAAAATTACATGGTCATAAAGGTAATTTACACTAGAAAAATGTAAACTAGCTCTAATAATGACAGAGATTGCTATAAAAAGTATATATAAAGCATTTGAATACATTTTTTCAGGAAATATGAGAATGAAATATTTTTACATTAAACAAAAGAAAGCAATATTTCTAAGTTAAACAAAACTATGGTACATATTATATAATTTTCTATGTGTTTATAATGCATATTAATTATTTAATATGCAATTGATATGTGTGCAACTAAATTAACATTAAAAATTGTACGTTGAAATGTGACAATTTCATCTACATCTCTAAGAATGTGTATATTCAAGTGGGTCAAAAAATTATCCTTGTAATACTACTCAGCCATAAGAAAAGATGAAATATTGCCATTTGCAACAACATAGATGAATCGTGAGGGTATTATGCTAAGTGAAATAAGTCAGACAGAAAAGGACAAAAACTGTATGATTTTACTCATACGTGGAATATAAAAGAAACAAATGAACAAATGAAACAAAACAAAATCATAGATACAGACAACAGTTTGGTGGTTACAAGAAGGGAAGGAGGGTGAAGGGGGATGAAATAAATAAAGGGGGTCAAATATATGGTGACAGATGGAAACTAGACTTTTGGTGGTGACTACACTACAATGCATACAGATACCCGATTATAACATTGTATACCTGAAATTTATATGTTGTCAACCAGTTACCTCAATTAAAAAAACACCTATCCTGGGGAAAATTACCTTATGTTCAGGGTTGCTTTATATTCATGCATATAAAGTATTGTTTGAGTTTCCTTAATTTGAGATTATGTTAACATCAAGGTATTGTTTTAAAGAATATTTGGTAGAAAGTTACGAATAAGTGTGAATGAATAAAAGGGTTCTACAAAAAGCAACCTCACGTGGTGATCTGGTCATAAATTCCTAACTGGGCAGGTTATGGTGGGTAGTCACACCCCAGGCATAAAACTTCTTTAGTGAAAGCCTTTTCTTTGCCGTAAGCAATCCTCTTAGCTGTTTCTGTGCATCGAGGCTCAGACACCTTTGAAATAAGCCTGGAAGCACCCTCAACGGAGCACATATCTTAACCGTCCTGTAATCCATTCCCTACTTTGCTTTCTCCCACCTCCATGTAATCTTTTCTTACATCCCTCCTTAATTTCAAATGAGTAAAAGAAGCTGCAAACCTGTTATCCTTAGGAGCTTTTGAGATCTTGCTCCCTGACGTACATTGTCAGTTTGGCTCAAATAAACTCCAATAAAAAGTTATCTACAGGTTTGGACATTTCTTATGTTGACAAAAGAAGAGGAAATTTACTTTCCAGAGTAAATTGATGTCAGTCATGGAAATGCAACAGGTATATAACCAGTACCATAGCTCCTTCTCGGTTCTCCTTCCTGCGAAGAAGCTACAATGGCGGGTAGCAGAAGCAGTAATCACCAGGAGAATGAACTGAAGCTGTTAAGAGAATTAATTAACTTCCCTTCAGTAACAACACGCAAGTAATTAAATGCTCCTCCTTGAAAGCCCTGGAAGAAAAAGAGAAAACACTAAGATTTTGAGCCCCAGTGAATCAAGGCACCATCTTTCTGAGAAGAGGAGAAAGGTTGGGGAGGTGGGATGTTAAATCACTGGTTCCTATATTTTGAGACTGAAGTGATTGCAAAACATTCAAGAGGTGCTGAAAAAGAAATGAGTTGAGCTAGACTGAAGGTTCTCAGACGTGAATGCACATTAGAATTATCTGTAGAACTTTTAGTGGTAGCAATCTGTTCCTGTTCCTCAGAAATTCTGGTTCAGTTGGTCTAGGGTGAGGCCAGGGCTTTTTCTGAAGTGGCCCGGCTTAGAGTTGTAAATCTCCTGAATGGAGAGAGAAATCAGGTTCAGGCTGTTTAGGTGGTGTTATCATTACAGCTTAAGACAGTGTGTTTCCTTGAAAAGAACAAGGAGAGGAAATCAGACCTGGGATTACGTCCCTGTGCTGCCACTTCCTGGGTGTTGTGACCTTTAAAAGGTAATTAACCTTTCTGAGACTCGCTTCCCTTTTCCCTATAATATTGAAAACATAACTTCTCTATAAGAGAGAAGTAGAAAATAGAAGTCTGCTTACTTATAGTATGTCATCCTCCCTCTCTTATCTTTTTATATTGAAGTCATGAAAATGGTTATTTTTAAAGTCACTGAGACAGTTAACGAGGACTTATAAGATCTTTAATGTCATAATTTGTAGCCCAACATTTGGAATTTTGCAGTTGGAACTCTGGGACTGCTTACAGACCGTGACTCTGCACCTTGAACTTGGAAACTGCCTGCAGAATGAACAGGGTCTGTGCTGTTTGATTTCTGTTGGTAAGTAACCCAGAGGCTTTTGTTCTACAAGCCCGAACTGCAACTAGGGTGCTGACAAGTGCCTACTCATATGTTACACATCCTTCTTGTATCACAGCCCCACTTACTGAATGCTGAGTCAGCCTACCACTGAAAACACATAATGTAAGCTTGTGGTCTGGTTTCCCCTAGCAATCCATCTCTTTGATCATCAGTTCTTTGCAACTTTTGCCTTTAAAATCTAGTCCTACCCACCTTCCTTCCTCCATTTTGGACCACGTCTTCATTTTCTACTGAGGGCTACACCCCTGATTTGCAAACCATGGGTGAATAAAGCTCTTTTAAATTGTTTTGAATTTTTTGTTAACGTTACTAATTTGGAGGATGCACTTTGATTTTTAAAAAGCTACTGACCAAATATGTTCTCCTGCTGATCAAGCTGCGTATTCTATTTCCTGGGTGCTGAAGAGGGAGTGACAGCCGGAGCTGATTGATAGAGCCATGTGACAGATGGCATGCATTTAAGCTTCTAAGACAGACAAGAATTACTTGCGTAAAACAGTGGGAAATATGCATAAAATTCCGGATGGACTGTGGAACATTTACTTTTAAATGTGCACGTATAATACACACGTGTATTAAATATGCAGACACAGACATATCCCTGTGGTCTCCATCTATGACCTATGAAAACTCATGAGTCCTTAATTTCCATAACAACTCTTCATTGCCTTTTCTACATCATGGAATTGAACTTCTCCATCTTCCAAGTGATGGAGAACCTTTTGATGGGAGGGTAATAATGTCTAAACCAAGAAACAGAGTCTGTAAGCCTTAGTGATTTTTAAAAAAAGACCCTACGAGTTGAAGTAGACAGAAAAATATAGAGAGGTCTTTGAGGTGATTTATGCTAATGATGTAGTTAGCAGAGCTAGCTGAATTAAACATTTAATCTGCATGTTCTCATTTAGAAATGTTTCTATTGACATTGCTCCCTTGGAAAATACCCATTTTCTCTCAATAGTTAAAATTTATCAACTACAGCACCAGGAAAGACAGCCAAACCCTTGTGGTATTCAAAAAGGCCTTCCCACTATTATTTGACTTTAAATAATAATCTACAAAATTATAGGAAATAATTCAGTAATTGTTATAGTCGGAATATTTGTGTTCCCCCAAAATTCAGATATTGAAATGCTAATGCCCAAAATGATGGTATTAGGAGGTGGGGCTTTTGGAAGGTGCTTAGGTCATGAGGGTGGAGCCCTCATGAATGAGACTAATTCTATTATAAAAGAGACCCTACAGATCTTCCAGCCCCTTCACCTATATGAAGACACAGTGAGAAGATGGCCATTTATGAACCAGAAAACAGGCCTTCCCCAGACACAGACCTGACCATGTGGGTACCATAAATTCATACTTCCAGCCTCCAGAACTGTGAAAAGTAGATTTTTGTTGTTTATAAGCTACCCAGTTTTGTGGTATTTTATCATAGCATCTGAAACAGACTGAGACAGTAATAATCATAATGATTATGATTGTGGTTTTCAAACTTGACCTCCAGCTCTTTATTTTTTATTTTCAATGTCTTGACTTCCAAAGAAGTGGAGCTAGAGACAGATTCATATAAAATTGATTTGCAGAGAGGATGTTTATCAGGAGGTACTTCTCATGGGTCTCTCATATTTCTGTATGTTTTAGGAGCACAGGCACTAGCTACCTTTGTTCTGAACTATCTTATCAAGGTTATTTATATAACAAAGAGCCTTATAAGCAATCTACAAGATACAGATTTCAAAACACTGGTTATAAGGATGTTCAATGAACTTAGGGGAAAGATAGATAAAATCAGTGAGAACTTACACAAGAGATAGAAACCATAAAAGAGAACCGGTCAGAAATAAAGAGTACAATAACTGAAATGAAAAAATAAATGGAATCAAGAGCAGATTAGATGAAGAAGAGAATCTAATCAGTGATCTGGAAGACAAGGTAGCAGAAAACACCCACCAAATGGGAACAGCAAAAAGGAAAATGAATAATAAAAAAAAAGAGTATAGTTTAAGGGACCTCTAGACAGCTTTAAGCATAACAACATTCACATCATAGGGGTACTAGAAGGAGAAGAGAGAGAGCAAGGGATTTTAAACCTATTTGAAGAAATAATGACTGAAAACTTCCCTAACCTGATGAAGGAAATAGACATATTAGGTTAGTGCAAAAGTAATTGTGGCTTTTGCAATTATTTTAACCTTTTAAACCTCAATTACTTTTGCACCAACATAATATAAACCCAAGAAGCACAGAGAGTCCCAAACAAGATGAACCCAAAGAGGCCCACACCAAGACATATCATAATTGAAATGTCAAATATTAAAGACAAAGAAAGAATCTTAAAAGCAGCAAAAGAAAAGCAGTTAGTTACTTAAAAGGGAGCTCACATAAGACTATCAGCTGATTTGTCAACAGAAACTTTGCAGGCAAGAAGGGAGTGGCAGGAAATATTCCAAGTGATGAAAAGCAACGACATAAAACCAAGATTATTTTACCCAGCAAGGCTGTCATTTAGGATCAAAGGACAGATAAGGAGCTTCCCAGACAAGAAAAATCTAAAGGAGTTCATCACCACTGAACCAGTATTATAAAAAATGTTAAGGAGACTTCTTGAAGAAGAGGAACAAAAGAGATCAAAATATGAATAAAAAACGGCAATAACTACATACTTATCAATAATTATTTTAAATGTAAATGGATTAAATGCTCCAATCAAAAGACATAGGGTGGCTGAATGGAGAAGAAAACAAGACCCATATGTTGCCTACATGAAACCCACTTCAGATTGAAAGACACACAAAGACTTAGAGTAAAGTGATGGAAGAAAGACAACTTACGCCAAAAAAAAAAGAAAAAAAAAGGCTGGGTAGCAATACTTATATCAGACAAAATAGACTTTAAAACAAAGACTATAACAAGAGACAAAGAGGGACATTTCATATACAAAAGCCAAGATATGGAAGCAACCTAATTGTCCATTGATAGACAATTGGATAAAGAAGATGTGGTACATATACTCGGCCATAAAAAAGAATGAAATCTTGCCAATTATGACAACATGGATGTACCCAGAGGGCTAAGTGAAATAAGTCAGACAGAGAAAGACAAATACCACATGATTTCATTTATATGTGGAATCTAAAAAACAAAATAAACAAACAAAAAAACAGAAACAGTCTTATAGATACAGAGAACAAACTGATGGTTGCCAGATGGGAGGGGATTGGGGATGAGTGAAAAAGGGGAAGGGATTATGAAGTACAAATTGGTTGTTACACAGTAATCATGGGGATGTAGGGTATAGCATAGAAATATAGTCAATAATATTGTAATAACTATGTATGCTGTCAGATGGGTACTAGGTTTGTTGGGGTGATAGGTGGGAGGGGGTTGGGGGCTGGGTTAAAAAGGTGAAGGGATTAAGAAATACAAATTGGTAGTTACAAAATAGTCATGGGGATGTAAAGTAAGCATAGTGAATACAGTCAATAATATAACAAGTATGTATGGTGCCAGGTGGGTGCTAGACTTTTTAGGGGAATCACTTCATAAGTGATGTAAATGTGTAACCTCTGTGCTGTACACCTGAAACTAATATAATATTGAATGTCAACTGCAATTAAAAAATTAAAAACTAATAATTAAGAAAAGAGAAGTTCTAGGGCTTTTGGGACCTCTCAATTTTAATCATTCCTTTGAGCTACACATCTTTGCAACTAGTAATTTTGATGATTTGAGTTTCTTGCAAAGGAAGGTAGCACCCACTTGGAGGTGCCCTGTAGGATTTTGGACTTGTTGCACCTAGCATTCTCTGGTGTGACTGCTAGGTGCACCCCTTTTAATCAGCTATCAGCTTGCCACTGGAATCCTGTCAAAACAGGATACTTAACCCATGGAGGTCTCGTGATTCTTAGCCTAATACTGTTGACCTTCTGTATTCATGGGTTCTGCATTCGCATATTCAACCAACTGCAGTTCGAAGATATTTGAAAACAAATAGTATGTTATTCCTTGCATGCACTACATAGTTAGGCCAACAATGGTTGCGTCTGTACTGAACATGCACAGGCTTTTTTCTTGTCATTATTCCCTAAACAATACAGTAGAACAACTCTTTACATAGCATTCACATTGCATTAGGTATTTTAAGTAATCTAGAGGTGATTTAAACCACATGGGAGGATGTGTGTGGCTTATATACACATACTATGCCATTTTATATAAGGGACTGGAACACCCATGGAATTTGGTGTCTGTGGGAGTCGTGGAAGCCATCTCCCATGGACACTGAGGGACAAGTATATTCTGATTTGGGGCGGGACGACTTGGATTGACGACTGCCAAGGTGGCAAGTGGTAAACAATCACACTTTCAAAATGAAAATGAAGAGTGCAGCCAGACTGGCCCCACCAGGCCCTTCAAAGTAAGGACTAATCTCAATTATTCTAACTGGACTGAGCACCCTAAAACCTCCCTGCCTGCCAGGAGGCCACCTTGGAGACACTGTCAACAGCATGTAAACAACACTTTCTTTGCAGGGGTGTCATCTATGCCCCCAGGACTGTATTTACATGGAAGGCAGATATAACTTCTTCTCCCTCCCCCCAAAACATGGTGATTTAGGTTTAATCATAAGAGACTTTTAAGTGTTTCAGGAAACATCATGAAATGATCATACAGCCCTCAGAAAATGGAAGAGCGCTCTCCTAAATTAGGCTTCTCTTTGTTGCTTGGGGGAGATTTTCAGAGGAAAAACGGAATCATTTACATGTACCCTGCAGGAGTGACCCCTATAACAGGCGTCATACAATCTGTAAAGGCACTAAGAATTTGTCCCTGACTGCAGCTGAAGTGATGAGGGCGATCACCTCGTCCTTGAAGGCATTCAGGGCGTCTCAACTAACTGGTGAGCGCAGTCACGGATGGTAGAATTGCCCAAGACTTCCTCCGGAGGGCGGAGACAGAGTCCCTGCAGTTGCTAATATAGCCTGTGTATCTGAATTCATGCCTCAGACAAAGCGCAAGGGTCGATATGAACAAAAGGGAGATAGCCCGACTTTCTAAGGTAGACACTGGAAGTTTAAGGATTTCTTCAGCTGATTGAGCCTGAGAACCTGGGGTTCATAGTTGAGGTCAATATTACAAGTTGGCCTTCTCCTGGAGTACTATTGATTAATTAGTTAATCCCATACACAGCAAATTGAATAATTTGGTCCCCATCTCTGTAAGTCGGGTTAATCAGAGTCATTGACAAAGTGGTGTAATTATGGGAAATCATTTCAGACACAAAGAGGATGTAGAAGTGAGACTAGTTGAGTGAAAATCTCTTTCCATCTCTCATGTTTCTGTACGTTCTGAGATCAAAGCAATTGGCCGTGTGTATTCTGTATCCTGGATGTCTTTTTAAGACTCTATGGTTAACAGATTTGGAAAGCCCTCACAACAAAGGTCAGGCTTACTCACTTCCGGTTATAAAAGATTCAGGGTCCCTAAACTCAGGGTGTTTCTCTTGTAATACTACGCAGGTGGCGTCTTCTGGCCCTCTGAGAATAAGGGACGGGGCCAGTGCCACAATGATGACATTCCATCTACTGCACTGATGTGGGTAGTAAGTACCTCTTGTCTCTGACACAAATGCTCCTTTCTTCTTCCAGCATCCATGAAACTGTGGCAGTCTCACTTGTTAGCTTGTCACGAGGGCAGACCTCCAGTGCTCTGCGTTCTCTGCTGCACTCTCGCCAGGAGCGAGGAAAGCAGATGGGCAAAGGGGGGAGTTAAGCAATGTGGTGGTTTCAGATGAAATCCATGCTTACCCACATCTAATGGGGGAACATGAGTCTATCCCGCTAGAGGTGAGAGTGGGTCCTTTGTATATCCCCTCCCTGTCAGTGATTGGCTCTGGGCCACCCTGGGATGACAGCGGGGAGGGCACCTCATGCAGGTACCTCCTTGCAAGAAAGCTCCAAACACATAAAGCTTATCTAGCTCCAGAGCCAGCTGAAGTTTGGATTGGCCACAAAGCCCCTGCAGCTTGTCAAGGGGATCCCTGGGGCACCAGCTGCGTCTGCTACCCTGACATTAATGAAATGCCTCCAATATGGATAGCGGTGTCCTAAGGAGGGGTCAAATCAAGGTTGCACCATGAAAAGAAGCAATTCTGGACTAGGATGGTGGCCCGAGACGAGGCCCAGTCAAAGAGAAGCAGTAGCCTAGTGTCCCAGAAGCTGGCTAGCAGCAGCCTGCACAGCCATGTGGGTGAAAGGGAAAAGCTGGAGAAATGGGAGCACTGCTTTCCTGCCCACACTGTATCTGCCTTCTCTTCCTCTTTAGAACTTAGTCCTTGCAAACCGCGAAAGGAACAGCATGACCTCTCCAGACATTTGGAAGAAGGCATATTTGACTCTGTTCATGTCTCTTGTGCATTTTTCTGTTAGGTTGTCGGTCTCTTTCTTACAGATCTCTAAACGTTTTTATGTACTCAGGATATAAGCCCCTTTTCTATATGGCTAACTATTTTGCTAGTATTTTATTTAGGGTTGTTTCATCTACGCTAATAAGCAAAGTTAGCCTGTAATTTCCTTTTCTTTTATAGTTCTTTCCAAGTTTTAGTATCAACTCTATGCTGGTCTCATAAAACAATTTGGGATGTATTCTTTCTTTTTCTTCTCTCTGGAATACTTTGTATAAAATTGGTGATATTTCTTTTTCACATGTTTGAAAAAACTCACATATGAAGCCAAATGTGTCTAGAGTGTATTTGTGGCAAGTTCTAAATTATGGATTCATCTTCTTCAATTGGTTCAGGACTATACAGATTTTCCTATTAATTCTTGTGTTCACTTGAATAACCTGCATTTTCTAGGAATTTTACATTTTATCTAAATTTCAGACTGTTGGGATACATTTGTTTATAATAGACTGCTAAAATTTTTAATATTTGAACAAGTCTGAAAGTATATGCTTTTTAATTTCTGATAATAGTTATTTGTGCCTTTTCTCATTTTTATTAAAAAACCTCACCTGGAATTTATGTTTTATTATTTGTGTCTTAACAAAATATATTGACCCTCTTTATTCTATTCTTATTTCTCTTTACTCCTACTTTCTTTAGATTTATTGTTTGTCCTTTTATTAACTTCCTTATTTGTATGCTTATGTCATTTGATTTTCAGACTTTCTTTTCTTTTTTAATAGATGCATTTAAGGTTATAAACTTCCTGCTAAACACAGCAAAAATTATATCCCAGAAAAGCTAATGAGTATTTTCATTATAATTCAGATAAGAATATTTTCTACTTTCCATTTTTCCTTGGCCCATGGGCTATTTAGAAATATATATCCTAATTTTCAAACATATGAGAGTATTTTTATTAGATGCTGTCTTAATTGCACTGTGGTCAGGTAACAGATAAGACACTCTGTGTTATCAAACTTTTCAATTTGGTAGAATTAACTTAACGGCCCACCATATTTTTGTAAATATTGCACATGTGTCTGAAAAGAATGTTTACCCTGAAGTTATGGGTGCACTGATTTATATGTGTCCATTTGGTCAAGTTTGTTCATATCTTCTGTATTCCTGTTGAAATTTTGTCAAGAACTCCATTTACTAGTTTCTGAGACAGTTGTCTTAAGTTCTCTCACTATGACATTAGATTTTTCTACTTCTCTAGTTTGTTCAAATTTTGTTTTACATATTTCGAGTTATATATTGGATGAATACAGATTTAGAACTGTTACTTCCTGGTGAATTGAACATCATAAAATAGCTTTCTTTTTATATAGGAATGACTTCCTCAAAAAGACGACTTTGTTTGATATTAATACACTTTTTTTTTCAGTTAGTGTTTGCATGGAGTATCTTTTTCTATACTTTAACCATCAACCTTTCTGTATCTCTTGTCAAATTGTGAGCAGGAAATAATTGGATTTTGTTTTTTAATCCACGTGGCAATCTTTGTCTTTTAGTAGGAGGCTGTAGTCAATTTAAATTTGATACAATTACTGATCTTTTGAGGTTCAAAAATAGCTCCTTACTATCAGTGAATTGGCTCTCCTTACTGTCCTCTATATATTTGCAGTTGTTAATGTTCTTCAAATCTTATTTTCATTTGATCTGTGGGCTTATTTTCATTTGATCTATGAAAATAATCATCAGAATGAATGAAAAGTAGGAACTGAACCCAAGATGAGCAAAAAAATCATCTGATCTGGGAAAATTGTGTCTCAGAATACTGAGATTGCTTTGAAAAGATACGTGACACACTGTCAATTGTTTTTGAAGAACCATAGGGAAGGGAAGTGCTAGAAGCACATGACCACATATGGTTTTGATTTTTCAAGAAAAGAAAGTAGGTTATTTAACTCTTGACAGCAATCTTCAGGAAAATTCTAAAATTAATGTCTTAGAATGATTCGTGAGGCAATTTTCAGACGGAGAAATGGTGATTATCCAGCCAGAATGTGTTAATATAAAATGTCATATAAAATTATTCACATTTTCTTTTTCTGAAAGAATTCCTAGACCAGCAGAACAAAAAGTGATGGAATTCAACAAGCCATTCGACACCATATCCAGTGCACATGTTGGGGAAATTTGTGCTGGTTAAGATGACAACTTGGTACATTGAAAACTGATTAATCAATGGATGATAAATGTTCCAACGGATTTCCTTGGCCCCATTTGGCTCACCATTTTAATCAGAGACTTGGATAAATACTATGTAGAACGGGGTGTTTATAAAATTGGTGGGTGACATGGAGTTGAGATAGGACAAATATGTGATAAATGACAGAATATAGTTTAAAAGCATCCCTCAGACCATACTTCATATTTAAAGTGGATAAACGTAAGGCCAGAAACATGAATCCAAATATAAACTTGATGAGACCAGGCTTAATAGTTGTATGTGTGAAAAAGGTTTAAAAGCATTTTAGATCCAAGTTGAGAGTAAGTTCAATATGAGACATTAGTGCAATGGAGCTTCCAGGAAGTCAATTTTGCTATTATCTTGATAGTATTATATATCAGAGAGAGAATGGAACTGGTCAGATACACTTGGAATATCAAGTATTACCCCCAGTAATCCCATAACACCCACTGAAATGTGGTATCTCATCCGAATTCTAGAAACCAGAGTCTTCACAAAGCAATGGAAAACTCCAAAGGCAACAGAAATTCCAAAGGGAAGGAATGTAACTTGGCAATTCCCTTGATGAAAAATGATGGGTTGGATATCTGAAATGCCATAACCAAAAACCAGCTGTTGCTATGGAAGGGCAAGATCAAGTTCCACAAAGACCTCCCCATGTCCTCCCAGTGAAATCCACAGAAAGTTGCTGACCTGACAGAAGCAGTAGAAAGAGTAGGTGCTGCGTAAGTGCTTCATGAACGGTGCACTTGAACTCTGTATGACTCCCTTTTCCATCAGGCTTTATTGACACACAAGGCTCAAGGGCATAGTTATATGTTTAATTCTTTGCAAAGTTTTTCTTCGTCATTTCTCCTCTTCTCAGAGCAGTTCTTCTCAAAATGAGACCCACAGATCATTTCTTCCTCGAGAACTATGGCCATATCATCTATGGGCACTGAATTAACAGCATTTTAAAATTTTAAATTGAAGTTTCATTTGTTATCAAGTAACACAAGAACACGATTTTTAAAAATCAGATGATTCTATGGCTTCATATAAACAGGGGTACCTCATCTCATTCTTTCCCACACCCAAACCTCTTTGTATGAAACCTGATTTTTATTATGTTTTAACCTCTCTGGAAGCTTTGAGGAACTTCTTTTTGCCCCCTGAATTCTGAAACTTCATATTGTGCTGTAGCGTGGTGGTTGTTTTTTTAAACCAATATACTTTTTGTTGTTTCTTCTGCTGTTTACCATATTCAATCTATATAACATGCTTACCTACTATTTCTTGATCTTCTAAATATGACACTATATGCTCTTCCAGTGTACCCCACTCTCCACTTCAATCCCCATCTCCCTCTCACTATAGTTACATCAGAGTTTGGATTTAAATCAGTATATTCAGTTTGTCATATTATAGCTATCTAAGTACAAATCACAGTTAAGCCACACATGTTATCTTTCCTTTATTTAACAATGTTTTGTGTTACATGAAGCTGTAGATGACTTATTTCTTGTTTGCTTAGTTTTCCATGGGTCAATCAATAATATATCACCAAACTCTCTAACATAACTGAATCTCTCCTTTAAATTCACTCAAACACATTAACTATTCTATCAGTGCAGCTTTCTTCTTGAAAATGTGCTTCCCGGAGCCCTGCATGCTCTTGCCCAGCAGTCCTGGCTGCTCTGTAGAAGGGCTGCATGGCTTGGCTGTGGGCCTTTCTCATCCTCCCGAGGATCCTCTTTGTTCTCCTACTGTGTTAGCATCCCTGCTTCCTGGCGCTTATCCCTACCTCTTTCTTGCTTTCCTGTTCATTTTGCTGGAGCAGAAGTTCCGAAGTCCTCCTGGGAAAGACCAGGAGAAAATGCTCTGAGAGCTTTAATGCCTGGTAATGTCTGTATGCTAACCTCACATTTAATCCGTTGTTTTCCTGACTATAACATTCTAACTTGAATATTATTTTCCCCCAGAATGTTTTGAAGTCATGGCTCCACTGTTCTTCAGCTTCTGGTCTTACTGTTGAGACTTACTTCTCATTCTTGGTGCATATTCCTGTTTCACGGAGGTAGTTTTAATGGTGGGCAGAGGACTTGCCATGGGTGGGTTTTACTCTAGTGATACGGTGTCCATTTTCTGGAGAATCCCAAACTCTGTCTCTAAGTAAGTTTTGTGCCTGGCCAGCCTCCCCAGAAAGGACTCTGCCTTCTCCTTCTCGGGGGAATAGAAGCCTGGCTGTCAGTATCCTGGCAGCCAAATGGGAAAGGGGGCCAGGAAGGGGATTTCACAAATCAGTGTCAACTTTCACTTAACCCCCTGTTTTCATCAGTCACTTTCTCTCTCAGCTGTTCTGACATCTCCAGGATCAGATCCCTCTGGTTTAATCTCTCCAGAGACTAAAACACCCTTCGTCTGCCATAGTCGGGGAAATTCCATCCTTCTGCTGCAGGGGGCAAAGAAGGGGGTCCTGGGCTCTAATTGCTGCTTATATTAAACTTTCAAACACACTTCCTACTTCCAGATTTAACAATTCCCCTAGTTCCAGAGGTTTCTTATACCTTCAGTTTTGAGTCTTTGGGAGTTTGAAGGTTCAAATTGACTTTTTTTTTGGCCTCTCCCCAATGCTAGCTTAGATTTCTGCTTTCTCTGGTCTAGAAATGTTAACTGTCACTCATTCCTCTGCTTCACAGCTTCCAGAATTCTGATGTCCTCTCTTGTCTGCTCTGTACTTCTTTCCTATTTCCTGTCGTCTTTGTACTTGTGGCTCCTCCCCCTCCTCCTCCTCCCCCTCCTCCCCCTCCTCCTCCTCCTCCTCGTTTTTCTTCTTTAATCCCTTTAACTGGCATTTTTCCAGCAGTTAATGACGGGCAGATATAAGTGTATGTTTTCAATCCACTATGCTTTCTAAACATTTTCTACATTGTAGGGCTTCTCAGGACCTACAATATGCTCAAATTCTTTGAATATCTGAGGGGGATATACCGCGTAGTATTTTTTTTCATTAATGACTGAATTAACTTTGATGTAATAATGAACAATCCCTCAATTTCAGCTGATTCCAACACACCAAGTATCTATTTCTTACTGATAACACATGTCACTAGCTTCATGTCACCATGGCTCCGACCCACACACCTTCTCAGTCTAGGTCTCAGGCTGAAAGCACAGCCCTGACCTAGTCATGCCGTTCTCATGGTGGATATACGAGCAAGGGGGCTGGCAGAAACTTCCAATGCATCTTAGAGCTTCTGCTGGGTGTTCACAGTCCATTGGCCAAAGCATGTCAAATGGGGCAAGGGATGCCTGTTTCTCCCACAGAAGTCACTGTGCATCACACAGTGATTGGCAGGGGTGCACGATTCTCTTATAAGGAAGGGGAGAGTGGGTAACCGAGAACAAGAGTACCACTGATAATTGAGAACAAGAGTATCTACCAAAGTGCCACACAAGTTGTTTGACTATGGAATCTCCCCCCCTTTTTTCATAATAGTTGCTAACATTTCATAGGAATCATATTTCAGGAAATATGATTTGGGAAAATGTTTGTTATGAGCACAAAATATACTGATAAGGAGGAAGAGTGATGTAAAAGGAAAACCTTCAGCATTTGAAAGCCAAACTTTGTTTCAAATAATGGTTCTGTCACTTGCTTAGTTAGTTATGTGACTCAGGGAAAGTTAATCCCTCTGAGGCCTTTTCCTCTCTTGTAGAATCGACATGGTAACATATACTCTTCAGCTTTGAGGAGAGGATCAGATGTAATGTATAATATGTAAAGGGTCTAGTGTGTCCTAGTATGACATTAATACATAGTTATTGAATAAATGAATGGACAAGTGAGTTAATGACTGAATAAAAGCTGTTAAGTAAAGTGGTGTAATGGCTCAGTGCAGTTGAATTTGGGTTCTGATGTTTTAAAGAACTGTTTGGGTAACCTGTTGATGAATTCAGCTATTTTGAATGGTGTGCGTGCTTTTAACACAATATCTTCCAAAGAAACCTTACATTGTTCATGCCAAATTTATGTCTTAAGCTTGAATATGCAAGCAGAGTATTAATATAAACTCTTTCCTACATGATCAGGAGACACGTGTTAACTGATCCAAAGATGTGAGGAGACAGGGATTTCCTGCGTCACTGTGTTGTGCTATTGGCAAGTGTTCTCAGCTACATGTTGTGGACATTTATAAGCTGTCTCTTCAACTTTGAGCTGTGTTCTGAAATACTTTTGCTAGCCTTGGTTTATTTTATCCAACAGTTTTAAATGATAAATTTTTTTCCACCTTTGGAGAAACTCACCATGAACTCCAAATACAAAGTTCTCCTATACTGTATCATCTAAAATGTGTTTTTAACCTCAATAAAAATAAAATCATATGAGAAAGACAGTCATGTAAATAATTAAATGAAATGCAAGTCAGAATGAAATTAGAACTAAAACAAAAGTCACCCAAATGCCAGTATGGAAACAGATCGTTTGGCTGCAAAACATATTATTATTGCCCTTTCAAAATTGTTGACTTTTTCCATCAAATTGTTGACTCTGAATAATTACCAATCATGGTGAGGCATTTTACTGTGGGAAAACTTTGCACTTCACAAATTGTCACAATACAGTACATCTGGCTGAGAACCGCTCTTCTGTTTTCTTCCAGACAGAATGAGAACCTTGCTCCACGTGGCTGGTAGGAAGCTGACTAACCAACCCCACCCAGGTGCCTCATACGGTTATTTACACTACAATGTCTGCTAGGGTTCTTTGGAAGAAATCACGTTCCTTTACTTACCAGCAGTTTTTCTTTTTTAAACTCATTTTTATCATGAGTTAAGATTTCCTTGGGTGATGGGGGCGAGGAAAGATAGTCAAAAGGACAAGTGTTCAATAAAAAATGTCTGTTGTGGCATAATTATTCTGGCCTAACTCCACAAGTCACTGAGAAATGCTACCCAGACACTTAAAAGGATTGAGAAATGCTAATGTTAAATCACACATTTTTGGGGTATATGTACATAATAGTTTCCTCTACCTTAAATGATTTACAATAGAAAAAAAAAATTAAGTGGGCTTTGCCTTTATGAAAGAATTTTGAAGTGCTCATTATTACTTCATTATTAGCAGTGAAATTAAAGTATCCATAGACTCCAGTACCAAGGGGATCTGTTCTCCCACGGATTGTCTCTGAAAACTCGCCTGTAATGGAAGAAACGGAGCAGAGTGATACATTAAATTAATAGGTGGGAGAACTGGCTTTCTGAAGAAGAACAAGTGGAGAAGTGACAGACTTTAAGGACTCAAGAAGGTATTTTTAGGGCAAGCTATTTGATAGTTTAAAATAGATGTTTCACTGGTAAGTCAGGCAGGGATGGACCAATTTTCAAAGCTCTAAGGGTACAATCAATTGAATCCATTAGATCATTCCTTGGTGTCCATTTGGGGACTCTACCCTCCTGTCGTCAGCTGCTGGCTCATCCTACATAGCACTTTCTCATCACATGGAGAAAATAATCTGGGTTTACATCAAAGCAAAGGGGCTGAAAGGATTTAAGTGGGAAATAATGGTTTGTAGCCTATCTTTCATCAGAGAACCTCAAATGCTTTTTCAACATGGCCTTTTTTCATCTTTTCTCAGGTTCTTGCTAGGGTTAATATAATAGGTACTTAATAGTTATGGTACCAGTGGTCCATGCTTGATCTAATGTATGGTGACTAAGAAACAGTTAAAATACAGTGGAACAAGTGGAGAATTATAACATCATGTGTAAGAGTAGAAACAGCCTTTGTTTTATGATAAACCTGTTTTCATTATTATATTTAAACTCCCTCTACTTCCCTAAAAGTGATTTTTGTAAGATACAAATAAAGGTGTAGTTGCTCAGTGTCCATCTCAGAGGATTCTTAAAGCCCATTTATGTTTAGAGTTCTTAAGAGAAATTGTTATGTACTTTTTCAGATGCCTATCTAAATGTCTCATAAATAATTACATGAAAGTTTTAAACTTTAAATCTCTGTCCTATAAAAAACACTTTGGATCAGGTAATTGTCCATCAAAATTTAGGCTTATGTACATTTGATTTTAGTGTAACTCTCAAGATCCAATACCTAAACAAAGGAATATTCTTTGGAGGTGTGCTTTGCACACGTGCTTACTATAGAATGCAGTACAAGGAGCATATTCTCCAAAGCAGAGATTCATTTGAGAGACTGAATATACACATAGACAATGGCCAGACACTATGTGAAAACAGAACTCTGACCTGCAGCCTCCAGCAACCTGCCCAGGCAACCAGCGCTCTCATCTGCAATAAATAGCCCAGGAAGTCAGCCTACTGTCAAAGATTTGCAGGAAGTCAGATTGCTATCTTTAGTAACAAGCCAGGAAGCTATGCAATAACTTCTGTAATCAGCCAGGACCTAAGTAATAATTGACAGTTACTCTAACTTTGATTCCTGCTTCCAACTTAGGACCAACTAGACAAAGCCAACATACACCCTAACCAACCACGTAGGATGCATTAGTTAGCCTGCTTACAGCTTCCCCATGACAACAGTTTCCAATTATTTTATGGCCCAGGTTTTACCGTGGATAAGGTGATCCGGGGGAAGATGGAGAGTGGGATGACTGACAGATCTACTTTGCTAACTTTCTCATATTTAATCAGGTTCAACTGCTCTGTTGTTTTCCAACTGCAAGCCAACTCTGATCTGAATATGGGGACCTCATGGGGGATAGGCAATAGCATACAGTCTCCACCCCACCTGCACAGGTGGTAAGCATTCATGCTCACCTGTACACCTAAAAACAAACCAGAACTAGACAGAGGAAATGCTAATTTAATATTTTATCAGATAACGCAGGACTCAGAGGTTTGGCTTGAGATTTGGATTTTTTTCTCCACTCCAGTATTACACAGGAATTTTGGAATGACTCCATCAGCAATGAGTCCCATGACTCTGAGACATATTCATGCTACAGAGGCTTGTGAGCAATCTCTCAGGGAGGGAAAACCACAGTTTTGAAGGAGAAAAAAAAAGCTATCTTGCATCTTCACTTATTGATGTAAATTGAGTGATAAAAGCCTTTAAAAATAACGATGGCAGAGTGGACTAGGTCTTGACTCACAAGAGAATTCCAAAGGATCAGTCCTTTAAACGAGTAATAAATATACCAAAAACATTCTTAGAGATGAGTCTGCAATCTAAACACCATGTGCGATCACATATATTGACCATCCATGCCAGCTTTCCCGGTACAGTTATGTTTTTATAAAATTCTCTTTTCTCCAATAAAAGATTTCCATCACTGACTGATTAAATGGGATTCATGTATATCTCATAAAGATTAAGTAACTTCACAAATCAGAAAAAAAATCTTTTGCCAGATGATATGTCTCAATTTGCAATTTGGAGAATACAAGGTCAGACAATTAAGATGGCGAACTCATGCTAGAATAAGTGCTACACACTTCATCGCCGAATATCACTACAGTCTCCTTCGAAGTACTCCCCTTGGGAAGCTATGAACCGACACCAGCACCTAGTCCACGCTTCAAAGCAATTGTGGAACTCTTTTTCCGGAATGGCCATCAGAGCTGTTGTCATATTACCCTTGATGTCCTGAATGTCATCAAAATGTCTTCCTTTCAATATTTCCTTTATCTTCAGATAAAGAAAGAAGTCACTGAGGGGCCAGATCAGGTGAGTAGGGAGGGTGTTCCAATACAGTTATTTGTGTACAGGCTAAAAACTCCCTCACAGACAGTGCCATGTGAGCTGGTGCATTGTCGTGATGCAAGTGCCATGAATTGTTGGTGAAAAGTTCAGGTTGTCTAACTTTTCATTGCAGCCTTTTCAGCACTTCCAAATAGTAAACTTGATTAACTGTTTGTCCAGTTGGTACAAATTCATAATGAATAATCCCTCTGATATCAAAAAAGTTTAGCAACATCGTTGCAAGAAATTCACGAGTGTAATTGTCAGACCTCGTACAGTTCAGTAGTATTAAATACATTCACATTGTTGTGCAATCATCACCACCATCCATATTGACAGCTCTTTTCATTTTGTAAAACTGAAAATCTATACCTATTAAATAATAACTCCCCCATCTCCCTTTCCCCCAGACTCTGGCAACCACCATTATACTTCCTGTCTTTATGACTATGACTAAGTACATGATATAATTGGAATCATACAGTATTTGTCCTTTTGTGACAGGGTTATTGCATTTAACATTATGTCCTCAGGCTTCTTCCATGCTATAGCATGTGTCAGAACTTCCTCCCTTTTTTATTGCTGAATAACATTCCATTGTATGTATGGACCACATTTTGTTTATCTGTTCATTGTTGATGGACACTTGGGTCGTTTCCAAGTTTTATCTACTGTGAATAATGTTATTATGAACATGGGTGCGCAAATACTCTTTGAGACCTTGCTTTAAATTCTTTTGGGTGTATACCCAGAAGTGGATAGATTTGTTTTTAAATCAACATTTTCCAAACTCTTTAACTTGCATTTTTATTGTTACTATTAATAATTTTTAAAATGTACTAGTGAATCAAAAGTGGTTTGTGAAGGTGTAAAAATAGTGATGAAAATAGAAACATTAATACTCTAATTCATAATTACTGTATAATTGTTATTGGCACCAATTCAATGTCAACAGGAATCCCCAACCTGGGGTGTGGTGAGGAAGAAACTTTATTCAGTGCAAACAGCTCAATTGTGATATAGCATGGCTGTGAGAACAGCTCAATAGTGTTACAGCTCAATTATGAAGCAGCATGGCACAGCTATGAGGTGGCCCTGGGGAGAGGCCCCTCTCAGGCTAGGCAGCTCTGATCTGCTCTGCTCTGGTCAGCTCCGCTCTGCCCTGCACTGGTCTCTGGCAAGATGCCTTCACTATTTCAGCTCCCGCCAAGGACATTCAGTGTTCAGTGGAAAGGGAAATTTCCTTTTTTGAGACAGGTTGCTGACTTATACAGACACAAGTCTCCACCCCTGGTCCCTGATTAGTCAGTTCATCCTCATGCAAATGGACTCCAAATCCTTGAAGTTTGATCGGTCCAAAAGGCACTGTCCTGATTGGTCAAAATAGAGCAGCTTTGATTGGACTGTGAAGATGCTGATGGGGATATAACTATTCAGTTCCAATTGGATGATGAAAATCTCAGTCCTATTGGCTGAAATACAATTCCAGGAAGTCCTTTAAAATGGCTGGCTCAGATGACGGGCACACAGTGCAGGCAGGCAGTTGAGTACAAGAGCAGGTTCGGTGCAGGTTTCTTCCTAAAGTGCAGTTTGCGGGAGAAGCTCCTGTGTAGAAATGGCTGATAGGCTCTGTTTTTGAATTTTGAGCCCACACAGCCACCAGGAGTCCTTCTTGGTAAGTATCTTCTTTCTCAGCATTCACATGATAAAGAATAGTGAAGAGGTCACAAAATATAGAATTTGACTCCTGTGCGTTAGAATAGTGAATCTATAAATGAAGGTTTTCCCCGAGCATCTAAGGAATGAGAAATATTTGAAAGTTGAATTTTATTGGATTGTCTTTTTGTTTAACCTGAGTTCTTAGTGTGTGTGTGTGTGTGTGTGTGTGTGTGTGTGTTCTTAAGAAACCTTGTCATGTTATGGCATTAGCCACTGATGCTTTTGCATTATTTTTCAAATAAAGAAAATTTGCTTTTATGATAAACCACCTAAGTTTCTCTAGAACTTTCCAGTGCAAAGCTGATTTTCTTGTTGCTATAAGTGGCACAGTCTAATGGCTAAGGCACAGGCTTTAAAAATAGACTGCCTAAATCCTGACTCTGCCACTTACTAGTTTTGTGACTTTGGGCAATTTACTTTGGACAAAATGTCTCTTTGCTCCACTTCCCTAAAGTGTAAAGTGGTGGTAATAATACTGTCTAATCTTATGAATTTGTTGCACAGATGAAATGCATTGAGAGCAATACCTGAGAATTTTCAAACACTCAGTAAACACTAGTAATTATTAAAGACAAGGCAAGTCCAGATCTGCAGAGGGCTATTTCAGCATCATACTCTGTGTATATATAGGTACAAATGATATTAATCTCGAGTTCAGAGAAATCACTTAGTAAGAGGTTAGCAGAAGCCTTTATCATATGGAGCCACAGATACTACATATAAAAAGCATCCCGGGAGAAGAGCATAATATACATACTTCTGGCATCAACTTCACAATTGGATGAAGATGTATGTTGTATAATAAAGGAATTGTCTGGTCTTTGTCCCAGAGTTTTGGGATGGAGTTTCTAAACTCTTGTTGTTTCCTGAGTGACGGGAGGGTTTTTTTTTTCAATTTTATTTTTTTTATTGTGGGTCCCTTCTGAGTCTATGCTAATGAGATGACTCATGCTGGCCTCATCAGTTTCAGGAGGAGGGCCGGCCATGCTGAAAAAACCAACTGTGTGTGGCTTTGAGCCACATGATATTAGATGGACCTCCTATGAGGAGATGGAGGGGTGGAGATTGAGTTCAGTCACGTGACCAGTGATTCAGTCAATCATGTGTATGTGATGGAGCTTCACTGAGCTTCCTGGTTGGTGAACATACAGATGCTCCAGCAGAGTGATGCATCTTGATTGCACAGGGAGAGGACACAGAAACTCCACATTCAGGACTGTGACAGATGTTGTCCCACGTGCATCTATTTTTGTCTGGTTCTGACTGGTATATTTTATAATAAAACTGTAATCATAATTGTAGAGCTTTCCTGAGTTCTGTGAGTCATTCTAGCAAATGATCAAACCTGAAGGGATCACGGGAACTCTTGAATTTATAGCTAGTACGTCAGAAGTATAGGTGATCTGAGAACTGAACTTGCAGCTGGCATCTTGCAGTGAGGCCGTCTTGTTGGGACTCTACCCTTACCCTGTGACACTAACTCTAAGTAGTTAATGTCAGAACTGAATTGTCGTATCATCCTGTATGAATCGGCTCTTGGCGTATATGCACTACGTGTGTGGAGAAGGTGGGCTTGATGATGCTTTGACCTACTCAATACCGAAACCATGTTTTAGAAAAAGAAACTTTTTTAAAGTAAAATTATTTTATAAACCGTGGTGTAGACTGGAAAAAAAATGTGTTCACCCTAATACTGACAAAGTATGAACTAAGGACTCAGCAAATAGGGAATCTCTGCCCCCATCCATTGATCACTTTATGCCAAGGTAGCAATTGTCAGTCAACAGATGACTCCTCATCCTAATCTGATGGTCACGGTCAGAGGAAAAATTGTAACGCAATCAAATTGAGACCCAGGATAAACGTGTTTTCAGCCTGTTGTACAAATAAATTGGCCCCGTAAACTGGTTTTCACTCTCAAGTTCCCTGTCAAAGGAGAACATGCTCACATCGGCTTTTGAAATTAAAATTATGATAAAAATTATCTCATTGTGATACTTATAAGGCCAGTAAAACAATGTCTATGATTTCATGAAGCTTACTCAATGTAATAGCTCAACAAAATATTAAGAACTCTGAATAGCCTAACCCTGTCACTGCAGAAGTCAAATTTCAAGATGTCACTGCTGAGAATATGATATCAGGATTTTATAAGAAAGCCACGATACGATAAACAGATTGCTGAGAATTTGACTCTCTCCAAAAAGTGTGTGTAATGCTTTACTTAGTAGAGGAATCAGTAGATTTCATATTAGTTGGTTATATTTTCAAACTATCTTCACCTGATGGAATGGAAATGATAAAAAAAATTCCTTCCGGAGTGGAATGTAATCACAGAAACCATAAACTGCTTTATTCAAACTGAAACACTCATAAGCCTGGTGACTTTATACCTAAAAGAATGCCAAAAATCATCCTCAGTGAACAATTACTCCAGAAATTCTGAGACCTTGCCTTGCCCCGAAAAAATACTTAACAAAGTCACCAATCTTTTACTTGCTTTTTGACTCAGGTATTTCTAATTTAGTAAAAAACAAGAAAAGAAACATACTGAATGCTGACTCTCACTCATGTTATCTGCTACCATCAAGATGGATATCGTAACTTGGGAAATATTTCTCTGACATGGATTTATCATTTTAAAATTATTTTCATTAATAATAGTGCTGACTTTTATTTTACATTTATGTAAAATTGACAATTTGTGTACTGGCTGCCGACTCAATGAACCTCAAAGTTTAAAAACTGGCCTGGCAGGGGACAGGACTCCTGGAATAGTGATAGGAGGTGACTGCTGTCCCAGGAAAAACAACAATTTAAATGGTGGAAGTTATAGAAATAGAAACAGAAATAACCATTTAAAGACTCTGGAAATTGTCCTTAGCAAATAAAGAGAGACTTACTCAAATTATGCTAAATCTTGATAAAAACAGAGAAAGTTTTTAGCATTTGATTTAGGACCTGTTCCCCTGCCCCCTCAACACACTTACACATTTCATGTGATGGAAGAACTACTCAATGTGGGTGCAGGAAACAATGGGGTCCCCTGCTCCCCTTAGCTTCTAGTCTAGTGCTATGGTTTACCCTGGAAGGAGCAAGCCACTAGCATTTCTCATCCTCCAAGTCTCGTGTTGTGAAAGCACTGTTGAGAAAAGGCATGGGGGCAGCAACGGGACTCCCTTGCCCCACCCTGCTTATTCATAGAGCACCTGGGCTCTGCTCCAGATACTGCAAGCTGAGAACACTGGGGCCTGATTGTCTCCACTCCAGCTTGCTCATAGG
Source organism: Rhinolophus sinicus (assembly GCF_036562045.2). Taxonomy (NCBI): domain Eukaryota; kingdom Metazoa; phylum Chordata; class Mammalia; order Chiroptera; family Rhinolophidae; genus Rhinolophus; species Rhinolophus sinicus. Next base: position 4,982,003 of record NC_133754.1, on the reverse strand, counting down.
GAGGGGGGTTCCATACCAGCACCGCAAGCCCAGAAGAAAAGGGATTACCATCCCCTCAGCATTGCATGTAGAGCCCGGATGTCACCTGGGAGAACTGTGCAGCTGTACCCATCCCCTGCTGGTGCAGTGGCTCTGAGGTTCTTCCCAGGTTAGGGGTAGGCTCTAAGAATGGAGAAGTCCACAGTTCTGCCTGAAGAGAATGATTTTGTAATAGAGCATGGAGAAGTTCATGCCTAAAGGTGTTGTTGAAGCCAATGGTGATATTGGTGACGGGCAATTGAGCGGGGGCTGGTAGCTCCGCGATACTAGTAGCAACTATCAAATGGCAGAACAGCCAGAAGATTAGCAGAGAGACTCAGGGAAAGAGTCAGCTAAGAAGACGTTTGCAGTGATCAGATTTGTCTATGGGGTTCCAGGAGGCTGTGCACATGCTCTAGGCTGTACCCACTCAGGAGCAATTACAGTGAGGCATGGGACAGGCTCAGAAGCTGTCCCCAAGCCATGTACTGATCCATCAGCTAAGGTTCTTAAGCCACATGGCTCAGCGGGTTTAAGCACAACTTCTCATAAAACACCGGCTGAATAATAAGCCAGTCTGACCCAGAGGCAACCCCTAGAAAGCTGAGCTTCAAACTAAATTTGCTCACAGGGACGTAAAGTACAGCACAGAGCATGTAGTCAGTAATACTGTAATAACTGTACAGTACCAGGAGGGTACTGGACTGATCAGGGGACCACTTCATAAGTTACGGAAGTGTCTGACCACTGTGCTGTACACCTGAAACTAATATAAAATAATATTGAATGTCAGCTATAACTGAAAAATTTAAAAAAATAATAATAAATAAAAACAAATAAATTTACTTTCATCCTTGGTGGCCTGGAAGACTGCATATGTCTGAGCCAGTGACCTCCAAAGAGCAACTCGAGAAAGCACCTCTGACCTACTCACCTCTGAGTGAATATGGGGAAAACCTGTAAACTCCCCAAAATGTGAAGGCAATCTCCAAGCAACATTGACAAGATATTTGTGAAAATAGGATGGGAATCTAACTGCATAAGGGTTCTTAAGAGTGCATAATACCTATTTGACCAATAACCAGTTTATGTAGACGCAGGAACCTTTAGGAAGCCGGGCTAAAAAGGTGAAAACAAGGAAAAAAATGTGAGTGGGGACCTAAGAGGCTCTACACTGTGGGAGAAATAGACTTCACAGAATTAGTCCAGCCAAGTCACTAGACAAGTAAACAAAGGATTAAAAAAAAAAAAAAAAAGCCTCAGAAATTAGAGGAACAATATCTAAAGGGGCTACAATATATTATCGAAAAGGTCCTGTTTACAACCAAAAATTAGGAGCCATGCAAAGAAACAAGAAAGTGTGACCCATACCCAGGAGGAACAGCAGGCAATAGAAGCTGTTTCTGAGGGGCTCAGTTTGGATTGAGCAGACAAAGACGTCAAGGCAGCTGTTGTAAATATGTTCTAAGAACTGAAGAAAGTCATGCTTAAATAATCAAAGAAAGGTCTAATGATAATGACTCACCCCACGGAGAATGTTAATAAAGACACAGTAGTTTTTTTAAAGTGGAAATTGAAAAGTTGAAAAATACCAAAACCAAATAAAAAATTTATTCGAGGGGCTAAACAGTAAGTTTGAGTAGGCAGAATAAAGAATTAGCAAACTGGAAGAAAGATCAGTAGAGTTTATGTAATCTGAAGAGTAGAGAGAGAAAAAAATAAAGAAAAATAAACAGCTTCACAAAAAATGTGGGACACCATTAATCACATCAACATACGTATAGTGCAAGGTACAAGACCAAAAAGGAAAGGAATAGAGAAAAATGCTCAAAAAATAATTGCTGAAAACATTCCAAATTTGATAGAAAACACCAACTATACAACTAGGAAGCTCAACAAACTCTGAGAAGGATAAACGCAATGAGAGTCAGTCCAGAAATATTTTAGTCGTAAAAATGTTGAAATCCAAGATAATCTTAAAAGCAGCAAGAGACAATGATGCATCATGTTCAAGGGAATCACAATATGATTAACAAGTGATTTCTCATCAGAAATAACTGAAGACAAATGCAGTAAGATGATATATTCAAAATGACGAAAGGAAAACAAACAAAAGCCCTATATCCATAAAAGTTATATTTAAAAAATAAAGGTATAAAGAAGACATTCCCAAAGAAAAAATGGAGAGAATTCATTACCAGAAAACTTGTCTTCAGGAAATGTTAAGTTTTTCAGGCTGAAAAAATGTGACACCAGACAGTAATTTGAATTCACATGAAGAAACAAAGATCTCTGGTAATAGTAATTGTATAAATAATGATGAAAGACAATATAAATACATATTTCTTTTCTTTTCTTTCTTTCTTTCTTTTTATTTTTTATTCATTTTTTTTTTTTTTTTGGTCTCTTAACTGGTTTATAAAGCAATTGCAGAAAGCAATATTTATAAAATTGTATTATTGGTCCTATAACATATAGAAATGTAATGTATTTAACAATAACAACACAAAGAAGAGTGGAGGGAATGAGGTATATTGTAGTAAATAAATGACAGCAGGTGGTACCTCAAACCCACAAGAAGAAAAGAAGAGGATTAAAAAAGGTAAATAAGATGATTAATATTTAAAAAAATAACCTTTTTATGAATATATTTGAAATCTTCTTTTTTCTTTCAGTTTCTTTAAAAGATATAAGATAATAAGAACAGTAACAAAACCCAGAAAAGTAACAGAGGCATACAGGAGTAAAGTTTTTATATCTGACTGTACTTAACGGTATACATATGAAGGAGATTATGATAAGTTAAGGTATATGTTGTTTGCCCTAGAGCAACCACTAAGAAAATAACTAAAAATATATGTGTAGTTAAAAACCAACCTAAGATAAACAATGAGGTAACACTGCACACCTACTATATTGGCTAAAATACAAAAATCTGACAATATCAATTGCTGTCAAGAATGCAGAGTAACAGGATTGCTCATTGATTGACTGGCAGTACAATCAATGATACAGTCATTGTTTGGTTGTATAGTACAGATACTTTGGAAGACAGCTTGGCAGGTTTATTTTTTTGCAAAGCTAAACATGAGCTTACCATATGACCCAGCAATCTAGGTATGACCCAGTGCACGTAGGTATTTATCCAACTGGTTTGTAAGCTCATGTTCACACAAAACCAGGAAGCAAGTGCTTATTGATTCATGATTGCCCCAAACTGGAAACATTCACTATGTCCTTTAATAGGTGAATGAATAAACTCTGGTATTTCCATACAATGGAATGCTATTTAGTAATAAAATGAAATGAGCGTTAAGTCAAACAGAGACATGGATGAATCTCTGCTATATATTGCAGTGTGAAAGAAGTCAGTCTGTAAAGGCCACGTACTATATGATTCCACTGATATGACATTCTGGAAAAGGCAAAATTATCGAGACAGTAAAATATCAGTGGTTGCTAAGATGGTGGGGGGAGGGAAAGATTGAGAAGGTGAAACATGAATTTTTTAGGGCAGTGAAACTTTTCGATGTGATACATGACCCTGTGCATTTACCAAAATCCACAGAACTTTACAGCACAAGAGTGGATCTTAATGTAGGTATGAAAAATTTTAAAACATCATTTAGGAGCTCAGGGGATCCCAGGATGCATGAATGTAAAAAAATAATCAAATTGAAGCAAAACAGACAGAATTGAAGGGAAAGATAGACAACTCAACAATAACAGTTGGGACTTCAACTATATCTGACTTCAACTATATCTCACTTTTAATAATGGACAGAACAACTGGGCAAAAAATCAACCAGAAAACAGAAAAGTTGTACAACTATCATCCAAGTAGATCTCACAGACGTCTCTAGAACACATCACCCAACAACAGCAGAATACAGTGTCCTCAAGTACACACGGAATATTCTTCTGATCACATGCTGGCCCAGGAAAACTGGCCTACAGGTCAATAATCTAAATATTGGACACAATGGACAAGATCCTGAATTTATTAATTAAATTCAACAAATATTTATTAAACATCTATTAAATGATAAGAGCTAATCTGGAGCCTGGGGTAACAATAACCAACAAGAAAGACAAAGCCTCTGCCTTCAAGAAAATTACATTCAGCGAAGGCAGAACACAAATAAACAAAAAATCAGCACGATAATTCCAGAGTGTTATTATTAGTCTGGAAGAAATAAACAGAGGGATAGGATTGTGCTTGGGAAATGGGGGTGGGTGGTGGTTCAGGGGGTGGCTGTGTAACGACTTTAGGGAATGAAATTATGAAAGGACCACTCTACTTGAACTGAGATCTAAAAGATGGGAAGGGGTTAGCTGTTCAAATATTTAGAAACCTGATATGTAGCCAAGGGAATGGCAAAAGTAATGGCCCTGAAGATGAAACAGAGAAGGTGGGAGTGGCTGGAGAATGACAGAATGTGGACAAGTTGAGGTCAGAGAAGCTGGCAAGAGGCAAACCCCATGACCTTTCTGGAATTCGGTTTTATTCAGAGTGTAATGAAAAGCCAATTAAGGATCCAAAGTTAGGGAAGTGGCATGATTAGATTTATGTTTTTGTAAAAAAAAAATTTTTTTTTAAAGAAAAAAAGAGATTTTAGAGACTTGGGTTAGAATAATAGCCATGGTGGCTGTGGAGAAAAAAGCAGAAAGACTTAGGACTTGTTTTGGATGTGGGCTTGGGTGTGAAAAGGAAGCATGAAGAATGCCTTTAAAATTTTCAGCTTCAGTAACTGTGGGTGTGGTTACCATTGACAAACATAAATAAAATTGGAAGGAGAAAATGAGAACAAAAGAGCAAATCAAGGGTTCTGTCTTGGACACACTTAGCTGGAGTGTTGTGAGATATTTACATGGAAGCTGCTAAGCAGTAGTTTGGCTGTGGTGCTGAGAGAGAGAACAGTCAGGGCTGGAGGTGCAAACATGACTGTCATCTACCATCTAAGTGGTAGAGTCGGCTCTTGTCCCACTCACCACCTCACTCTGCACTGGCCCTGCCCTCCTGCAATAATGGGCCACTTCCTTTTCCTTCCTGTACCGCTATTCTTACCCTTGACCGCCATGCCTTTGCCCATGGGGCGCTTGCTTCCTGGAGCCTTCTCTCACCATCTCCCTCTGGCAACTATTTCTTCATTTTCTATTACTGAGAAAGAATTTGCAAGTAATATCCACTATATACTGAGTAACTAACTAGTTATAACCCCCATCTGTACCTAATCTTTGCTTATCTAACAATTTGGAAAAACTAAGCAAAATAGCAACAAACGAACGAAAACTGCACCTGAGTGTGCTAAGCTGAGCCAGAGTGGGTCCTACAGCTCTGAACACAAAGACTGCATCCAATGTGTGAGCATCCTTGCTAAGCGTTCAGTCCTGGGTTTTGGGAAACAACTTATTCTGCCTAAACATTCTGTCTGAAGATTCTTGAGGAGTCTATTCCCTTCCTGACTCGTGCGCGCGCACATGTACATGACTATAATAAAGTCTGACAAGTGTTCAAGTCAGTTGCTGCTTTTTCTTTAACAAAAACAAAACTCAAGTGACAACGCCACTCTATAGCTTTCCCTCAGTGACAAGATCGAGCAACCACTTCCTACAATATTCCTAACCTGATCTTGTACAAACCCCTGTAATTGCAGGTCTACGTATTAACATGTCTGTCTCCTCATTAGACGGCTGGTTAGAGGTAGGACCTTTTGCTTGTAGTGTATTCTCTCATTTATAGCACATTTCTTGTCACTTAAAAATGGAAGCTAGGAAGGAAAGAATGAGGAAGGGAGGGAGGGAAGGAGCGAGGGAGGGAGGGAAGAAATTGTATGTGACATGTTTCACAATCAATGCTGTTCCTAATACTTTAATAGGCATTCATAATTAATGTTTTCTGTTTTCCTAGAGAAATTGGCAGCCCTGATTTTTTAAAAAATACATGCATTTAGCTATAAACAGAAATCATTAAAATAAAACAATCTATTCAACTACTTAACTAGGTCAAATCAATTTTTCCTTCTCATTTCTTCTCAAATTGTCCAATCCCTCTCCCCCTTTTTTTCACTTACTAAACAGCTCCAAACCTCTTGCCAGAGGCAGAAAAAAAGAAAAAATCAAGTGACTGAAAAATGTGTGTATCAGTGACCTGACAGTCTTAGCCAAAGCTCCTGGGAGTCGCTCCGTGAGAGCCTAATCACGTCTGGAGCAGCTCTATCCATGGGAGAGACAGTGTGTGAACAACCTCCAGCCACAGAGGAGGGCAGGATGGGCCCTGGACAAATTCCCATGATTCTGACCTCAGGACACAATTAAGTACTCAGCCTGGCCGCCAGCTCCAGCTCTGGGTGCTTCGGTTTGTCCTGAATGTTTCTTATTCCTGTTTACGAACATTTCCGGTGAAGTCGCAATCTTAGGCCTCAGTCTGCAGTTCCCGCACAGTGTGTTGCGTTTACCCGTCCTTCTAGTGGCAGGTGTCCTCCTCCCTGACTGGACACATGTAGGTCTCAAGCGTTACATGTCTGTAAACACCACATCCAAGGCGATCTGACTATTGTCAGCTGTTTCTGAGTGCTGTAAGCTGTAAGAAGAGCCGGGCGGAGTCCTTCTGCATTAGGTGGCGGTACAGATCTTTAGTGCCTGTGACAGCAGAGCTAGAGGTCATGTCATGGCTTCGCAGTGTTCTCCAAGGAAGCTGATGGCCAGAGAACGCTCAAGCAGTCGTGGACAGAAAATTTCCAATTCAGACTCCGATGCAGACTCTTCACTTTATGTAAAAGAGGTTCTTATGGACTCCTTATGATATAACAGAGGCTTCAAAATGTGAAAATTAGGCTCCAAAATGTGAAAATTAAGAATGAAAATAACAATAACATTTATTGAGCACTCGCTATTTGCCAGGAACTGTATTGTGAGTTTCCCATTAACTAAGTACTATTATCACTTCCGGTTAACAGATGAGGAAACAAGGGCTTAGAGATGACAACACTTGTCCAGCTAGTAAGTGGCAGACATGAGTCTCCAACCCAGGCCCATTTTACACTGACATACACTGTTACTATTTCATGGCTTTAAACTCTAGCATAGCTAGAGTTGAACACAAACAAGTAAGCAAACAAACAAACAAACAAACAAACAAAAACATTTAGTACAGAAAAGAACGAAAGAAGCAAAACCAAAAATAAGCGAAAAGTCAAAACAATCTTATCCAAAACTCTGAGAGTGAATAAGTCGGCCTCCTGCCAGGTTAAAGATGAATGATCTGGAGAAATCTGCGTCCCTTGCCCGAGCTTGATGTCCATCCAGACCCAAGGATGAAAAACACATTGGCAACAGCTGTCAGACACTCAGGATTCTATATCATCATTTTGCCCTGTGACTACAGTTGTCCTAATAAAATCAGAATATTATTCCCAAATCCTTCTGGTTTAACTCTTGTCTCTAGAAAATCAATGATGGACAGACAGAAGACAGAGATTTTCAATATGTAAAGGAACAAGCTATCCCCACTGGACGCCTATTTATCTGGCACGTCAATACTGCCTATTCCTGTTCGGAATCCATATTCTCCTCCTTAGTCTAGATTCCTACCAACTAGTCAACAAACCCCTTCCATTTCTAATTCATGACCCTCTACCAAAATATACAGGTCCTATTTTTCAAATAGCAGCTTGTTTTTCAATAATCATCGACTGTGCAAAATTGTTCTTTTTATTTGAAAATCGATTTACAAGTGTATCTTTTTTTAGAAAGAGGCATGTCCCCGTTTTAAGTTCTAATATTGTAGGTACATTCATGTATTAATTACGTTACAGGAACATGCCATTTCAATTATTGGCCATTATTAATCTGTTTTGTGAAAGTTGAGATTTCTCAAATAAAGAGAAATGAGGAAGGCATACCTGTGACAAAAAATATTACTTTACTAACAATTGTCACCCCGATAAAGTTTAATTTAAAAAAAGTAGAGAAAAGAAAACATTGCTGAAAAGACAACGTAGACCACTCCTTGGAAGGGGAAAACAAAACAAAACAAACCCTACCTGTTTTCTCGTCCCTCATTTGTAATAGTTCTCAGTACCATTTGAAACTCAAGGTGCATTTCCTCAGTAGGATAGCCACTGATACCCCCTGAAGTCCCTAATCTTTCTGGTGAGGTCTGTGATAGGATGGACCTCTCCACATAGACAGACGTAATGAAACAGATCTACGCATGTGCGATAGGGTGAATATGGGTGTCAGCTGAATCCTTTCTTATGGCTTTCTCAATCTTTGAATGTCTCAACCTTTGTTTTTTTCAAGTACAAATGACTGAGAAGTGCAGGTTACTGGGCCCTAGACCATACCTCCTAAATAATAATTTCTGAGATGCCCATGCACCTGTATTTTAAATAGGCAGTACAATAGGGGGAAAATTGTCTGATTATTGTACGTCTGAGAAATTATTGGCAAACTTTTAATGCATAAATTAGCTCTTGCATTGCCTTCAAGACACCATAGAATCCCATAAAAGTCCCAATGCTTGCAATATAAACAGTGTTTATGTTTGTTTGTCTGTGTTTACTTGAGCAGAACAGACAAATGGATTCTGCACTTGTGGATTTTCCCATAATGGAATTAAGTCACAGCACAGTTTCCAAACTAGTTTGCTGGGAAACTTGCTTTGGCCTCTGTTTGAAGGCCTTCCTACACCTCACCTTTGACCCCTACAACGCTTTCTGCAGAAGACCCCGAGGAAAAGTGATGGAGAAATGAATTCCAGATGTGGTGTGCAATTATTTGTATTCATTCTTGTCCTAAACGTTGTTTTTCTTCTCAAAGACCATTTGAAGCCAGCAGATAAGGAAGATTTAGGATTTCGACTTCAAAGGACATCAAATTTATACCTTCTCTATATATCTATTTGAATAATTATTGTGTTATATTGTTTTCCAAAGAATCTCACTGAAAAATCTATACCAAACATAATGACAAACAAATCTCTGTTCCAACAGGAAACCCAACAGAAGCACGCACAGAAGCTCCTCAGATACAATATAGCTGTTCAGTACCCTCTGTCAGGCAGTGAATATTCACTGAACAGTAACAATGAGCCAAAGGCATTGTTACGAACCTTGTCCGGTAAGGACGACAGTCCAGTGACAGACATCCGACAATGAATTCATTGCAACACGTAGGAGGGTCTACCAGAAGGCTCACCTCACCTGAGGTGGGAGGAGTCAGCCAAGCTATGGTGTCAATCATGCATACGGTTTAGGTAGAGACAGGTAGAGAGTGACATTCTTGGCAGGCGGAACAGAAGTACTAACTCTACAGGCACTTGATGTCTCGGCCAACTGAAGGAACTGAAAGGAGGACAATGTAGCCCAGCATAATAGATCAGGGGAAGAGTGACAAAAGACAGGGTGTAAGACGCAGGTAAACAGGGTAAAACAAGAGAAGCCTGAAGTCACTGAGGCAGGGGAATGAGTAGACCTGTGAAAAGGCATTTAGAGGAGAGTGAGGATGTGGGAAGAAGAATTGGGATACGAAGATAAGAAGGGATACACTGAAGGGATATACTTGAAAAATATGATCTATAAATACATACATATATGTATATAAGTGTGCATATTATATATGTGTAATGTAGAATATTATATATATGTACCTACATGCAAATAAATGTACATTTTAAAATCTCCACCCTGGAAGTGGCTACTTGACATTTAATCTACCCTCATCAGATAGCCATTCACCAGAGGCAGCTATAACAAATACGTATCTTCAAATATCACTATTAGACCTTCACCAGAGAGTTTGTTCCCTGCATAGACATGCGAGAAAAACTGTTTCGCGGATGAAAGGAGAGGCATTCAAAACTCATGCACTGACTGTGGTCAGTTACACAGGCACTTGTACGTTGAACGTGGGAGGGCCCGGCAACATTCAGGGATGGCAACCTACGCCTTGGAAATCAGACACGTGCTTCTGTGTCCCGTTACTTTGCAGAGGATGCTGATCTGAAAAGAGACGAGCTGAGTCCTCTTGCTAGAATATTGTCATATGTGCTCCACTTTGCAAAGTGCCTGAAGTATAATAAGTGTAACAGACTGTATGGCAGTTATTGCGCTTCTACAAGTGAGTGTTTGTATACACGTATGGGGCAGAATCTGGTTGGAGACTTGCTTTAATTGTACTCTCCCATCTGGTGGCGAGCTTATGGAGGAAGATACTTACAACTCTCAACAATCCCCAAACATCCTCAACTAGAGTTCTCTGCAGTAACAGCACGAACGTGCATTTGGCTAAATTGGCTCAGGTCAGTTCGCAAGAACTGGATTAAGATAGTATGGGTGGAAATGGAGAAAAGTGGATGGACTTAAGGAGTGGGTTTGCTGTGCAGGAGGGAGAGGGGAATATCAAGAATGACAAGGCTTCTGGCATGAACCACTTTGTTCCTGGTGGTGCGATCCACAGACACAAAGAACACTGGAGACAGAGCTGGTTTAGGAGAAAGATTATAGATTCAGTTTTAGACAGTAGGTTGTACATTTGTCAGTTTGCTAAATGGATTTGCATATGTTACTGATAGGAGATGTAGTGTTGACAATGCAAATAGATATCACCGAAGCCATGGGAATACATGAGATTGCCCAGGTAGATAATGGTTTAGAAGGGAAGAAGGCCCTGAAGAACTTCATTTAAGTCTGAGTATCAGAGCATATAAATCAATATGATTTTGGTGTTGTTACTCGAGAAAATACGTGGCCTTTTACATGATTTTAGAATTGATAGCAAAATTCCTTTCCAGGTAAGACTTGCCTTTCTTTGGAAAAAAAAACTTTGATAAGCCATCTGAGGTTGAGACCACTGGAGTATGCTTCAGTGGTACACTTAAGCAAGGAAATAGAACACAGAACTACTACGCAGGAGAGAAAAAGAATTTATTCTGCTTTGTAAAGACGGGAAGAAGACAGAGGAGGCTCCCTGATGCGGAGACGAGGCTATGGGGTTACTGGAACTTCACAGTGGGAGGGCAGCTAAAGGAAGGTAGTCTATCTACTGTTCCACTTTGAGTGGTTGGAGCTGCTGCCCTGTAAACCCTGCCTCCATCTTCACCTGCCCAATTTTTAGTAAAACAGAAAACTTATAAATGCTTACTGTAATTTTGTTTGTTTGTTTAAAAAAAACAAAGAAGCAGCTAGGTATTATGTCAGAGTCAAAGAAATAAGGGACAAAGGCAGCACATTGCTACGTAAGAAGTAGCCTCTGAAAACAGCTCCCACCCAGGAATTTGCAGAAATTTGGGGGCTGGCTTTGAACTCTAATAGGATGTAGAATTGAAGGGTTTGTTTTCCATAGATTTTTGAGAGAGAGTCGTATCTTTCATCTCATACACATCTCATTATACATTTTTAAATGATCTCTTTGTATTGCTTTAAAATTATTTTTGAATAGGTAATACAGTTATAAGGTCAACAGCACCAAAGGCATGTAAAGTAAGTCTCTCTCCTCCACTGTCTCTTACCCAGAAGCAAACATCTTCATCTATTTCTTCTTTCCAGAGACATTCCATTCATATAAAGTGCATACATGTATATTATTTAAAAATTTCACTATAGAAACATTTCTGCATCCTGCTCTTTTTCTTACTAGACCCTGGAGATCTATATCACTACAGAAATGCTGCCTTTAAATGGCTGTATAGTTTTCTACATATGGATGTACCATAATTTATTCAAGTTATCTACTGATGGTCATCTAAATTGCTTCCAGATTCTTGCTCTTATGGAAAATACTTCAATGAAAACCTTATGCATACATCCTCCGCACATGTGCAAATTGAAATGATTCTTCTTGTCAAGGGAGTGTAAAGCCACTTTCTCATCACGACACGGGGCACAACACGCAGGAGGCAGGTGCCAAAGACAGCAGAGATAAAGGTTCAGAAAGCTCAGCTTAGCATCTCAGAGACCTGCAGCAGCAAAAGCACAGCCAGCATGTTTCAGGGCAACTGGAGGAAAGCAAAACATTGCAGGGAAATAAACGAATAAAGACTTAGTATTTAGAGATCTGTGTTTTCCAAGATGACATTCTAAAGCAGGGGTGTCCAAATTGCGGCCCGCGGGCCAACTGTGGCCCGCAATCCATTTTTAATTGGCCCACAGCAAATCCCAAAAATATATTTAGTTTACTTAACTAAACCAGGTGAGGCAATACGTACTTCACCTCGAGTGAGTGGCCCCGCTGTTTGTGTATTTTACTACATATGCCCCTTGGTGAAAAACATTGAAAAATGTTTGGACACCCCTGTTCTAAAGCATATCAGACCTCACAGGAAAAGTAACGTGGATCACACAAAGGCAAAAGAAACTAGCAAGAAGCATCTCCTGAACTTCCATGGGAAAAAGTGATAAACAGTTCTTCAGGAGAAACCGAAGACAGGGATCAGAAACTATATTTTGCATCTAGCTTTTATTATCAAGGATTGAGATTGCGTGTGTAACTGATCTTTTGAGATGCTTTATAAAATCTGGAGTTCCATCACTCCTCTAGATATTGTTACAGGCACATATGTGGAAGGGGTACACTCTCCTTTACTATTAATCAAAACTCCAGGGCCCACAGTGAAAGAAACCAAAAACTAATGATAATAAATATGAACATGTATTGAATACTTACCATGTACTTAGAACTACAAAGAACTCTCCATAAATTATCTTGTGTTATCTTCATAAAACTCTATTAAGAAGGTAAGATTATTATTCAAATTCAGCAAATGAGGAAACCAAGCATAAGAAACTTGCCCGTGTTCACACAGCTAATACATGATGGAATCAAGATTCAAACTTGGGCACGCTCAGTCAGAATCTCATCACACTGGTGGGTGCATAAAGTTTTAGACAAACAGAATCGGAGTCTATTGTTGATAACTAGCCCTGACCTAGCCATCGCCTTATGTTAGCTCTTTCCTTATTCCTAAGGCTTCCTTAAAAACCTGGTGTTTGTCAGGAAACCACTTAACTCACCTCGAGGAAAAATAATGCATTCCAGATAAGTGCAGAAAAAGAGACAGCCCTTATACAAATTCTCTCCAAATGAAGCTTATTTCTCTGTGTGCTACAAGTTAAACATTCATTTAAAAAATGTTATTATTGGTATTATGGCCTAATGTGTGCTTATACAATTATAACAAAGAGTATGTGTTTTAAAGAATTAAAATGAAAAGAAAAACTTAAAGGCCACAGTAAAAGGTCAAACATATCAAAAGTTGATCCTATGACAAAATGTGACGCATAATAAACAGTCAGTAAACATTTTTTGAATGACTCCATACAATTGAAAGAAAATGACCAGGGTATCAGAAGCTATTAGAAAGCATTCTAGGTGAGCCAAATTAACATCTAAGGCAATTGTACACAGAAGGCACAGAATAATCTTCAGAATAGGACAAGCAACAGTTCCTCTCCACGTCCCAGATAAATGGCAACTAGGACAGTTAAGAAAAAAATAGAACATAGGGGTACATATATCTTTACAGATAAATGTTTTCAGATTTTTTTGGTAGATACCCAGGAGAAGGATTGCTGGGTCATATAGTAATTCTATTCTTAATTTTTTGAGGAACCGTCATACTATTTTCTATAGTGGCTGTACCAATTTACATTCCCACCAGCAGTATATGAGGGTTCCTTTTTCTCCATAACCTCTCCTGCACTTGTTATTACTTGTCTTGTTGATAATAGCCATTCTAACAGGTGAGAGGTGGTATCTCATTGTGGTTTTGATTTGCATTTCCCTAATAGCTAGATACATGTACCCCTATGTTCATTGCAGCATTATTCACAATTGCCAAGACATGGAAACAACCTAAGTGGCATTTGATAGATGACTGGATAAAGAGGATGTGGTACATATACAATGGAATACTACTTGGCCATAAGAAAAGATGAAATACTGCCATTGGTGACAACAAGGATGGATCTTGAGACTATAATATTACTAAGCAAAGTAAATCAGAAAAAGTCAAGAAACTTAGGCTTTCACTCATATGTGAGATATAAAACTGAGAGCAACAAATGAACAAGACAAATAAACAAGAACTCATCGACTCAGACAAAAGTTTAGTGGTTACCAGAGGGGATGGGCGGGGGAGCAAGAGGAGGGTAAAGGGGATTAAATATATGGTAACAGAAGGAGATTTGAATTTGGGTAGTGAACACACAATGCAATATACAGATGATGTATTAGAGAATTGTACACTTGAAACCTATATAATTTTACTAATGGATGTCACCCCCATAAATTTAATTAAAAAAGAAAGCAAAGAAAAATATAGAAGAGGAAGAGTTTCCAGATCCAATTGCTGATAGAAGTAATTTAGCTTCAGTGTAGCCACAGATGGTCTCATAGCATGACGTTCTCTGCTAGCTCTTGTTCATGTTAAAAATATTCTGTTTTTATGCTGCCTAACATCTACAGATATGAATATTTACTTTATCCACCACTTGAGCACACAAGACTAGGATGGGCCTTAAAAATACAAACTAAAGACCTGGATCATGAGACTATTTCCTTCTTTCTGCAATAGGTGAATTCCTCCAGAGAAAAATCAATGATTTTCTCACTGACCCCAATTGATGCGTGTTAACGCACTGACTCAGTTCATAGCATCTTCTTGCCTTGATCTGGGGAGTTACTCCAATCCTCCTCCCCCAAAAACTGCTCTTAAGGTACCAGGCAATTTCTTCTAGATCCTGTGAACTTTCTAGAACCAGGTGGTCTCATTTCCATGACCTCTTGAGATACCCACTCCACTTTTGAGAGAAAACCTGAATCAAAGAGGGGTGCATGAACATTTGATCTTCTGACAAATTCAATCCAGTTGCCAAGGATTGCAAAGTTTTTACAAAGGCTGTCTTGCTATTAACAGAAACGTGGGGTCAATTCCATCTTTTCCCTCCCCTTTATAGCGAGGTTTCTTTTTTTTTCTACAACTTAATGAGGTATAAAAATATACAAAAGCTGTACATATTTAATGTATACAATTTGATAAGTTTGGACATGTGCAAACACTTATGATACCATCAAGGTAATAAACATATCCATCACATCCAAGTTTCCTGTGTCTCGTGTGTGTGTGTGTGTGCACGTGCTATGATCCTTGACATGAAATCTACCATAGTAACAGTTTAAGTGCACAGAACCTTAGCTAACTGTAGGCACCATGTTGGTACAGCACGTCTCTAGAGTTTATTCATCTCGTATAACTGTAATTTTATGCTCATTGAATGGAAACTCCCCATTTTCTCCTCCACCTCCCAGATTTGTTCCAAGACCCCTGCCGATACCAAAATCCACAGGTGCTCAAGTCCCTGATATAAAAGTGTTGTATTTGCATATAACCTCTACACATCTTCCCCTGTACTTTAAATCATCTCTGGATTACTTATAATACCGAATACAATGTATCTGTTATATAAATAGTTGTTATGCTGTATTGTTTAGGGAATGATAATTTTTAAAAAGTCTGTACAATGGAACGATCAAGCACCAATGGAACGATCAAAGGCCAACTACGTAGCACATATCAGCAACAACTTAATATTTGTTTTGTTCCAATATTTTCCAGCGGCTGTTGGTTGAATCCGGGGATACAGGACCTGCTGATACGGAGGGCCAACTGTAATGGTCCCTTCTTTATCTCTTACTCTTTTACCCTTAACTTCAATTCTACCCTGACTACTCAGCAAAAACTGCTCTGTTCTCAGGTCATTATTTATCTTCTAGTTACCAAATCACATAAATATAACTTGACTCCCCAAAGCATTTGCTATAAATACTATTGAGAACTCCCTTCCTCCTGAAATTCTCTTCCTTTGGTGTCTGTGACCTATCTTCTTTTGAATTTCCTCCTACATGTGATTGTTCCTTCAACAGGGATCATTTTGGCATTCCTATCCTTTAAATGATGATGTTCCTTAAGGTTTCTTCTGCATTCATTTCTTATTAATGCTGAATATCCACTCACATCGCCCACATTTGTTTTCTACACACCCATTATTTCTCCTGAGCCTGAGGCCTTAACTTTCAATTACCCACTAGGCATCTCCACCTGGAAATCTCACAGGCATCTCACGCCAAACAAGTTCTTGTTGTGTTCTTTCTTCATGTCCTGTCGTTATGTGTGCAATGTCCATTCATCCCGATGCCCACACGAGGCCCCTGAACCACCACCCACTCTCTATGTCCCAGGGATCTCGTTTTTTAAAAAAAATCAACTCTCTCTCTCTCTCCATATATATATAGAGAGAGAGAGAATTGATTTTTTTTATAAATCAATTATAAAAATTAATATATATATACATATATATATATTAATTTTTATTGGGGAATATTGGGGAACAGTGTGTTTTTCCAGGACCCATCAGCTCCAAGTCAAGTCGTTGTTTTCAATCTAGTTGTGGAGGGCGCAGCTCCCCGGACCATATGGGAACCGAACCAGTGACCTTGGTGTTATGAGCACTGTACTCTAACCACCGAGCCAACCAGCTGCCCCATATCCCAGTGATCTCTTAATACTATCCTCTTATTATCTCTTCTCTGTTCCATCTTCTCCACCACCGACTTTGCCTAGTTTGCGGTGCTATCACGTCTCACCTGGGTGACATTGCTATTTGCTCTCCTTGTTTTCCCAAGCACTAGACCATACTGGTGTCCAACCACTCTCTGTTGATGGGATGAACACATTGTAACAATGCCTGTCCCCAGCTCGGCTCCCCTGTGACACATCATGCTTGCCCCAGCCACCTTTCTGACAGGTAGTCATGCCGCATTGGCCCCACTGCAGACCCTTCCACTGCCTCCAGGATCCATCTTAGTCCCCTTAGCCTGCCACACAAAGCCCTTCTCCTGCCGCATCTCTAGCCTCACCTCCCACCACGCCCCAAGGTACCCTCCCTGTACCCTCGTGAGACAACTCCCAGAGCCAGGACTCTGTAAGGACTTCTTCTCCCTCTCTTTTGTCAAGGTTCACGTTACATGCTGTACAGAGCAGACTGCAAGTGCACGCATCGGTGGGCTCTGGCAAGTGTATACAGTCGGGAAGCACCACCGCAATTAATACACAGAACGTATCCATCATCCCAGGATGCTCCCTATGTCCTCTCCAGTTAATCACCTCAGATTAATCACTGTTCTGATGTCTATCGCCATATGCTAGTTTTGTCTATGTGGCTTCCAACTGTCCAGTCGTCTTCCAACCATGCCTCTCTAACAGCAACATTTTTATTTTAGTCATTCTGGTGTACGTTAAGTGGAGTTTCGTTGTGGCTCTAGGTTTCATTTTCTTGTCTAATGATACTGAGCACCTTTTCAATGTGATTTCTAGCATTTACATATCCTTTTTCTTGTGAAATAAAAAGTTTTTACCCATTTCAAACATTGAGTTGTCTTTTCATTTCTCATTTGAGGGAGTTCTTTATGTATTCTGAATATAAGTTCTTTACCAGATGCATAACTTTTCCGGTCTTTGGCTTACCATTTCTTTTTCTCGACGATATCTTTTGAAGAACAGAACGTTGTAATCTATCATCTTTTTCTTCACTCCTTTTAGTTTGTTGTGCAGGATTCTTCACCTGGGAGACAATTCCTCCCTGTCTACGAGAGTCACTTTCATCATAGGATATGGTAAATACTGACGTTCTCGTTCCATTTTCTCCACAAGCTTGGGGCCAACTTAAGAGCAGAGACTGTGTTTCACGGAGTGTTTTATATCTAGTAGAATGCTTATCAAGTAGCAGTTGCTGAAAAACTACTTATTACTCAAACGCACAAATGAATATGTTCAAAATTGGAAGAATCAACTGAATTTCACCAATTAACTTCTTGGCACACAATTTTCTCTTCCTGAAAACAAAGAGAACTCCCTACTTACATCGCAAGCATGTACAAGCAATGAAAGCTTTATGAGGTTGTGACAATGGAGGGTTCTGCCTCTTAGTGTGCACATCAGTAAGCAGCCTGCAAATATATACTTTTCACAGATTTTTGTTATTATTATTATATCGTGAATCCCAATTTTCATTTGAAAAGCAATATACATAATTCTTAATAAATTAGATCTTTCTCATGAAATGCTGGGACATCATGAAACAAAAATACATATAATTAGTCAGAACTTGAGACGTAAGGGTTTACATTTGACTTCACCATGTCAGCATGATGAACTTTTTATTTCACTAACGAGGTCCACTACTGTCTAAAATCATAAAGACTACATAAAAATGATAATGCCGTCATTAAATCTGGCCAAGACATTAGAACTTAATAAATTCCAGAAAGAATGCCAACTTGAAAACGGGAGCTAAGAAGTCATAATCCTATTCTTACAGGAAAGTGCCGTGAGAAAAAAGAAACTGGAAAGCACCAGCAATACACGAAAGCGACGGGCTAACTGAGGAAGAAGCAAAGTGCGGTCTCCTCTCCCTAGGAAACTACAAAGTGGAGAAGCCCTTGATCAGTGGACAACACACAATCAAAGGACATTCAGCACCATATGAATGAAGCATTTGAGAGGAGAGCGACTTTTTCCATAGCAACCAAGCCTCAGAAAGTACAGAATTTCATTGGCCAGATCTTGTACGGTTCTTTCAGGGCAGCATGAATCTTCACCCTGGATGATTAAAAGTACCAGAGAAGCAAGCATGACATTCAGATATTGAAGTTAAACTGATAAATATATATAGAGAGAACCAGAAATAGAGTTACATGCGTACACAGCCAGAATGCTCAATTTCCAAATATGAAAAGAAATGATTTAGAAACTAATTGAAACTGTAGCTTTAAGGATTTAATGCGATAACTCAGCTTCGTCTAATAAAGGAATCTGCCCATTATCCATTATGCAATGTTTGCTCCTGAAAGAGCTGGTGCTGTGAGGGGGTCATGACAGGGTCTAAATCTTCCTCTTAGTCAAGGCGTTATGCTGGGATCAGGAGTGTGAGATAATCTTTCTGAAATGGCCAAGACCCCTGAAACACAGAGATGTGGACTTGCCCCTGGCACAGAAGTACCGGTGAAATAAGCTCACGTAGAAAGCGGGGGAGCAACAAGCCACTGGTGCTTGTGATGACTCATCATCCAGGAAACTGTTGGCCCAACGACTCCTGAACCATGACCTGGCCCTCAGTGCCCTAAACCATGTCTGAACAGTCTCAAGCTCAGTCCAAAACAGACACGCAATTCTCTCTTAAGAATCTGGTCATGATGGAAGGTCAATAAACAGGAAGTTCAAATGCTGGCTGCAAAGAATTCAAGTTGAAAACAGAAACTATATCTTACCTTTAATATCCTGCGTGCCTGGAACAACACCTGGTTGGATGATTATCAGGTGAATTAATGGGAGGCCTTAAAAGTAGACAGAAACATTTATAGGGCTGTTGGAGTTGAAGGACTCTATTTATGAAATTAAAGTAGCAAACCCAATAACTTAATTAACACTATGACTCATTTAGTTATTGATCAAAGAGAGAATTTATTCACAGAGCTTTTCAAATACAAACAAAATAGCACTTTTTTTGTGTGTTTTACAAAATGAATATTGAAAGAAAGGTGGTACAACACAGTTCAATAACGGACTAAAGAAAACAAGGTCTAATGACTGGAAAATGGACAGAAATATGCCCCTTTACTTCCTAAGAACATCATAGCAGAAGCTACTCAGAGAAATATAGCATATTTTTGAATAATATTGAAATACAAAGTCTTAACTCTAAATGTCTGCATAAACACTGAAAACATATGGAGGGCGTAAAGAGTTTATGCAGGATATACAAAATACTGATACAGTGGTGTATTGGTCCATTTATTAGGTTTAATGTATGCTTTTATAAAGTGATAATACTGTATTTTAAATGTATATTAAAAAGAAAACAGAGGAGTAATGCACCGCTAACCCGCTTGTACAGTCTCTGTGACAACTGACGTGTTTGTGCGTGGGCAGGTGTGTGAATGAGTCTATCTTTATGTTCTCGTGTGCTTTCAGAAACGCCATGACTTACAGGGAACGTCTGTGGGTCACCCTGCTTCCCAACATGTTACTGTGTCTACTAGCCCTTTTGATTCTCTGAGTCTTTATCTTTAGAAAAAACAAAAGCGAAAACCCTTGTTTGCATATGTGGATTTGTTTTAGGTGTGTATGCATTCTACATTAACAATACTCTGTGGAATAGAAACACCTAGTACCCCTGCAGTATTTTTAGCCTTTGGTCCATTTTTCTCGATCATTCCATTTCCTTTACAAGTCTCCCACCTTACTTAATATTCATCATTCCATCGGGTTTCATTTCATTAGCATTGCATGGATTAGAACCACGATTCCACCTTCTGAAAGGTGCTGGAAGTTTCCGCACCTCCAAGCCCCCTGCGCTCAGCGTCTCCTCTGGTTATGCCTGGGGGCTTCAGCTCAGTATGGGTACTGCTTCTGTTTCTTGCCAGAGAAGCAGGCCAGCCACGTGCACAGCAGGATGGCGCCGCCGGCCCCTGCCCCTGTGCAGTAGTAGGCCCAGCCGATTTCACACTTACCTAGGGACACAAGACAGGGAAAGAAAGCAGGCACAGATCAGGATGATTTGGCAGGAGGCTCCATTATTTCTCCCATTGTGTGCATTCCTGGTTCTCAGAGGTGAGACTGAAACACCCGTGGTAAATGAGGTGTACTCAATCAAAGGGAATCAAAACTTGTGCTCAATGCTCTGTGGAGACTGTGGAAAGCTAGAATGGTTGTGTGCATTTCAGAAAGACCTCAAGGCCTATGCCTAATGCCTGTAATGCCCCCAGACCTGGCAAGAAAAGGAAGAATGGCAGTAATTGGATTGAAGAGATGAAGGTATTCATTCTAATTTAAATCACCCAAACTCATATGCATAATGAGGTACCTTAGGAAAAACTCAAAATAGATACAGTCCTTCTGAAAAGGGCCACTCTAAGGAATAGACCCATTTGAAGGATAAGGTGATGGTGAATACTGCTATTTACATGTAACTGCTAAATGACTCACACAGATTGAATCAGAAGAAAAACTCCCAGATTCTTCTTGGGTCAACACTCACCTTTAAGTTAAAGCAACATATAAACGATAACATAATGATAAGGGTCCAATTGGGTCCTCAACTCTCAGGGTTGGATTAGTATTAGTAGTGATAATGACACACCCACAGTACTAAAAATATAATTAGTAAATGAAGCAGGAGTAGCTATATTAATTTCAGAAAAAGCAGACTTCAAAGCAAGAAGTTATCAGGGATAACAAAAGTCATAAATAGTGATAAAGGAGTCAATTCTCTAAGAAGACATAATAATCCATAAGGTGTGTGTGTGTGTGTGTGTGTGTGTGTGTGTGTGCCTAATGATAGAGCATCGAACTACGTGAGGCAAAAACTGACAGACTTCAAGGAGAAATAGATGAATTAGTTATCATAGTTGGAGATTTCAATACTCCTCTATCAGAAGTAGACAGATCTAGCAGGGAGAAAAAACTGTAAGGAAACAGTTAAAATCAACAACACCATTAATCAACTGAATATAATTTCAATCTATAGACTACATCCAACAATAGCAGAATACACGTTCTTCTCAAGGTAGATAAAACATCCACCAAGATAGTGGGCCATAAAACAGATTTTAACACGTTAAAAAAAAACAATAATCATACAATGTCTGCTCTTAGACCACAATGGAATTAAACTGGAAATCAGTAACAAAAAGATGACTGGAAAATCCCCAAATTTGCGGATATTAGACAACACCCTTTTAAATAACACACATGCCAAAGAAGAAATCTCAAGAGAAATTTTAGAATATTCTGAACTAAGTTAAAATAACATAACTTATCAAATTTTGTGGGATGCAGCAAAAACAATGCTCACAGGAAAATTTGTAACATTGAATGCATATATTAGAAAATAAGACAAATCTACTATTGATAATCTACGTTTCCACCTTAGAAACCTACAAAAAAGAAAGGCAAATTAAACTCAAAAGAAACAGAAAAATAAATAATAAGAATTAGAGTAGAAATCAGTGACATTCTGAGGCCTGCATTACCATAACACTAAAACCAGACAAAGACATTACAAGAAACGAAAACTACAGACAAATATTTCTCATGAACATAGATGCAAAAATCCTCAACAAAATATTAGCAAATTGAATCCAACAATGTTTAAAAAAGATTGTACACATGACTCAGTGATAATTCTCCCAGGCGCAAAAGGCTTGTTCAACATTTGAAAATCAATTAATATAATCTATGACATCAACAGACTAAAAAAGAAAAATCCTATGATCACATTAATAGACACGGAAAAGTATTTGACAAGTCCAACAGCCATTCATGATAAAAATTTCACTAAACTAGGAATAGAAAGGAACTTTCTCAATTTTATAAAGCATATCTATAAAAATACTACAGCTAATGTCATACTTCATGATGAGAAACTCAGAACTCTCCCAGTAAGATTGGGTGTAAGCCAAGGATGTCCCCTCCCTTCACTCTTTTTCAATGTCAGCTGGAAGTCCTAGTTAATACAGTAAGGAAGGACATTAAAGGTATACAAATTGGGAAAGAAGAAATAAAACTGTTTGTAGATGACACGATTGTCTATGTAGAAAATATGAGAGTCCACAAAATACTCCTGGAACTAATCAGCAACTATGGTAAATGGTAGGCGACAAGGGTAATATACAAAAGTCAATTACTTCCTATATACCAGCAATGAACAAGTGAATTAGATATTAAAAAAAACACACAAAAAACAACAACCACCAATCAGTTACATCAGAACCTAAAAATGAAATAATTAGGTATAAGTCTAGGAAATATATAGCAGGAGCTATATGAGGAAAACTATAAAACTCTGGTGAACAAAATCAAAGAGCTAAATAAATGGAGAGATATTCCATGTTCATGGATAGGAAGACTCAATATTGTCAAAACGTCAGTTCCTCCCAATTTGATCTATAAATTCAATGTAGTCACAATCAAAATCCCAGCAAGTTATTATGTGGATATTGACAAACTGGTTCTAAAGTTTGAATGGTGAGGTGAAACACCCAGAAGAGCCAACACAGTAACGAAGGACAAGAACAAAGTTAGAGGACAGGCATTACCTGACTTCAACACGTACCATAAATCTCTAGTCATTAGTGAAAGAATAAACAAATAGATCAATGGAACAGAATAGAGAACCCAGAAATAGCCCATAAATATCGTCAACTGATTCTTGACAAAAGAGTAAAGGAAATACAATGGAGCAAATGTAGTCTCTTCAACAAATGGTGCTGTAACACTTTGACATCCATATCCAAAAACAAACAAATAAAATAAAAACTAGGCACAGACCTTACACTTTTCACAAAAATTAACTCAAAATGAATCATGAACCTAAATGTAACACATAAAACTATAAACCTGCTAGCAGATAACTTAAGGGAAAACCTGGATGCCCTGGGGTATGATGATGACTCCAGAAACAACACCAAAGGCACAAGAAAGAAACTAATTAATAAGCTGGACTTTGTTAAAATTAAAAAAACTGAAAGACAGTGTCAAGAGAGTGGGAAGACAAGCCACAGACTAGGAGAAAATATTTGCAAAAAACACATCGGATGAAGGACTGTTATTCAAAATACACACAGAACACTTAAAACTCAACAATAAAACAGACAACCTCATTAAAAAATGGGCTAAATTTCTTAATAAACCCCTCACCAAAAAAGATACACAGATGGTAAATAAGTATGTGAAACGATGCTCCATATCATATATCATCAGGGAAATGCACAGAGATCCCACTACACACCTATTAGAATGGCTCAGATCTGGAACACTGACACCACCAAGTGCTGGCAAAGATGTGGAACAGGAACTCTCATACATCGATGGTGAGAACGCAAAACATCACAGTCACTTTGGAGAACAGTTTGGCTGTTTCTTACAAAACTAAACCTACTCTTACCATACAATCCATCAATCGTGCTTTTTGGTATTTAGGCAAAGGAGCTGAAAACTTATATCCACACAAAAACTTGCACGTGGATTTTAATAGCAACTGTATCCATAATTGCCATAACTTTGAAGCAACCACGATGACCTTCAGAGCCAGGACTCACACCTGGATTCCAAGTTCTAAGACTAAGAAGTCATTGCCTCAGAATATCCTATCTGAGTTAATCAAATGGGTTTCTGTATTCATTAATCCTTTTTCTTTTTCCAGCATCCAAGTTATTCCTTTCATGTGCACAGTGAGAAAAGCCTCTGTATCTCTCACTGAACATTGTCTTTTCTGTGCCAATTTTAATCAGTCTGTTAGTCTTACGATTTGATCAGAAAATACAACTGTTTTCCTTCCCTTTCTCTTGTTCTTGTTTACACATTACACTAGACACAAACTCATACACTAAAATACTTGGATTCCATAGTCATTGAACATATAAACCATAGATTTAAACCCACATCTCTCTATACAAGTCAGGCATTTTGACCTTGTTTATTAATCATCTCTCTATTGAAAAATACAAGGACTGTTAAGTGTAGCACGTAATTTGACTTCATATCTTCACTGACGTGTACTGGAGGGGTAGGTAGCTTGTGCCCTATGTACAGTGAAGAAGGCAAGGCAAGGCAAAGCAAAGCTAAGTGAGTCATTGGCTTGTCACCAAAAGCCAAGAGTGGCAAAATTTGATCAAGGGCCTCCACATCTCAAACGTATTCTCAAGTATTACCTATGCACACACACAACAGGCTACATTATTCAGTTCTCCTTGATTTCTCCCTTTCCATATCCAATATAAATAATAAGAGTTTTAAAATAGCAATTTAGTGATTGATTTATGCATTGAGTACCATTTGCTCTGAATTGCGAGAAGAGCTTCACATGAAGTAGATACCAGTGCATTTGATCCTCAGAAGAATGTGATGTGATAGATTCATATCATCCCTATCGGTCAGTGAGAAAACTAAGGCCAAGGAAAGTTCAATAAATAACCTGACAAGGACTCTCTGTTAGTAAGTGGCAAGTCTTTTGCCTTTGTGTCCAAAATTGATCCTATGGCATGTCGCCTCTCAAAAGCCTGCAGCTCCCCAAGACGGTCTTACCTGCCCTCCTGGCTTTCCTGTCTCCTTGCTTCTATTTATAGCATCACCAACAACAAAGCAGGCAGCTATCTTTTTAACAATAAATCATGTGAAATCGCTCTCTTACTTAAAATCCTCTAATGAATTCTCAAAAATCCAACCTCCTTCCAATGGCTCGGAAGGCCTTGAATGAGCTGCTATTTGCCTTCCCGTCAGACCTCACGACCCCCTTCCCTCTGGTCTTTCTTCTGGCCACACTGGTTGGCTTCTCTGGATCACATTAGGCTCATTGCTGGCTTGAGTGCGTCACTCATTATTCCCTCTACCCAGAAAGTTCGACTTCCAGATGGTTAGAGAGCTGACTCTTTCTCAAATGACACCTCTGCAAAGATACCTCCTACCCCCACCTGCCTCATCGAAGTCACTCTATCCCTTCCCCCCACTCGATTGCCTGTGCAGCACTTACCATGGTTTGTAAAGATCCTGTGCGTGTGTGCGTGTGCGTGTGTGTGTGCGTGCATGTGTGTATTTCATTTCAGTCCCAATTAGGGGAGATCCTTGTACATTTTATTCCCTACTGTACCCCTACAACATTGCCTGGCTCATAGTAGGTACTCAGTAAATAACTGTTGAATGAAAGGTGAGGAACAAGAAAAATAGAAAGAAAGGAAAGGAAGCAAAATAGGCAGACAGTCAGTCCCTGAAAAACAACCTATCTGGGATTTTAAGAGTGGCTCTTGCCCAGTGTGGCCCTGAACTTTTAGAGTAGTTCCCAAACCCAGTATGCAGGTACAGCCTCATGCAGAGTGTGTTCCATGCACCAGGATGACAGATCCTGAGAGACCACGTGTCCACCTCAGGGCTGGTCTCAGGGCAACAAGGAGCTCCATTAACACTGACGCACAGGTAAGTATCCTTCAGAGGTAACAGAGGCCACTACATGGGCCAGGTTTGCTGATAACCATAGATTAATGTGCCTGTCAGTTTTGGGAATAATCTCCATTTTGAATTATCCTTTAGCTGGATTAAATAAATCTAGGAGGGAGAATTAATAGGTCACTAAGAGATGGCCAGTGGTTTACAACCTTTTAAAAAGTCAGTGAAATTTGTGGTCAGTCCATTTAGCACAGGGCTCATAACATAGAACACAACCAACTGTTCATTAATAACAAGTATTGACCTACACACAGGTCCGTAACCTAACATGAAAAGTGGGGTACACACTTCTTCATTAATTATTAGGCCCTTACTTAGAAACAAGTGGCCGATGAGGCTAATTATTTGAGAATAGTGTATGTGACAGTAGCCACGTTTATTAAATACAGATGGAAAAAAGCTACCTAAAGTTGCCAATCAGAGGACCAAGGCGAGAGAGCAAAATATTTTTTCCTGCAGATAAATCAATAAAACCACAGCAGTTCACACTTTAGGGGCTTTTAACTGTCAGGGGAACTGTAGATGGTGTAGACATTCCACCCAATTCCTGCGGATCCCTTTGCAGGTTCTGTGCTCTTGTCCCTCAGCTGCTCCTAACAAACCTTATTGGAGGACTTGTGAGGAAAGAGGCACTTCGCCCCAACTCTTAGAGAGCTGCAGCGACCCCTGGCATGACCTGTAGCCCCTGACGGACTGGTTCCGGGGTATGAAAGCCCACTTTCTTACCTCTAGGTGGAGCAAACTCTGTATTGCAAGGAAAGTTCCAGAGCCCCAGTGAGTTCAGACTGAGGCTGGGACCCCACCTGAAATATACCTTTACTGCGCATTTACTCCTCTCCTACCTGGCTTTCCCACTTCCTTACTGGTTTCTCCTCAGCACAGCTCCTTGATTACTTGAACATGAATCCTTATTTCAGGATCTGCTCTGGGGAGCTCAGTTTAAGACAAGAGCAAATGAACAAAGTCTTGCTTGCTTTTCTCTATCATAATAAGGGTTTGTGAAGTATCTCCAGAGGTCAGAGGCTCAAACACCCCACCTCACCCCACCTAAGTCCCGCCATCCCATGAAAGACCCAGCACGAGGATTGAGCCTTTAGCACCAGCTGTCTCCCACTCTCCCTGAACTACCATCTTCCTGGGGAAAATCCAACTGCTTGTCTTCAGTGTGTATACATCATTTTTAATAACTGTGATGTTTCTGGAGCCTTTTCTGTTCATGTCATAAAACACGTAGTCAACTCCTGAGACCAACTGTCTATCAGATGAAAATGAGGAGGAAGAAAACACGAAATAAAGGTACTTTAAAAAGTGTATCACAAAATATTGCCACTAATTACACATATATGCAAGTTTCTGACTCTGATTTATACATTTTGTGGTTTAAATTCAACAACTGGCTAAGGTCTAAAATGAGCAACTAATGTTCAGTGTGATTAGAATATATATATATATATATATATATATATTCCTGTTTTTCAGATATGAAGAGTCATTTACTAAGTAATTCATAAAATGAATAATTATTAATTCAAAGATAATTTAATACAGGTTTATCTAGTATTTTGGATTATACAGAAATATAGTCAGCCCATAAAATTAGCCTCAAGACAATACACACACACACACACACACACACACATACACCTTTTGAGAAGTAAGAAATGGTCAAGATCAGTCTAGTAAGATTAAGGTATGTCAATAGGTTTTAGGCAAATCCAAGGAAACACAAAGTCATCCAACCCCTAATTCTTGGTTCCTTGATCCTCTTCCTCCCACTTTTCCATCATCCCTTTCTCCCTCACATCATTCATCAACTCAACAAGTATTTAAGTGACTACCCCAGCCAGGAGTCCCTGCGTGCTGGGGGGCTATTTGAGAACAAGATAGACACAATCTCTGCCATCTAGTCAAGAAATTAAGTATTAAATAACAATTACTTAGATATTTATATGATGAGAATTGCAATATGTGAGTTGAAGAAAAAAACTCAGGATGCTAAAACAGCAAATCAGAAAGAACCCCATGCAGTGTGGTCAATAAAGGGATTTACGCTGGCCCCTGGCAGATGGGCGGCGCTCGCCAAGCGTGGATGGGGGCGGCTCGGGAAGGGCGTATTACACTAGGTGGGGTGGGAAACGAAATGTAATGGAGAAATGCAGGCGGATCTGGAATTTGTTGAAGTATTGTTCACGTGAGAGATGGATGCCACTTTGCACCAAGAGATGGGGTTGGGTGTGACCACTTCCAGAGTTTGAGGACTTGAAACCTGCAAACTTCCTCTTCAGAACTTTCATCTGTGCTGCTGGATAGAAATGGGAGGTCTTCAACACTCATCAGTAAATCCTGAGCAGCTACAATATACATGTCTTGCAATGTTACAGGAGCTGGAGACCCCGCAGTGAACAAGACAGACATGGTCTCTGGTCTCATGAAGCTTAGGTCTTGTAAGACCGATTCTGAAATATCGCACACACATCAGTTGCATAATTTTGAAACCATCCCATGCATATTGTTAAAGAGAAAACCACAGGCCCAAAATGGTGTCACTCGTGCTAAAAGCCCATGATACCAAGCCCAGACTTAAAACCTGATCTAATTGCAGTTTCAACCTCTCCCAGAAATGTAATCGTAATCACCAGTCTGGAATTTTCTGGGCAGCACCAGTAAGGTAGTCTGTCACCTGGGCCCTCTCCATCCCCATGGAAAGAAGAGGCAATCTGTACGATAAAAACCCTTGCCCCAAAAGACATCCTGGTCCAAAAACAATCCCTTGGTCTCTTTTGTTATTAACTCCCTTGCCCCACCTTTCTTCCTATAAAAGCCTTCCATTTTGTACGGCCCCTCAGAGTACCCTGCTAGTTGCAATATGGGGTGTTGCCTGATTCATGAATCACTTCATAAAGCCAATTAGATAAAAATTTACTCAGTGAATTTTCCCCCCCACCACAATATTTTACACATATGTTGTGTAGACATTCAGTTGAATGAGATTGGCCAGACACGAGGGATTTTTTTTTTTTTTTTTTTACATAAAACTATTAATGTAAAAACATCTAGAGTTCTGTGAGAGGCTGTGGATTTTCAAATTGCAGATTGAATATTGTATCTTGAACTCCTTGAGGGGAAAAATAGAGTTTTTTTTCTCTCTCAACATGATTCCATTAAAACCATGTGCCCAATAATAAGAATTTAGCGTTGTATTTTACATTTTAATAGGAGAAAAAAGTCTTTCTGAGTCCATTAGGCTATTAGAAAAGAGCAGACTTTAAATGTTTTAAACAGTGTGGTAGTCCATGAGCAATAATGGAACTAAAGGAAACCAGGAAATACAGGGGCATTCTTCCACTGTATTCCCCTGTGATTGGCAATAAATGCTTGTTATTATAACCCAAACAGAACACCTTTTACCAGAGGGCAAGTTTTGTCTGTGATTCTTTCAGGAAATTAGAGAAGTAAATCTGTTGAAACTTTCTGTTCTGCTCCCTGTAATGCTCCATCAAATGGGACTCCCAGCTAAATTGGTTGGCAAAATGCTGCTTTCGACAATGGGGAATACTATTCTTGACAGATAGAATGGAGGTTAATGGGACAGAAAGCAACAAACCACACCACCTGCCAAGTCAAGGGAAAAAGACGCCATGGCAGTATTCCAGGGCAGCCCCAGAGAGGGGATGGGGTGGCAGAGGTGTGGTTCAAATTAGTTGTAGTGGAGCTTTTGTTAGTGATAGAGACAGAGGAAATGGTTTAAAGAACAGTCTTAAATAAATAACACTTGAATTCCAGCAGTTCATATTTTGAGGACATTGTAGTTTAACCTCTGCCTTTTCATTAAATTGTCCGATTAAACGTTTCAGAGCTGATGTGTCATTGTATCTGCCTGCTTCACTTCCGTATTCCGGTGCTCAGTATGCACGATACATGAAACAAAGCAGAAAATCAATAGACATTTGTGGCACGGATGGATATCAGACACTAGTGGTGAGAATAAAGATCTAAAATTAATAATTATACAATAGCTGTCATGTATAGTTGTGAGTTAGGTGCTAAACAGTTTAGAAGTGGTATCTCATGTACTTGTTTTTGCCTATGATGCTTCCAGGAATTTAGAGAAGCAAATCTATATGAGTTTCCCAACATTATTTCCATTTTGAGATGAAGAAATTGAGAGATGTGCAAAATAAGTAACTTTCCCAGTATCTCAAATAAGGTTGAAACTTGAACTTGAACTTGGGTCAAATTGATTCTAGAACTTTTTCCTGTACGCAGATAATGTATTAGGAATATCGATATTAAATGTGCTTTACCCATTTGCTAGCTAGCACTTGGCTTTGTTAGAACTGACATGCCAAAGTGAAATAAAACATATTTTACCCCTTTGAATTGACCAGTCTTCTTAGGAGATTCCATGGACCTGTGTTCCTTGCATGGTTTAGTTACTAAAGGCTTGCGTCTTGCTGACTCGGCACTTCCAATTCCTGATCCAGTGGAACCAACCTGGCACTGTCCTGGCAACCCCATCCCCTCTAGAGGATGAAGGAAGTGGGGATCAATAAACTTGCTTGATGAATTCAGATAACGGATTCTTCCTGGGAGAGAACCCAGCCATGGATACACTCTTAAACAAGGTGTTTTGACCTGCCCTTGACACAGTCTGAGCAGAGCTGATGAAGGGCTCCAGGTCCTGGGCACACCCCAACCCCTGTCGTGGGCTGTCTGTGACCCCTCAGCGGTTTGACAGGAGCCACTGTGCCAGCCTCAGTCCTACCCAGAGACCTTGTCACAGAACCGCTCACTGAGCACAGGGTTGCTCTGTCAAGCATAGCACAAAACCCAACCACTCAGAGAGTCCTGTCCTCTGACTGAGGCACCTAACACAGCCCTCCATGTGTGCAGGGCCTTCCTGGGTTCTGCCTTTGAACCTGAGCCCCACCAATTCCCAGCTTACTGAGTTCCCAGCCTTGTGGCCACAAGTGTCTGAGTCCAGACATAATAGCTGAGTGACTTCATTTATCAAAGCAGAATATCTTTCACCTGTGATAGTGTAACATTTTCAACATGTTAAGATAGAAATGCAAAGTTTGTGTAGAGAAGGAGCTGGCATATTAGATTTCACCCATTTTGCTGGAGGAAGGTGAAAGGATCAGTAGAGAGAGAAAAACTTTTGTAATCTTAAATACCGTGGACAAAAGTTCAATAGGTCTTTCTCCTCTTGAATAAATTCCTTCATGCTTGTTCATATTCAGACCATCTTGTTTGCATATGCATTAAAATCAAGCACAAAAAGAATGTGTCATGGGACCAATTCCATTTGTTCTTTTGTGAAGTTACTGAACAAAGGTATGTCTAGTCAAAAAAAGAAACAGGTTTTAAACCTTTGACCTAAAACATACAAAAGCTTTAATTCAAACTTTTAATAGAACAAGTACAAAAATGATCCCTTGTGGGTCTGGAAAGAGAACACCAAACTTGGTTGGTGGGCAAAAAATGTAGAAGTGACATGGCTGAGGGAAGAAAGTTTGTAAGGCCTGGCTTTTTCAAGCTCTGCTGCGTGTTTCTACTTGTTTATTAATGGAAAGTATAATCTCACATTGCTTCTCGGGGTCATCCTGTACATTGATATCATTCCCAGGTACCCCTAGGAATGTGCTCTGGGTGAGGGGGCTGTCCACAAGCAGAACTGTGGAATACCCCCGCCCCCCAGTACTTCCCAAGAGTAGTTGGTGCAGAGGTATGTGTAAGGGCAGGACCCCCACAGACCAAGCCCTGAGTCTGCCTTCCCAATGTCCTGGAAGGGATGGCCACCATCAAGCCTCCTAAGTTTCCAGAGCAGCAGCCCAGGGGACAGGGAGGGGACCCAGCATCTCCCCTGAAGAACTGCAGCCCTTGACTGTAAGGTACCAGGTACACAATACCTTTCTGTCTCTCCTGCCCCTCCACTCCCAGGGTTAGGGGACTGGATAGGAGTATTTGAACTCTCCTGGAATTTCAACGGTAACTTTTCCCCAAAACACACAGTATGCTTCAGTATACGACGGTCCAACTTGGAGCTTTGGGGCCACTTCAACCAAAAAGAGGAGGCAGGAAATTCTTCAAGGGCTCCCCGGTTTTCCTCATTTGGGTGCCTTACTTTCTCCACAGAGGTAACCAGGATGTAGCGTCAGAATATAAAATGCTTGAATTCAACCCTAAAGGGCCGATGCACTGGAGCGGTGGCCTTCGTAAGTATTCTCCATAACCAGGCATGTCAGAGGAAGCAGGCGTTTACTGTCTGGGAAGGTATGTATCTGCAAAGAACTCATGACAGCACTGTGTCTAACGAGACATGTCACGGTGAATTCTGATCGGAAAGTATTTATCAGCCTCGTAAATGTCATCCAATACCGTGCCATTCATTCTGTCGCTGGAGCGGGAGTGAGGAGAGGGCTATGCAGAGGAGGAAATGCGGGGGGCGGGCAGTAACTGGGTGTAGAAGCCCATGTGAAATACGAGTACATGTTAGATGGGCTTCAGCTGTTAGGGGAAAAGACTTCCTGAGTTCTGAATTCTTTCTATTCTATTCCACGGTATAAATTTCGCTTCTTGATTCCCACAAAATATCTTGCTAAAGAGCCATCATTTTAATTTTCTCGATTGTGCTCTCTAGCCCCCTAGAAGTGTTCCAGCTCCACCTTTTGGATGAGGAGCTGAGGTGAAAAGAACAGTTCTGCCCACGTACTATGAGTGCCCCCAAGGACACGGTGCCGGCCACCACCAACTTTGGGATTTTCCAGAAAGTACTGACCCAAGGCCTCACACTTTCCTTGGCTGCTCCAACCCCCAGAAGGGCAGGACACCCAGGACAGTAGCTGAACTTGACATAAGGTCCAGCCATACTGAGCCCAAAATATACATCAAGGAGAAAAGACATTCCTATATGTTATTACGATTACTATAATTATTATACTTTCTGGAATCTTAACAAGTTCTAATATCAGAGTGTAGGTATGGACAGCACATTTGCTTTTTTTTTTTTTTTTAAATAATGGGCATCTGGAGATTTTAAATACTACTTTGTGTTTGTTATTTTCTGCAAGTGGAAAACCATAAAGCAGAAATAAAGTCTGGACAAGCACTATCCAGTAGGGGAAAGAAATAAATTTCATTTCTTTCATGTATAAGTCTATATTTAAAATAGATGAATTAAGGTCTGTAGATTAAAGTATTGTATCAATGATCATTTCCTAACTTTGGCAATTGTACTGCTATGTAAAAGAATGCTGTTGTAAGGAATTAGTCACTTAACTATCTGTGGTTGGAGGGACATTATGTCTAAGAGAGAAGAGACAGAGCAGGAAGGAAGGGGGGAGTGACAAAGTAAATATGATGAAATTTAACATTAAGGAAATTTGGGAAGAGTATACAGGAATTCTTTGTACTATTTTTGCAACTTTTCTATAAAACCGAAATCATTTCAGAACCAAACATAAATAAAAATTTAACTCTATATGTGCACATATGTATATACGAGGTTGGACAATTAAGTTCCTGAACTCATCCTAGACAAAGTGCTACATACCTCATTGCTGAATATCACTACGGTCACCTTCAAAGTACTCCCCTTGGGAAGCTATGTACTGATGCCATTGCCTAGTTCACCTTCCAAAGCAATTCTGGAACTCTTTTTCTGAAATGGCCATCAGAGCTGTCTTCGTATTACCCTTGATGTCCTGAATGTCATCAAAATGTCTACCTTTCAGTATTTCCTTTATCTTCAGGTAAAGAAAGAAGTCATTGGGGGCCACATCAGGTGAGTAGGGAGGGTGTTCCAATCCAGTTATTTGTTTACTGGCTAAAAACTCCCTCACAGACAGTGCTGTGTGAGCTGGTGCATTGTCGTGATGCAAGAGCCATGAATTGTTGGGGAAAATTTCAGGTTGTCTAACTTTTTCATGCAGCCTTTTCAGCACTTCCAACTAGTAAACTTGGTTACCTGTTTGTCCAGTTGGCACAAATTCATAATGAATAATCTCTCTGATATCACAAAAGGTTAGCGATATCATTGCAACACATTTGTGAACTTAATTGTCTGACCTTGTATGTATGCATACACACAGATATATAAAATTAGTGGGCAACTTTTATACTTGTAAGTATGAAGAGCAAGAATTCAACAAATGTGTTGGTTGTGTGACAGGGAAAATGAGGAACCAGCATACGGTAATTTTTGTTGTGTTATTTTTCTCATGCAAACATGCATTCACCCTCTTGCCCTCCGTGGGCACGTGTTACTGTGCTGAATCCACACAAGCAGGGTAACTGACGAGGTCCCTCCCTTCCGGCCACGGCCAGTACCACACAACCCCCACCCCCATTCCCACCAACCACAGCCGACGGAGCAAACAACCTGCAGATGAAATCCGCTTAAATAAAGATGCCATGTGGGCACTAATCACAAAATAGTGTAAATGGTACGTGAGGAGGCTATGTGTGCAGGACACGTGTGCCGGGGGCTCGCGGGGGTGGAAGACGTTCTCCATCTTCTCCAGGACGCCTCCCGCAGAGGACCGAGCAGTGCACGGGCTGAGCGGGCCCGTTTTCCTCCACAGAATTTCTCGGGCCTCCCAAGATGAAGCCGTCTATACGCCATGTGAGAAACATGTCCCACTGAAGGAAGGGGTTTTTCCAGCTGAGACCTAGAAGGGTTTTACACAAGCGAAGCATGGGCTCCATAAGAGAAAGACGACAGGATTTTTATGTGCAATTCACATGGTCCTCAGGCCGTTCCAGCTGTGAGTGCTTGTGACAAGACAGGAGGCAGGAGGAAACGGGGTTGGGGATGACAATGACGGGGTGAAAGCTAAACAGGGCAGAGGCTTTTTCTCCTCGTCACCGGCTACGTGGGCTTCCTGTGCCTGTGGGAATTTCCCAGTCATTGAGGGTCACATTCCAGTGTTCCCTTGGGTCGCCCCGGCCTACCCAGTTTGGATTTTGGTTTTACTCACAGCAGCTGCCTGGCGTCCCCCGGTCATCCTCCCGCACTAGTGCTCTGCGGGAGGGAATGCAGGCTCCTGCGGGACATTCTGCATGACCTCCAGTGACTTGGACTTTGTCAGAAGTTTGGAACAGACCCAGTTAACAGCGACAGAGGAGGCGGGACACCACTGCTGCTCTGAAAACTTTGTATTTGGCGAAATCGCAGTGTATAGCCAACATCTGACCGCCAACCGGTCTCCCACGTAGCAATTTCAGAATAGGATCATAAGTTTACTTTAAGCAATGGCCAGAAATGCATCAAGAGTTAGGGGTCTCTTCCTGGACCAAGTGACAGGCAGCTCACAGGCAAGCAGAGCTCTGGGGCACAACCCCCATGCCCGCAGGCCACCAGGCTGAGCCTCAGCTGCCAGGACTGCCTGGGCATGAAGCAGCCTCAAAAGGCCACATTCCTCACAGGCGTCTTCTAACTTCTGGCCGAAGTGATGCTTGTTTTGTTAAGTATCACAGAAGCTGACAGCAGCTTTTCCTGTCCCCAGAAACAGAGACTTCTGTGTGGATGCAGGAAAACAGGTCACTCAGCTTATGAAGCACCTACTCACAGAAGCTTGAAAAAGCTCAAAAAACAAATTTTCTAGTTTTGTTTCCATTTTTTCCCACTGACTTCCCCATAACTTGCAAATCAGTTTTTCTCAGGTGCAATTAGATTTGAGAGGAGAGAAAATATGTGAGGAGTCACTGAGCTAAAGGAGACATGTCCAGAGAGAAGTGGGATTGTGACTGTTCAGTCTAGAGGAGGAGGGATTTCTTCACAGGGTGGAAAATTTGGAAGAACATACTCTCGTCTTTTCCATCACGGAGAGGTTCTGAGTTTTCAGTTTATGGTACTGTTCTTAAGAAGCCAATCATGATTTCAAGAATAGGAAACACGATGGCCTCTTAATCAAATAAAACAGGCAAATGAAAGCAGTAATTATTCAAATTCACTTGGCAAATTAGCAAGACAAATTAATTGAAACACTACTTTTGATAAGGACATAATTAGAAAAGTCATTGGTAGATGAAAATATCTCTGAGGCATGAATTAAATCAATTGGACAATGTGATTATAAAGACCTTATGCTTAATGTGTCAACACAAAGTTACAGTTATGGAATGTAAAAGAATAAATATTGATCAACAATATTCATTCAAAATGGTCCTGCACATATAACATGAATAATTGTAGCAAACATCTATTGGGCTTTTATTATGTGAAGATGCTGTGCTACATTACGTATTAGTCTAATCACTGGTTTTGTTGTCTTAAAAAGTAGTAAATCAAATCACCATTAACACTTACACAGCCTAACCCATTACTGGCCACACTCATGCGCTTCATGATGGAAGGCGTACAGGGCACAAAAGTGCAACAAGAGACAGACTGAGATGCCTTTTCTTCTCTTAGCCTCATCTTATAATTACAAATTCCAGTATTTCTTGGTAAAACCTGGGTCTATAAAACTCTGAACACATCCAAGCTGGACCACAAGAAGCCAATCAGCACATGGAATTCCCTGGGAGGGGTATTCATTCAAGAGTGGACATACGACAAAGTTGGTCCAACTGGACGGAGGACAGATTTTTATTCCATTACACCAGAGGAGAAGTTCACCTTCTCTGGCTTGATGTGAGCAAGGGTGCTTAAGGACACACGTGCCCAATGAGGTCACGTGACCAAAGGGAGAACTAGCGTTGGGATGAAACCACCTTGAGATGGACAACACCCTGAGACCCTCGATCAGCCGGGCTGCAGTTCACCTTTGCTCTGCCCTTCTGGTAAGAAGAGCCCTTAAATGTCTTCTTCTTTTAAGCCAGGTAGAGTTGGATTTTTATAACCTAAAGCTAGAGCCACCTAATTTATATAAAACAAGATGAATATTTGTTAAACCGATGTCCAGCAAAGCACCAGAAGTTTATTTTCTATATAAATTAGGGCAGTTTTGTCCAAGTATGGTCACTGACCACTTGTACCTGAATGACAGGGATATTTGTTGAAAACAAAAATGACAGAATCATAGTTTCTGGGGCACAGAAACCAGACATCTACATTCTCAACAAGTCTACCTCCGATTCTAATGCTAAATGTTGAGAGCTACTGTCAAGGCAAACTACATGATTTCGGCTGGGGATTTAGAGATTCATTGTGCAGCCTGTTTGGATTCTCCCTGTTTTCAAAATATGTGCATTCAAACTTGCTCCTTGGTTCTTCATAAATACGCGTATCCAAAGGTAAGCCGAGTAACAATCTTTCATTTGTAAACGTGAGTATTTTTGTAAAATTGTGCAAGCCTCTGCCATAATTAAACGCTTGAGAAATAATCCATAGCCTTATAAAATTATTTTCACAGGAGGAAAAAAAAAAATTTCCCCAAATCACCTTTCTAAAGAAAGGAGGCATGTCAAAAAATAGATTCTAGTAGACTCCTACCATCTTACATTACAACCGCAATGTGAAATTTTTATGAAGTCCCGTCCTTGCTAACAGCTACTTATATTTCTGGATTCAGTTTCAATGTTCTTTCCTGGGGCCCTACCTACCCTCGCTAAACTACAGTCTTGCTTTCCACAGCCGAAGCGTGGAATTCAGACCTGTTGGAACAAGGACGCAGCCCCCAAGGCAGATCTGCAGGGGGCCACTTGGCCTCCTTCCTGGCTCCCCCGCTGCCCTCTCTGCAGCCTACCCTCCATGCCACCTGGACATGCCCACAGGGAAGGCCTGCTTTGGGGGTGACAGCCCAGCTCTGCACCCCAGGCTGCTCCTTCCTGCCACTCCACCTGCTCAGAGATGGTCACCAGAGGGAGGGAGAGCATAGCTTTGGGTGCCGCTCCCTTAGGCAGGTACTTCCCTTCTTCCTCAGAAAGCTCTGGAGGTATCTCCTTCACTCTCACTGACCCAAATGGGCTTCAGCCGTCCCATCCCAAGCTAGTGTTAAGAGGTGGGGTCACCAAGATTGGTTTACAGTGCTTGGCACCAAATTTTATACCACTGCACAACAAGAAAATTGCAGCCTTCCTGTAGCAAACCCTAGGATAATTAATTGAGGCTGCTCAGTGCATAGTCTTAGACAGACCGACATCTTGACCAGCTGCCCTGGGGGCTGACGGGATCTATAAACGAGTACCCATGGAATGAAGACACTGCTGGCAGCTCAGGGGATGCTTTGGTTGAAATTAGGGGTCCTCAAACTACAGCCCACAGCCTGTTTTTATAAATAAAGTTTTATTGGAATACAGTCCCACCCATTCATACCTGAATTGTCTTTCATGCTACAACCGCAGAATAGTTAAAATGGAGAATATTTGGTTCACGAAGCTGAAAGTATTCACTACCTGTTTCTTACAGGAATGTTTGCCAAGCCCTGGTTTAGACTCACCAACGAGAATGGAATAGCATTGGCCACACAACCACACTGCCAACCTTCTCCTTTCTGACACACTTCCCAGGTAGATTATCTTCTTAAATATCTGCCTCTCCTGCTAGTTTCTAAGTTCCCTGAGAGCAGTGAACAGTGTCTTTTTAAATTCCTTGGGCGCCATATCCCGAGGACCCAGCCCAAGGCCTGGCATTTGGAAGCACCCCATAAATATCTGCTGGCTGAATAACTGAATGAACACACTCCTCCAATAATCTCTCATGTGGGAACAAAAGCAATGGTGTCATCCAGAATGTGCTCCAGAGAGAGTGACAACATTTCGATGATGGCACATCAAGCAAGCGGCCCATATTCCACAGACACTAACACTTCCCAGCCTTTGGGAGGATGATGCCCACACACTGTCTCCTTTGGGGGGAGGCAGAAAAGAGCTCAGATTGTCAGATGTGGCAGCGGTAGGTGTGACCGCGGCAAGCCATGGGTACACCACCAGGAATGGGCCACGGAGCTGTCCTTACTGAGAACGCTCTCCCTCCCACACATACTATGGCTGCCAACCCCAGTCCTAGGTTCCCTCCGAAGCTCCCTCCATCATCTGTCACGTCAGTCATTCACTGAAGGTCAGCCTTCCTCGGTGTTCAGGGGACAGTAACAATTCTTTAAAGATCTAAAGCACAGGCAGTTTGGTGGGCTGGGTGTAATGCTGTCTAGCCATGGCTTCTTCAGGCCTTCCCAAAGCACAGATAGCAGAGTCTGCACAAATTAATAGCCCAGGAGAAATCCAACTTGCTACATTCAAAGGACTTCTTCAGGGGACTTAGAACTCATTTTATCTGAAACTGAGGCCAGTTTTTGTCTTTTTTCTTCTCATTATGCAATCTAAGGGAAATTTAATAATAAAAAGGCAAAAATTAGAAGGACACTATAGTTTTTAAATTGTTAAAATGGCTTTAGTGAGTTTAAGAACATAAGAAATTATTACCACTAGTAAAAAGACAAGAGTTTGGTTTTGTTTTTAAGTTTAAGGTTGACATTCACATTTTTAATCCACAATGCGGAGAAGATCAGGAACGGGGGTGCAGTAATGAAAATGCAAACAAGACCTGCCTTTCATTATAACCCGCTAATTAGTGTAGCGACACAGAGTAACAAGAGATCAGCAAGAAGAGTATTCTAATCAAGTTTAGGCCTGTATGAAACAGCCAAGAATGCCTCAAACACGAGGAAGAAAAATGCCAAACACTATGTTAAAATACCTCCCCTGGACACAGTTTGCTTTCCAAAAAAACAAGCAAAAACAAAAACACAACAAAACGCTGATAGTCAACTTGGGCCAGCATTTTCCCCTTCTGTTCATTTATGGCAACCACAGACGAATCCAGATTTAAGGAAGTCTCATCATCAGAAGGGAAGAATGGGCAGAGGGAAATCTCTTATTTTCTGCTCATGCAAATTAGGTGGTATCTCAAGTACCATCTTCTCTACCAAAAGAGCCCATGTTATTTTGAGGGAAGCAGGGTGTTTGTCATCCGTTGAGTCAAACAAAGATTCATTGCTTCATTTTCAAATTCACAGACCTCTGATATGGTATCACATCCATCCATTTTTTTCAGTATCTAATAAAATTTTTTTTTCCATAGACGTTCTAACATAAAAATCTTTTTAAATAATTTGGGATATAGCAATACTGCCATTAGACCAATTCTCTCAAAATTTTTCTTCTAAGAGTGAAATATTTTATGAGAAGAGGAGATGTTTAAGTGAGTAACTCATTAGGCACTAATTGTCAAAAACTTAATCTGTCTATCCATATATTAGGGGAAATTATATTTTTTATCATTTGGCAATAAGTATTTTATGGGTCCATAATCTTTGGTTTAGTAACACTAATTCTAGAAAAACATCCTCAGAAAATAAGTCAATAAGGAAAAGACATATATTCATTAAACTACTTATTATACCATGTCTTTAAATAACAGAAACTGGAATAGACTATAAATGCCCAACTAGAAAGCAATAAGGAAGTGGTAAAGTAAATGTAGGTTTATCAACCAAGTGAAATATTCTCTCAACTTATAATGGTGAAAACCATGCAGTAGTATGCAAAAACATGATAGATTGCTGAGTAGCATACACTATATGTACAAGTGAAAAATATCTGCAATTTTCTGATTAGTACACAGAGAAATTCACAAGTCCTTATCAATGTGCGAACTCCCCCCTATGTAATCATGGAGTCTCTGTGGTCTCCTGGTGAGCTTTTCTCATCCCTGCCCCCTCCCAGAATCCTTACCTGCAAGGTGCTTCCGTCTACTGTCAGACAATCGCCACACATCACTTTCTTCAAAACCCAGCTGATTTTTATCCCTTCCAAAGTTGTCTATTGCCCTGAAGTGAAATTGCTTTAGATTCCTTAGCCCTTACTGTCATTTTGTTGATAGTTTTGTTTGCTTTTTCTTCTCAGATAGACTGTGAATTCCAGTTATTTTTAGCACATGCAATGAATACTAAATATATGGTTTTGAATGAATTAACAAATATAAACTCTTCAGAGCAAGGGTCATTTCTTTTCCTTGTATCTACACTACTTCACATAGTTCAGGCAAACAGTAACTCCTCACTAACTAGGATAAACGAATGTATGGGTCCTGTTACACGTGACTGTTTGGCTGCATTATCCGTATCTGTTTTTCTTCCACATCCCTGTTCCAGCTTCTGCTTCTATGAAAGATCAGACAGGTTCTTTTCTAAATGGAGTGCCAACTTACCCAGGTCAAACTGGCCGGAAATGTAGCCACAAGTCTGTCGGACTTCCTCGCTGTCCCAGCCCAAGGGGTAGAGGGCACAGCCAGCACCAATCAACAAGCCTGCGGAGAGATAAGACAAGAGGGCTTAACAGGTACCCCTCTGCATCCCTAGATAAAGGTGTGTGTGTGTGTGGGGGGGGGGATCAATATTAACAATATAACAAAGGAGCACGGTGTCTGCTTTTCGGAAGGCACCAGCCACAGCTTCCTCAAACAATCTAAGGTTAATTTGATTCCAAGAACAATTTCAACTCTGCTTAAAAGGAAAGAGCGAGAGAGAAAAAGAGAGAAGAAAACCTTGACAGACAGCTCAGTTTGGTTCCAACTTTGCTTTTTAAAGCATTAGAAGCCTTGCAAATCCTGTTTAGGAAATGCAATCCAGTAGTCCTGGATTACTCTTGTGAAAAGCCAACCAATTCCACCATCAGTCCATGTAAACAAGAAATTCAAGAGCAAGCAGAAGTGCCTAATACGTTATGCTTCCTCATTCATTCGATTGTTTTCCCAATTTAAGAATCAAAATAGAATGTTTCAGCATCATTGAATTTTACCAGGGTAGCAAGAACATACAGATTTTCATGAAGCACTTTGGCACACTGATCGAAGCTGCACCACCTGCTGTCTAGCCCCGTTGAGAAGCTGAAAAACGGAGCATACACTTGTCTCAGAAATACCCTAGAAGGCAGACACTGATTGTAGACTAACTCCTCCTTGCAGCTAAGACCAACAGGTTTGATGATTAGGCTGAAGAAAGTGACGGTTTTATTTTAACAGAAATTAAGTTATCATGGGGGCTGCTCTGAGTTGACAGCTTTCCAGTGGTGAGTCTTTAGTTTTGCATCAAAGAGTCTGTAATACACTCCGTAGTTTTATGAGAAGGCGAATGAGACTTAAGTGCTCACCATTGAATCTGAGGGCTAATCTGAGAGTAACATGTTGTCAGGTCAAACAGCATGTGTTATCATCACCTGTGAGTCCCCCAGGTGTGCTGGGCAGGAGGAATAACACATGCCCAGTCTGATGGTTGAGAACACCATTCCTGTCTGAGTGACTGACTGTGACTTATAAGGTGCCAAATGAGGGAGCCCCTTAAATGAGAAAACCCATTAATATGGTAATGTAGAGGTGGAATGACAGGACCCCAAATGTATCCAGAGGTCCCGGGACCTTCAATATTTCTGGATTGAGTCCCTTCCTGTCCCCCTCTGGTCTTTCTCCCCCCATCCCGATAGGTAACCCCAGTAGTTGTAACCCATACAAATAGCTTTCTCACAGACATCAAAGAAGGGGTGCTTCCCACCCCCAACCCCAACCTCTGTGCTGAGCAGTATGGAGAGACACCCCATGAACTGACACATCCTGGTACGTTCCCAAATTGTGCAAAGGCAGAGGGGCTGATCACATCTTCTTATCCTACCCCAGTGTCATGCAGGGTGTCATGTGGGGACCCTGCTTGCTGCGCCATGTGTTGTGCAGGGTGACAGGCGGGGTCTCTGGTCCCGCTCCCCACATAAGAACACAGGATATGGTGAGGCCAAAAAGGAACACCCATGGAGCCATAAGTAGGGGCGTCATATCACTATATTCTCTCTGGCGGCATCCACCTCTCTGCAATCCGCTCTTGTTAGCTCAGCCACCATCTTCTTGCTAGCCCCCATTCTTCTGCTAGCGTAGCCACAGGCAGTTATATTAGTGGCCAATGGCTCACTGGTTACAGCTGACGGCCAACTAGCCACAGCTGATGGCCATGCAATCACAGTTGATGGCCATTTACTACCTGAGCCAGCACCTTTCCATGTGAGGCCGAGAGCCTGGAAACTGCTATTTGGGGTTCTGTCCCCACACACGGTGTCATGTGGGGTCTCAGCTCCCGCTCCCCACATAAGAACGCAGGACATGGTGAGGCCAAAAAGGAACATCCACGGAGCCATAGATAGGAGAGTCATACCACTATAGTCTTGCTGGTGGCTGGGTTGGAGAGTCAGGAAGCAGGAGCCACACTATCCGCAACCTGCCATCCACTTCTCTCTGCCAACCAACCCCACTTGCTAGCTGCAATCCGCTGTGCTAACTGCTAGCTCAACCACCATCTTCTTGCTAGCCCCCATTCTTCTGCTAGCGTAGCCACAGCAGTTATATTAGTGGCCAATGGCTCACTGGTTACAGCTGACGGCCAACTGGCCACAGCTGATGGCCATCCAATCACAGTTGATGGTCATTTACTACCTGAGTGAGCACCTTTCCACATGAGGCCAAGAGCATGGAAACTGCACTCCTGGCTCTGTCCCCACACCAGTACTTGACCATCATCCATTTGCTCAATTACAAGTGATCTCTAATACAACTTACGCTAATTATTAAACCTTGGGGTAAATATAGATAGTAATATTAGAAGGTTTTGCATTAACCACCTCTGTAGTGTGGTGTCTGGTTGGCGAAGTTATGCTAATTAACCTCTTGTGGGGTGTGGATTTCAGAGGAGGTATTTCAAACGTGAGCTAACTGACCTCAGATTGGAGTCGACTAGCATTTTATCATTTATACTTAAGTACTAATATTGTAGTTTGATTCTTGGCAATTGTCATCAGTTTGACTCAAACTCTTACAAGACTTTTTCTTAGGCGGGAATTCTGTCAGTGACATACTGTGTGCTGAAATAGGGCTTAGAGAGTATTCTGGAATCAGAAGTGGTTGCCCAAATGATACCTGAGGGACCTAAGGAGTTTAAATAGCTCTAGTTGATAAATTTGCTGCTGGGAAGTCAATGGCTCAATTAGAATCTTCTGACTCAAAAGGTTTTATATTATTTGCGCGGGTTTTCTTTATTAGATTTGTAAAGCTTATGGTTACCACATGGGCTCAGGAATGTGGGATTTTAACCAAATTCCTGTGTCACGGCCATAAATGACATCATGAAAAACAGTCACATTGTCGAACTTTGGGAAAATACTGAGTATAGGAGTGGAAGTGAGGGAAGATGCTGTGAAGTGAGGAAAGAACCGAGGAAGGTGGGAACCCAGGATGGTTGGAGGAGGCGTGAGATCATTTACAGCTACAGGCTCATCTGCAAATAAGAAGCAATCTATTTTTGCAATCCTCAAGACTTTGCAACCTCTCGGGGATCATGGGTAAATCACAAGCTAGTGTAAATTAGTTCAATCTTTAGTTTTCATCCCGTATGTAAGCAGCTGAAATCAGCTATCATTTTCTAGGAGGTCTTAGGAATTCTCTTAGGAGATGCTGCCTCCTAAAAAGGAAAAAAACATAATCCAACAAATGACTCAATAATTCTTTA
Source organism: Rhinolophus sinicus (assembly GCF_036562045.2). Classification (NCBI taxonomy): domain Eukaryota; kingdom Metazoa; phylum Chordata; class Mammalia; order Chiroptera; family Rhinolophidae; genus Rhinolophus; species Rhinolophus sinicus. The sequence continues at coordinate 4,937,441 of NC_133754.1, read as the reverse complement.
AAAAGTTGCATAATGCATTGACTATTAGGCCATTTCAAACTGAGTACCCTAGGGTTTTGACCTCACTCTGTACCAGACAATTAAATATTTGAAGAGCCAGGTCAGTGGAATGACCTCCAAGGAGAAGCCAGTGGCCTAGAGGGCATTGAGACAGGCGGGCGCTTGGGAGCTGTGCAGGGATGCTATGTTAGATGAGGTCTGCCTTAGTTCCACGTGGGTTACTGTGCTGCATATGCTTTGTCTGCCTGTAAGCCATCCACAGGGAGAGAGTCTCTAGTGGAAACTCTATTCGTTTTTGCACAATGCTGGAAGTATCTGCCATGATACTAATAATTTCTTAGAATTGGAGTATGAGTCTGAAGTTTATAAAGAGCTCAGTGGTCAAAGTAAGAACCGGATGCTGGGAATTTTCCCTCCTGCAAAACACTTTCTATTCAAACTACTTAACACTTAGCCCAGCAGCATATTAACATAATAATTCGGCTCCTGCCAAAAAGGCAACAGAAACCTCTGTCAACTAACGCCAATTACTCTCCACAGGTAGTAAGAATAGAGTCCCCCTGTTAAACTCAGAAAGCCTTATTTTTTCCAGGCCACTCTTCAAAGTGTTCATGTGATCTCACTTTTCTCCATGACTTTGCCCCATTCTTTTTCCACAGTGTTTTTTTTTTTTTTTTTAAACAGTGTGACTTTTTCCACCTATCGCCCTTTCAGTGATCGCACCAGCGTTTCTCATCAATGCATCTTTTATGTTTTGGGGGTACTTTTATCCTTCCTCCAGTTCCTTTATCTTCCTTTCTGTGGCAAGCACTGAGGGAAATTGTTTTCTTTACTTTTCTCATGAAAACTGCTCAGTCTTGTAGCCTATTATCTGGATGTCTCTTTGGAAGGTGTTGGCACTTTTCCATTCCCAAGTCTCCATATGCTAATTTATGTATGCGATATTTGTCTCCTTTCAGCCCTAGATAATGGTCCCTTTACAAAAATGTAACAAAATAAATCCATTGGTGGGGAGTGAATGAGCGAGCAAGCAAGAGCCACTATTATAACTCTTCAAACCTTGAAAGCACAGTAAGGAGGAAACCACTTAAGTATTTTATAAGGACGAGGTTAGGTTAGTCTCTCTCTCTCTCTCTCTCTCTCTCTCTCTCTCTCTCTCTCTCTCTCTCGTAAACCACACTTTCTTTCAAAGTGCTTTCTGGAAACTGAGGCACAGAGGATGTGTCGACGAAAAAACATCCAGCCTAAGAGAAAGCTTATAAGAGTTTATTTGAGCCAAACTGACGATAACTGCTGGGGAGCAAAGTCTCTGAACGGATTGAGAAACTGCTCCGGAAAATGGCTGCTTTGCAACTTATTTTATACATTAGAATCAAAGGAGGAAGGTTACATGAAGTCCACTGGTTGTAGATTAAGGGGGTGGGAAAAAGCAAAGCGGGGAAGTCTCTGGGATTGGATAAAAAGCAAAATGGAGACACACATACTTCTTTTACATTGGTGGGTACAGGATAGCTAATAGCATTTTACAGCACATAGAGATGGTATTTGGGGAACAAGATAACAATGTGGGATTTTGTAGTTTCCTGCTCTGGTATAGTGGGTTGTGCCCCCCTGGGGGTAGGGAAAGGGATTACTCTGACCTTCCAGAGAGCATGTTAGCTTAGATGCAAAAAGAGACAGACAGGCTCACTTAAGGTAAAGAATGACCTTTGTCAAGGAAGCTACAGGCCAAGGATGTGACTTCCCGACATGGCCCACCTTAGTTAGGAATTTTTATGTTCACGCCATCCTATGTGGTTCTTTTCAGTCTCCTGAGCTTATCAGGTTTAACCTGTGGCCCCTTTTCCGTCCACAGATGGAAGAGGCTTGTCCAAGAACACAAAGCCCAGATCAACCCCAGGTCCCCCAGGTCTGGGTCCAGGGCTCTTTTCCACCTGTTATAATCCCAATGCTTAGACACGTCCACTCCAAGGTCATGTGCTCACTACCCACAATCTGAGTTCAGCCACCGACATGTGGGATTTGACCATCATCATGTTTTACTAAGTAGAACTTTTCCTACAAATCCAGATTTCTTGTCTCGAATAACTGAAAGATGTGCCAATACTGAGCCTACGCTCGCTAGAGTCGAGTCCTGACAGTCCTGTTAAGTGGCCCTGGCATTTCTGAATGGGGACCCCTGGTTACTGCATCCATTTCCGGTTCTTTGAATGCCTTGAACTTCTCATCTCTGAAAGCTGAATCCATTTTCTCTGACTGAGATACTCTCACTCCTTACCTCATGCTCAGACTCCCCCATGAAAACACCAACTGTGAAAACCTAGAAGGCTCCACAGGCAGCCTGCCATGACCGCCCCAGCAGCGAGCTCCAGGTTTTACCCCTTCTCATGAGCTCCTATTGAGATGCACTCTGTACCATTAATTTGGGGCTTAGCACTTTATTCGTAAGGATTATATCTTCTGGAATGCCGGAAACTCTGCAATGTGTGGTTTGACAGTTAAGTTCGCGAACTTGTCGCAATGATGTTGCTAACTATTTTTTGATATCAGAGGGATTATTCATTATAAATTTGTACCCACTGGACAGACATTAACCAATTTACTATTTGGAAGTGCTGAAAAGGCTGCATGAAAAAGTTGGACGAACTGAACTTTTAGCCAACAATTCATGGCTCTTGCATCACAACAATGCACCAGCTCACATGGCACTGTCTGTGAGGGAGTTTTTAGCCAGTAAACAAATAACTGTATCAGAACACCCTCCCTACTCACCTGATCTGGCCCCCAATGACTTCTTTCTTTACCCGAAGATAAAGTAAATATTGAAAGGAAGATATTTGGATGACATTCAGGATATCAAGGGTAATATGACGACAGCTCTGATGGCCATTCCAGAAAGAGTTCCAGAATTGCTTTGAAGGGGGGACTAGGCACTAGCATCAGTGCATAGCTTCCCAAGGGGAGTACTTCGAAGGTGACCATAGTGATATTCAGCAATGAGGTATGTAGCCACTTTTTCTAGCATGAGTTCACAAACTTAATTGTCTGACCTTGTATGGTCACATGCTTCCCACTCAGAGGTTCAGGTGTTTGTTAAATACTAAGTAGTAAGTGATGTTACTTATTCAGTACTTACAAGCACCTCAGAATACAGACGATTATATAATAGTTATATAACAGATGATATGAAACATGTAACTGCCCTCACTTGGCAGAGGAGAAAACGGAAGGCTAGAGAAGCAGGCTCACGCTCATGAAACCACTAAGTGGCAGCTGCAGGGACGTATCTGCAGGTTTGAGACCTCTGCCAGCACTCCTGACCCACCTTCAAATGCCTCCCAAGTCCCCAAGGGTTCACCGTCCGGCTCTGGGCTGACCTCCACGCCCCTGCATGTACGAACCCTGAATATAGACGGAGAAGGACGAATGGGGCAGAAGGTCAAGAGAGACTTCAAGTCACCCCCTCTCCAGGATTGACTCTACTGCTGCCTGGAACCAAAGGCAAGGCTCTTGGGAACCCCACAGATTCCGCCTTCCCTGGGCGCCGTTGGGATGGGAACCAGATGTGAGTGCCAGCACACAAAGAGCACATTGACACGTAAAGATGAGAAGTTATCTTTATCACCAGCAGTGTAACCAAGGAATGCATATCTGTCCTAACACCACAACATGAAACAGGAGTATCATCATTTCGGACCTATCAAAAGTGTTTTCACAAATCACAAGACTGTTTCTTTGCTGAAAATATCCTGCAGAAGAGAACATGCTTTAGGTTTTCTTAAAGTGTTTTCCTAAATGACTCCTTGATTCCCATTTCTTCTCTTTTTCCAGAAGACACAAAAGACTCTTAACCTAAAAATAAAAAAAGCCGTTCCAAGTGAGAGGCAAACAAGCGTTTACATGAGGTCAGTAAGAATAGCTATTTGGAAATCATTCATTCAGGCAGAAGCCCAACTAGTGTTCTGATTGGGAGACAAAGAAAGGCAAAGGGAATTTATGAGAAAGGGAAGGAGAACAGTTACATCCACAGCAGGAAGGTGTTTCTATTGGTGCAGATAACATAACACAGGGATGTTAATTCTAAACACTGTTTTTAATTTGCAGTCCGGTAGCCATAATAATTGCTTTCTTGTTATCTTTGCAAACAGTTCTTTGGGAAACAAGGTTGCTTAGGTCCAATTCAAAGGTTATTTTGTCTTGTTTTAACATTCCAAGGTTGGAGGCATCAGACGTGCCAGGCAGTTCCTCTGGGATGGCAGTTCTGCCTCCATTTTAAAGTGGCTCTGCTTACATTATTGTTTGCAAGACGTACAGTGTGTGTTAGCCACCAGAATACCTGCTTCTTAGCTCAGAGCAAAAACTTCACAAGCTAATTTTAGCCATGAGTGACTTGTCATCTTTGTTCTTTCCAGAGTCATAGGCAATCACCGGCAGAAAAAAATAAAGTTGTTTCAAACAATGAAGTTTTGGGGGAGATTTTGCAACTTCTATATGACGGTTTTTTGGTAAATTACATCTGATTGAAAGCCATATCTTCCAACCCTGGTAGTTAACAGCACCTCAGTCCCACCACTTCACTTCTTTAGGTCTCAGTTTTCCTTATCTGTAAAATGGGGAAATGTCTACCTCTCAGGGTTCTTGCAAAGATTAAATGAGATAGTGTATGTAGAGAGGTGGGCAGTATACCTCATAGCAAGAGTCCAGTGAATGGTCCCTATTGTTAAACTCTGGACTCAGGCAGCACGTGGGGCGAGGTATTGGATTTGATTCAAGCCAACGTGTACGTACTTGCCTGAATTCGAGTCCTCCTGTCTCAGAGAAGGTCCTCTTCTTAGATGGAATGCAGAGAGGGCTCCAGCAAGGACATTCCTGGAACTGTGAGCAACGAGCTCTTGCCCAAACGGGCACATCAGCCATGCAAACCTCCGCAGGCACAAATCAAAGTGCCACACGGAGCCTGATGCCCTTCACACGTAGGCAAAGAATTCATACACTCCTACAAGGATAACAACATTTTGTCTGTTCTGTTTTGTTTTTTCTTTTACTTTTAAAGGCACCTTTGGCCTTTCTGTGAGGCAGGCAGAGTCAGAAGTGATGTCCCCTCTTGGTAGATGAAGGACTGGAGTGACAGGTCAGTGGGGAGATCTGAGTGTCACTGAGTGGATAACCAGAGGCTGGCCACGTAAGAAACGCCCGAATCTGTACAGAACTTTGTTTCCGTCCACAAGGCAGAGCTGGGCCGACTGGGGGCTCCAGACTCGTGCTCGGTGCTTGGACGCCTGGTTCACGTGTTCCCTCTGAGACGCACTCCTCGGAAGGAAGTTACTGAAGCACAGAATGGCAGCTGCACCTCTGCCATCGGTCAGGGCCAGCCTCCCCTGACTGTGGTGTCACATGGGGGGCAAAACAGACACGTGGCCCCACATTTCCAGGGCAGCGTGGTTCTGGACAGCCCTTCTTAGACCGACCTACACCCAACACAGCTGGGGGCTTGTCGAAATGCAGATTCCAGGTCTGCAGCTCTGGGCAGGGGTGGATCTCTGGCATTTTGGACCGGTGCCTGGCGAGGCCCAGGATGCTGTCTGAGACCACACATGCGGCAGCGAGGGGCTGGTGGACAGAGCGCTTTGACGCTGGTCGGTCAGGTTCGAATCCTGACGCTACCTAGCCAGATGTGTGATGTGGAGCAGTGTGTTTTGACTTCTCTGAGCTTAGACCGTTCATTTATAAAATAAAATCAGCACTCATGGTGCCGATATCTTTAGCAATGTTATGAGAAATAAAGAAAAGTCTTAATAAAAGTGCCCAGTTCAGTGCTTGGCATAAGACAGGGGCTCAGTAAATAGTTTTGTGTCAATATTGTAATGATAGTGTACCACTGAGGCCAAGGGCTTAGATTTGCAGACGTCTCATTCTGATACACCTGCCAATTTCACATTCATCATTAGCAGCTACAGGAGTGCACCAATTCACAACACACACACACACACACACACACACACACACACACACACACTACCTAGTCAAAAGCCGAGCACTCCAACTTATTACTAGCTCACATCTTCACAACAAATATATTTTCTGGAACTGACCACATACAGCTAAGAATTATGACATGTCTTCTTTTATTCCCTCAAACATTATATCATCAAATATTTCAAACTTACAGAAAAGTTGGAAGAATTGTATCATGAACTCCCACACACCAACCACCTAAGTTCTATAATTAACAGATTTTTAAAATTTGCTTTATCGCATAGCTATCTATTTTCCCATTCCTCTATTGATCCATCAATCTATGGTGTTTTTTTTTGGGGGGGAGGGACGTTTTTCACAGTAGCTTTCAAACATCAGTACATATGAAGCTTCTTTTCATTATTCATACTCCAACCCCTTTCCTTCCCTTTACCCAATAGTCTACACAGAACTATGAGCCAGTCAAAGAAGGTAGACCCAGAAGCCAGAGCTATGTCTCTACAGCTTTGGTGGCAATAAATTGGATGCCATCCACCAGAAAGTGATATATATACACATTTGCACACATGTGACTTATACAGAGCAACGAAAACCTCTAAGCCCAACAGTCATATCAGCCATGCAAACAACATTTCTCAAACAACCACCCTACAACCCCAAATAGGGTCCACTGGCTATAGCTCTCTGACCCGGAAATACCAGTAAGAGCTTCACAAGAAAGCATGGAATGAAAACAACATAAAAAGTTCCAGCATGGCCCAGCCACTCAGCTCAGAGTTTTCAATGCCCAGATTTTCTCTTAAGGGTCCCTGCTGTTTTCTGTAACACAAATCACTCCTGAGATGCCCTACATGAGAAAACAAGAGCTAACATAATCATCACACTCCCACATGTACGCTTTCTGGGAGCAGCGTTAGGCGCCAACAATATCCTGTCAGAGAAGGCCTGACCAGACAAGGAAAAGCAAACCAAAAAACCCAGTTATAAGTACATTTACACTGCAAATGCTGACGTCTGCTCGCCTCTGCTTTGAAAATGCAACGAGTCCAAAGCAGACTTCGGTCAGTTCATGTTGGCAAGCTGTGGTTACCTGCACTCAGGGAAATATTCCAGAGGTAAACTGTAAGGAACGAGGGCTGTGGAGTCGGGGTCCTGTATTTGACTATTGGGTCTGTTACTACTAGACACCGATGGAGCAAGTCTCGTAAACTTGAGCCCCAAGAGTTTCATCTGTAAAACGGATCTGCCAGGGCTGCTTCCCTGAGCTGTTGAGAGGATTAGGCAGAGTGTCTCAGCGCGGTGCAGCACACACAGGAGTGGCTTCCCTCTTATGAAACAATGAAGGAAGGGAAGGAACACTCTAAACATTTAGTTTTAGTTATACAACAGGGACTTCATGAAAACTAAGCAGACCACCACCAAGACTGCTGCTGGCGTTGTGGGCACACATGTCATGGCGTGAAGTCTCCAGGCCGCACGTCCTGACACACTGCATCATAAACTAGACTGCCCCCCAGCCACCTCCGGGCTTTGCTTTGCATCCTGCTAAAGCACTAACTCCTGGCTACCTCCCCTTCAGTCCTGTGGAGGGATTTGCCAGGTGGCTCACGGTGCCATCCTCCCAGACCCAGAGTGAGCTGACACCAGACCATGGGGCATGGGACGGCGGGCACGGAGTCGCTCCTGCAACAAAGCCTCCTGCAAGAACTGGAGTGATTTGGGGTCTGCGTCCTGTTTGAATGGCGATGATAGTGGACCCCGGCTGTCCTAGCTCCATGCAGAGGATATGAGGAAACACTTTGTTTATCGGGCTGATACAAGTAGACCCATGGCTGGGGGCCCAGGGGAGGGCCTGGCTGAGCAGGGAACTAGTGGGATATGAATAACCAAATTCCCCTGGAAGAAAAGAGAAGCCGGGGTGTAGGTTGGGGAGAAGGGGACCAGAGAATGAATCTTTGCATGTGCCTGCAGAAAATATTCATTTATTCTTTTTTAACTGGTACCTGAAGCCACAGAGTCTGAATAAGGGCCCTGGCTAGGTTTGAACTCAAGCGGGGTCCTGACGGGGATGCCGGCTGTAGGGACAGGGCAGAAGGTTTGGGGTCCAGAGGCCATGCCCTGTGGGGCCAGGCTCTGCCCAGGTGGGTTGTGGCCTCCGCAGGTCAGTCAGTGAGTCGCAGCTTCTCCCTCAAGGCCAATGTGGACCCCTCAGGGGTGATGTGATGGTCCGAGCACGTGTGCCAGTTGCCCAGTGCGTGGTAGACATTCCAGGAGATGGTCCACACGTGACAGTGAGGGAGCTGTGCAGGGGGTTCAGGACACGCGCAGAGAAAGGCAAAGAATGTGGGTGAGAATATCCCCTCCCTAGTCCTGCTATCCTAACATCACGGGCGCAGCCAGGGCAGAGGAGACCTCAGAGGGAGGCGTCTTCTAACGGGGCGATGAGCTCTGGCTCTTCCTGCAGCCTCCCTGTGCCCTCCATTCCAGGAGCCTGCTTCAGTTCTGACACGCCCACACACGGAGGCAGAACCACACCTCTCTCCCACGCGTGCCTTTAACCAACATCAAACGCCCAAGCACGGCCGCTTCTGTGCGTCCAAACCTTCTTCATTCATTTCTACTTGACTCAAAAAACAGTGTCAGGATTGGAAGCATTGACATCTTGCTTCCCAGCATATGCCGTCAGTTTGGTTCAAATAAACTTATAAAAATTCTCTACAGGTTTGGACATTTCTTACATGGACAGAATAAGCATGACACATGCTATAAGGTGGATGAACCCTGAAAACGTTACGCTAATGAAAGAAGCCCGTAACAAAAGGCCACATACTATGTGATCCATTTATATGAAACCCATGGAGACAGACAGCAGATTACTGGTTGCCGGGGACTGGAGGGAAGATTGGGGGTGCTGGTGTGGGTGGGGGTGAGGTTTCATCACAATCTGAAATCCTGATAATAGTTGTACAATTCTGTGAATGTTCTAAAACCATTGAATTGCACACGTCAAATGGGTGTATTTTATGGTATGTGAGTATATCTCAATAAAGCTGTTACTAAAAAAGTGTCAGGGTAAGAAATGGTTTATCATTCTATTTATTTCTAAGTTCCTTAATTACTTCAACCAGGGGCCCATGACACTACTAAAGTAGGATGCCAGGCATATTTTCTAAAAGTAATAAAATCTACATGTGATGAAATGAACAGTTAGTGAAAGACTTTCTACAGCTTGACACTGAGGAGGCTTCTGTGTAGTTTGCAGCCTGCCAGTGAACCACTGGAAGCCTTGGCTCTTAGGCAAATGGAAAAAGTACTTAAAATACTTATGAAAATGTAATGCAGAGAGTATCAAGTCAAAAGCCTATGTCATGATGAAAATAAACCTATCATGTAGTGACATGGCACATTTTCTTTAAGTTCTAGATATTCTGATATTACTTATACGTAGCTCCCAAACCAAAAAATTAAAGCCCGATGTTGTCCGGATCTTGTGTCTTGACAAAGGACTATGGCAGAAGCTAGATTTAAATCTAGCTCTTTACAACTGATTTGGATGCAATGGTGGGAACCAAACATCACACACCTTCCACAAACACTGCTACGATGTCAAAGGGCTATTCAGAGCACAGCCTGGGAAGTATGACCACATTTCCCTCTGGCTTTGGGATCCTGGTTGTTTTCTGGCCTTTCTTGTGGGCGTATTTTCTCATCAGTAAAATAGGAATAAAATCTATATCCTAGAGCTGCTGTCAGGATTGTTTGACACACACACACACACACACACACACACACACACACACACACGAGATCTGACAATTACATTCGTGAACTTGTTGCAATGATGTTGCTAACCTTTTTTGATATCAGAGGGATAATTCATTATGAATTTATACCAACTGCATACACAGTTAACCAAGCTGACTATTTGGAAGTGCTGAAAAGCCTGTGTGAAAAAGTTAGATGAAAATGACCTGAACTTTTTGCCAACAATTCATGGCTCTCGTGTCAGGACAATGCACCAGCTCACACGGCGCTGTCTATGAGGGAGTTTTTAGCCAGTAAACAAATGACTGTATTGGAACACCCTCTATACTCACCTGATCTGGCCCCCAGTGACTTACTTCTTTACCCGAAGATAAAGGAAATATTGAAAGGAAGACATTTTGGTGACATTCAGGACATCAAGGGTAATACAACAATAGCTCTGATGGCCATTCCAGAAAGAGTTCCAGAATTGCTTTGAAGGGTGGACTAGGCACTGGCATCAGTGCACAGCTTCCCAAGGGTAGTACTTCCAAGGTGACCATAGTGATATTCAGCAATGAGGGATGTAGCACTTTTTCTAGGATGAGTTCACAAACTTAAATGTCAGACCTCATATACATGTACACACATATATAAAAACTATATATAATCACATATGTAGCCTATATTATTATTTGAATATAATATATATAAATTATATACACACACACATATATATATTTAACTAGAATATATAAGACATTTGGCACAGGTTTCTACTAACTTTCTGGCTTAGGCTGTGTATTATTTTCATGAAGCACCTTTTTCACCACTAAAAAGTTAGAGCATAGGAACATACCATAAGATATTTGATGGGTGCTATCAGTGAGGTGGTATGAATGGCCAATGTACTTAAAACAATTATTTAAAGAGTTTTTTTCCTTCTTCCACTGTCAGGGACATCAGGGAAAGAAAAACCTCACCTATTTTCCTCAGGTCTTTTAAAAATACCGTAAGTTCCATTAAAAACCAGTAACGCCATCTGGAATAGCTGACAGACAATAATTTGGAAGCAATTTCTTTCAAAACAGCGATACTGGTTTTCCTTTTCTGTCTTCTTTCCCTCTGGAAATGTCAAGGATAAATGAAACTTCTTATTTTTCCATCTGTGATTTACCGATGAGTCCCAAACAAGTTTTGAAAGTACTCGAGAATTTGTTTCCAGTCAGTTCAATAAATCTTTTAAATTTTAATTCAATTTTTTAAAGTATAACATTCTCTCTCGTGCTTTTTTATATTTAAAAATATAAAACATTTTACAACATACACTGAAACGTGATTACAAAGTATTTCACAATGGGGCAAAATACTCCGAGTGTTATAAATATTAACATAAGCAGACACGATGGAGTCACTCATATCTTTTTCAAATAGATTATCCTAAGAGGCATATTAAAATAAGTGAAAAAACAAACCCCAAAAGGGGTAAATGCTGCATCTTTGCAGCAGAACTAGCAGAAGCTAGAATCAGGAATGCTAAGTGGTTGTAGCCATCTCAGTTGAAGAAAACAGGCCTGGAAATGGGCAGGTGTGAGGCAAATGTGGGGAAAATGAAACTAGACTGTCGGCAGTCACGGGAGTAGAGGGGTGTCCTGGCTAAATGGCTGGGAAGGGGCCATGGCCCACACAGCAGGTCAGTAATTCCGGGCCAAGGAAGTCGGCCTGCATTTATTCAGAAAAGGGGCCTTATGGTTTGAGAACTGAGTTCCCAAATATAAGCGCTGAAAGAAACCCTCAAGATGATATAATCTCAAACTTTGCCGTCAAAATATCCCTAAAGATCAGGAGGTTTGAACTTCATACCTTGTGGACTCATACCTTAAATCAGCCCCGCTCTGAAGCAGGGCTTCCTTATTCCTACCTGAAGAACGGCCATGGGGTTTTCCATTCTACTTCACAGATGGCCTTACTGTATTTGGTATAAAAATGCTCTCTCCAATATGGAGTTGGCGTACCATTGATATTTGGGGTTTATGCTGCGGTTTCAGGCATGTGTGGCACACCACTCTTTTCCCTTTTCATGTATGTGGAGCTGTTTTAAAAAGAATGAATCAACGGATCTAGGCTGCAGCTCAACAAGAGTAAGTGACATGCTCAAAGTCACAGGAAAGGAATCAGACATTAATATGTCTTGTCCCTTTGTCCATCGTTCTTTCTGCAGCACCACATTGTCACACAGAAAAGCACCCGCTCTGAATGGCACAGGGCACGTCACACTCAAAAAGGTTCAGCGGCCACCCAGTGCTACGCTATGCGTGAGTCGCAGACTTGCCCAGTTGGTCCCACGGATGCCACTGTGTCCTACCACACTGGCGCCCGCCCCCCCACAGGGCTACAAACAGAGCAGTCGCCAGTGGTGTGAAGGAGCTGGCTTAGACCAGGCTTCCTCCAGGGGAACTACCGCCAACGTGGAAATTTCTAGCTTATTTACGAAGGGAGAACGAGCCTCAGATAAATGACTCCTTTCCTGAGTGGAGCTGAGCAGCTGCTAATCAAAGTCTGTCAGGCATGATTTGTACTATCCAGGGCTTCATGGGAGGCATAAAAAGATCCCAACACCATGTTTATCTCCCTTTCATTGCTGGTTCTGGCAACAGTACTACAGTCAGGCAGGCTGAGACAAAACAATTTTCTAAAAATATGGATCAACGGAGACCATTTAAAGCCTCCTTTTATGGAGTGAAAGTTAGGCTGTTCCCTTGGGCTGTTTTGTGTATTCTTTCCCAAAGCCTGCTCTTCCAACAGCATTCGGAAAATACAATGGTTTCTCCCTGCCAAGGGGATCACAGTCTCCAAAAGACTGATAAGCAAGGCTGCCTGCTCCCCAGGGCCGGGCAACCATCCCCAAGGAGGCCGCAGGAGTCTCTGTCAGTTTCTGTTGGGAGTAATTGGTTTTCTTGGTGGGTCTGCTGCCTCCCAGCAGGTGGGACTGGCTCTAGACCAGTCTTTCGATCGTTCAAGGATGAGTTTCTATGGTCCCAATTTTTATGAAAGGAGGGAGGAAGTTAGATTCTAGAGGCTGGACTGTTTGCCAAGATTTTATATGGTTGTTCAAATTTAGGAGGGAGGACAGTCACTCCATCTGCAGTAAGTTTTTCACCGAACTCTGTTTGAGTGGCTGCTGGTGACAATTCTAAGGCGACACTGGAGGAGGCTTTCTTCCAGTATAGATTCTATTTCCTTCATATTAAAACCAGTAAACAAAGGAAATGCACCGCTTTCAAAAAAGCTTTACAAACAGATCATTTTCAGAATGTATTCTTCTTGAAGCTGCCTGTTATAAAGACAGGGGATTTTACCTGAGACAGGAACTGAATGGAAAATCTAGTTCCATAGCTTTTCACGCTGCATCCCTTGAGACGTGATGCAGGGGGTTGGGGTGGGGGTATCTCCTTGGTGTATCTACAGAGCACGCACACAGGTGGGAAGGGGCGAGGAGACTGCTGAGGTGGCTGGGCTTCCTGCCCCGTGATAGTTTATATGAGGGAAAGGCTCAGCTCCTAAATGTTTTTGAAAATTAAGCTAACCTAGTGTTATGGCTTGAACTGTGTCCCTCTCCCCAAAGAGAGATGTTGAGTCCTATCTTCCAGTACCTCAGAATGTGATCTTTGCAAACAGGATTGTTGCAGGTGTAATTAGTTAAAATGAGGTCATACTGGAGTAGAGCAGGCTCCTAATCCAATATCTGGTGTCCTTATGAGAAGACAGCCATATGAAGACACCCCAGACACAGAAGGAAGACGGCCATGTAAACATGGCAGCAGAGGTTGGAGTGACGCTGCCCCAAGCCAGGGAACGTCTGGGGCCAATAACAGGTAGGAAGAGGCAAGGAAAGACTCTTCCCAAAGGCGTTCAGAGAGAATGTGACCTGCCAACACCTGGATTTCAGACTTCAGGCTCCAGAGCTGAAAGAAAATAAATGTCTGCTGTTAAAGGCCACCTGGGGGGTGGCCAGATGGCTCAGCTGGTTAGAGCACGAGCTCTGAACAACAGGGTTGCTGGTTCACTTCTCATATGGGATGGTGGGCTGCGCCCCCTGCAACTAAAGATTGAAAATGGTGACTGGACTTGGAGCTGAGCTGTGCCCTCTACAACTAGACTGAAGGACAACGACTTGGAGCTGATGGGCCCTGGAGAAACACACTGTTCCCCAATAGTCCCCAATAAAATAAAATAAAAGCCACCCAGTTTGTGGCCTTCTCTTAAAGCAGCCCTAGGAAACTAACACATAATATGGTCAAAATATTTTCTTCTCTCAGTTTAATTTCTTTAACCTCTCAGGCAATAAGTGGTTAAAGGAGAGTACATCGAAAGAAAGAAAGCAGAAAGTTATTTCCTCAGTTTACTAACCAACACCGTGTCAGTCCAAGAAAAGACATACACTGAGGCTCTGGCTTCTTCAGTCACAAAGCTGAGGCTCAAAGAGGCGGCCTGCACTCAGGTGCCACATGTAATACCGTAAATCTCTACCTACCCACGGGGTCAAAGAACGAAGTTTGGTCAGGGAGCCTCATCATTATAACATAGAGGGAGCATAACTTACACATCAGACACAATTAACCATGTGTGTCTGACACGCGAGATACAAGCTGCATAATTATAATTTATATTTAAATGGCTTCTTTCTGCAAAGGACTCAAAGAGATTTACAGACTTAAACTTAATTAATCCTTGCAAGCCATCCATGAAGAAGGTACTGTAAGGTCATATATTCCCTTTTCCTCTGGCATCTCAAGGTTTGATCACTTGTTCTCTTGTTTCTTCCTGTTTTCAGGATGACTGAATTTCTCTTCTCTCAATATACACATTTTAATTTTGAAGATGATGTTCATATTTCCACATAACCTATTGCTGGGAGCTCCTGGTGGGTGGAAGAAAATCATTGCCACTTCTCCCCCCTTTTTTTGAGGGATTGCTCAGAAAGGCCCAATCTATTCCAAAATTCCCATTTATGTAAAGCCATAACTCCTGAATTATCTTGAGGTCTAAGAAACTCAATGTACATGCGTGTGTGGAGAGAGAGAGAGAGAGAGAGAGAGAGAGAGAGAGAGAGAGAGAGAGAGAGAGAGAGGACAGCCTTGCCAAGTAGCATTAGAATACCATAAAAAGTGTCTTAGGGGTAGAGGTAGCATTTCACTATCTCAGCAGAAACCTTATCATCTCACATATCTTTAGTAGTAACTCTGGTCAGTTTACAGATTGTGTTCCATTGGACTTCCTTCCAGGATTGTCATGGCCGGGAGAAATAATCAAGGAAACTGATGAAGCAGGGACTTTGGCCCTAACCCCTATTTTAAACAGCACTGCTTTTCCTTTCCCTGTTTTCTTATTGAGCATCTGAGTGAGCAATCCTATCTCCTAAGCACTTTCATGGATATTAGGCAAAGATGTAAGAAAGACCAGTAAAAATGTTTGAGCTCTTTGGAGAAATAATTAAAAAAAAAAAAAAAAAAAAAGGTTGGGGGGTGTGCCATGTAACATGGGGTTCTCTGGACCTGATCTGTGTGGTCCTGCCTTTAATTTACCATTTACAGCCCGTCTTGGAATAGCGTTGTTTCTCTCAACATCCTTGTGGGAACTTACATTTGTTCATATCAATTAGCTGGTGGTAAAATTTGTTTCATAATGTGTTGTTTCACTTATAAAATATCAGAGCCTGTCGAGGACATTAAGTGAGGTCTCACTACAGTGAGAAATGTTAATATCTGTGCTCTTGATTTGCTAAGGCTTAAAGCTCTTCTACAAAGGTAGAGTAACACGAGGCCACTTCAATTTTGATTAGCCCGTATCTGAGGTGACTCAGCCAGCAAAGAGCAACACTTTCCCAGCCTGGAAGCTTTGTTGGTACCAGTTCGCTTCCTTGGATATTGAGGATTGATGGGATTTAGCCAGGTGCACCAGCCTCTAACACAGCCTCTAATACACTTTTTACAACCATTTGACACATGTTCGGCCAACCCACCCCACAACTTGAAATCTTTCCTTGAGCCAACAATTTGCACAAGAACTCAAGTTTTTAAAACCCTATGGTTTTTCAGATGTTATAAAAATTCCAATCAAGGGCTTTCAAACACAAGTGTTTGCCAGCCAGTAGGGCTTAATACCCAGTCTGGCTTATTGTGCTGCTTGTATTAAAATCTACAACTAAGTGCAGCCATCTTGTTGAGAAACACAAAGCAGAAATTACAGTCTAAGTGGTTTTGTTAAATTCATTTCTGCTCAAAATAGTCTGAAGCATTTACAGGAAAAACCATTTAGCCTCTTTAAGTACAAGGATATTAAAACAGAAGGTTCTAAACCAGCAACAGAAGTACATTAAGTAGCATTGATGAGAAGCGGAAAGAGACCATTGGGAAAGATGCAAAATTGGAAGGGGGTGCACACGTCCTTCCGGAGCTCTTGTCAAAAAGCATTTACGTAGGTATGGCTGGATCTGAAGCTTGGACAAGCAAAGCAGGAATTTGTTACTCTTGTTTGTGGAAGGGGAAGAAGCACGGGGACTTGAAAGGATGGTGTTCGATAAAGATGAGCTGTGGAAAAGGACGCAATTCACGGAGAAGTCACAATATTATGGCTGTTTTTGCCTAATCTGCCTCGTGCATCTTGGGCACCGTTATCAGCACCTGAAAGGGGTTGGAGGCGCTCTGGAGATCAGAGGACTATGATTCCCGGGGTTAAAATAAAGTCATGCATACAATAAAATTGATCCAGGAAAGAAACCCAAAGTTAAGTGGAAATGAATCCTAGCCAAATTTAAAACGAGAGATGGTAATAACGTGTACCTCAGTCGGACACCTTTGCTTCAATTCATATTTTCTGTTCATGGAAAAAAATAAGTTAACTTGAGTTCAAT
Organism: Rhinolophus sinicus; assembly: GCF_036562045.2. NCBI lineage: Eukaryota > Metazoa > Chordata > Mammalia > Chiroptera > Rhinolophidae > Rhinolophus > Rhinolophus sinicus. The sequence goes on along the minus strand of NC_133754.1, from coordinate 4,920,808 downwards.
CACAATGGAAATTAAATATTCAGTTTCTCGTCACACTAGCCACACATGGCTGGTGGCTACTGTACTGGGCAGCACAGATAGAAGCTATTTCACCATTTGCAGACAGTGCTACTGGACAATGCTGCTTTAGTGGGAATACTTTGCAGACCTTTCAGACTATTATAAGGATGGTTGACATTAGTAAGATCCTCTGTGTCTTCCAGCACCAAACTACCTGTCAGCATCAACCATTGTGTTTACTCCAAATTGCCTTCATTCCTTTTCATTATTGTGCCTCAGTTTCACCAGTTTTCAAGCTTAACCACCAATGAACTAAACAAGGAAACATAGTCTAGAAAAGATAAACACAACATACTGTCCTATAATTACAGTGTTTCCCTGAAAATAAGATCTAGGCGGACAATCAGCTCTAATGTGTCTTTTGAAGCAAAAATTAATATAAGACCTGGTCTTATATTATATATTATATTGTGTTATATTAGATAAGACCCGGTCTTATATTATAGTAAAATAAGACCAGGTATTATATTATATCATATCACATCATATCATATATTATAAGACCTGATCTTATAGTAAAATAAATAATATAGTAAAATAAGACCAGATCTGTATTAATTTTTGCTCCAAAAGATACATTACAGCTGATTGTCCGGCTAGGTCTTATTTTCAGGGAAGACCTATATATATGAAACTAATTAGGATCAGTCCCTTATAGAGCCTATGTGACATTAAATTCTGGTCTCACCACTAGGTTGAGTGAAACTGTAATTATTCACAGCAGACCCACTGAGTATTCTAAGCCCAAAAATGATAGGCCCCAAAGTCCTTTCAAATGTGGGGTTTTTTTATATTTACTTAGACTTTTAAAAAAGTGCACACCACTGCCTAAGTCATTTGCATGAACCGTCTTATATAAATAACATGAAAGTAGAAACTAGAAAAGAAGAAAACAAGTACAGTTTGTTCCCCCTTCTCAGTTTCTCTCCTTTAAAACCGAGAACTTCACTGTTTTCACCGAAGAGGGGGAATTCATCACCTTCATGGTGATACAGAAAAGTGAGACTTGGAGTCAACGGGGAAATGATGACCTCACTGTCTCATGCTGTCAGATTCAATAAGGTGTGGAGGGCGGGGGTGAGCTCGCTCCATTTGTGCCTGTTCTTTCCTGTAGTTATTATTAGACTGGTGTAAAAGCAGAAAGGGTAGCAGTATGAACACCTCTGAGCTTTTTGGAGATATACATGCTCGCTCAGCCTTCTGAATTTGTAAAATTTAGGTTTCCCAAAAGTGCTTAACCATTCTCACACTTTCCCTGATTTGCCAACATTCTACCAGCAGGAGCCATCGGTCTGATCTCTGTCACTTTCTACTGCTGTGAACAATCAACAAAAATGGTTAGGGGGGGTGGGACTAACCATGTGACTTCAGGGTCACATGTTTAAATGCCACAGGGCCATTTAGCTCCCTTCCAGCAATATCCTTAATAAGCCTGTCCTCTTAAAAATAGGGGCCATCAGACATGAGAACCACTGGGAAAATAGGTAAGGAGCTGGGCATATGCTTTGAAAATAATTAACCCAAATGACAAGCTCAATAGGAAATGGATTATTTAGACAACAAGTGCCTTGGTAATATTGCATAGATTTCTATACTGTTCAACACGGTAGCCACATGTGGCTACTGAGCGCTGGAAATTGTGGCTTGTCCTAACTGAGATGCAACAAACAATAATTACAAAGGTGTAGTACGAAACAAGTAAAATACCCCATTAATAATTTTTATATTGATTTCAGGTTGAAATGACAGTATTTTGATATACTTGGTTATAAAAAATACATTACTAAAGTTAATTTCAGGCTTCTTTTGGCTTTTTAAACTACAGCTCCTAGAAAATTTTAAATGACATATGTGACCCACGTTACATTTCCACAGACAACACAGCTCTATCTGTAACACAAAAGAGTTTAGAAAATGCTGACTCATGAAAAGCAACTATAAAATTTATCTGCTATGAAGGCTAAAGAATCCTCCGGCAACAGACGCAGAAGAGTGGCTAGAATTGGAGAAGGCATCATAAATATCTCCACTGTTGAAAGCAATATAAAGGTCTCGTCAGCAGCTGGAGCTACGTAATCTAGCAGTATCAGAAAGAAATCCAACACAGATTTCAAAATCCCTGCCTTGTCTTTTGAACTGACGGTGGGAAAGCAGCTCTCACAGTCTACTAGAGGTCGGGCTGTGATTCCCGAGGTACTCAAATCCTCGCTTTGATTTTTCTCTTGATCAAAGATGGCATCTCATTACTGAAAAAGAACCAAAGTCTCCTGGAAGGAATTCCCCCAGCAGCGTATACAATGACCCTGGCAGATAGCAAGATAATTTGCCAACGTTTTCTAAATAATATTTAAATCCCCAGATATTGAGAAAGAAGGAAAAATAGGGATCAATACATTATATGAGACCTGAGAGAAGCAATGCTTGTATCAAGTGGCAATTCAAGGCATTTACAGAGCTAGACAATGAAGTTTAGAAAAGGGAACATTTGCAAGTTTAGAAAAGGGAACATCCAAGCAGCTCTCCATTTCCTCCTTTATGTTCAAATTCATATCACTGCACTCTGTAAGCTCTTGTGTTCCATGAATAGACAGGAGAGGAAGGTAATCAGCCTCAGCTTTCTCAGCCAAGAAGAATTTTAGCCCTGCTTCCTTTCCAATCTTTCCAGGCTTAGAGATGACGCCTGTTACAAAGTCTAATTTACTTTACATTACTTCAGTAAAATCAGTGTGATATTGTGCACACACTAGTTGGTTTAAACTTTCATGCCCAGGAGTCATCAGCTAACATGCTATGAAGAATGCCCAGGCCAGGCTGGCAAGGTGACATTTGATCAGAAAGAGCCACAGTCTGGAGGCAGCTAAGACAAGCTCAGCTATTATCTGCACGTGAACCAAGAGCACAAACTGTGCCAACAGCTAATAAATATCAATAGTGGGTTTTTACTGGTGAGAGTGTTGTGTTCATTAGCCTGACAGATGTGCTGACGGGATCTCATTAGGTGACACGTCAGACATTCAAAGTATGTACATGAGCTACATAAGTTAGCCATACCCCACCGTGGAATGAGTGTAGAAGGATCCAGCAGGCCTGGTCCCCACTTCTTGGGGGAATGGTGTCTGTGGCTTGAGCCCTCATTGGATCTGTGCCCAGTCATTGCCTTAGAAGGATTCCTGATTTCTGAGGCCAAGCAGAAGGCCTGGAATTGTAAATCGTGCCTTTTAATGCTGCCCTTTTGGTCTCAAGTAAACCTTTCATACAGGTAAGATCTGCACACCTAGAAAGAACAAAGTGTGTGAACTGTTTTGTGCTGCTTTGCTAAAGGCTGTTTATTAAATCAACAGGTGACAGAATTTTGTTTGAAATTTACATGTTTATAACCTCGCAGCAGGGTGCTAAGGGAGTGGCTTTCTCTCACCTACTTGGAACTTCTTAGTTCTTACTATCATCCAACAAAATAAACCTGAGTGTGTGCATGGCCCAACTGGCTCAGGTGAGCAGACAGCAGCCCCATTTTTCACCCTGATGCAATAAAGGAGCAGTCTTCCGGTCCATGGGGGTCCAGTCCTTCCTGGGGGACTCTGAAGTCCCCTTAGCATTCCTCACCTGGTTTGGTCTGATTCAGTATTCAGGTTTCAGCATCAATCAGAAGTTCTCAGACTTGGATGCACCTCAGCGTCACCCAGACTCCGCTTCTGAAAAATCCCGCACTCCACACAGATTAGATCAGAATGTCTGGAGGCGGGAGCCAGGCATCAGTGTTCTTCAAAGATGCTGTGTGTGATTCTTTTTGTGGCCATTTGGAAACCCCTGGCTTCAATGTTATTTTTTTTTTTTTTCTTTTTTCAGCAAAGACCTCTAACCACTCTACCTAATTTAGGTTTCTGTCCTTTACTTTTCCTCTGTCTCCTAGCTCTTTGTAAGGCTCATGTTTTATAATTAGCTGTGCCATGTTTTGGCACCTTCTGCCACTTGGTTCTATGTGGCCATGACCTCAACTGTTTTTCTTCTTTCAGCATCTGAAGCAGCTCGTATAGGGCCTGGGACATAGGAGGTGCTCAGTACATGTTTGTGCAAAATGAATGAATCGGTGACTTCAATGTTTATCTTTTCCCTGAGACTTTCTCTTCCAATTAAAATTAGCCAACTGACCAAATGTTGGAGCGCTGACTGTGTGATCAGTCTTCTCACGGGTACTGTGGAATGATGGAAGGGGATTTGTGATCCATTTGTAAGCAGGGGTAATGCTTATGACATCAGAAGAACTGGATAAGGCAGAATCTATAAACAGCAAGCTTAAATAAAGTGACAGTGAATTCGAGGTGATGAGTAACACACACATGGATGTTTGTCCTCCTAGACATACATGAGTGAACTTGGGTGCAGACTGTCGAATCCGTAAGTCATATAGTACAGGTTGTGTCCCTCCATCCTAACTTTGCATTCTGTCTCTCAGGTTTTGAATTCCACTACCTGGCGAGTCTTCCTGACTTAGCATTTGCCTAAATCAGAAGTCTTTTCTTAGCTGGATCCGGAAACTAGGCTCATTCATAAAATTTGAAAGAAATATCTTCTTGAAAATGGATTGTCATCTTAATTTAATTTTGAAGCAGCATTGGGATAATATTTAAATGATTAGCCTGAAGAATCATAGAGCTGTACTAGAAGAAGCAGATTTGTTTGTGCACTCTAAAATATTTATTCTCCTCACATTTTTATCTTCCACCCAAATCCTTGATGATATAAACATTTTCTGAGCTGTCTCTATAAACTGCAGTCCTGCATCCAACATGAATTGATAACTTCTGACCAGGAACCCACACTGGAGACAGGGGGCAATAAATGTTCTTGCTAATTTCAAGAGGGCAACACATACACAGACCCAAAGAAGCTCTCGGGCCCTGTGGCCTCATGACATAAGCAGATGCTGCAAATGTAGGTAATGTTCACAGGCCACATCCGAGAGAATGGATGATTAAACTCTAGGGAGCTCCATGGTGAAAGAAGGCAAGAGGTGAAAGGACAGAAGAAGGCCACGCAAGATTAGCTGAAGCTCCTTGGGCGCCGTGTCGGCCCTTTATCTAGGCTAAATCTGAGTTAATGGCAGGACTCATCCTAGTAAAGCAAAGGATGGAATTTGTCCAAACTATATTGGCAATGAGGAACATTATAAAGGCCTCGTGAGTGTGACTGATGTTAATTTATTGTTCTGTATTGTAACTGAGCTCCCCCGAGTTCAGGATGATTGGGAAATCACAATAACGCCTTCAGCCAGCCAGTTCCACTCTGCAGCCCAGCCCAGTCCTACGTCTGAAAAGGCAGCACACACTTTCCCCAGGAGGCTTGAAGCCATCGTGTAAAATGTGTTCCAGTTGTGTTCCTTGCTTTTCAATAAACAATATACCATTTGAGGAAGAATTGTGTCAGAATAGTATCAACATAGGACTTTTCGTATCCCCAAGGGGGGTTAAGATTATCTAGAAGTTATTTAAAAAAAATATTCTTGAAGTTTCTAATTTGTAAAACCTAATTTCTAATTTACAAATCTAATTTGTAAACTCCAATTTGTAAAATCTTTTTATTTTCTTTTGAAATTTAGCAAATATGAACAATTTCTTTTTAACTGCTGGTCCCATCTATTAATTTAATCAAGCTCCTAAAACATTTTAACCTGTATTTACAGATTTACTATGTTTAATTTCCTTAATTGCCTCCACTGTTTGAGTTCAAACCAACTCTACTACACGTACAAGCAGTTCTTGGAAACCATAAAATTAAGCCATAAATATAGTGGGTCTTATGTTACCTCACCTGGTCCAGTATTGCTTATGAACTTATTAATATTTCTACTTAAAACTAGATGTCAATTATCCATTTTAAAAAAATAGTCAATTACCCATCTTTAATTTAATCACAGGTCTCAGTGAAGATACTTAACCATTTAAGCTTCCCTATACATTTGGGTTTCTTTATACAAAAACACTTTATATTATAGGGTGATTTTCTTAAACATTGTGCATTTAATTTTAAGTGTTTTTATGAAAACAACCAAATCCCCTCAAACAGTTTTGTGACTGACACACAGAGGCGTGAGGAGGCTGCCTTATCCATCCCCCTGGAGTGGCTGAATGTCAAGTGCAGGTTTCATCCTAGCGGGACACTCCAGGACGGCAAGTCATCCTGGTCATTTTTCTCACTAGTACCCTGAAGATGCCAAGGAAATTCTGTACCGACAGTCGGGAGGCCAACACGATTCTCAAGACCATGCCCTCCCAAAACGTGAGCTTTAGCCCAGCACTCTTGATTAAAGTTATAGCATTATTTAATTTTCCTTTAGTAACAGAATTTTGCAACCCACAGCAACTTTTGTGCTAATATCCTTCACTGTTTCAGTTGTATTTATTTGGGTTTCATAGATACTTAATTTCTTCACTGGATTCTACTGATTCCCGCCCCCTCCCCCCCACTTGTTTTTAAAATCTGTTTTGATCAAATAGTTAATGATTTTCCCAGTCTCTCCAATACTGTGTAGCTCTTCTATCTGAGAATTTCTAGGGTAGAATCTGGCTCTCTGAGGGCAAATCCCTGAGTACCCAGCATTCCAGACACAGCTCAGCATGAGCTAAACTTATGCAGGCTAATGAGTCAATCTATCTATAGCATGAAAGTTTCCAGTTTCCAGACCTTCAGCTACAAACATCTTCACTCACTTTTCTGGATCCTTCCCAGGTAAGTGCCAAGTGGAGTGTAGGCCAAACAGCTCAGAAATTGAAAACTGGTGTAATTAGGTCATGTCATCAAAACTCAGTATTTGCTAAGGAAAATGACTTAAAAAAATATCTGCTTCTAATGAAAAAAAAGATCTGAGCTGCAAATAGGAATTAAATGTAATGAGGTAGGAAAGTGATGCTTTTCTACAGAATAAATATGTTTCACAGGGAGTTTCACCTTAATATTGACTGATTCATTGATATACATAATTGCCCAGAACATATACACTCTTGCCCATGATTTTTAATAACTGATTTACGACCCATACATTTTTTTTTCTTCAAGGACCACTTTGCAAAAGTTGACTTATTTAAGTAGCCATCAATGACTATATAACAAACTGGTTATTAGAGTTAGATAAACAGCACTGGATTCTCTGTGAAGGGAGAAGAGCGTCCCCTTCTGAGAACCAATGGGAGATGGTGGGTACACAGTGTCTGGCTCTGTGCTTTCCTTCTGCAAAATAGCTGCGGAGTAGAAATGGATGCCTGAGATGACTTATTTATTGTTTTACCCACCACTGTGTAAAGCAGGATGTTTATACTCAGCTATCTCAAACCCTTGTCAAAATACAATGGAAAATAAGTAAAAAGCAATATAGATGCCATCCTAAAAACGTCTAAAATTATTGAATAAACTGTTCAATTATCCTGAGAAATACCTGAGTTTTAGGCAAACTTATTAATCAGTCAGCTACATCAATCAGCTATTTTATTTATGACAATATCTTGGTGATTTAATGTGAAGACTGAACTAAACTGCCCTAATCCACACAGAAATTGTACCCCAGACTATCAGACCAGAAGGCCAGAGAATTAGCCCATGGTAATGGAGCTATCTACTGAACCTCAAATTAAAAACAATGTTACGAAGTTCCTGGCAGAAGCACTTTAATTAAGTGTAATTTATTTGATCCTTATACAAAGCCTCCAGGATTACTGCTTGCATATAGCCAATTATAAATACCCAGAGACTTTCCGTTCTTATCACAGGAAGTTAAAATACTTTAATAAATAAGGTATCTTCTCATAATTTGGGTTAATTCTATTTCTGCTATGGTACTTTACTATATTATATACTTTACCAAACACACAGTAAACACGTATCCCTTACCTTGAACCCTTTGACCAGGTTGAACTGCTGTGGCTTGAGCTATTGAAAAATAAAAATCAAGTTCAAATAGAAGTGGACCATGACAGTCAACCAGCTGATGCCCTGTCACCATGACACTCTGCCTGTGAACTTCAAAAAGGCAAAGAAACAGGCACAGTTTGGACTTTCCAGCAGTGTGACCAGAAATGCAATCTGGAGAAGCACTTTTAATAGCAATGGAAGGAATGAGATGTTTGTGTCATTACTGTTTTTCAAAGTGGCTGAACCGGTTTCTTTAAGGAAATAAGGACTTCTCATTTAGCTTGTTCCACCCCAAACAACCTGAATGTTTTGTAAAGAGCCATCACAGCAATAAAAGTTGTCACGGGCTAGTGTGCTACAGTGGGGGGGGGGGGGGGGGGGCTTCGTGTGCTGTAAAATATCAGGTGGCGCTGGCGGCATCACTTAGATCTATCGGCCAAAATGGCTTTTCATTCCTAATTCGAAAGACGTAACTCCTGGGTTCATCTGACCTGATGTCTAAATACTGCATAGTTCAAATTACGATGCACTGAGATACTGGATATAACTTTTGTTGTCACAGAGCCTGAGCCCTGGACACTCAGGTATATCTCTGGGCCAAGCAGCCCTTACTGAATTAAATGCCTGCCTTCCACTGTACAAAATCTGACTTGACAGTTCAATATACACACCTCTTGACATTTCCTAAAGTAACCATTGAAGTATTTGGATAAAACTTATCAAAATGGTCTCTGGGCAATGGTATTTCAAACTGGCACTTGGTTAGGAAAGAGCTAATGTGACAAAAAATAAAAAAAGAAAGATCGAGAAAAAAGCAACCCAAAATAAATCCAACATAAGTTGTTCTATAACAGTCGGCTCCTTTTGGCCTCAGTCATCTTCTAGAAACAAAAGAACTCAATACTGTTCAATGTTATTCAACAGTATGGCCAGATCTCTACGCCAAGTTCTAGAGAGCATATCATTTCTGTTCCAGACACAATAACCCTGGGCGATCGCACACTCAGCACCAAATGCGAGACAAATGTTTAGAAGGGGAGCTTTTACATAAGAAAGAAATTCTTAAAAGACGATATAGACTAGAAATCATTGTTCAGATACCCAAGTATTTTATCTATAACTTTTACGTGCTAAAATTGTCTATCTGAATTACACATCACGTTTTGGATAATAAGGATATCACCTGAAGAAAAAATTTTCTAAGTATGATTTAAAAAAAAGCGCCAGAAAACAAAAACTCTTTCACAACATTTCAAAATTCCTAAGGCCAAATTTATTCATTTATTTGGCTTTCAGCAGGCAACTGCTTTGTCCCCAGCTGGATTATGTAAGCTTACTTAAGGATACAGAAGAGCTCAGAGAGCTGAGAATTCTATTCCCATCGCCATGGTGAAAACCACAGTGGACGAACGTGGTAGCCCCCCACGCACAAGAAGAGTGGTCTCCAATATGCCTTTGGAACACCACCACTGAACTTGAAAACAAATAGTGTAACTTAGAAATGAACCTTCTGTCTAGGATCAAGAAAACATCACTCAAATATCATGTCACGGAAACAAATCGTTTCCCCCCGTCCTGCCAGCAACAGTGATACAAAACCAACAAAAGACCATCAAGAAAGAAGAAGAATTTTCCAGTATCTGAAAAAAAAACATATGAATAACATTCACAACAGATACTCTCCACATCCCAGGAGGGACTGATCCTTGTAGCACAGCCCACACACGAGGATTTTTTACGGACCCCCCAGAGGACGCCCCCACGGAGATGATCCATCAGTACACAGTGGCTTTGGGAGATTTTCCAAGAGCAGAGCCTCTGGAGAATGTTAACATTTCATTACGTCCTTCTTTTCTGAAGGTTATTGAATCAGGAAGTCATTGTCCCCTATTAATCTTTGAAGGGGAAGAAAAAGCCGTAATGGCAGAAATCTGCAACAACTTCCCCACAGTACAGCACAGCTGCTTGCCCTCCGATCAACATTTCACATTTCAAGCAAATATTACATATGAAACCACAGAATTATAAGTAGTTTATTATAGGGAAATCTTCCCAGGTGAACATCTCTGTTAGAGGGGTATTTGAATAAAAGGCTAAATTTACTTTTCATACTGTTACGTTGCCCATAATAAACATATTTCTGCATGGGCAGCATGTGTGTGCAGTCTCTTTCTTCTCTATACAGGGGCAATTTGTTGCTCTAACTAGGAACATACACTTGAACTTCAACTGTAGTTAGCTTGTGTTTCATCAAAAGGACACATTCCAGGGTTTGCTTTAGTTATTTTTTTCTCCACACTAACTTTAGATGTTTTTACAATTGGCAAAATGATGTTGGGGCGGGGGTGGGGGGTTGGTTGGTAAAATTATTGGTGCTTGACTTAATTAGATGGGCTAGAATATAGAGACATTCTTCTCTCTTATGCATGCATACCAGAAGAATCTGTGAGCTATGGAGGGGATACCCTATAACAAATCATGGGAGTTTGTTTGCCTGATTCCACCGTTCACATTAACTGAAATCCTGTCCCTAGAATTGTGTGGTGTTTATCTCAAGGGGACTCCTTCACATCAGCTGTGTTTGAAGCATCTAAAACATCAGAGATCTGGGATTTTGATGAGCTTCAGAAAAGACACTATTACTGTTAGGTTCTGATTACTAATATATGTGTGGGAAAAAGTGTTGTGAGTATGCTTCTCTGTCTGCGGCAGGCTGGTCAGGGAGGGGAGCTATAACCCTCACCTACCTCTAAATACCAGCAAACACTGCTGGCTGTTCCCCAAATTCAAGTTTTTCTTCTGTGGTACACACTTAAACTACATTTACCAACCTCTCTTTAATTGGATATCGGCATTAACTGAAGTCTACCCAAAGAAATGTGAGCGTAAGTAAAGTGGGCCATGTTGCATCATGGTTTTTAAAAAATAGAGCAAGGCAGCAGCCCCACGCTCTTCCTCCTCTTCTGTGAGCTGGATGTAGATACAGATGAGGCTTAGTGAATGGAATACCTACAGAAGGAGCCTGGGTTCTTGAATCATCAGATGGAAACTGCTAGTAATACCTGTTAGACGTTAATGTGAACTAGAAATAAGCTTTTATGGTGTTTCATCCATTACACATTATTGGGTCTATTTGGTACCATAGTGTAGCCTCCCTGATTGAATTAGGAGACCACCAATACTTACAAAAAGCGCTTACTGTGTATGACCAGCCTGATTGAAAACAGTTTGAACACATTTAACTGCAAGTGAACAACACAGTGTACTTGAAGAATACCTGAGAAAAAAAGTTGTATTTGCAAATTAGCAGACATGGTCTTTACCAAATAATTGTGTATTTTACATATGAATATTTTGCCGAACATCACTTCTAGGCATTTTAATTTCTCTTCTCATTCAGGAAGTACAATAATATTGTATCCTAATGATACAACAATGACTAAAAATAGCAGCTAACAATTATTGAGCCCTTACTCTGTACCTAGAATTGTTTTCAGAACATTATGAATCTCACTCATTTAATCTGTATAACAACCCTAAGAGACAGGTGCCACAATTGTTGTCATTTTATAAATAAGAAAACGTAAGTACAGAGAGGCGAATTGTTCACTCAAACTTACACGACTTATAAGGGGCAGAGAGGGGACTTGAACCCATGCAGTCTGGCACCAGTGTGCCTGCTCTTAACCTCATCACTGTATTACTTGTCTCCAGACGATCACAGGAGATTCAAAGATGAATGAGATTTGACTCTGCCTCAAGGAGTTTATAAAATTAAAGATATTACAAAGTAATATATGCACCACTAAGGAGAACATAAACATTGTGGAGTTTCAAAGGAGGGAAAGAGAATATCTACTCAAAGAAATTTGGCATATTTTATGGAGAAAAATTGCATTTGTGGTTCATTTTAATTCAACAAACTTCTATTTAGCACAATTTTATGCCAATTCTTCAGAGAGATCTTAGTCAAATAATAACTACGAAATGAATCCACAATAACATGCACTCAGAAAAATATTCTACTACTTAAAGTAAAAAAAAATAAGGTTTGAATATTCACAAGATATATTTCTATTTCAACTTCAAATCCTCAAACTCGGATTTACTTTGTTTTCTTTTAAGTAAGTACCTGTTAAATGAGTTGTTTTCTGCCATGTTACCCTCTTAATAAGTGAGCATGTGTTTGTGTTTGCACAAGTATACTGAAATCTAACACGTATATTGAAAAGGACACACATAAGGAGACAGCTCAAAGAATTTTCATACGCTGAGTATACCGTGCAAACTTTACTCAGATTAACAAACAGAACGTGACCCCAGAAACCTTACTTTTGCCCCTTTTTCATCACCACCCTATCCCCAAGGGTAACTGTTATCCTTACTTCTAACAGGATTGATTGATTGTGCCTACCTTTGTACTTACATAAATGGAACAATACCAATAAAACAGAAATAACAAAAAACAGAAAAAAGACAGACAAAAAAATAAATGGAATAATGAATTATGCACTCTTGTGACACCTTCCTTCTCTCAACTTTATGTGTAGGAGATGTTTCTGTCATTCATATTGCTGAGTGTCATTATAATGGTTTATTATCACTGCGGCAGGGCCTTTCATTGCGTGAATACATCACAATTTATCCACTGTACTGCTGACAGGCATTTCAAGAGTTTCCGGTTTTTGTTTGCTACAAACGATGTTTCTATCAACATTCTCATATTTCTCACTCACATATCTACATGTTGTTGTTGGAATACACTTAGGACTGAAACTGCTAACTAGAGGCATTTCAAAAGGTATTGCATACCTGGAAATCAAGCTCGGTAAATAATGTTATGTGTTAGTAACAGCACAGATCACAACAGAAAGCCTTAATAACATAAGCATTGGTTGTGAGAACAGATGTGTCAACATTCATACAACATATTCTTAATTACTCTTTCTAGAGTTGGGTTTTAGCTACAGTTCAGTGGTACCCTATCAAAGGGACGGGCTCTTGCCATTTCCTGGGAGGTTGCTTTTAACATCTCACACTGAGCCTTAGGGCATGTGCTTCGGGGCGTCTAGAAAAGTCTTCATGGTTGATTTTAGTGGAAGTGCAGTTTAGAACAAGAGCTGCCACCCCCACCACCACCCCACCACCCCATTTGGTGTTATGGCCTCTTGGGAATCTCTCTCGGGGCACTTTTTTTCACTTGTTTTCCTTAGTTCTAGTTTAAGCTAATTTCACATATAGTGTTTCAAGTTCCTACTGGAGTGGGCTCACTTTTTGCCATTTGTGTTAGAACATGCTATGAAATTTTTGCTTACGAAACTTTGGTAGAGGGCATAATAATGTCAATTGTTCGTCTTTTCTCTGCCTTTTCATGACAATTGGCATTAGACCCTTGAGAAGATCAGACAGGGTAATCTGTCTAATCAGAAGATTGGGGTAAATAAGACCAAAAAACAAAACAAAACAAAACAAAACCCAGAATGTTAACTTATTTGAAAACATAGTTTACTAGAAGCAGGTTGAAAGAATGTCTTTGTGAAGACATTGGGTGTGGTATTTTCCTTAAAAGCACTTAAAATTCAAGGGATTGCTCAGATTTTAAAGTCTGGGTTCCTCCTTTTCCTCACCCTCATGGAGCACATGTCCACGTGATTTGGGGAAGAGTGCATTCCTCTGCCCCAGGACAGGCCAACTTGGCCTGGCTTAACTTGCGTTGTGTTTTTTTGTAATAGCAACCCAAGATGGAAACATCTGGAAAAATACCACGACTGCACTGGTGGGATCAAAGACCGAAGTGAAATGGTCTATTGTCAATTTCCAGGAACTGACACAGAGTGCAGAATGAAATAATTCAGTTGGGCATGAATCCCGCTGGATTTCAGAAAGGCTTACATGTCACTGCATTGCTGCACCAAGTAGTTGAAGAAAAATTAGTTCAGCAAAGCTGAGAAAAAATAAATCTTTGTGTGTGTGTGTACACATGTATATGTGTGCATGCAATCTGTGCCAAACAACCCGAATTTGTAATCAGTGTGCTCATGGTATATTCTTCTGATGGCAAGGACAACGTGCCATGAAGATATTTAAAAAACACAAAAGCCAGCTGAAGAAACACTGCAGTCCTTCATGACTTGAAGTCAGGAATTATGTTTGCAAAGGTGCATCCTGGTTCCCTAGCAGACTAAGTCCCAGCGTGCAGGGCTGTCTGAGTTAACCTCGCTTTCCTTAGTGGCTGAGTCGGGGTCTGGCCCCTAATCTGCAGTAACCAAAAGTCTGTGGGGGGAAGAATAAATGAATGGATGAGTGAAAGGGAGAATAAAAAGAACAAGCCTCTGAGCCTCAGAATCTAAGAGCTGCATTGAACTCCTCACGCCTTTCCCATTGGCAGGGAAATCACCTCCTGATCTTTGGCAAATACATTAAGAAACAAGGAGAGAAAAGAATCCAATACTTAGCTAGCTTGAGTGGATATTTGATACTTAGGTATTTATAGAATAAGAACTAGAAAGAACCTTCAGGTACCCCCTATTTCTCCACCCATGGGAAGCATCTAATGAGAAACAGAATGCATGTAGGTTGAAGATATATGCCCAGGGGGTCTCCCCAGGCATCATCTGAAGGCAGAGCACTGAGAAAATGTAAACTGCAATGGGAATGGGAAATAGAATTAATACAAACGGAAGTCTTTGCTAGGCTTGAGAGTATTGAGGAGATTTGGGGGAAAAACACTGAACAATTAGAATCGGGTTCTATGAACCAGGCCCTAGAATATAAGACGGCTGGTACCTTTATCTGATTTGTTCACTGATGTTACCCGCAAGGGTTTAGAACAATGGCCGGCACATTATAGGTGCTCAGCATATGCTAGGTCTGACAATTAAGTTCTTCAACTTGTTGCAACGATGTCGCTAACCTTTTTTGATATCAAAGGGATTATTCATTATGAATTTGTACCAACTGGATAAACAGGTAACTATGTTTACCATTTGGAAGTGCTGAAAAGGCTGCGTGAAAAAGTTAGACGACCTGAACTTTTCATCAGCAATGCATCGCTCTTGCATCACGACAATGCACCAGCTCACACGGCACTGTCTGTGAGGGAGTTTTGAGCCAGTAAACAAATAACTGTATTGGAACACCCTCCCTACTCACCTGATCTGGCCCCCAGTGACTTCTTTCTTTACCCGAAGATAAAGGAAATATTGAAAGGAAGACATTTTGATGACATTCAGGACATCAAGGGTAATACGACGACAGCTCTGATGGCCATTCCAGAAAAAGAGTTCCCAAATTGCTTTGAAGGGTGGACTAGGCGCTGGCATCGGTGCATAGCTTCCCAAGGGGAGTACTTTTAAGGTGACCATAGTGATATTCAGCAGTGAGGCATGTAGCACTTTTTCTAGGATGAGTTCGTGAACTTAATTCTCCGATGTATGTGTTGAGTGAATGAATAAGCCTTAAACAGTTAAAGGGAGGAGGTAACAGTTACACTGTTTTAGATTAGGTGCCTTAGTTCACTCACACTTTCTCAACTGGAAGCAGAAGATAACAATACTGTCCAACCGCAGCGCTACACAATGATACGACAAATGGTACCGTTTGAATGATAAAAAGATAGAGAAGAAAAAGTCTGCTCTTTTCTCCCACCTCAGGCTTCTTTTCCAAACAACCTCTTAATATTTGGGCAATAAAACCTAAAGTTTGAAGCTGGAAACAGTCAAACTGGATTTATCTACTGAAGGTCTGATGCACTATTTGTTTGTATGAGAGGAGATAGGACCAGCTTTCTCTCTTTTCCACTTTAGTGAATGTAAATCAAATATACGGAAGTTGTAAAGTCACTGTGTGTGTGTGTGTGTGTTTTAAACTTTCGTAACTTTGGTGTCAGGGGTGGTAGAAATCACGTGTAAATGGCATGCAGATCAAACATTCCTCCTCAAGGTGTTCAAACCTCTGTTCCAGTCCCAGCACCTGTTTGTATCTTGTCGCCTACAATAGGAATATAAACATTTGTCGCAGGTGTTGTGTTTAAACTATGAATACATTTTGTACAATCACACAGGCGGATTTTCGTCCACGAGAATACATTTTTGCTTTAAAATGTCATTTACAGACCTGTGTGCCCTACCTATACGTTTAGGTTAGGACAAAGTTAGAAGAGCCAACTTTGGCTCTTCTCAGCACCAGGAAGGCTGAATGGCTTTTGTTACACTTCTCAGCAGTGTCTTTTCTCTCCCTGGAGGTCATCCCTGAGTATTCACATCCAGGTCTCCTGAGAGAGAACGGGACTGAACTTCACCACAAACACTGACTTCCCAGCCTTTCTCCCAGAGGCACTGTCTTCTTGGCAGCCCTGGCACAGGAGAATGTTCCGGAAACCCTGGGGTCCTCTGACTTGTGTGCCTCCTGCCATGGACGAGGCTGGCTTAGGTCACAGCAGCTGTGTGATTTTAAATGAGGGAAGGGCTGGCCGAGCAAATTCATGACAGCCTTACATTCCTAACAGCCTGAGCTGGAAGCCAAAGTGGGAGTCTTTGTTTTGCTTTTTAAAAATATATCTCTCTGTTCCCCCCTATTGTTTTAACCAATAGCTCACCTCACTTTCCTCCTTCTCAAAAGGACAAAGACAAGGCGGAGTGCGTCACATTAATAATCAAGTTTCCTTCAGCAAAATTCTTCCTTCAGAGCCATTCTGTAAAAGTTCACTAGCTGAATCAACCATTTTACACAGACTTCATCTTTCTTCTTCTCTCCTTCCGTCTCCCCCCTCCTTGCTTTGGAAACATTCGGCGCTGAATTAAGTCTTTGTGATACTCAGCACATCAATGAACCCGCTCCAGGCCCAGACGAACTCCCGGGTCAGGGCAGGGGCAGCTCTGAGGACGGCATTCCAATTCAGGGAGGCGGGGACAAGGAAACCCAGTCCGGTATCTGCTTATGATTCATAACACAAGCACGTTGAGAAAGCAAAAGAAAGGACGAGAAAGGCATGGAATTGGGAGGCACTGAGGCAGGGTCGGAAGATCTAGCACACTGTGGGGCGGGAGAAAGGGGATTTATTCTTGCGTCCTGCCTGGCACCCAGTCCAGAGGCAGATCTACATCAAAAGAAGGGCAAAGAAGGACATTACACAACATTTTCTAATACAAGCTCAAATTAAAACTAGACAAAACCCACAGCCACTCTTACCAGCTCACCATCTCATTTCTACCCTGTCCTGGCAAAATAAACATAGGAATGAATGAACAAATGAACACATGAATGAAATAAACAAGATCTTTTTGACTATGGCCAGTCTTGTCTATATATCTTTTTTAAATGAATAATGTAGGGCCAAAAGCTGAATTACTTGCTAATTCCCTTTTATGAGATTTCAGGGGGAAAAAAAGCTTCAGGGATAGTTAAATATTCAGTGAACTTAAAGAACAAATTAATGTAGGTGTCCTCGTGTATCCACATGGAGTATAACAGATTCAAAACTAAATAATTGATTGGCTAGGAGTACACTCTGATTCCCAATATAAAAATTTAAAGAACCGAGTAACGCTTTTGTGTGTTTTTAGGATGCCAGAAAGTTAATATTGGAGTAAAAAGAACTTTTTTGTTGTTGTTGTTGTTTTGCATTTCTGACTTTCGTATTACCCCCTTATTTTTAATAGCTGTATGTATATTTTACATTTTTTCCAAGAACCTCCTTATAACGCAAGTGGCATCGGCAGAAAGTAAAAGCCACACATTAAAAACGGCAGGTGCTAAGATGACATTGAATGTGTGCAGCGTTGATGATTGTCGTACACATTGGAAGACCCACCTCTGCAAGACCCTCATTAAGGCAGAATTCCTTAGCGCTCCGAATAGCAGCTGTGCATTTTCTTCAGTTACCAAACAAAATGCCTGATTTGGTCACAGAAAGCTCACAATGTTGTCTTATCTGTGAGAAATTAAACAGCTTCACTTTTCCTATCTTATCCTCTCATACTCTCAGGCATTAATATAAAATATCCACTGTGGCCAACCAGCCCTGCGGACTGTACAGCGTATGAACAGTCACACTGCTACTGGAACCCCAGTGACTTTCCTTGGGTCCACCTGTCTGCGCACACCGCCCCAAAGAAATGTACAAGTAGGAGTTTGCAGTATAGAAAGAAAAAATAGTTTACAATTAAATTGGCCAATACGGAGATGGGGAGCTTGTGCACAAAATAAACAGACTTTCCTCTCCGACAGCGTGTAGGGTACAGATTCTATGGGGTAAAGTCACAGGACACCATGGCTTAGGGGGTTGGGGTTGTGCTGGGAGCTGATGGGCCGGAGGCGAGGTGAGGGTAATGAATCACTTCTGCAGGTCTTAAGGACAGCTCTGAGGTCTGCTCCAGTGTCCCTCTATCCGGTCTCATGGGAAAGTAGCCAGGGGGTCGTTCCACCTCAGGGCTCAGGAGCTGAACCATAACTTAGGTCAAGATGTATCTTTATCCCGTCAGAGGTCCCCACCGTGTGACCATTAGTCAGGTCCAAGCTACTGCCCTCCGCTGTTGATTATCTGGGAGAAAGTCTAGGTGTCTGAGGGGTACGCGTATATAGAGAGATAATTTCTAGAGCTAGGATTTAAAACGAAATTTAGTCAATGTCATAGGACCCTCAGTTTCAACATTCACCCTGAGCTGCCTAGGAAAGGAAAGGTGGACGATGGATTCACTACTTAGTGATATGTAAGGTGCTTCCCAATGACCGGAAGCAGGATTCAGCAGCTTCTCTTTTTCTGAACTGCTTCAGCAATGTTTCTCTCCCATTTCTGAAAAGAAAGTCAGGGGCGGCTTACGCTTCCCAATTTGTCAACTGGTGAATCGGCCTACATGTGAGATGCTGGCTGTGCTAATCCACCCACTTAGTTTATGAAGACAGACCAGGAAAACCCCGGAGAGGCTACACTCCCTACTGTACTGCCCTCAATCCTGCTTTACCAAGAGAACAAACACTTTTCAAGGTGAAATAAATGATACATAACAATGGTTGTTTCTCTACTCTGGGACTTTTTGCTTCTTGGAAAGAGCAATTCCATCTCTTCTCAGGAAGTTCCAACTGATGTCAACGGTGGGACCATAGTGGTCTAAGATCAAAGCCTTTGACATATCCACGAACAAAGAAAGAGTAATATTTACAGGCAGCTTTGGATGAAACGGTTTCAAAGCATATTTGGTATTCCCACCCTCTTCTCTGGAAAATGTGAAATAAATTACTATAAATCTTATTTAGATAAACATGGTTTTATTCCATTAAAAATTTCTAAGTGGAAAGTTTTACAACCAATAAATTCCACATTCACTGTATGTGAAATAAGAGTTGAGTCAGTCTTGTGAAATTAATTAAAATGTTTCATCATCTACTAAAGTTTGCAATATTCCTAAGTGTTTGGGCAAAGTGATTTAAGTTAATCATTCCTTCTAAATCTTATTTTTTATTGAAATTTCTAATCATTATGAGTTCTGTACATTCCAGTCCTAAATTTAAAAAATAATCACGCTTCTCTGCCTGCAAAGAGGTCATAAAGTGTTTTTCTATTTTTCTTGAGGGTCTTTTCCCAATCTGAAGCTTATCAGTGAAGGTTAGAATTAACTAAAACTTTCTAGAGATACTTAAAAAATCCAAGTACTTTTCATAACTGTTAAGAAGACACACGTTTCTTTTACAGAAGTAGCAATGGAGGGAGTGCTTGTTTGGAGAGTCTAGGAAGCAAGCCCAGCTACTTGTGTACCCTTGAAATTATATAAACGTCTGACCCCTATGCTGTATACCTGAGACTAATATAAAATAATACTGAGTATCAACTGTAACTGAAAAAACTTTTTTTTTAAATGGAGGGAGTAATGACTTTCAACAAAGTGACCAAAGGTACAGTGAGATTGGATAGGAAACACATATTATAGCTACTACGAGGCGTAGTGTTGCTGTAGGGTCTGGATCACCAGCTGCATTTGCACCTTCTCGCCGTCCCTGGACTTGACAGTATGAGGCCTGCCTCTCAAATGAGGCTCTCTGGAGTCTCTGCCCACTTTTCCCCACAGCTCCCTTCCTAATTGAGGTAAAGCACACCCTCAAAAATAAGGCTTATTTCCCAAAAACTTTGGAGTGTATGAAGATTATGGTCTGGATTATTATGCAATTCTCAACGCACAGAGAATGCCTTTGCTTCTCGAAGTGTAATCTATGCCTCAACTTGAACTTCTTTACGTAGGTTCACCCTTTGCTTGTTCTTTCTACAAGTAGCAATTAACGTTACTAGCATTATGGGGGGAAGTAAGGCTGTCATTTAAAAGAACTCTTCTAAAGGAAGAAAAGAGGAGAGAGCTTACAGCCACAAACTGGGGCCCATCACAGCAGTTTTCTCGACACATCAAAATTTCAGAATTTCTTTTATATCTAAGTATAACCCAAGACGCCTTCCAAGAACTGGCTTGTGAATATCAAGGGACATGAGCTTTGTGACAAGTAGGGAAGAGAACCCCTTAAAACTTCCAGCAGGTTAGGGGAAAGTGGACTTTGTCAAAAGTTAGAAAACTTGCAAAAGACTATGTGAAAGGCTTGAAAGAACTGTACTTTCACTTTCATTGTTAGAGATAATGGAGGGACAGGAACATCTGAGATGTGGGAGAAGAGGACCATCCTGGCATCCTGCTGCAAACAGCTGTGCCGAGACAAAAACTGCCAGGAACGCCAGGGTGTGTATCTGCCCAGCAGATTCTCAGCTTGTACCAATAGTCCTGAAGTTATTTGTCCTGAAAGGAACTCTCTTCCTTCTCTCCTACAGTGCAGTTCTTATAAAACAGCAATGTCTTGCTATTAAATTCTGAGGCTGAGTTATTTTTTTCCTCAAAACTAGGAAACAGTTTGGTAATAGAACTGAAAAGGAGTTGTGCTTTATCATTTCTGTTTTGCCGAGAGGGCATTCTTACTCCTCTCGTGGTAGCAGTATTTAATATCTGTCAGATAGATCACACACACACACACACACACACACACACACACGACTAAATCACAAGTGTGGATGTCCATTTACTTTCCTTTTATATTCCCACAGACAGGCTGTCAATCATGGTCAAACGCCAAAAGATTGAAAGTAAAACTTCAAAATGCACTTCAAAAAGTAATGCCTGGATATCATATTTACTTATTGGTTTAAAATGCCTCAATTATAAAAATGTTTAAGAATATTTTGCAAAATATAACTAATAATTTAAAATTACTTTTGCAGATGTTACAAAATATTGAATTCATAAACCTTGAAACCTTAGGTTTATAACACACCAATCACATACATACTGTGATGAAATAGATTCCAGCTTTATGACTGATCTTACATATTGAAAGCATTGTAAAACCATTCTCAATGTCATTTAGATGATTTCATTGGGTGAACGATAGCCCACTGTTCCACTTTTTGTTTTATAAGGTATGAAATCAGATGTTTCATACCAATAATTATCTTCATTGCCAAATGAACATTCACTTGGCAAGATCTCATGTCAATGGGCTGACAAGTTCAAGGTTCTAAGTTCATTTCCACTGGTGAGCAGTGGAAAAATGAATGGGGTCATTCTGGAAACTCACAGCTGTCATCTGTTTGTACTTAGCCAAAGAAGTCCAATAAAAGGACTTTTGGGGGGAAGGCAGAAAGGCTGAAAAGTGGTTTCAGAATACTATAATTTGAAGGCTAGCTACATGAACAAAGCCTTTTACATAACATATGTGAATTCTGTTTCCTTACCTGGCAAAATATTCACACACAAAACCAACCCAAGGGATGTGACAGCTCATAGAGGACAATCAGGTAGACTGGTAGTCTCAATATGTGGCTAGCACAGTGATATGCAGGATGGAGTCAGTATAAACAATTGGTTTGAGTTTCTTTTTTTTAATTGTTTCATGTCTGTCTGTCTGTGTGTCTGTCTGTCTGTATTTTTTGCTTAAATCTTCAGGACATGACCTTGTCTCCTGTCCCTTTTAGCAGATTTTATTAGAGATAATCTTGGGTTAATAACCTGGGGGCAAGTACCAGGAAATGACAAGTTATAAAAGAAGTTATACTGCTGTCATGATATTCTATACAAATGGCAGATTATACTATATGTTTTAATGTTAGCTACTGTATATTCTAAAAATCATGGTGCTGGTGTATTTCATTTCAAAAAGAAAACACAGTGGGCGACAGCCACAGTTCCCGACAAAAGTCAATTCTTTTATCTGGAAAGCTCTCATCCCAGCTGCTTTACCTCAGCCATTTATTTTGGGTCAGGAACTTCACTGGTGTGGCTTTTACTGGAGCCAAGAATCTATGAAAGGATGTGACATGTATACAGCTCTCAGCAGGTCTCTTGCAGGACCCAGATTATCTCAGACATTACAGAAGATTTCACTGGGTTGGAATATCAACACCACTTCCATGTGCCAAATGACTTAGTGAAGTCTTACTTCAGGATTATTTGAACCATTTATTTTTCAGACACACAATGCAATGAAATCTTCAAAGTTATATGGACTGTAGAGCACACAGATCGGTCTGCAGGGAATTTCACAAAAAACAATTTCTATAGCTGAGAATTATACTACCAAAGAACCTTCATTTCCCTGATTTCTTTTAATCCATTCCATGGTCTGGTGGTAACCACAGAATCACCTGTTATCTCATGGACAAGACAGAAACTCTTAGTGTCTAATTCATCATCAGAGTATCAGGGGTCAAAATTTCTGTACCCTTCTTGTCCAACAACTTGTCCACTGCCTCGTCCATCATCACCATGGGAAAACTATATTCCTAGATCATTAATATGTACATTTGGTTAAAGTCTTGCCCCTGTTTTACAGACTGAACTATTAATGTAAACATATAACCGCTACCTTCTATATAATCATACAGACTAACCATGACTAAACATTGGGTTAGATGGGTTAGAGGACATGAACCTTTGGAAGCCAAACGACAACCAAGTGGAAGATACTTAGTCCATAGGCTGAATCCAGACCTCAGTTTAATGTCAAATACTTTTTTAGGAAGTTCATAGATGCGAAAACAAAGCTCTACAAAAAAATGTCCCCTGACCGTCCCCACAGATATCACATTCAGAATGGTGCTTTAAACTCAATACTATAATTGAAGTGGTATTAACACATGTATAATTGGAGTATTGTCTTGATTTTGGATATATTGCATTTTTTTGACACAAAACAAAATGGGGCTTAATATGGACTTAGGGGAACCCAACACTGACACAAACACTGGATTTAGTGAAACTGTATTATGAAATGAGATAACACCACTTTTTCAAAAAAGATAAAGCAAGAAACAGCTTTTAAGTATCAAAAGAATTTTCAGTCAAGGGTACATTATCCAGTAGCTCTTAAAGTTCAGAAATAAATTTTAAAGACATGCTTTTTCCTTATTAATATGGATTATTTCTCTGGATATTAAGGGAAAATTAAAATTTGAGAGGAATATAGTAATTTGACACACTTGATTCAAATGCCTGCAACTCTAACACACAGAAGCTGCATAATGTGTTTGTATTTGTCTAAAGAAATTATGTGACCCGAGCTATTTGCCTTAGACACTTTTACCTCACCTTTCTCAAAGACTGTCTCTCTGTGTCTTCCACTTTCCTTCTGGTCCTCTCTCTGAAACTTCAAAATGAATTGACTATAATATAAAACTGAAGAATGTATGTAATTTTACTCACAATAGAGCTGTAACCTGGTTTAATTTTTTTCACATGTCCACATAATTTTTATTGTGGTAAAAGATAGACACCATTTTAACAATTTTATGTGTATAGTTCAATGGCATTAAGTACATTTCTCATCACTATTCATCTCCAGAACTTTTCCATCATCCCAAACTGAAACTCTGTGCCTATGAAACAGTGACACTGGAGCTCATCTCCTCCCTGCCCCTGGTAATCACTATTCTGCTTTCTGTCTCTGTGAATTTGACTACTCTAGGTAGTTCATATCTGTGAAATAAGGTTGGCTTAATTTTAGAAGGCTCAAGTAGAATACAATTTATTTATCTTAAGAAATAAACATATCAAGTGAATTAAGTTACCTTTATGTGTAGACCTCCTTTTGTTGGCTTGAGTATCTTTCTTTAATTATGGATAGAGAAAAAGTCCTCACTTTTTGCTCTAAAATGATCACAAATGCATTTAGTTTATTACATGTGCTTTTTTTTTTTTTTTGCAAGATAATTCATTTGCCATTCAGCTCCTATCATATGCTAGATACTATGCTTGGCAGGACCTGAAGGTAAAATGGTGATCAAGACATATAGTTCCCAACTTCATACAGCTTAGGTGTAAAGGGAGAGACAGTTAACAGAGAATTCGAATACTCTAATAAAGGTTCTGGTAGGAGCAATGCTTCAAGATGCACAAAGGAGAAGCATCGCAGTCCACTTGGGGAAAGAAAGGCTTCTGGGGAAAAGGAGTGGATAAGCTGAAACATGAAAGACAAGTAAGAATCAGGAGGTGGGAAAGAGTGATCCAGGCACAGGAAAGAGTATCTGTGAAAAAGACCTGGAAGAATTTCCACGGAGAACGAGTCAAGTACGAGAAAGGAAAGAGAGGTGAGATAGACGGGAGCCAGGGTACACTGGCCCTTACATAAGTCATACTGAGGAGTCTGCATTCGTTTCTCACAGCAATGGGACGTTGTAGAAGGAGTCTCTGCATTATTGTGACACGATTATATTTCAGAATGCTCACTCTGTCTAGAATTGGATTAGAAGTAGGAGAAAACCTACCCAGGAAAACCAGTTGGGAGACTATAGCAGAAATCCAGGGATGATAGCGGCATGAGTTACAGTTAAGGCAGTGGGAGGGAAGGAAGTGAAATCTCCTCTGGGTTGAATTTCTGTAAATCAACATGTGAGATCTGACAGTTAAGTCTGTGAACTTGTTGCAACGATGTTGCTAACATTTTTTGATATCAGAGGGATTATTCATTATGAATTTGTACCAACTGGACAAAGTTTACTATTTGGAAGTGCTGAAAAGGCTGCATGAAAAAGTTAAACGACCTGAACTTTTTGCCAACAATGCATGATGCTTGCATCACGACAATGCACCAGCTCACACAACACTCCCTGTCTATGAGGGAATTTTTAGCCAGTAAGCAAATAACTGTATTGGAACACCCTCCCTACTCACCTAATCTGGCCCCCAATGACTTCCTTCTTTACCCAAAGATAAAGGAAACATTGAAAGGAAAACATTTTGATGACATTCAGGACATCACGGGTAATACAACGACAGCTCTGATGGCCATTCCAGAAAAAGAGTTCCAAAATTGCTTTGAAGGGTGGACTAGGTGCTGGCATTGGTGCATAGCTTCCCAAGGGGACTACTTCGAAGGAGACCGTAGTGATATTCAGCAATGAGGTATGTAGCACTTTTTCTAGGATGAGTTCGCTAACTTAATTGTCTGATCTTGTGTGTGTGTGTGTGTGTGTGTGTGCGTGTGTGTGTGTATACACATACGAGGGTTCCAAAAAAAGTATACACATTTTAAGAAAGGAAAAAACTGTACTAAAATTGTAATACTCAATATATACCGATAACAAAAGATGAATACAAGTCATGTGCATACATTTTTTTGGCAGCCACAGCATATATACATATATATACATATACAAAAAGAGCACATACAAAATAGCTATATAAAATAATCATGATTTTTCCTAAAGTGTCTCAAGCATTGACATGAAAATATAACCAAATGTGTGTGAAACTGGATAATAGAATAAAATAATTTAAAAATAGTTTGACCTTAGACTTGGAAATTCAACGAAATTTAGAAAAAGTAGATTTCCATCTCAGAGTCTCAATCCCACAATTTAGGGGAATCAAGTTCTAAGAATGAGTAAATAAACGAAAGTTGTGAAAATGAGAACCACGAAATAGTTTTGAACAGACTGCCAAGTAAAGCTGTCAAGACTCGCACCACAAGCTCAGCCTCCCCGTACTGGTAACAATCCCATGGGTTGTGAAGGAAACATCCATATGTGTGAATGTGAAGTATAAGGGCAGACGAGTAAAGAAAACGCGACGTGGCGCTACGGAAAAATTTACCACTTGTTCATGTGCCAATTTACATTCACATAAGTAGGTAGTGAGATAGCATCCAATCTAAAATTACGGGGATTTTTACACTGTTAAAAAACATCATTGTAATTTTTGAAACTATCCTGGTATAATTTCAGAGGTCTGGAACTATGTGGCTGTCATATCTCATTTCTGTCTTCAATAAATGATTATGAAACTTAGATGGAGAGCACTATGCATTCCTAGAATATTTCCAGAATTCTTTAATAGAGCCAAGTATCTTAGCATTTTTTGAACTACTAGAATAATAGTATTGTTTTGTACCCTTAAATTGTTTTAGACAAATTTATTAGGTATAAGTGACATACAATAAACACCATATATTTCAAATGTACAATCTGATGAATTTAGGCATATACATAACATACCCATGAAACCATGGGTAATTAAGAATTTTATAACGCAATACGAACATGTGCATGCATAACTGTCTTTAATGCACTTCGTATAAAGTAATACATATTCCTTTGTTGATCCCTCATTTGAGAAGTGCTTAATAAATATCAACAAGCAGCAATCTGGCCAGGGAAACTTCTGACAAGGTTGCAAACATCTGGACACGCACATCTGTTCAAAAGTCAGTGATCTGAACAGAAGACCCTAGAGAAAGAATTAGTGTCAATGTGATATTCCGTGATAAACGATTATTACTAAAAATCCAACATGACACTACAGGTAATAACAAAACTGGCAAGTTAAGTGCAAACTAAATGACCTCAGATTTTATGGAAATGTGAAGCCCTTGATTGCTGCTCAGAGCTGTCACATTGGCAAGAAAATTCAGCCTAGAAGTATAGGAATTCTTGTCTTTCTCACCGTGGCCCCTTAAATCAGCTCCCCCAGCCAAAGAGCGCTCAAATAATCCAGCAGCCACCAGGGGCCTCCTTTGATCCTAACCCTGTTTCTTCTACTCCTTTCAACCCATTGATTTCTGACACTTGTTTTCCTGGCTCGCTGGACCTGTTTCTGATCCTCTTTCTGTTCTGGTGACTCTTCTAGACTCTCACATCGTATCAGGCTTTTTGATTCCCATTGATCTTCCCAGCTGCTGCCACCACGTCGACCAATAGGTTCTTTGATTTGCATTCTCAGCAGCATCTATGGCTCTAACTAAGAGAGTTCTGGACTCAGAAAGTTTCCTGGATTCAGAAGAGTTTCTCATGTTCTTAATTACGACGACAACTGCTCCCACTCATTGAACACCGACTACACGGCAGGTACTGTCAGGTGTTTTCCATGCGTAGTTTCATTTAACCCCCACAACAATCGTCTTTGTGAGAAAACTCATTGGTATTAACATTGTACAGGTGAAAGATCTGGGAAGTTCAATGACTCATCCAAAGTCACAGAGCTAACAAATATACAGAGAAGGCACCAGGATTCTAACTCCAGAGTGCATGCTTTCCTCTCGCACACACCGTTTCTCTACCAAGCAGTTATAGCAGAGTGAGTGTAGTGGCATTTCCCACGTTGCATATTACAAAGTGGTCAAATTGACACAAATGCTTTAATCATTTTGGTGCCAAGTAAAATATTTTCTAAGCATGGAAACTGTATACCATTATTGAAAAGCCATATGAAAATAAAGCACAGAGTTATGTTTCTGACACATGTATAACTTTCTAAAGGACAACTTGGTAATATGCCTTAAAAGTTTTGAAAGATGTTCATTTGTTTTAATAGAGCAATTTTACTTCTAGAAACATAGCCCAAGAAAATCTTTACAGTTCTAGAAATAACTGCATGCCCCCCAAACAAGAGATTGATGGAATTAGTTTTGAAATTTCACTGCATTGCAGGGGTTTTCAAAGCATGGTCTGTGGACCATTGACTGCCAGGCAATTCATGAGGTCGAATCTGTTTCCATCAGAACACGAAACTATTACAGCCATTTTCACTGTGCTGACATTTGCACTGACACTGCAAAATCAGTGGTGGCTAAAACTGCAGGCACCTTAGCACAAGTTGAGATAGTGGCACCAAACTGTACTAGCAGCCACACACTAAAGTGTACTAGTGGCTATGTAGTGTTCACCACTGTACACTTGCCACTGAAAACTGCCAGTGTCACTTAAGGACATCCTTGATGAAATAAAAATACTTTTATTAAACATCGACCCTTGAATACATGTCTTCTTAATATTCTGTGTGACAAATAGGCAAGTATGCACACAGAAATATGATGGTTGTCTTGAGGTAAAGCACTTGTGTAATTGTTTCGAGTTTCAAGCTAAACTAGCCTAATTTTCCATAGAACATCATTTTTACTTGAAACAACTGACAGAGAATTGTACAGATGAGTAATGGCAGATGTTTTCCCCACAGTAAGGGAAGTAAACCCAATGCTGACAGTATTTTTTTGCCAATGATAAAATTCAAGTTTTCAAACAAAAATAAGAATTTTTGGAAAATTTGTATCTGTCAGTATGCTTGACATCTTCTCAATACATAAAGACCTTTCAGGTGAAGTCATTACTGCTATTAATAACTACAGTTTTTTAATTATTATAAGGTAAAATGTATCAATACAAGTATTTAGAAGATTTATATAAGTCAACAAATCAATTTTCCAAGTGACATAATGTACGTTACAAAATTATGCAGATAGGATGATGAATTTTAATGTAACATAATATGAATTGTTCATGAATTCCACATTTTAATCAATTTTTAAGAAACCACCACTTGTCAAGTTTAGATATGGCTTCAAAGGAGAATATCCATAGATATCTGAGAATGCTATTAAAACACCATTCGCTTTTCTAACTATATATTTGTGTGAGCACATATTTTCTTCACACACTCATTCAAAACGGTATATTGCAACAAATGGAATGCGTAAATATGAGAATTTAGCTGTCTTCTATCAAACTAGGCGTTAAAGAAATTTATACAACAAACAAGTGTTGGCGAGGATGTGAAGAAAAAGGAACATTTGTGCACTGTTGGTGGGATTGCAGATGGGTGCAGCTACTGTGGAAAACAGTATGGAGGTTCCTCAAACAATGAAAATAAGAACTACCTTATGATCCAGCAATTCCACTCCTGAGTATTTTTCCAAAGAAATCCAAAACACTAATTTGAAAAAAATATATGTACCCCTATGTTTACTGCAGTGCTATCACAATAGCCAAAATATGGAAACAACCGAAATGCCCATCAATAGACAATTGGGTAAAGAGATTTGGTACATTTATACAATGGATATTACTTCGCCATAAGAAAGAATGAAACCTTATCATTTGTGACAACATGGATGGACCTAGAGGATATTATACTAAGTGAAATAAGTCAGGCAGAGAAAGACAAGTACCATATGATCTCACATATATGTGGAATCTAAAGACCAGAATAAATGAAAAAACAAAGCAGAAATAGGCTCATAGATACAGAGAACACACTGATGTTTGCTAGATCGGAGGGGCATTGGGGAAATGGATGAATGGATAAGGAAGTACAAATTGGTAGTTACAAAATAGTCAGAGGGATGTGAAATACAGCATGGGGAATATAGTCAAGGACGTTGTACAAACTATGGATGGTGTTAGATGGGTACTAGACTTAATGGGGGGATCATTTCCTAAATTATATAAATGCCTAACCACTGCACTGTACACCTGAAACTAATATGAAATAATATTGAATGTCAACTATAATTTAAAAAATACACATATATAGTCATGGGATGTAAAGTACAGCATAGGGAATACAGTCAATGGTATTGTAATAGCTATGGACGGTGTCAGATGGGTAGTAGACTTGTTGGGGTATCACTTTGTGAAGGGTATAAATGTCTAATCATCGTGTTGTTCTGTGCACTTGAAATTAATAAAAACATTTTTTTAAACTTACAAAAATGTGAAACAATATCACTTCTCTTAACTATATTTTTGTTTGGGAAAATAGAATTTTTCTATTAATACGCACTGAGTTTAGTATTATTTTCAAATTAATTAATTAATATTATTACTCTTTCTCAGTTTTAATTTTTATCAAAGTAAACTACAACTTACATAAACCAGAGTTCTTTAAAAGTCTTCAACGACTCTTTTTAAGAGTGTAAAGAGGTCCTAAGACCAAATCATTTGAGAACCAGTGATACAAGAGAATTTTGTGTAGCCACTGAATATTCCAGAAGGTTATGTCCAGAAAGACCCTAAAATAAAATATAACACACGTAGAAAAAATAACCTGAGGGAAATGTACTTCAGTGTTAACCATATTTGTAAGCTGTGAAATTGTAACTTTATTTATTTTTATGTATAATGGTTTACTATTATGTATTTTTTATACAATGATTACAGCTTGCTTATGTAAAAAGCTAACAAATCATTAACAAATCAATGAATACCTGAATTAAGTCATACGTGAAGACAGTTTTAGTCTAGGAAAGAAACTTTTCTTTCTTCACTGCCTCTCCATTTTCATCCAGTCCTCTCCTTTCCTCCTGCCCAGTTGTCGATTCCTGACATGCACATTTCTTGTCCATAGCACCTGCCTCCTGGTTGAGGTTTCCTAACCGTCTAGGTCTCACTAATACTTTATCTTATAAAACAACCTTTCTTCTCATCTGAAGATTATCAATAAATACTAAAGTCATTGTTCTCCACAGTTATTTACTATAAAGTCCAGTGATCACACTGTGCTTTGTGCAGTCATACCTGTCACAGATTGTTCTAGTCTTAATTTCTTTTTCTGTACTGTGACTTTTTGCCTTGTCACCCTCCTGGACTTCTCTGCATCATGGGTGCTGCTAACGAGAGTCTCCTTTTGAAAATGCCTCCCTTGGCTTTTGGTGTGAGTGCAACTCAGGGTCTCTTTCTGTGGACTTCCGTCTTCAATTACCGCGGTCCCTCATGGCTCAGTCCCTGGACTGTGACTCTCTGTCTCTCCTCTTTCAAATAACTGACCATTTCTAGTGTCTTCCCTGGTACCTCTACATCAATAACTTACAAATCCCTATCTCTAGCCCTAATAATGGCACATCACATTATGGAAATGGGTTATGGGAATCGATTTGAGGATTTACCAATACTTAGAGATGTTCTTTAATGCAGGACTTTGTAAAGACCTGTTGAAAACAACCTTTCCAATTTCATAAATTAAAAAATACAGAAGGAGAGCAGTGTGATTAATTACCTGCCTAGCTACTAAGTTGGACCTTCCCTAAATTAACAGCAGAGTGCCTAGTCCTAAGGCAGAGCAGATTTCAATAAACTTTTGCTAAGGTATTCTTTGGAATTCCTGTCAGGTGGGGTATTAAAAGAGACAAATAAGCTAAATAAATACTTAGGAGACGATAGTACCCAATACTTGCTTTTCATAATTTACTTGACAGCCCTTTCCAAATAGTTATTCAATTGTCCAGTATGTACATACTTGGTATACTCCACCTATTTGCTGCAGAATAAAACAAAAAGTGGTACAATCGGAACCACCTGGCGTCTTCCAAAGGCAGCTCAGAGTCCTTGAAGAAGACCTGCTACCTTATAGGACAGCCACATTTGTTTGAGAGGGAAACGGCCTCTCCAAAATGGGTCTTCAAAGATGGCAGCGTTCTGCAGAGCAGCTGGAAGTTTAGGCTTTTTTCTCTGGCACACTGAGTCTGACAGATGGATCGCTATAATTAGCGTCACATTTGCATTTTCCTCTCCACAAACAAAAGAGCGAATAACCTTAGAAGAAGAATTAAAAGGCATCATTCCATCATGTATTTTTATTGATCTTATTTCTATTTTGTATGCCAAGTCTCCTGTATGGTCGATATTACTTTCAGCCCTCTCCTACTAGGAGATGAACAAATTACAAATGAGTACATGAGTGGAGTAGTTACTGGGGGCACAAACTTGAAAGTGACTTTAGAAGTAGAACTAACTGGAAAGCCCTGATAAAATGGGAAAACTAGGGAGAGTCATACACAACATTAAGCACATTGGTGTGATTTCCTCCGACAGTATAGGCTTACTTATCTTTTGTGTACATTTCTGTGAGACTCCCATTCTTTCCTGGTGCTATACAGCACCCATCCTCAGAACCATTTAGTTTAAAAGTGCTATTCAATAAACAACACCACTCAACAAATTGCCCTGACAAGCAAGCTCTCAGGGTCCATGGCTCCAGATAGCAATTGTGCGAACCACTTGGGGCATGGAGGTGGAGCACCTCAGCAGCAGGGCATGGCGAGGCCCTGGGACTGAGCATGGCAGAAAGCACACCGCAGGGGGCCGGGCCAGTGTCAGCGAGGATCATGTCCCATCCTGTGTATGACAGCTAACATCTTGACATTCGCCGTAACTTCCCTGTGAGGCTGATATCACACCTGAAGTGTCCTTTGATAGAAGATTGGATAAAGAAGATGTGGTACATATACAAAGGTTGCCAAAAAATGTATACACATTTTAAGGAAAAAAAAAGCTATTACAATTGTAATATTCAATATATACCATTAATAAAAGATGAATATAAGTCACGTTTGACAAAAAGTGCTCAAAGTGGTTACCATCAGCGTCCAGACACTTCTGATTACGGCGAACTACTGCTTGAGCAACACTGACCAAAGTGCCCACCTGTATACATTGTTTTGGCATCCCCGGTATACAGTGGGATATTACTCAGCTGTAAGAAAAGATGAAATAGTGCCATTTATGACAACGTGGATGGAGCTGGAGATTATCATGCTAAGTGAAATAAGTCAGACAGAAAAAAACAAGAACGATAACTTCATTCACATGAAGTCAAAAGCAACAAATTACCAAGACAAACTAAGAAGCAAAAACCCATAGACACAGACAATACTTTAGTGGTTACCAGAGGGTAAGTGGAGGGGTGGTAGATGAGGGAAAGGGGGTCAAATATATGGTGATGGAAGCAGAACTGATTCTGGGTGGTGAACACACAATGCAATATATAGAGGATGTATCATATTAGGTTGGTGCAAAAGTAATTGCCATCTAAAAGGTTAAAAATAATTGCAAAAACCGCAATTACTTTTGCACCAACCTAATAGAATTGTACACTTGAAACCTATATAATTTTACTAACCAATGTCACCCCAATAAATTTTAAAAAAAAGTAAATCATTTTGTAAATAGAGAAACTGAAACTTAGAGAAGTGAAACATCTTGCCCAAGTATTCCAGTAAAGTGACGAAAGCAGGATTTTCATTTAGGTTCTGCTCAACAGTAAACTTGATGGCAACTAGTGTGCCATTTTGACGTGCGAAATTTCGACACGCGATAATTTTGTTCTGGTAATGGCTGTGCTTGAGTCACTCATACCAACCTCTGTAATCAATAACACACCTTTACAAGTCACCTGAATAGGGATGAGGAGTGTAATCAATGACCATGGAACAGAGAGGATAAACTGGTTCATAAGGAAACTAACCCTTGACCTTTAGCTCTTGAGGGCTGATCTCTAACCAAGCCAGTTAATTAGCCACAGACGACTGTTAAGGTCTCAATCCTTTCAAACCACAAATCTCAGCTGACCCTTCTAGGGGCAGGGAGTTAAAATGCATTGGTTTTGTGTGCGTCCCATTTAGCACACTGTGCGCCTCCGAGAATCCCACCGAAACAGATGAAACTCTAATAGAACATTATTCTTATGTTGACGTTCTCTTGCAGTAATAATACCTATGCTTTGCTACAGCATTTTTTTTTCTTTTTTTCTTTTGTTTCCTTTTTTTTTCTTTGAAGATGATATATCCAAACTAGACATCAGGGTCTTTTAAAGAACAGTGCTCAAAGTGCCAGTTCTTCATCAGACTCATTGAACTCCAGCCTATCGGCAAAATCAGACTTTTCCTTGCTGAGTTGGCCAGTATCCTACAAAAGACACAGTGTGTCCTAAATGAAAGGCGAAAGCACCATTGAACAGATAGCACACACACAACTAATAAGATCTGGAAGCCCACAAAGCCTGCGAAAGGAATGCCTTCCCCTGACCGCTTGCTGCTGGACTGCCGGCCTCCCCAACAACACATGAGGTTCAGTGCCACCCACCCACCCACCTACTTCCCACCTGAGCCAGACACACTCAAGGGCTGGGGCCTTGCAGGGCAGGAGAGGGAAAGAGAAGGAAGCAAGAGGACAGAGTTGCATCCTTCACCTGGTCCAGCATGTGGGCATCGCTCTTCCCTACTCTCCATAAATGCCTGAGAAGACAGGATGGGGGAAGGAAAGCAGGAAGAGAAAGGCACTCACTTGGAGCCGCTCTCGCAGTCTCCCTCCCTCAGTCCAAAGCCCCCGACACCTGCCTCCTATCTTTATTGTAATTCCTTGCACCACTCTATGTATTCCAAAATTTCTAATCTCACCCATTGGAGCCAGGCTCAGCCACAGCAATCACACATTCAGACTTTGGGGCGTCCCCTCCCACTTCTTGGGAGTGACAGGAAGGCACAGGTCTCAAAGCTACGGAATTTCAGTGACAGCAGACGTGATGGTTGCATTTAATTTAGAAGTCTGTCTTTGCATAGAAACAATGTTCTCCAAGATGACTAAGTTTGATAAAACTATTATGCAGGGTACGCTTAGAGTTAAACAGGCTTTCATGTGCTGGCCTCAGATCTTACATATCGTAACTCTCTGCGTTCCAATGCTTCTGTGTAGGAGTCTTTCCTGTGTGGCACTGTGCACGTGTACCCCTCAAGTAGAAAAACAAAGGCGGGTACAAAATAGAGACCATCCTTAGAAAAGGCAGGAACAATGTTAGCTAAATAATATGGTACATTGGCTAAATTCCATAATTGTGAAAAGTAAGACCAGGCATGTTACACACACTAGAAATTCATCACTCGCTCTAATAGCTCTCCTTTTACTTTCTGTAAACAATGTACAGCTTTATATAGAAAACTGCTATCAGAATGTCTGGTGGTCACTCTAGACTTAGACATGGAAAAGCCTTATTAAGAGAAATCACATGGCTATAATTCTTATTAACGGAATTTTGGGTTGTTCAAACGGTAATTCATGAGATAATTCTAAATTCAGAAAGGTGATGGATTCTAATTTACCGAAGTTAATCTGACAAAATCATTTGGAAATATTTAAACTGCTTGGAACAGAAATAATTTACAGGAAAGCTATAATAAATTCCCTAATGAGTTTATTTCGGGACAAAAAAGGGAGAGCAATGCTCTGTTTTTTAAATGGGAAAAAAATGAATAAAATTAAATTTGTAATGAAAAGAGCTTGAGTGGAACTTGGTCAGTCAGAGCTGGTCAAACCATGTGAGTAAACGCACCAGGAATCGTCTGATCCAGGAAATACTGATTCCAAAGTGGTCCTAGCTCCCCAGACAGTCTCAGCCACGTGGATGCAAAGAAGGAAACTTATTTCTAGTCTGAAGCTTTAACCGAGGCAAGGGAGGTACTGCTTACCTCACAGAGAGAGAAGTTTTTTAATGGCATTTAATCCTCTTCTAGAAATAGAGGTCCAGGTCAACTGAAGACTGACCCTTTGGGCCAAATGACCAGTGGCACTCCTTACTATATTTCATGATAGTTACATGTAAATATGCACTACCCACATATATGTTTGAAATGGACTTTAATGGCAAACCCAGGACCTTAATACCTAATTCTAAATCAGACAAGTTAATACAGAAATTTTTATTTATATTCACGTAAAGGGGGAGAGTTAAAAATCAATATTTCTCGACATGTCATAGTCAAGAGGGTAAGTGGACATGGTAGTAGGGATTATGAAAAAAAAATGTTGGTAGGAAAAGCATTTTTTCAAGGTTGCAAGCACTATGATTTGTCTACAATATAATTTATGAAAGTTGATTTGCAGTTTTGCCATTTAAAAAATGTGACTGTGAAATATTATTCACTCCAAAGTTTAGAATTTAAAATGAGCCTCAATGTATGCAACACACTGCCCTACCTTTAATTTATACGGTAGGGCTTATTTTCAGGACAATATGCGAGGGATGTAGAGATAATGAGCTGAATTATCCAAGTGGCTACGCTTTCATTACTGTAGACATCATTATAAACTGCCCTGAACACTAAATGATATCATGCCTACCCAGAGATAATAACTATCTATGGGATTCAACTGCCAAGTCCATCCAGGGATAATGGTTAAGGGTTCAACGATTCTGAGGTGAAAGAAACAAAAGGAATTTCAACTTAAAATTGAGTAAATTGGTAATTTCCACCAAAGATTACAAAACAGATTTACCATCCTTTGTTCCTTGCTGTGACATCTCATTTATCCACAAATATTTATCTGGCAATTTCACATATTTGGAACATAACTGAGAGTCAATGAGTCAAATCACAAAATTCAAGCAGCACAGCTCTCCACTATATCTTTGGAGAAGAGGCTCTGACATTTTCAGTTTCACAGATTATTTGCTTTTAGGCTTTACCCCAAAAATCTGACAAACTTGGTGACCTATTTTCTAAATCCAAAGACTATTAGAACCCATAGGTAAGTGAGGTTAAGACTTGCTATAGGCTCTATGACAGCAGAGAGAAATGGGGGCCACAACCGCAGAGGAAACAGGAAACCTACCGCAACTGATGAAAGCTTAAAAAGCACAATCGTCTGGGAGACAGCAATAAGACTTAACGCAACTCAACAGGTTCTGCTGGCATCATGGTGTTATATGCATGGCAAAAGGATTGCTGGTCACTCTGATGGATGATCCGTTCAGAAAGCTAACATTTTGTTTGGCTGGTCCATTGAACAAACCATAAAATTATTAAATTATTTTAGAAAGGTATCCATTTAAAAGGCTCAAAACAATATGCACATGTATGTGTGTATATGTGCAGGTTGGGTTGGATGGGTACTTATCTATACCTGTTTATCTATCTATCTATCTATCTATCTATCTATCTATCTATCTATCATCTATCAAGAGAGATGCTTAGATTCTAAGAATTCAATTTCCAGTCCATTACATACCTCTTACATTTAAGCGTAGTGTTTGGAATGTGGAAATCATCATCATCACCATCGTCATCATCATCTTATTAGTTATTAAGTTCCAAATACTATGCTAGGCTTTTTTACATATATTATTTCTAATTCTAAAAATAGCAGAGAAAGGTAGCTCTTCTGTTCTCCATTATAACAATGAAAAAGTTGAGCTCAGTAAAGGTAGATAATTTGGCCCAAAGTTTAGAGTTACAGACTCAGAGCTCAGACAGAGTCACAGGACTGACTGACTTACTCCAAAGTCCATGCTCTATTCACGGACTGACATTTGCCCTGGAAGCACTCAGTGGGGGGGTTCTTGATTTGAACCATTAAATAGTGGGGTTTTGGTAGATCTGATCTAAGTGAATGCCATTTTTGTAGGTCAAAAGCAGTCAAATTTTGGCAATTTCGTATAGCTATAGCTAATAGTATACATTTCAGAGCATTATGGACCATTTTGTAATCTGTGTACCTTTCCCATATGGTATTTCATTTAGTGAAATTATAAAATTAGATTAGATTATAAGCATATAGTAGGGGATGCTGGAATAAAAAATATGGTTAATATGCTAACAGAAACGATGGTGATGAAAAAAATGTTTATATTTGAAAGGTCATATATTAAGACCTTCAATTACCACAAATTAACCAAGAAGAGTTTAATCTTGACTCACACTGATATTGGCTATTTTATTTCTACTACGCAGGAGATAGCTGGTTATTGGCTTATGATCACCCAGGAAATCTGCACTAAAGCTGAAGTGGAAATTGCCAGGTGTTTCTGCCTGTCATGAATTCCATTTTATTTGTTTATTTATTTAGCAAGGGGAAGAGGTAATTACAAACAGTTTTCAGAGCCAATGCAAGAAATTATTAAATTGGCTCTTGTCCCTAGTAAAACAAAGGAACAAAATACTTGTTTTATTCTGAAGCAACAAAGATATTGGGTAATTAGCAATGCAAAAAAGAAAAACATCAACTGGTATTTTGATTTCATTAAAAGCATAGTTTTTTCCAAGCTGGGCATATGCTTTCTGATTTAAGAAGATCAACATTTATAATAACTGATTATCTGCTTTTTGAGAAACGGTCTCTCTTAAACCTATTATAAAGCCTAGCCAAAAAGAGAAAGCTGTTCATAGAAAATCCACTATACCAAATACTTGTACCCATTACAGACTATTAAACGAAATTGTGTTGTACAACAATTTATGTTATTCAGAAGATTAAAGAAGTACATTTTGAAAATACGTAAAGCTGTTGATAACCAAGCATGTTATTATAATGGCAATTTAATTCTTTACATGTTCTATTAGCATCTGTCTCTACTGCTAATGATATCTTCTCAATGTCTCATAGAGTAGAGTTAAGCCAAATAGGTTTTATATTCCTGTTTGTTTATTTTTAGCTTTATCAAATTATACCCTTCACTAATATTCCTAGAGATTCAAGTATATTCAAACATTCCTGTTAAATTAGGGGGCGTGGATTCCTCTGTAAGCTCAGTGATACAGCTCCAGAAAGCAGCGGCATAACAGAAACTGTGAGAAAATGTGTGTGCCTGCGTATGTAGTGCTGTCTCTTGAGAACAGCGGGGCTGAAGAAATATTTTTGGATCAGGGTCATGAACTGAATGAACATGGCCCATTATGATGACACACAGACTTCATGGAGCCCCAAGAGGACCCCTGCACATTAAAGGAACAAAAGTTTTCTATAGAAAATGCCTTATGTACAGCGACATCAAGTTGAAAAATAAAAAAGGAGTATAAAACAGGGAGCTTAAAAGAGGTTAATAGAATGCCACCCGCTGGCCCCAACCCCCACCAGGCTGCAGAGGGAAGGCAGGCAATCTACAGGATGCCTGAGGCTTAGTCCAGACAAAGCTTCATAGGAAAAAACAAAAACAAAAAACAACACAGCGAATTGCACTGAAAAACAATCTTCAGCCAGCCTAGATTACGGAGTACTCATAGAAGTTAATATTTTAAACGTTTGCCCTTCAAAGAGAAACTCTTACATACTAAGCCAGTTAGCCCAGGTTCTGACACGAATCGCCAAGTTCAGACACAGGCTTCAGTTTAGAGAAGAGGAAGGGGGACTTATATTTTGGTTATGCAAATGTAAAGCACAATTGCCAGTATTACAATAATGTCTTAACATCTAAAGTCAAGCCGTGAGGGGATGCTCCTGCATGTCTTCACCAATGCCAGGGTTGTCTCACACGTCTGTCGGAGCGTGGGGTGACAGGGAGACTTGCACAGGGCTTAGATATGGCCCATTACGATGATACACAGACACAGATGTCTCACACACACTTGTCTTCTGTCACCTCCCTAAGTCTCCTCTTCAAATACTGAGTTAAGATGTTGAAGGCGAATTCCAGCTACAGGAAGAACGGCAGGGAATACTGGCCAGTGCGTAAACAGAGAAGTTGAAAACAGAGATAACCACTGACTTTATTAGTTGGAAAGGCCGTTTAATTATGACACAGGACATCCTAGTCCTTTTTCTTTTTAAAAAGCCTACCCCTTGCCTAGCTGGCCCTGTTCTCTATCCTGTGATCCATTCTCTGGCTTTGTGCGTCTGTCCCAGTTTCCTCCCCCCTGAGAGTGTAACCTTATTGCCACTCTGTAGAAACGCAAACATGCGTGTGCCAAAGGCAGCCTGGGGAAAAATGAGATGCCAGCAACAAGAAGCCTCCCTGGAATTCTGACCTTTCCAAAGCTTTTTATGGACTCTTAGGATCCAGAGAAGCCTGCTGACTTCACTCACCTCCACACACTGGGCAGAGGAACGTACAGCGCCATTCTTTCTTTGGCTTTCCCCCAGGAGGGGGGTCATTCTTCCACAGAAGAGAATACATTTCCACTGGCTTTACTCAGTAGAAAATGAAGTGGTGACATTGTGGTTATGGCTTAAGACAAGGCTAGTGTCTTAAGTAAATTAGTAAGTAAATTATCTTAAGTAAATTATTCAAGTAAAATATCTAAGCAACATGTCATTGAATGTACACGCGTGCAGTAAAAAGGCAGCATCAGGCTCATTAGGAAAGATTAATTCAGCTCCATCAATTTGAGGCTTACGTAGTACTTTTAGTGGAAGCCTTGAAGTATATCATGATGTGTATTTAAATGCATGCAGTGCCTTTCATCTAAAAATACAGAATGCTTTATCTTGAAAAGCAAACAAAAGCCTTTATGTATCATAATTTTCATATCGCTGCAATTAAGAAAAAAACTTACGTTAACAATTTCATTTAATTTTCATTAAAACACGTGGCACTGGCCAGACAAGTATCCACTGTGAAGGGGTACAAACTGATGTGCCAAGAAGCTGAATGAAACGAAGCCACACAAAGGTGGTGGGACGTTTTTACCTCTGCCCTGTCACTAGCTACTGATCTGAAGTGAGTCCCTTCCTTCCCCAGGGAGGTAATCCATTCGCTCTCTCTTTTATTCAATCCCAGGGGTGTGGGCTGGGCAAGGCAGATGGACTCCTGCGACGTCTCCACCATGACTGAAGAAAGAATTCAACAAGCAAGTCATATGTGTGACATATTTAAAGAAAGGAAGAACCTAACCTTGTCTTCAATACACCAGACCATCAACCACCAGAGAGAACTCGGGAAAGGCCCAAGTCAAGGCCAGGCCCGGAGGTTTGGAGGGCCTGCACGTGCACGCCTGGGTGCACTTCAATTCAGCTCTTTCACTGTACCCCCCAGGCACATGCAGTTGATTTTGGAATTACCAGCTGCTTTGAATGATCCAACCCAGTTCTCTCCATTCTTGTGGATAATCAGGAACTGGTGTAAAACGGAGACTGCAAGGAGCATTAGCTCTCAAACTACCAGTATAACCTTCCACTCTGTCTCTACTGTAAATGACTACACCTCCGCAGCACAGGTGAAAAGCCCAGAATAATAAAACCAAGATTACTGAAACCTATAGTTATACATTAAAACACACGCCAACACCATCTGGTCGTCTGGGTTGGTGACACTCATTTCTTGTCCTATAATCTGTACCTAAGAGTGGTAATCAAGGGGTGACTGGGGGGCAGCTGGGTTCACTTTAAGGATAAAACTAAAATGTTTCTTTCTGTAATTCCCTTGTAGCACCACCTGCTTAACACTGACACTGTAAAGAGCAGTTTTTGAGGCTAGAAAGAATTCATGATGACACATATCATCACTTTTGGCTTCCTAGTCACACTGGTTGAAGAGTAGAGACACAGTATTTTCATCCCAAAGGTCACAATGTGGATAACTGCTAAGGTTTTAACTCACTTGGAAAGAAAAATAAATGTTATCATTGTATCATCGTAGAGCGTCCTTCACATTTTTCTTACTATTGTCACTCTTGGAGATTCTGTTAGTAAAAGTCAAGTGGTTTTCAGGTTTTTTTAATGTCCAAATCATTTAATAAAATCCGCTAAGCAGCCAGAGTACACAGAACTCTGCTCCTATAGTTCTTACAAACTGGTAAGCAGCAGCAGCGTCTAACCCAAATTGGGTTAGATACTGGAGAAAACGGGAAACAGAGAGTGTAAGTTTCCAGCAATGTGCTCTGAAATAACTGAATATAAAGATGCCCTCTGCTCTCATCAAAGAAGGTATGGTGTGCTTTGCTGTTATCAACATGTACATGATAATCAACGCAAAATCAGATCATCTGGATAACAAACCCCATTTTCCATTTTGTTAAAAATAACGAGCATTATTCTACATTTTTTAAGAGTTTCGTTAGTTCCAGAGAGAGCAGACATGCTACTCACAGCAGCCATGACTCTTGCTCAGAAGCTTAAGTACAAGAAATGGTTTATGAGAACAATAACCTGATTTTATTTCACCGGGGAACAAGACTTTCAAATCTCCTGTTACCTCTCATGGTACACAGAATGTATTTACCAAATATCACAAAGCATTTACTTCCTCTGTTCTGGTCATTGGTAGCAAATAAGGTTACCATGTGAGAGAGGAGAGAATAGAAAGATTTTTCTAATCATATTAAAATCACACAATTGCTATTGCTGTTTAAATAAACAAGACACATAGAAAAATAAAATAGTCATAGAAGTTTAATTAAATTTATGGTGAGCCGCAATGGTGTGTGTGTGTGTGTGTGTGTGTGCATGCTTCCACAATAGAGTCAAAACCATCATCTCCTAAATGCTCTACAAAGGACACAAATATATTCAAGATGACTGTTGATTCGCATTTTTCCTGCTAGAGGCTGAATGTGGTAAAAGCTGTAATGTGTTACTCAGCATGGTTAAGAAGCAAATAAGCACAGTCGATTAGTAAGCAAGGAGAGGAGCGAAGCTTCCTGAGGGCAAAAGCCATTGCTCACATCACATGGAGACAAGTGTCTGTTTCTTGAAGGTACTTATTAACCAACCTGAGCCAAATTTTCCTGGGGATAACATGTGATTGGCAAAAAACTGAGCCCTTTTGGAGATATACTTACTCCTCCAAACTTCAGTAGACTGTTTGGAAAATGGCCACTGAAGAATTTGACTTTACTCTCAACTCTGTAAAAAGTTGATTGTCGATGGCAAAAAATATGAATTTTTACTTTTTATAAATTGGGAAAATCAAGGGATCAACACATTTCCCTACGTGACATTTTTGACCAAAGAGTTAAGAACAAGGCCAGAGGGAGGTATGTGAGCACCTACACTCGGCATATCATTCTCTTTGGGTTTATCTCTGCATTTTGAAAACAAATATAGAAATAATGGCAACCCTAACTACCGCCTTCAGAAGTACAGGAAGGAGGAACACTCCCAACTCATTTTATGAGACAGGTAACCCCTGATGCTAAATAAAACATCACATGCAAAGAAAACTAAAGACCAACAGACCCAAAGACTAACAGAACAATATTCTTAACAAAAGATGAAGAAATTGAGCCCACAATATATAATTAGTACAGTATGTCATGACCAAGTGGAGTTTATCTCAGGAATTCAAGGCAATTAATGTAATTCACCAAGGTAATCCAATGAGGGAAAAGAGACTTTTCAACAAATGATGCTCTAACAACTGGAGATCTGCATGGAAAAATCGAAAGAACCTTGATTCAACTGCGTATTACATTCAACAATTAAGTCTAAATCATTCATGGACCTAAATATAAGAGCTAAAATTTTAGAAGAAAATATAAAAGAAAAAATTGGTGACATTAGGTTAGGTAAAGATACAGTTAAGAAAAAATACAAGCAACAGACTGGGGGAA
Source organism: Rhinolophus sinicus (assembly GCF_036562045.2). Classification (NCBI taxonomy): domain Eukaryota; kingdom Metazoa; phylum Chordata; class Mammalia; order Chiroptera; family Rhinolophidae; genus Rhinolophus; species Rhinolophus sinicus. Next base: position 4,877,521 of record NC_133754.1, on the reverse strand, counting down.
AAATGTTTGCAAAACATATGTCCAACAAATAACTTGTATCCAGAATACACAAAGAATTCTTATGACACAGGAAGACAGACAATCCAGTTAAAAATGAGTAAAATATTTGAATAGACATCTCACAAAAGAAGGTATACAAATGGGCAATAAACACATGAAAATATGTTCAGCATCACTGGTCATCAGGGAAATGCAGATGAAAACCACAGTGAGAAGTGACCACACACCTACTAGAGTGACTGTAGTTAAAAAGACTGACAACATCTGACAACATCAGGTGCTGCCAAGGGTGTGGAGCAACTGGAACTCACGCTTTGCTGGTGAGAGTGAAAAATGGTACCGATTCTTTGGAAAACAGGATGGCAGTATCTTATAAAATTAAAGATATACTTAGCATACAGTTCAGCAGTTGTATTCCTAGGAATAGCCATGAGAAACGAAAGCTTAAGTGCGCACAAAGGCAGAATCACAGCGATAAGAAGCAGGTCAGTAGTAGAGGGTGAAACTGGACTATAAAGAGGCACAAGGAACCTTCTCAGAATGAGGGAAATGTTCTAGTCTCAGTAGTGGTGGTGGTGGAACAATTCTATACGTTTCCAAAATTCATCAAGCCATACCCTTAAAATGGGGGAGTTTTGTTGTATAAGATACCTCAATAAGTAAAACTTAAAATTATATATTTTTCTTTACCCACTGCCTTTTGGTGAAGAAAATGACACAGTCCCTGGGAAAACTACCACAGAATAACACAGTGAAGTTAGGGTTTTGAGAGGAGAGTGATCAGAAATCCAGATCCTAAAATGTCAAGTCTGGCCCAAGCAAACTATCTTCCAACACTGCGAATATCATCCAGTAACCTTTGACTTTGTGGAAAATGTTCATCAGGAAAAACTAAACAGTAATAACAGCTGTTTCTCGGTACATTCAATTGCATACTGAAGGAATCACTTAGTCCTTTAACAGATGGCCAAAGCCTTCCATTAGTAAAGCTTGGAGAATAGAGCGAAGAGTGGGACAGGGAGAGAACGGAAGAAGAGCTGAGGGGGGAGGGGAAAGAGCAGTGCCAGCCAGGAGAAGGAGCAGCAGACAAATAAACCAGGAAAAGTACCACCTGAAAAAAGAGGTTAAGAAACAAGCAGAGGAAGAGCCAAATGGTGTCACAGGAAAAACACAAAGAACAATAGACGTGAGAACAACTATCAGGGCATACGAAAACAAGCAGAGTCAGAAACCAAGCAGAACGGATAAGAAGAGAAAAGAAAAATATGGAAAGTACAAGTGAGGAAATAATAAATGAAAGAGGGTTCAGACGTCCACATTTGGATGTGAACGTGAGATAGGAGCCTGCCAGTACATTATTTTGTAAAATTCAAATGTTCTAAGGAAATACCAGAGAAATAACTTGAAGAATTTCTTTCCAGATGTTCTCAACATAATTTTTTTTCCTTCTATAAAATGTAACCTTCCTTTCAAGTCTTATTTGGCTACTGTAAACTTAAATAACTTAATTTAAAGGCAAGGCTTCTCTTCCAAGGATATTTAAATTTATACATTATTTTTTAAATAATTATTTTCAAAGATTTCAAAATACTTATGCAATGATTTGCCTCTGTGAAGCAGAGAGACGAGAGGGAGACATATCATAAAGACATTCCTGTATTCTGGTTCCAGGTCTGTCAGCAACTGTTGTACAGGTTTCTTAACGCGTGTGTGTACGTGTGTGTGTGTGTGTGTGTGTGTGTGTGTGTGTGTGTGTGCGTGCGTGTGTTTTAACAAAACAAAGTCTCTTCTAGTTCCATTTATTTTACTCTTCCTTCTCCCTTACTCTTTCCTTTTTCCCTTCCTTCCCTCATTCTGCTTCTCACACTCTTTCCTTTCTCCCTCTCTCTTTCCATTCTTCTGTCCTCTTCAAACAAACACTGAGAGGATACCCTGAGCATTGTGCCAACTACCGGGGACACCAAACCACAGGGAACCAGTTCTACTCATGGTTTGGACTGGGTTGGAGACAGCTCATTTATCAGTACCTTTCAGTGTTTAACACTGAGGAGGAGCAGCTATCGACTGCTCTACCCTCCAGTATTCATCCTTTTCAGCACAAAAGCAAGACTCTCTCCTATGGGAGTTTAAGACTTTGTGGGTACAGCATGTTTCTAGGTATGCACAATTATTTATCTCCCCATTTCCTAAATGTCATGTCTTCACAACTCAGTATGGAATTTGGAAAGTCAGCCTGACAAGACAGCCTGAGGGTCCTTCAGAGTTGAGGCTCTAAACACATTCATGTAAATTTAAGGATAATCATTTATGGCAACAGCAAAAGCTCCAACAGCCTAAAACATATACACTTTCAGAAAAATGTGCCTCATTTCAGCAAAGATTTTGATGTGTAAGAAATCACTTAAAGTAGGTTTGAAAATATGCTAACCAGTGTTGGTGTATCAGCTTACCTTTCAACTCTTTTAGATTCTCACAATTATCAGAAAGAATGTGGTATAAGAGGATCTTTGAAAAAGAGAGAGAGAATATACCTTTATATACCTTGATCCTTCCTCTTCACTTTATGCTATTCAATAAATCCACTGAGTACCTAGTGAAATTTCTCTTTTCGTGCTGACTAATTGATATCTGCAAATTGGCAGATGTTTCCGAAACTTCACATGGGATGCTTGGTGGTCGACTTGATACAAGCCTGGAAGACGTGGCAGGTTCCAGAAAGAGCAAAGCTTACATGTACCTTTACAGAAGTCCAATGGCCGATTATCTGTAAAGTAAGATATGGAAAGCCCTCTGGTCAAATCAGAATGAAACTCCAATCCTTTCCTTTGGGAGGAAGACCTCATCCCTGCTTGTCTGGAGCTTCTCTCTCCCTAGTTTTTTCTAGTGCATTCCACTGATTGCTCATAAGGAGACACTTCAACAAGAGGTGTGACACTGAGGGTGCAGGCTTGCAAGACAGCACACATGCCAGTTTCAATTTGCAGGAGAAAAGAAAAGGACACAGACAGGTGGCTAGCCCAAGACTCAGCATCTTTCAGCCATCCTAAATTATGATTTCTCCAACAGCAGTAACTGCTTCTTTTAAGTTACTTGGTACACAACCCCAGACATTTGTGGACACTAACAGAGTATTTGAGGGCAGAACAAATGCAAAGAGTCGAGGTTATGGTGAGAATGTCATGCTCCTGAGTGATTTAAACTCCTAACGGATGCTGGTTGGAGTTAGCGCCCTTGGAGTAAACATTTTTAGTTTGTTCTTTGGAAACATTACTGGGGAGAAAAGACTCTCTCCCTGGTCCTGCCAGTGCTTAGAAACCAAATGTCCTCATCCTCAGGTGTTCAGGGTTCCATGAGCAAGAGCAAGGAGGGAGGAGCACAACTCCTCAGGCAAGAGACCTCTGGGGAACGTGAGCTTCATCACAAGTCGCTGTCCCTTAGGTAAGTTTTCCTTACAGCTGCGGTTTGTATTCAGAGAAGTTAAGGCTCGTCTACACCCAGGAGGAAAAACATGTATGACCTTTACTGTCTTTACTGGTTACACTTGGGGAAGGGACCAGACGAGGATGGAGGCAAAAGCCAAGAAAAAAAGCTACCTGGAAACATGCTGCTGAAGGATGTGTATTTTCAAAGTCTCAGACAGACACACAATGGTACTTCCAGAAGAAATTTAAAGGAATTCCTTCTTCCCTTAATAAGAGCTTACTACAGGCATTTGTCATGTCATCGATTATGACTATTTTGTTTTTAATTCTGGAATTTATTTTTAAGAGTTAGTTAGAAATCTCTCACAATGACAGACAGAAGAGTAGATTAGGATTTGTAGAAAGAAGCACAGCAGCTGAGTCTGTCAACTGGGCATTATGGCAGCTCAGTCCCCTTCTCAGGTTCCGGCTCGGCAGCGGTGAGGCTGACTTGGGGTTTCTGCCTCAGAGGCTCAGGGAACTTGCAACCAGTCTTTTGCCCTTGAACTTGCATCCTCTAACTATGGATGGAGCCAACACTCAGCCGCTGAGCCCCTTTCCTCTATGAACTCCCCCTTCAGAGAGCTAGGAGATGACAGTGTGCTAATACTACCTTTAGAGGAAGGAGAAGAGATGACTGAAGCCTCAGAAACTCTTCCCTAAGAATTTGTTTATCAAATGTCACTGCAAAACAGTGCTCCCTGGAGAGAACTTCTTTGGGGCTCAAGCTAAAATTCCTTTGCTTTGGTTGCCTTTTTTTTATTTCCTAGCAATGTCCTACTATATCTCATTCACCTTGCCTTTGGGAAATTTTAGTGAATTGAAAATATCTGGCTTTTGCTGTCACTCGCATAATTTTTAGTATGCTTAAAGTCAGTCCCTTCTATAAATGCTTCCACATTCTACCATCCTATCCATAGGAAGCTATATGTCACTCGAGAACTTTTAGAAAAGGGAAGAAACCTGTATGAAGCAACAATAACGCATACTCTGCACTTTTCGTTACTGTCTCACCATGAAGATGGGAATGGATATCATTGTCACCATTTTATAGCCAAGGAAACAAATTCAGGTAAGTTTCACAACTGGTACATAGTAGAGGCAAAAATCAAACCCAACTCTATGTGATTCCAGGCCCAGTGGTGTCCTTTCCTCGGCTTATTCTGACCCCCCAAAAGCCTCGGGAATTAAGGTTTTGTGAGGACAAGTCACCCTGAAAGACTTAGGACCATTCTTGAGGTTAGGGCTGGGTCTTAGCATGGTTTTCTGCAAGGAAAGGCGAAGGCAAGCCGGTCTGTGATGATGTAAGACAGTATCGGCCACTGCCCTCTGGTTCTGCAAGCAGGGTCCCAGGAGCATGTCCAGGAAGGGACAGGAGCTCCCAATGGAACTTTATAACCCCACCCACAAAGCCATCGAAGGCAGTGACAGGAAATGGGTGTCATCGCTACTGTCAACTCAGGTGGAGAGACGCTATCTGAGGGACGGGTTGAAAAGCTTCGGGGCCGTGACAGCAGTGCAGATCAGCCGGCAAAGCCTCAGTGCCTTCACTCCACTTACGCTCCTGGTCTGAGTCTGGCTAAATGATTTCAACCTCGAATGACTTCAGTCTCCCTTCCCATCACCCCGACGGCTTCTCCCCAACCATGAAAAGATTTTGTTCATTGATAACTTACACACTATCAAAACTGGGGAAGTAGATGTAGGATCTACAGTGGATCCTAGCACGTTTACTCCACTGGTGTTGGTGGAGCCTTGGCAGGATACTTCTATTGATTATAAAATGATTTCACACACCAAAAACTAACCAACATGAAATGATCTAAACTTTCCTATTAACATATACCTTGCGTACAAACATCAGTTGGGGGTGGGACTAAAGGTACCTTAACCTCTAGGTGGGAGCCTGTGCAGTCCATGAGTCACCTTGTAGATATGGAGACTCCAGTTGGATGAAAGAGGTCTGAAGATTTCAGCCAGAGGCTTCCAATCAGGCAAGTTAGGAGAAAGGAAAGTGGGAGGTATAGAGACCCATAGTTCTGACTCCCTGTAGTGGGGAATTCCCTTGGGGTCACTGGCTTCCTGAGGGGTCCTGTCATGCAACACCCATGTTATAATAGGCTGTGCGCAAATTAACAAACCCTGCTTGGTGGATCCCAAATAGGACAAGTGCACACTGGGCAGTCTGCCGCTCCTGCCTATCTGGCTGTAGGATTTCCAGTCATGCAAATGGAGCAACCCTAGTACATTCGTGCTGATTGGACGGTGAGGCCTTAGCTGCGATGTGGGAGCCTCATGTTGCCGTTGACAAGGCTGTGGTCAGAATTTGGATTTGGGGTTATAATTTATATGCTCATGGACTCCACATGCTTTGTGCTCCATGCCAGGCACAAAGAGAATTATGAACTAGGGAGATGTTTTTAAAAATTGAGTTTTCAAGTAGGTCAGTGATCTCTTTCTTTTAAGTTCAGTGATGTAGTTCATGAATTAGGACTCAAAGGAGTAACACATAAAAAAAAAAAATCTCCAGTATAGCATAGAAACACCAGTGAGAATAACTGGATTATCTCAAATTAGAAATGATATTTTGGGGCCAATTAAATCTTTCCAGTGGCGATTTTTATACAAATCAATGAATTAAGGGCCTGATGCTAGCAAACACACCCTATAAAAGAGCAAAGGATAGTCACCATTTCACATTTATCCCAGACCAACAAAGTGAAAGTAGAACACTAACAGAAAGGGAAGTCAAATGAAATTGAAGATGATCTCATAACCCTTATAGTTGCTAAAGAATATTAATATTGAATTTTGGATGAACAGTAGTAGTTTACTCCATAGGAAAGAATGCATGTTAAAAAACATGTTTTAATACGAAACTGCTACAGAACATGCAAAGAAGCCCAAATGTGCCAGAAACTTTAATTCTATTCAATGAAGTGTATTAACTAAAGATGTAACTATGTATGATTTTATTTCTTTAACATCTGAAAGACTGAATATAAATAAATTCAAATATCAGGAAAAAAAGAGTCCAACCTAATGTCTTGATTTGGGTTTGAAATATTTAGTCACTACAGAAACAAAGTACATGGCCTATGTCCAGAGAACTGGAAATTGTGTACGTGTTTCTCTCCTTAATCAATGCACAATGGGGGGACATGGCTTTAAGTATTATTCAAACTAATTACCCTGGAATGAGATCTCAGACTCACATATGAAAGAGCCCTTCAGACAATTCAGCGTATATCACTGGGGACACTGTCTTCTAATAGGGGCCCTTATTAGCTAAAGAAGAACAAACAGCCAGTAATCTCAGAGAAGGCTACTGTCAAACAACATAAATCAAGGACCAGAATTGACTATAATTTAGTAGTAAAGACAGATTTGGTCGTTATGGCAATAAACGAAGGGTTGAAGTTTTGATCACCTGAGAGGGTCCTTATTCTCATGGGATTTCATAGAAATCCAGAGAAGCACAAAGAGAAAATACCCACTAGGTTATTAACTGTAGCCATAAAATAATACTTTGCAATCACTTGTCTTCTGAAGTGTTTAAGAGGCTTTACTAACACTAATTTTGAGAGTGACCTGAGATACCCATTGGTGTTCCTGTCTGTCATTAACAAGACATTCAGCCTGGGAATTCCTAGATGGTACATGAGAGACCTCAAAAATTCTAGGGTCTTCCTGTCTCTGTGGCCTCTAAAAAACTCACCCCCCTAATTTAGGAACTACTTCCCCAACATATTCAAGGGTTTCAAATGTCAATTACCCAATTAATGCAATTTTAGGTTAGAAACAGTGAAAGTCGCACTGTCTTCCAAGCATATCCCAGTATTGTCATCCTTCATCCAGGAGGAATGGCCAGGAACTAAGCACAGCATGTCACTAGGAAAGCTTGTCCAGAAAAGACAAACTGGGAAATGACATCATAATCTTTGTCTGAAAATATTTGCAATGTTCATCCGTGGAAAAAAAATGATCAAACCTCTCTTACACGGTTTCAAGGGGCAGAATTTCAGGGTCGCCTCAGAGAGCAGAGGCAGCACATTACAAGGACGCAGGTTTTGAATCAGCATGAAGGAGAAAGGAGTCAGCTGCAAGGAGAGAGGGAGACGGAGAGAAAGGGGGAATAAGGAGCAGGAGGGGGGAGGGAGAGGGAGGGACAGAGAGAGGGGAAAGGGGAGGGAGAGAGGGAGGGACAGAGAGAGGGGGAAGGGGGAGGGAGAGAGGGATCCTTTCCCTAACACATGGTCTAGCAGAGGCCAGTAATGACCTATCAGGATGTTGGTTGGAAGACTGCCCCCATTTGCTCAGAAGACTTGGCTGGACAGCTCGGTGGTGGCTTCCTGCACAATCCTGTGACTGTCGTCGTCCAACGTGTGGTGCTGCTGGGTACAGTGTTCATGCCCTTCCCTGGAGCACTGCGCTCTGTGCTCTTTGAAATAAAGATTTTCCTCTTGAATGTCAGTGTTTTGATCAGGGTGGGCTCTCTTTTATGGAGAAAGGCCCCTTCTTTCCACTCTTCAGCTCTGTACCTTTCACTAGGAGGAGACATTTGCAAAAACTATTTAGGAATTCTGAAAATATTTAGTTAAAATATGTGCATCCAAAGTCGTTTGACTGATTGATAGATTTTCCTAAGGTCTTCACAATATCGCCACATTTCTAGACACTCCCAGATTGAGAAAAACGGAACCCTCAGCCACAACAAGGAGACAGAAGAGGAAGACATCTCGATTCCGATTCACCGCCACCTGACAGCAGCCCACATTTAAGTCAGCAAATACTAATTATACACTGCGCACGTAGGAAGGACGCTGTGAGACAAGCAGGGATGATGGGTTCTCTGGATGTGTACACATCGTCTCGCACAGATTTGAAGCTCCTCATGAGTATGATGAACACACAGTGTCTGACTTCATGAAGCTCACAGAGTAACAGGAGAAACGAGATCAAAGTACTCAGGGTACTCTCTCTTGTCTGCTGCCTCGTTACAGAAACCATCTAAGTGGTGGTTTGCAGCCCAGGCTTTGCAATCAGGGGGCCTGGACGGAAATAAGACTCAGTCAATGACAAAGCGGGTGACCCGGTAATTTGGAACATCTTCTCACTTTATAGCATCTACAACAGTAATTAAAGCCCATGCTTTTCATTCACATCTCTGTATAAAATAAATAATAAAGGGGGTTGTACAGGATTCCAGAGTTTATCAGCGAATGCTCTTCCTGCCCAAGCCTCCGAAGCGTTTATCATAAGATGACCATGCAGAATAAATTACTGTAGTTGTTCTTACCTAGGTTTTTCTAAGCAACTTTTAGGTCACCATATGTTAAATGTATAAGGGCTAAGCATAGAAAGTCTGTAGTACATTCATGTATTTGCTTTATTCCATAAGTCCCTCTTTACTTTCTATAACTGATCTTTGTTAGTGACAGAGTAATGAAGACACACAGAGGTCTGCCACACTAAGAGACCAAACGGTGAGTTCTGATAAAGCTAGACGGACGGCTAGAGAAATTCGGATTCTTACTTACAGACGGGGCCTGGGTTTATTTTTCACCCTCTCCTCTGTGTTCCCACTCCATAGCACCTGTTCTCGTTCACCTTCTGTATTCATCCATGGCTCCTATCTTTCTTCTAGATTCTGTTTCCCAAGTTTGGGTAGCATGTCTTACCTGCATTTTAATTCCTAATGTTTAGTACGCTGCCTGACCTATGGAAAGCATCCACATGCATTTGCGGAAAGAGTGAGTTAATGGAAGTCCTCCTACCATTCACAGTATTCACCTCTTGCCATTTTTAAAGGGTGGCGCCACGTCCACCAGGCGGAAGACTCCTCGTGCCTGTCATGTTACAATAGTTACCCTTTGGTTTCCATGTTCCTTCCATTCGATGTCATGAAAGTCTGTCCCAAGCACGACCATCCTGGAAATTCTTGAAATGGCACCTTACTGCTGCCTTTTTCACCAATCGACAGAAACCCAAATCTCCATCGTCGCCTTCCATAGTGCAGAGTGCATGTGTCATCTGTGTAAGCCTCTGTATTTCGGATATTCCTTGATCACCCTTCCCCTACTGCCTTTCTGAAAATTCCTTATTCCTTAATTCATTCCTCTTACTTACCCTCTCATTTCCCTCTGATGGGCAATGACCGTTAAGCATTCCCTCTCGAGCTGCTACAGAGTAACCATGCATGTCTTTCTGGCCTTAATTAGATGATCCCAGGGAGCTGGTAATGGCCCCAGGGACTCAGGCTTAGCTCCGTGTGCCAAACCTCTGGCAGTTCATCTAGTACTGAACGGTTCCTGAAAAAAAAAATGCTGACTGATGTCCAGAACTGGGCAAAAATCCATGAAAATGTTCTGACACTCTGTCACCAGCACAATGCCTCCATCACAGGTCCCTTTGTCCTCGGTCAGGGCCTAAATACAATGTCGTGATTTGCTCTCTGAAGTTCATCAGGGTTAGTCATAGTCTCCAGGAAATTATCTAAATCCAGCTTCCTGACCGAAAAGATCCAACATTATCCTTTGACATTTTGATTACAAACTACTTAGGACTTCCTTAGACGCGATAACAATTCTCAGCGGAAGAGAAGTCTTTGGTATTTTTTCTGTCATCAAAAACTCACTTTTGGTTTCATCAGAGAATTAACGTTATGACTAGCATCCTCTTTTCACCGTCTGTACAGTTGGAAGATGCCGAAATGTAAAAATGAAAGCCTATAACAGGTTCAAAATTTATCATCCTCTTCAAGTAAATGCCTAAGCATCGTTTGCTACTCTAGAAATGGTTTAACTAAGTTCGTATGCCTCGGGCTAGCAGAACAGCGTGAGGCCTAGAAGAATAGTAACTGTTGTAGGAGAAAAATCATGTTCATAAAGATTTCACCTGGAAGTTACCAGTCACTGCAGCGCGACACTTCTTAACTCTCTTGCCAGGAGAGCCGTCCTCAAAGTACTTCAAGTCAGACTCTGCCTTTTGCCTCCCAGCCTCCCAACAGCTTCTTCCCCTTTCTTCTCTACGTCTCCCCCGACTCTCCCCTCTAGGGCACAAACACTCGTCTGTTACCAGCAGCCAGGAAGCAATTTAGTGTTCAAAGCACTCGTGAGATCCAGAGTCCCACAGTCGTTCAGTTCATAGCTCTGTCCTGGTCCAGTCCTTGATCACATACAAACCACCAGCCACCACCAGCCACCACCAGCCACCACCAGCCACCCCTGTCTCTCCCTCTCTACCAGTCTGGTTCAGGGTCCTCTGGCTCGTTCCTCCTCCAAGGCCCCTGCTGTCTTTCTTCACTACGCTTCACTCCTACAAAATGTGGGACATCTGAAGTCCCCAGGATGCTTGTCTACATCTGGGAATGACCTCTAAGTCCTCCCTACGATGGTACTGCTTCCTTGGGAACGAGCAAGTTGGTAAATGCCAAGGACTGAAAAGAAATCGGGGGAAAGTAATCAGAAGACTATGAAAGCACTGACTGTGGAAGACCACCCTGGCTGATGGCGTGAACTTGTAGTAGACATCTGCAGCTTCTGATTGACCGAGAGAGCTATGTCTACCACCTTGCCCACGTGAAACAGACTCAAAGGATAATTAATTGCACAAAGCATTTGCTGAATGTCTGCTGTGCACGAGGCACCTGGGAACCAAAGATGAAACGCCACACATTGTCTCTTTCAAAGAGGCTCTTACAACTAGTTGTCATCTCAGACACAGACACTCACAATCACACGTGATGGCATCCTCCCTACAGAAGAAACATGTGCAAAGGGCTATGACAGCATACATCACCAGCAATTAATTATGTCTTGGGGAAGAATCGAGGGAATATGAGGAAAGTACTGAAAGAGGCAATATCTATCTTCAGAACTTAAAGGAAAATGGCATTTGGGGTTGAATAATCAAGCCAACCATTTCATGTCTGCTCTCTTTTCAATACATACAATCAAAGTTAAAATAGCTAGCTAAAATGAAAAATTTCTTTGGTAAAGTTTTGCTAAACTAAATGGGCAAGATTAACTCTTCTTTAATACCTCTTATATCAAACATGACATTTTGTGCTGTGTGTATTCAAAGAAGTGCAAAGTAGAGCCATCTAGTGTGTTTAATTTGCTAGGAATGCTCCTGCCAAACTTGGAAAATAATGAGCTTCAATGTCAACTTAATTTAATATTTAGCAATTTAGTCTCAGTTTGTATTTTGTCAACTTATAAGTTACCATGTGTGTCAGGTTTTCTATATGATAATTAAAAATTGGCTCCTAAGAACTAAATTGAAAAGGAAACTTCTTTTAATTACAGATATAGACTTAAAAAGATCTCAATAAATCAAAATAAAAGTTTCTTTACTTTTGGGATTTAATGGATTGCGTTTCAGCTCCACAGACATACCTCTAACTCACTAAGCAGAAGAAGGGACATGCCTATAAATTCTTGTTCCGTGATATACATATGGATGAAAGATTTTATCATCTTTCTGCCAAACTACACAGAAAAGCCTGATTCTTGGTCCAACAACTTCTTAAACTTGGAAGTCAGTTCTAAAAGGAAATTGAGTGAAATAACTCCTGACTTGAAGACAATTTTAATAATTACTCAGGTTTTAGATAATGCCTTTCATTTTATACAATGTTCTTATGTAATAATAGTAAACATTTCCATTAGTGGCCCCAACACAAATCAGATCACCATTCTAGGTGGGCCTCTCTCCCTCACTCTCCACTGCTGGTCTTCAGACATTTGCTCAATAAATATTCATCGTGCAACCACAACAAGCTCTATTCTAGACACCATGAGCTACAAATAAAATAAAGGTCTTTATTCTGAAAGGACATAGAAACCAGCCAGGGAGACACCAAGAAAATCCACAACTATAGTGCAGGTATGGCAGACACAGAAGCTGGGTGTGTTCAGTCATAGTGAAGAAGAAAAGATTTTTCAGAGGAAATGATGCCTGTAGTGAGTTTTCAAAGACTGAAGGAAGAGGAAGAACTGGCCAGAGGTGTCGGCCATTTCTATCATTTCCACCTTTCCACCTGGAACACACCACGGAAATCTGTTCCCTCCTAACTGCCATTGCTTTACTTCTGACCCTCAGGGTTTTTTCCTGGAAGACATTCATAATGAATCCCACGGAGGAGGGCTTTGGGTACCACGATAATTGGAGCCTAGTGAGGACAGAAGGGAGAGGGCTGTCCCTTTACCCGGCAGATGGCAACGAGCCTGAACAGGCCTTGTATACACACAGCCTCTGCAGCACGTCCTGTACAAACGGTTGCTACATAACCCCCTGCCTCCGAGACGCTCAAGCCTCTTTGCCTCCCAACGTCACTTCTGAACGCCATGCATATAGTTTTATCAAGAACACATATAGATCTTCGGCTAAGTTGGATTTTAGCTGGTTTTATTGGCATTTAGCTGTTAGGTATTGGTATTTATGCATGCATTTTACCATATGTACTATATATATCATTAGGGAACAGCACGGTCAACTTCATAGAGAAATTAACCAAGGCACTATAATTAACATTTTATGCATTAGAAGTTTTTCTTTTCTCTTTCACAATGGGAGATTTTTTAAAAGAAATAAACTTGTTGGGGCGACATTCATTAGTAAGATTATATAACTTTCAGGTGTTACTTCTATAATACGCTGTCTATATAAAGCATGGTATGTTCATCACCCAAAGTCTAGTCTCCTTCCATCACCACATATTTGACTCCCTTAACCATCTTCATCCTCCTTCCATCCCCCTTCCCTCTGGTAACCACCATACTGTTGTCTGTGTCTGTGAATTTGTTTGTTTGTTGCCTTCTGTTTCATGTCTCGCATATGAGTGAAATCATACGGCATTTGTCTTTCTCTCTCTGACTTACTTTGCTTAGCATCAGTGTTGTTGAAAATGGTAAGATTTTATTCTTTTTATGGCCAAGGAATATTCCATTGTGTGTGTGTGTGTGTGTGTGTGTGTGTGTGTGTGTGTGTGTGTACATATACATATATATACAAATCACATCTTCCTTCTCCAATCATCTACTCAAGAATGCTTTGGTTGTTTCCATGTCTTGGCCACTGTGAATAATGCTGCAGTGACCACATGTGTACATATTTCTTTAAGGATAAATGTTTTCAGCGTTTTGGGGTAGATAACAAAAGAGGGATTGCTGGGTTGTATGGTAACTCTATTCTTGATTTTTTGAGGAACCTCCATACTGTTTTCCAGCTGCACCAGTTTACATTCTCACCAGAAGTGCACGAGGGTTCCTTTTCCCCCACAACCTCACCAACACTTGTTATTACTTGTCTTGCTGATGCCAGCCAGTCTAACAGGTGTGAGGTGGTATCCCATTGTGGTTTCGGTTTGCATGTCCCTACTGTAGCTGAAGTTGAGCATCTTTTCGTGCATCTGTTGGCCATCTGTATGTCATCGTGGGAGAAGTGTCTGTTCAGGTCCTCTGCCCCCCCCCCTTTTTTAATGGGTTGGTTTGTTTGTTTCTGTTGTTGAGCTGTATGAGTTCTGCCTATATTGTGGATATGAGCCCCTAGCGCAGGTCCCCTCAGTCTCAGACCACCACCCCCTGGTGGGATGTGGCAGGTCATAGGTTCCTGGTCTGTGAGGCCCTGGCGCTCCTGGAACCAGAGGCTGCCAGCAGTGTCCTACCAGGGGCCTCTACCAGTTTCCACTGTGATGGGTGGGGGTGGGGTGAGCAGAGGGAGGCGGGATCCCACATCTGTGACTGCTCTTTTACTAGGAATGACAGCTGCCATACCTCGGCCACCACACCTCTGTGTCTCTGCTCTTGTCACTAGGTTTAGTCACAGTGTGTGCCGGCCCCTCAGGTCGAAATGTTGCTTCTGCCCCTCCAGGCCCCTGGGACTCCGACACCTCTGCTCCTACTGTCTCTGCTGGGGCTGCCTCAAACTCTGGGTGGACAGCGGAGGTGGGTACGCATGTCCGTGGCTCCGTTTCCTGCCTGGTAATGGCGGCTGCTAGACCACCGCTGCCACACCTCTGTGTTCCGTCTCCGCCCTTGTCACTGCATGCAGCTGCATTGTGCGCCTGCCACCTGCCACCTCCCCTGCTACCACGTCTGCTAGGGCAGCGGTGCCCCCAGCTGCATCCGTGGCTCCTGCTCTGTCCTTCCCCTCGTCCAGGCTCCCCTGCTCGGCCCCACTTGCCACCTTCAACATCTCAATGCGCGGATGTCTCAGACACGCTTGTGTGTTGAGCAGGGGATCCTGTGTTGAATTACAGCTGTCCAACTTCAAGGGGAGAGACATGAAGGTGCCATGCTGCTGACATCACCTGGAAGTTAGTGTTGTAGCATGAAACTTCACTGTAAACACGGTTATCATTCTTACTCATTGTTATCCTAGAAAAATCCAAAGTTATTTTCAATAAAGAAGGGACTTATTCAAAGATTTTTCAACAATGCATCACCAAACGATTCTTACCATTTCCAGAAGACGGTGTGGATGAGAATACATGGAATGCATTCTTTCTCTTCCACCTGTTGTCATTGAAAGGTGAAATGCTGTTCTCTAAACCATAGAGCGAATTGGTGACAGCTTACACTGACATCTGGGACTCCCAGGGCTCAGACTCTCGGTCCATTTTTCTTTCACCTAATCTTGCTAACCCTAGATATTTGGTAGTTTATAAACATGTCTGTTCTCTGTGGCCAAGTGTCCTTTCCAAATATGTACTATTCAGTCATTTGCGCAGGAGAAAAGAATCAGATAATAACAACTGAAATCACGGATTAGTTTAATCCAATTTAAAATGCCTTTCTCTTCTTACAAGTGCCACTTCCATTCGCATTTTTACGGGCTCTCCCCTCTATTAAATCTGTGTAAGGATGACCTCTGAGAGGCGTTGACAGGAAGAAACAAATCGGCGCCCTCTGGCATTCTCTTGGTGTCTTCATTATTACAGGACTCTTGCTTTAAACTCTGATAAACAACACACCTCTTCCATTTGTTTTATTATTGGGGGAACTATGCCCAGGCTCAGCAGTGAGAGCAAGAACATTTTTTATTCTCTTAATGAACTTGAAAGGTTTCTTCCCTTCTTTATTGACAAGAGCCCTCAGCACTGGTACAGCTCTTCCTGCAACTGGGGCTAAAAGCCCTTGGAGGTTTAGTGCTCTAGTGATAATTACATTGTGTGAGTGGTGACGACACACAGACAGACTGACAGGGACAGCTGAAGCAAAGCCAAGGTGTCTTTCTCCAGATGACAGAGCACTGGGAACCTTCACACCACCAGCCGTGCCAAAGTGTGGGCTGGGGCAGAGGGTGGGGAACACAGGTTTGCATGGAGCTCTCCTCCCAAACCAGAGTTCCAAAGATAGCCCAGAAACGCTATATTCACACCAGACAGGCCTTGCTGCCACCTCAACTGCCCCCTTTGAACAGGTGTGCTTTACAGACCAAAGGTCTCCAGAGAAATGCCCAACTCTTCTCGAATAAGGAGAGAAAGATACGCATACCTTAAACACAAATACCTTTTGTGTTTACCCGTCTACTATGCCACGCGGAGACATATACTATAAAACTTGCAGGTGATTGTTGAGTTCCTCAGAGGCTCCAGAGTGAAAGAATGAAAGTCGACGATAGTTCAGGTGAAGGATGTGACAGTTTTGTTCCCCCACAATGCAATTTGAAGTTAATCTGATTTCCTCCCAATAGAAATGTGTCCAATTTCACCTTTTTATTAGGTTAACCTTATATAGTTGAGCTCACTGCAGTCTTTCCTTCAAGCACACTGACAGCGCCCACCCCCCACCCCTTTAACATCGTCTGTAGAAGTACTTCTTGGGTCACTTTATGGAGGCCTGTCACACACTGATATTCGGTAGGAAATAAACTTTCATTAGACAAGGGTAGAGTGTAAAACACAAAACAATTCTATTATTTCGAATTTATGACAACCACATAGCATTTCTAGTTACAGAGTAAATACCATTGACATTATATCAGAACTAGAAAATGCTCACAAGTGTTAGTGATCTACAAAAAGATCACTAGAATGGTTGAGAGATCCAAATACAGGCGTTCATATGGAATCAGGAAGATGGTTCCAAATAGAAATGGGATTTACAGGAAGATGTAAATACCAACAGGTAACTCCTTGGCCACTTGCTTTACCGACACCAATTCTCACAAAGACAAATCTATAATTAAAGTGTAACTGAGCCTTGGCAAAGAGTGCCTTTAAAGCTGAATAAAACGATCAATGCTACCTCAGAATCTCCTTTGTATGACTACATGTTAAGGCCAATTTCCTTTCTCTGCTCCTCTAGAGAAACAAAGAGAAATGAGGAGAAGAAAACTTCCTAGAGCTAGATGGCAATCTAGTAAATTTCCAATTACACAAAATGTCCTCAATACATTAGGACAGAGTTTAAAAAAAGGGTAACTATTCAATACATAGGCAATGCTGAATAGTTTGTCTTCCTGAATAAAATTGCAATTGCAACACGAGAGAAATTCTGCCACAAAGCCTCTGCTTACAGATATTTTATGTGTACGCTTCTTTTATGACTCTGTACTAAACATTCTGTATCTTGCGGTCTGTGAAAATGTAATAAAAAAGGTTGAAGTAATATCACTTTAGAAAGAAAAGGACCAACTTGTCAACTTGTAATAACATAGCTTTTCTATTTCATGGGTTTAAAATAACAATATAAATTATTTTTCATTTTCATTAAGAGAATTGCACTTGTCTTTATTTTGCCACTTTTCGTGATCTGAATCAGTGTTCCAATTTTCACGGAAGAAGAAACCTGGTAAGACAAATTGGTAACTTGGTTTTTATCTCATACTTTAAAATGTAATATTATTATCTCTCCTTCACTTGCTTAAACAGGATATCTTTAAAGAAGAAAAAAATAATGTTTCTTCACCTTCTTGCTTAGCCTTCTAGAGTCAAAGGAACAAGTCAGGGGGACTTGAACTTGAGTCCTCTTAGAAGCCTGCAGTGCCGCGGCACACTTGTCCTCAGTTGGCAATGAACAAACCAATAAGCACTTATTAAACTCTGCTTGTGCTAAGTGCTGTGCAAAGGGAGCTGACGGATGATGTCCTAGCCCACGAGGAGCTCGTAGCCCAGTGGCAGGGACAGGTGCTGCCGACAGGAAGACATGACACACCACCCAATGCTAGACGAGCCGGAGGGGACAGGAGACCCTCTGGAGAGAGCAGACAGCAGAGACAATAGGGAAGGGAGGGCCTCCTAGACGGACGACAGCAGAAGCAATACTTCAAAGAAGGCATTCATTTGTAGACCAATGGTACTCACGGGTTAGGTCGAACTTGTTAAAAATAGGTTGAACTTGCAATATATCTCAGATGCAAGTTCTGTGTTTTTAATAAGATCCAGAAATCTGTGTTTTTAGTAAGCTTTGCATCTGATCTGGATTTAGGTGATCCCAGGACCACCCCTGGAGAACCACAAAGCACACGGGTGGGGAGCGGTGGGGTGGCGTATCAGGCAGGAGGGACCATCTGTGCAACGACAGTATGGCAGGATGCACGGCACAGGTGACTGAGAACCTGGAGGGCGAAGCTCTCAGAGATGTAAGCAGGTGCCTGACCACGAGGGCCTTCTTGGCCACACGCAGGAGCTTGAACTTGATCCTGATGGAGAATCAATTTTCAGTGGTAACAAAAGTGTGAAGTAAGATCAGAGGTGCTTAAAAACTTTTCATGAGGGGCAATCCTTTCAACTTAATGAACTTATCCATTAAAAAAATAATAAAGCCATGAAGAAGGGAGAACACTTCTGTTGTCGTTTTTGATGCAGATACAAATGTCAGAACACAATGGTTTGAAGGTTTGGGGGTACAGCACACCCTGTAACAGATGTTGTAGGTGGCCCACAAAGACTTCAGACGCCATCCACAGCCACACAGAAGGGGGACTTCCGGACAGCGCCCACAGTCTCGCTGGCACCGCGACGTGTTCCCAGACAGCCCTGCATCCCAGTGAGACCACCACCTGCTGGAAGATGTCGGTTAACATCACAGGGAGGTCCCCACCTGAAGTAGCAGCAACAGGTGCCCCTGGTTGGAGTGTAACTGAAGCAACACCAAATCATCTGTGTATCAATTTACATAAACATCGGTCATGATGGATAAACTTGCCCCAAAAGAATGGAGTTCTAAGGTACAAGCCAATCAATGTCAATCTCTCAGCACAGATCTGGAAACCAGTGTACAAGTCTGAGAGTAATTAAACTAAGGAAATGTCCCAAAATGAGGACATTCGTCTCATTTACAAAATCAAGCTAAAGCAGGATTGCTGTTTACTGAGCACTTGCTATACAGGCAGCACTGTTCCAGGGAGAAAGGGAGAGGGGTTTCTAAGAAGTGGGGGTCCCTGCCCTCCAGGAATGGGCATGTCCAAGCCAGTGATTAATGGAAGTTCCAAGAAGTGATATCAAAATGGAATTTTGCATATCCATGGAAGGTTTTGCAGAGTCAATGCAATATTTATTGAGTTTTCCTTTAGGAAACCAGAACTAAACTGGAACCATTTATGAGTTTCTGTGGGGTGCCAGGCCCTGTGCTAAATGCTGGAAATATAATGAATAAAATACCAGTTGAAAGAATTCAGACTAGAAAGGGAGTTAGACCTATGAACACACAAGCATTACTACGTAACTTGCATACTAATAGCATGTTAAGTATACTTTGTGGGTGTGTTTTGTCTTTTTAAAATCTAGCTCAATTACCTAGGTTTTAAGATTAACCCACTTCTACTGGCTGTGAACAGAGTTCCAGCAAGACAGCACACATGCCTTTTTAGAGTGGGACAGGAAATCATTCCAGAAACCTCTTTTGAGCACCGGGGAAATCCTTGGCAGAAGCTGACCCGAAAGTACATTAGCTAAATTTATGGAGGAGGTCTCTGATCCTTTTCCCGGGGGTGTTCAAACAACCACAAGGTAAGGCAGGGACTGAAGAACTTTCCAGAGTTGTGTCAAGGTCACTGCAAAGCTACTGTGTCATAAGACGTTGGAATAGAAAAACAGACAGAAGTAAAAAGACAGGGCAGAACAGAAATGGATCCTAGAAATGCCGTCCACAGTAACCACTACTCTGTGTGCATTGGGTCAGAGAACACACGTGACGGGGACGCTGACGGTCCCTCTGATGACACGAGTACACCCTGCATGCAAGAGCCAGGGAGAGGATGATTAGCAAAGCACCAAGAATGCATTATCGTGGATCCAAGAGTATTTATGCTGTATTTCATAGCCTGATTATTTTGAACTTAGAGTATAAAATCAGCACTTTCCAATGTTATTGGAAACCCTGCAAGTAAGTTAATTTGATAAACTAAAAATTCAGACACAAGTAAATAAAAGTAAAAAACTCCACCCATAATTCCACAAGCATAGGAAATGCCCACTCATAGTTTGGCACAGATTCTTCCAAATGTGCCAGTTAAGGTCTTTTCCTGAGCAAGACAAGAGTATTAGGAAAGTACAAAGAGAAACATTTGGAAGCTGGACCTGGACTAGGAGCTATGTCATGTTAGCCTCCTCGATAAATGTTATTATGCATATTTCAGTGAAATACTTACCACCCAAATCACACGATAGTTCCATCTGAATTTTATACCATCTCAACATAGAAGCATCTATATTCGTACTAATATCAACATGTATAGTTCACACAGAGCATCTATTTACTATTATTCTTCTCAACTGGCCCTGTCATTCGTCCACTGGTTTCCCAACAAAGGGTCATTTCTGGTATCGTTAAGAAGGAGGGATAACAAGACAAACCCCCCTAGAGGCCACTGACAGCCATTGACTGTTACCCCAAAAAGATTTGTTTTAATTGGTAGCTTGTGAATAAGTCTTAGAGAAAATGCCACAATAGGAGCACGTTTGTGTGGGCCATTAAACCCCTTCCCGCTCACAGGGACTCCCCCGTTTAAGAGACCACTTTCTTCATACAAGAAAAATCCCTGTAGAAAGACTTACAGATGGTAAGTCAAAGAATTAGGCAACTATGGTATCATTATGGAATGCTTATTAACATGAAGTAAGCACAGGACTACAATCTTACTGCTTACCAATACTATTAAAAGAAAAATATCTTAGAATAACCTAATTTGAAATTATTTTTAAAGGTCCACAAAGGTACGTATTGCAATGCTATTTTAGTATTGAAAAACTAGGATAACTAAATATTTATAGAATAATGAATGAGCATGTCATAGCCATAGAGACAAGCACTATTGAGCTATTCAAATATTTATTAGCATGAATAATTTACTCTAATGTATTATATATTTATATGCCCATACATGAATGGATGTATGGCAAATTATAATGAGTATTATGGGTTGGTTTTCCTTATTTTAGTTTGCCTATACTTTTAAGTTTGCCCAACTAACTTGTATTAGTTTTGTAATAAAAAATATTTGTAAAAAAGTGTCTAACAACATAGGCAAATGCTAATTATATGACGGTTATTGAAAATAATCAGGCAATGAAAAACTATAGAAGGTATGATTAAAAGATAGTGTTTTAGTTCATAATAAAAAAGGACTACAGGAAAATATTTGAAAATATTTGTTCAATAATCATCCAGTCCATATTTATTAAGCACCTACTTGATAGTAAGCACTGTTATGTTCCCTTGGGTATAAAGTAGTACACAAGACAGATAGATGGCTGCTTTCCTGGAGCTTCCGTTCTCAATGACTAAACTATAAAGATCAAGTAGTTAAAGAAGCACGATCTCTTCAGATGCTGACTGAGTGCTGTGAAGAAAACATAACAGGCACTCATGCGGGAAGGTAAGTGGGAGGCATGGGCTACTTTAGACTATGGGATTCGGGGTTGCTGCTATAGAGAAAGATATCTGGGGTGGCGCCTAAAAAGTAGGGACAAGCCAGCATGTGAGAATGTAAGAACATGGAGAAATAAGTGATAATGGGCACAAAGGCCCTAGATTATACGAGCTTGTCAGGGCTGGGACCCAGGGCACGAGGGGTTGGGGACACTGGTTTCATGCAGAGGAATAGGCCAGGGTCAGATCACGCAAGGCCAGGGTAAGGAGTTTGAACTTTATTTCATTTAATGAGAGTTGTCAGATTTTAAACAGGCGTGTGAAATCACCTGAGTACTTGCTGATGGTGTGGAGGTGAAGCTTGGGGGAAGAAGAGATATCAGGCATAACTCCAAACTTTGGAGCTACGGCTAGATGGTGGTGCCACACTGTGATGACCACTCAGAGGGGGACCCCTTCTAGGATGGTGGGCTGTGGACCTGTAGAATCAAAAGTAGGTTGGGCCGTGTTTTGTTGGACATGCCATGTGAAGTGCCTAGTGGGCAGCTGGTTACCTGAAGCCCAGTGGAGAGGACAGGCCTGATGAAAACTTAGGAATGACTGCCATGTAGATGACATTTAAGTGACTTCTGGATGAAGTCACATTAAAAAGTAGGTGCCAATACAGAATATTCGAGAAGAATCAATCGTGGCCAAATCAATAGGTCAAGCAGAAGATAAGGAGAACAGTTGGTGAGTTACCAAGAAGACTGGGAGCGCAGGATATCTTGGAAGATGAGCAGAAAAACTATTTCAGGAAAAAGAAATAATCAATCTGTCAAATGTCATGCAAAGGTTTGGTAAAATGGGACAGTTAACCACTGGCTACGCAACACTGTGGTCATGGCTGACCTGGACAATGGCAGTTTTAGGAAAGTGACAGAGAAGGGAGACCCTTTGGGGCGGGATGGAGAAAGAACAGGAGAAGAGGAAGCAAAGATAGCAGCTCTAGAAAACTCAGTGGTATGAAAGCTAGCAAAGTAATAGTAGTTGGAAGGGAATGGAGTGTCATTAAAGGAGGGAAGTACAAGAGCTGGAAGAGAAGGGATTAGATAGCAAGGCTCAAACGGAGGGGTCGCCCTTCAACCACCATAACAAAAAGAAATCAGAGTTTACGGGACGGGACAGATGCAGGTAGCCTGGCAAATATCACAGAGGATGGGAGGGGGAGCTGCCATCTTGTAGGTTTCCAATTTTAATGGCAGCTGTCTCTGATGTCTTGGATGATTGGTGAATTTTATTTTTGTGTTATAACACTTTCTTGTATTCTGCAAAGTTTCTAGAATGAACATATATTATCTTCCTGACAAAAACAAACATGATTTGTAAATCAAATATTGGATGAAACTTAAAACCACACTGGAAACATTTGAAAAGTTTAAAAATAGTAATGATACACAAGGGATTTATTTGAACATACATTAAAAAGAGGGAACATTTTTGTGGCATAATCTCGGCCCTGTTGCATTTCTCCACCTCTCAAAAACGCTTCCCTCCTTGCCTACTTCTTTCTAGGGATTGTGTTTGCAGCAAGGGCTCAAGAAACCTCAAGAAACTAAACCAACAGTGACTTTGGAACCCAACCAGAATATGGAACGTTTCTTTGCCCCAACACAAGTCTCACATAAAAAAGTCACACATACAAAAACAATAAGTCACACATACAAAAATAATAGGTCTAGAATATTCCAAACTCCTGTTTATCTGCTCACAAACCACATCCTCATGCTTTTCATCCCATTCTGCCCCAGGCAAAGGCGTTTTATGGTGTCACGAAACACATTTTATTGGTACAGATTCTATTTCTTTTCATTTTTTAGGTGAAATACTGAGGCAGTTTTCTTCCTTGGTTTCAGAATCCAAGTAGACCCACGTTAGGTTTTATAAAAGCTCCAGAAATCAATGCAGAGAGGAAGAAGATGGAGCCGGAGGGCAAACAACTTGCGGACTGAGAACAGGAAGCGCTTAAGACGTTCAGCCGCCACTCGCTTCCCAGCATCACCTGTTCCTGCCATAGAAGAGAGCATCTTGAGACTAGCTGAGCTCAGTTTGCCTTTTAATATTTACAAGAGACTTTAGATGTTCAAGGTAGTTAAAAGTCTGGCGTTCTATAAGGAAGAAGTAATGGCTGATCACAGCCACGAGAATTACTGGTTATCTTTTTAGTTGAGTAATAAGTTAATTTTCTCCGTTTGAAAAGATTCACTTGGAGGAATACAATTACACCAGTACTTTTTAGTTCTTCTTTCCAAAGATAATTTCCTAAATTTCACTTTAGTTTGCTGCAGTTGTAAGGAAATTTAATGAGAGGAAACCCTGGCCGATCAGAAAAAGAATTTCAATGAACACATGATCCTGAATTATAAACAGTGTGGATTCTCCTGGGGAAAACCAGCCACTGATGGAAAATCGACAAACCTTCACTCCTTTCTTCTCTTGCCTCTTTCTTTTATTCTCTTCCTCCCTCCCTTCATATACTGGGATGATTTATTTTAATTTGTGGACTCTTCCATTAACATGGACTTCCATCACAGTAGGTGGCTGTAGTAGTTACGAGGGTTTTAAACACCAGCCTTCACCTCATCCACGTTTGTGATAAACTACTCTCAGGAATACATCTCATTATATTCAGAAGGTCTCACTTTGGGGTGGAGTGTGAATATCAAATGAGGGGATGCAGGCCTGTGTGTGGTAGGTGAGTTCCCTAGAGATTTGTGTATGTGGCTGCCGACCGTCGCCCTCACCTTCAGAATGACTGATGGACTTTCTTCTTCCCTTTCCTTGTACAGCAAGAGAGACCTTACTGATACTTACAGTGATGAAAACAAACGACCAGCCATGGCCGTTCCCATCTATAGTCAACTCACAATTACCCACTTGTGAGCCTGTGGATTTTCCATAGCCAATTTTCAATTCCAACAAGGTTTCTACTAATAGCTCCTATCACTCAGGGCCACTTCCCCCTCATCAGTCAGTTCTGCTCAAGGAATACCAACAACACTTACCATCAGATTAAGCAAAATGTGAAGGAAGATAAACCAGCAGGAAGGATCATGTTACATACAAAACACAAATAGGAATATTTTTGGTATCAACACCACTACTTCCTCACTGAACAGTGCCTTAGAGGCATTTTAATACTCTGACCATTTTATTTGTGTATTAGAGTCAGAGAAATAGCTCTGGCTATTTTTCAAGTGTTCTACAATGAATTACCTAATTTATAAATGATTATAGGGAAATCTGTTCTTCTCCCACAAAAAAAGTCATTTTTTATTGGTTTCGTTAAGTCATTAGCAGCATGACGGCACAATGGGAAAGAAACAGATAAAAACCAGTTCACCTTGTTGTTTACTAGGTTTCTGCTAGAATTCTGGTAAATGCAAGACTGGACTAGAAGGTAGACTAAAATAAGATTTCACCATGTTCTACCTTGGAATTTCAAATATTTATCTGTGCATTGGCTTCCATCACTGTGAACAACCAGGCAGTTATGAAAATTAGGACATTTTCAGGGAACAAAAGAAATCAGGATGAAACTAAAGGAAAATGATGAATGAGCCCAGTTTTCAAAAATTTAGAGATTACAGAGAAAGAAGTTGGATTTCCTTTGCCCTCCTATAGCATCTATGGCTTGTATCACCAATCTGGCACTTAGCATGCGCACACACACACGACTTGCGCCATTAATTTTTTAGTAATAATAACAGCTGGTATTTATTGATCTTTTACTCTGCTCTAAGCTATGTATAGCACCCTACAAACCACGTTTCTAATCCTTACAGCAAGCCTCCAAGAGAAGTAGTATCATTCCTGTTTTATTGATAAGAAAACAGACTCAGGGGTGAGTAACCTGCCCCAGGCCACAAAGTCCGTTGGGTCAGTGGCAACATAAGGGTTGAACCCAAGACGGGCTGAGTGCCAGGGCTCTCCACACAGCTTTCTCAGTGTCAGGTATAGCCGTTTACAGGTCCTGTTCTCTTTCCCAGTGAGACCGGAAGCGTCCAGTGGAGGGTGCAGGAAGGACCCTGAGAGGGACAAAGACCTGGGAGGTCCGTACCTTCGCCTCACTCACTGTCTCCTGTTCAGTGCTCAGTGCTCATTCAGTACTACTGACTGAGTCTCCGTTTGGGTTGGAGATTTTTGTTTGTTTTAAGTGTAGTTTCTACAGAAATGCCAGCCAGAGCAACGCAGCTGCGTGTGAGGACAGCAGGTTTCTGCTGCCACCAAAGGTAGAGCACAGACTGTGTCACTAATGTCATACTTAAAAACAAGTGCCGCAAGAAAACAAGTGTGCTATCACGTATCGATGGGTGGTACGCACCCACATCCATCGCATTCGCGCACGGAGCGCAGTCCCAAGGGCGGACGCTGTAGCATCCCAAGCAGCACTACTGCAGTCAGGGAGGCTCGCTCCATCCCAAAGACAGACGTGTCGGGAAGAGGGCCACTGCAGTCTGTCACTATGAGGGGAAGTGCAATCTCCCGAGCTTGAAAAACAGGGGTCACTCTGAGCCCCTATTATAGAACAGAAAGAAATGCTAACATATCAGGTGTCTAACTTCAAAGAGAAAACAGTCTAGCTCTTCACCGGACTGCTCAGTATTTTAGAACAAGTGGGCGGCTCTAGGAAAGACTGAAATCATGTCTTTGCTTATCAAGAACTGCTAACTGTTGGTTCAATGTTCTTGTTGATCTAGTCAATGGTCCTTAATCAGCACTGACAGCGACTTTAGGACAACACCGTCTGAGGCAGCCACGGCTTACATGAGGGGCAACACACAATCCGTGTAATGCACATTTGCCCTTTTTAGCCAAAGGAAGTTATGTAGTTAATTCACTGAGAAATGAAATGCAAGCTCTTTCACAGAAATGAAACATGTGCTCTTGGAAGTTTTGGGAAATTATCACACAGACAAAAAGGGCCACTCTGGAAAGCCTTTCATCTAAAAACTGTTAAAAATGATAACCGGATCACCAGTCAATTTGGGCCATACTATACGCCCTGCTACGTTACCCAAGAAACAGATAGAGATGGAACAGAGATTCCTCAATTCTCAAAATCTTCTGGTTCCTTTTGGGCTTAATTTGTATCAGACAAAAGAGCAATCTCTCCACCTTTGGTAGACAAAGGACCTTCCACCTGGAGCTCTCCTGGCCTGATCTAGCTGTAGCACTGGTTTCCTAAGTGACCTTGGGCAAAGCACTTAACCTTGGTGCATTTTAGTGTGTTCAACTGTGAAATAAGAAAGATAATGACAACACTAATAATAATAAGGCTCCACTTCTCCATCCCTCACTGAAGTGTTTTATGAATTAATCGTACAGGGCTTTGAAAGTGCCTCTATGCTTTCAAAGCACTTGACAACAGTTAGCAAAGTCCCACATTAATGAATATACATGGTGCATAGATTTGCATGAGAAGCTTCGCAGGTAAAGGGCGTGCAGGTTCCTTTGTGGGCACAGCTTGGAAGACGTTCTTTAACTACTGTTGCTATTTAACTACTTTTGCTATTTACCGTTCCATTCCCAGTTTAGTGAGAATTATAGAAGGATCCAGAAGTTCAGCCTTTGACAGTTTTGGTGAGTGCTCTGAGAACAGGTAATAGGCAAGTAACGAGGTGACTCTCCCTTTGATCCCAGCGTCTGTTCTTTACCCCACTCCCTCCCTTAGCACTGTTGGGAAGACCTTTCTCCCTCTCCACCGTACCACACCCTTCGCTCCCATCAAAAACGCAGCTCCTAAGGCAGCCTTTTCAGCCTAAAGCAGGGTAGATACACCCTGCTTCTATTATTGCAGCCACATGGAGAAAATCTTCTCTCCCAAAAGGAGCTGTAATTATGGCAGGTTAGAGCTGGCCATACACTGTTATGGTGATGAAGTTCCTGCTGACAAGGCCCCTTGGACTGTCAGGATGTAGGTGGGTGCCAGGTCCCACACTCCCCCTTCCTGAAAGTAACACGAGCTTCAGAGCCATGACCAGGCAGTGAAGGCTGCTGATTAGTTTGAAAACAGTCTTTAGATGCTGATCACAGCACAAGTTTTCAAAACTAACTTGTCACCAGTACCCACCACTTGGACTGCACACCTGTGACTTGACAGCTGCTGCTTCAGGTTCCATGTCCTTCATTGTGACTGAGGAGGGTGTGGACACAAACTTCCTCACTGGGAACCTAGTCAGCCGACGTGGCTCTTTGACCCGCTGGCTTGGCTTCCCTTTGGCCCCATCTCTCCTGCACTATCTGCCCCAAAGCATTTAAAGGCTCCCATCTCTCCTGTCATACGAAAACAGATCTCCCAGCAAACTGTTCGTCCTATGTGTTCTTTGCTGCAGCGGGTTTGATGGTATCTCGTCAAGTGCTTGCGGTTGAGTCTCACGTCGTAACTGGTATGCAGACATCATGCACAATGAATGGCATCAGGAGCTAAACGCCAACCACTGGAAGCTTTAGGAACCTACTGTACAACCCCTGGCGAATTGCTTTGCCAAGCTGACAGTTTCTTCTGCCTCTAGAGCTCAAGCATCTCTTTGATGGGGCCATGGCCTGCAAGTCAGGGGACTGGGAATGCAGTCCCAGTGCTGTCCCTGAGCAGGAGCGGGGCCCTTAGACACGGTACTTCAGTTCCCTGAGTGACATCTCTTCAAAAGGGTTGAACTTGGTGATCTCTCAGCTGTTGGGCAAGGTCTTATTTTCGGGGAAACATGACATATATATATATATATATATATATATATATATACACACACACATATATGTATATATACATATATATACATATATACATATATGTGTACATATATACATATATATATATATATAAAAAATAGGATTCCATGAATTTTCATACTTGTGTTTGTTTAAAAGATATATAAAGGCCTGGAGAAATCTGCTATGGTTTTTTTGAATGACTGATGATGATTTTTTATGCAACCTTTAGAGAGCTGGACTAAAGTATAAACTTCTATTTAGAGATGCCCCAAAAACAGAACAAAACAGTCCACATGAACAAGAAAGGTGACAAACATGAAATTAAAAGCGAGCCTCAATTTAAATAAAATCCAAACTGCTTTTCCTGTACCAGAAGTTGGAAAGCTGGTGACAAGAAATACAGGGTTAATTGCTAATAGAAAATAGATAAATGGAATACAGAGGATCTTGTGGGGGCTTGGCCTCTCCCACCTCTCCTTTCTATTCATTGATCCCAAAAGACGGAGGAATTGCTTAGGCATATTTAATGCCCCAAATGGCAAGAACAGAGCTGCATACAAGTACAAACCAAGAGGGGACAGGTCCATAAAAGCCTGACAGGGGAACAAAGCAGCGTGGACGAAATAACAGTCTCTAAGTGAGCACATGGATGAGTAAGCCCCATAGGATTCCCTATGGAGAGACAGTCCTACTTTGGCCAGTCGCAGGCTGTTTCTCAGGTGTATCGGTCGCTGTGTCAACTTCATTTCCACCCTGGAAAAATGATGCTAGATGCAATGAATGGCGGTTTGCTGGAGGGTTAGGGGAAAGGACATTGCTAGCATAAGTAGTCACCGATGCTGGAATTACAGCTACATCTGTGGCCATGCAATTATCTATAACACTAAGAGTCTGCCACAAAATCGCAACTATGATATGTGAGCTGATAACACCAACAATGAAAATAATAGCACTACAAAGCCTCACGGAAGCCTTAATTATTCATTTAATTTGAAAGCAAAGTTGGAGAGGACAGCTGCTAAAGATACAGCTTTTTTACTCATTCCTATTTATTTGGTTTTGGAAATTTTTCTCTTGTTAACGCAATTCTCTTTGGTATCTAATGAACCCCGATTTTCCTGGAAATCCTACAAAAAGATCAGTTTTAAGTCCTAGTATTTCCAATTACATCAGGCATGTGAGCCAAATATGAGATCTCTAAAATGGAAAGTCAACTCAGACTTCACTGGAACAAAGGCCACTCTAGTATTTAATGCACTCAAATGGTGCAATGAAAATAAACAGTGACTGCTGTGTACCTCTAAATTTAGTCACCGAAGAGTTGAGTCCTACCATGGCACAATTCAACTACTCTAGGACTTTATAATCTCAAACGGGAAAAAGAGTTTGGGCAAGAAATACAATATAATGTTATGTAATAATGCCATGTAGGGATGACAGATTTGAACCATAAGCAAGGAGGGGAAAGTGATTTCCAATGGGAGATCAGGGAAAAATTCATGGCAGAAGTGACACTTGAAGTGATTTCATAGCCTGGCAATGACAGAAAATGGCATTTCTTATAGTTGGGTTCACTTGAGGGTAACAGAGGCAAGAAAGCACAATGGCAGCTTGGGAGATGGGAAATGGTTGGAAACCACTGAAGTCATAGGAAAGGGAAGTGGAGGATGGGTTATAGAAAGTGCCTAAAGATTCTGGATTTATTTGGAAGTCGTGAAATAGGCCAATTGACATTTTTTAATTGGAGAGCCACAATTTCATTCAACTCTGAATGAATAAATCAATGAGTTAATGAATGAATGCATTATGTGTATGCAAGTTAGAGCTCACCATTTAAAAAAGAAATGAATTTAGGCAAATGTCTAATGAGTGAACAACTGTGATTTACCTCTATAGCTTCATTCCCTGATTGCTCCAAAAATCAAGATAGTAGAGCACATAAACTGAACAGCTGGTAGAGCTGAAGTTTCTTAGTGAAACTGGTAGTGTGATTTTTGCTCAAGAGCTTTAA
Organism: Rhinolophus sinicus; assembly: GCF_036562045.2. Classification (NCBI taxonomy): domain Eukaryota; kingdom Metazoa; phylum Chordata; class Mammalia; order Chiroptera; family Rhinolophidae; genus Rhinolophus; species Rhinolophus sinicus. The sequence goes on along the minus strand of NC_133754.1, from coordinate 4,847,480 downwards.
AAAAGCCAAAAGGATTCATATGAATGGTAGAACCTTAACATCACCATATTTTAGTTTAATGCTTCCCGAAAGTAATTTTTTTTATTATAAAAGCAACATAAATTTCTTATAGAAACACTAGAATGCATTAAAATAATAAAGGAGAAAATAAAAGTTATCTAATATTCTATAACCAAAGGTGCTTAAGGTTGAGATAGTGTAGTGTTACCTTTGTCTTTTATTCCATACAAAAAAAAATTAATATGTAAAATTTTTTTCAAATAAGGTCAAGCTTTATAACATGAACAATATCAGCATTCTTCTAAAACAATTTTAATATCTGCATAATAGCCCATCAGGTGACTATGTCACACCCCTGCTACTGGTCATTGACATTGTTTCCAATTTCTAGAATGCCATTTGGCAATTTGCATCAAGAGACTGAAACTATCTGTAGCCTTGACCTAGTAAGTCCACTTCTAGGAAAATGTCTTAAGGAAATAATCCTCAGGGGGCATCAAAGAATTATTTATAATTGTGTAAGACTGCTAAAAGACTTTAACATCAAGTAATGAAAGAATGGTAAATTATGTTACAGGAATATCATAAAACTGATAAAAGTTGTTTATAAAAAATTTGAAATAAGATAGAAAATACATATACAGGTAAGTAAAAACCACAACCTATCACATTACATAGGTAGTGTAATCACCAGTTCTTAAACAAAAACCAAAATCTATACATGGAGACAGATGGGAGGAAAAAAGGCTTGGGAAGCATATAGCAGAGTATTAACAATGGCTGTCCTTCGCTGGGAGACTACGAATTAATTATATTTGCTTCTACCTCACGTTTCCACACATTAAGGTTCTATAACAGACAGTTTTCTGTCAGGGAGACCAGGAAGGTTGTGGTGCGGACCACAGGTGCTCTGATGCTCTCACGCGTGTCCTCAGGGAAGACGCATGGCCCATGGTGACATCCAAGCACAGCGCTTTAGGTGGTGACACTGTGGGACAAGTTTCTCCCTATTCCTGCAGAGAAAAGTGAGTGGGTGTGACTTCTGAGCAGAGGCTTCACGGGAACGTGAGCACAGTGCATGTCCTGGTCCACTTCCCAGGGGGCGGGGGGACTTGGGGACTCCACTGAAAACCATAAACACCAGTGACAGGATGTTAGCATCTTCAGCTTCCCATCAGAAAGAAAAGTCATGACATTACCATGTCAAAGAGTGTCAGGTCCCACGCAGGGGATCCTTCCAAGGGTCCCCCCAACCCCATTCAAATGCCCTGGGCAGGCGGTATTTATTTATTGTCATGACCACAGTGCAGAAACACTACCCATGTGACAAGGCAGTAAGAGTGGCGAAGGCACTTGGTCTCAATGTCACTGTTATTATTTGCAGGATTACTACCTGTGCCAGCTGTCTTTTCATGGAGACCATAAGAAGGCACCATGCCAAGCCATTCACATTATTTTTCACCATTCAAGCCCCCCTTTGGCAGATGAGAAAATGTTAATTAAGAGCTTCTTACTATCCCTATTTTACATATGGAAACATCGAAGGATACAGACAGGAGGTAAGTTACCCGAGGTCCCTTTACTTGAGAGACATCACACCAGGCAATCCTCTCTCAGCCCCCATTCAGCTCCACCACGCTCTTAGCTCTGCTCAGAACACTATTTACATAATCAAAATGAGGTTTATTATATACTTACTTATGTGGAAGCCACTTCTAGCTAATGTGAACAATTATCCCAATCAAAGTGAAAGAGAAATAATTCAAAGAAACCACTGTCAATAGCTATTGCTCACAAACTACAGATTCACTGGAGGACTTAATTTGGGTTAGGTTCCACAGGCATTTAAAATTTAATTTGAATAGAATTTGTCAAATTTACTGTATTGTAGAACTCACAGGAGAACAGAATCGTCCAGGGCCAAAATCAATGTTGCTCTGACTGAGATTACAGGCATTCCTTTGCCAATTAATCAGTGCAGAATTTCCCATTCTTATTAAGACATTTTTTTGTACCACTGGCCACGTGAGCTGGAAGCAGGAAAGTCATTCAGCTCTGTGCCTATGAACTGTCTGTACCTTCATGCCACGATGTCTCATACATCCTCCTCGGGCATTGACTCAGAACCGGAAAGGACGGCACCCCATTCGTATTTGTCGGTAGAAGGGAGCAATGGAAAACAGCTGAACTCAATCAACTTTCAGACTTCAAAGAAAACTAAGCCTTCAGAAACTGACACTGTGGACCAAAATGGGGAAGAGTCCATTTTCCAAGTACATTCACTGTGTGTTGCCTCGGGACCTTGTAACACATTTTATTAATGTGAAAAGGTATCTTGAGTTAATGGGTCTCTTCCGATTTCAGGGTGCGGCCCTACCACAACCTCGTTACTGAGCTACGTTCCCAGGTTCCCCTCTTGCTCTCTGACCTGTGATTTTACTTAACAGGATTCAGTGAATCTAGTCCATTGTGTATGAAATTTCTCTTATAGTTTGTTTTATGATAATACCTTTCATTTGTATTGTACTTTATAATTCTCAAAGCATTTGTTGAATGACCATAGCATTTTGGCCATGGGCATAACATGAAATTATGCCTGTTTTAGAAGTTGGCGTGAAGAGACATCAGTTGAGTCACTATAAGGAGCGAGGCCGTATTTCCTTTCAACAATCAGCGTGGGATTTGTTTATAAGTATATGGTCATTCCATGATTCAAACATTACGGATTGCTTACTCCCTTTCAAAAACTGCTGGACTTCAAATTAATATTTACAATGTGCCTACTAAGTGCCAGGCACCAAGCTGGGGCTGGGATCTGAGAAGATTGTGGATGTAACTCAAGGATTTTTTGGGAACTCACCAGGTTATGCTGCTATACAGCCAGGGCTGAGATCACTAGTGCTATGGAAAGATCGGGCTTCAGGAATCCTCGACCTGGAATTAAAATCCTGGCTCAATTGTCTACCATGTAGGTGACCTTGGGAGTCATTTTACTTTCCTGAGCTTCCGTGTCTTCATCTAGAGCCAAAGGGAACAACAAACGCCTCAGGGCAAATGCAGAGGTAAAATAAGATAATGGATATAAAGTGGCTGGCACACGATGGCTGTTCAATTAGTGGTAACTCTATGGGAAGGGGGGAGTACAGGGGAAGAGAGAAAGATGGAGCGCTCAGCCAACTGAATGCCTTGATACTTTGATAAGACCAGCGTTATGAAACGTGATATAACAGACCCTCAGGAAGGCTTCTCAAAAGCCAGCACGCATGCAGTGGCATTTACACCTCCCAAAGGCAGAGAATGAGCAAGTGTCTGCACACCAGAGAAAGACACCCCTCCTGCACAAAACAGACTGCATCACTCACCAGCAGCGTCACAGGGGAGAGGGTGCATCTTCCTGAGGGACTAGCCCGAAAATAGTCACGAAGAAGACAGGTAATCTGTTAGTAGTGAAAAGGCTAACTGCATACCATTTTAGAAAAGTCACCCTGCTGGCTGCCACCGAGACCCAAGGGTCACGCATGCATTCCCAGTGACCAGCCAGGGGTGAAGCGTGGTCATCACTTTCCAGGAAACCCTGGATGCAGCACAGTCCCCAAAGGCACAGGCCATAGCACAGGTGTGCAGGGTTAGGGTTAGGGTTAGGGTTAGGGTTAGGTGGCCACATACAACCTCTGTACTGAAACTCGAACACTCTCCAATCCAAAACGCCGGAGCCTGTCTGCAACCTAACTGCTGGCTCTAAATTGTGGAGCCAGAAAAATGAACTTGAACAACTGAACTTCAGGAGAAAGTATGGATTGAATGATAGATGGTTTCACTCATCATCTTGAGCGAGTCAACTCCTTTCCAAGCTTACGAATGGGCCTTAAGCCAAACTGCCACTTACTACATACAGTCTCTGCAAGAGGCAGGCGGGGCACCATATCGGGATTTACGGTAATGCTGAGCAAAAGGCAGGAAGGAAACCTATCACTTAGCCACAGGGGCTTCAGTTCCTGGCACTGAGAACAGGAGGAGAAGGGAAGGTCAAGGTGAGAGAGGTCTGAAAGCTGATCTTATTCTTGCTACATGGGCTCTACTTACACTAACTTCACTGTGATTACAGAGGGGAAATGAAGAGAGAACGCTCCTATTTACAGGCATGCTACCGAAGTCCCAGTAAGGATTCACGTCCCCCCACTGACGTTCTCATGCTCCAGTGGCATGAGGAACAGACCCCTCAGGAAAGCAAAGGATGCATTTTTTCAAAAGGCTGGGCTGAAATGTACTAGCCTAATTTACTTCTCTTGTGCAGTAAGATGTTGTCTTTTTACGTTTTACAGCCATGGGGAAAATTCATTTGGGACTAATACGTTTTTAATATTTGTATAGGAGACAGTCAGTGATAAGCCTTCCTCCTTTGGTTTCATATTTAATCTTCTGGTAGGACAGCAATCCCAATGATGGGAGAAGCACACAGATGTTTAACTTAGGGTTTGTTCGCCCCCCCCCCAACCCCCTTTAGGGTGTTGAGAGTGCCAGAGATGATAGTAATAGCACCTGATTTAATTCGAGTGGTAATCTTTTCAATTTAATCACTCTGATGCCAGCTTCTCTGTCATGCTGCCAAGTTTATTTTCCACTTCTGCCACGGTTAACACTCTAATGAAGACACTCAGATTTTAGTGCCAGTGCACACTTGTAAAGCGTCTCTCTTCCTGGCTGCAGAAACTTCTTCAATGAACCAGGATAAGTCAACCCCACCGAGAGCTCTTATCAGTTATAAACCATTGAACAGTTTCATTTTACTCTGAAACTTTATTACCCGATGTCATATTGAACACTTTAGTATCCCTTTATTTTCCAAGTGTTTCACTCTGCTTTTGGTGATTCTTTCCAAACAGGTAGGCGGTCTGGTTCCTCATTAAAAGCCACAGAGGACAAGTGACTTTCCCAAGATCAGAGTCACCCAATGCCGGGTTAAGAATGAATGCAAAGCTTGGTTTCTCAGCCAGCTGCTTCCTTAAGATAAAAAGCATGTATAAGCCCTAACTGTGTGTGGATTCAAGCCAGCTGATAGGAGTGAATTGTGTTCTGTCTGCTAAAGTTTTTTCAAAGTTGGGCACATTTTCCATCTACATATACAGCAGGGGTATCAGGACACTCTCTAACTCTAGAAAGTCCCATTAGCCTCTTTTCTTCCTGAGATGTGTTTCTTTCAAAGGTTAAAATCAGGGAGAGAAAATCAGTAGAGACCGAAAGTCTGAGAAATTAGAGTGCAGCTGGGGTTAGGAAGTCCCAAACTAAATGCTTCCAGCCAGCTACATCTGGAGGGGACCAACAAGCCCCCAAATATCTAGGTTAACAAAGGAAACAAAAAAGTCACGGGAGCACTGCCAGCTCTGTGTTAGGAATTCAAAGGTGAAGGAGCCTGGGAGCGAATGTCTGCATTTCCACCTCTGGCTGTGGCATAGACACTGCCTCCTGGATCTACAACCAGCAACTACAAAAACTGCCCGTGGAGAAATGGGAGGCTTTGCGGGTTTCTCCAAACTTAACTTCACTATGACTACCGTATTTCCCCGAAAATAAGACCTAGCCAGACAATGAGCTCTAATGTGTTTTTTGGGAGCAAAAATTAATGTAAGATCCGGTCTTATTTTACTATAATATAATGTAAGACCCGGTCTTATTTTACTTATATTATATAAAACCAGGTCTTACATTAATTTTTGCTCCAAAAGACGCATCAGAGCTGATTGTCTAGCTAGGTCTTATTTTCAGGGAAACACGGTATTAAGTGCACCAACTAATAACAGCTTTCCTGTACACTGAGCATGACAAGGAGGTACTTTTCTTTTATTGGGTAATTATTTTTTTACAATGGTGGCTAAAGCATGTCCTCGTGGGTTTTGCAGAAACAGCTCCAAGCCTGGATTTCATCAGTCTGTACGCGGGGGTGAGGCCGACAGCCTCCTTGCTGAGCTTTCCTCCTCAATCCTTCCTCACTTCCGTATCCCTAGACAGGACAGCCCTGCGGCCCAGGACTAGGCACCCACCTTTCCAATACCTGTTCTTCCAGGTATTGGAAGGTACAGTGGAACCACCTGCTCCCAATCTCAGTCCAGGGGGTTCAGGTGTCAATAACTCTACCCACCCCGCCCCCTAACCGAGGGACATGGACCTGGTCTGGCCTATCTGAACCCAAAGCTCAATTCTAGCACATTGCCTGGGTTGCTGAGGATTTGATGTAGGCCCAACCCTTCTGGCTGCCAGCGTATTGCCACGAGAAGGGCATCTTCTTGGGAAAGGAGCTCTGGCACACAGAAGGCAAGAAGGGGACCCATAAGTAATGACCTTGCTGGAGCCCCTGGATCCTCGGCCTTCAGTGACATGAGCCAATAAATTCTCCTTTTGTGATTCAACCACTTTGAATTGGGTTTCTGTTCCTTCAGCTGACATAACGTGGGGACAGAGCCAGGAATGCAGTTTCCAGGCTCTCGGCCTCACGTGGAAAGGTGCTCAGTTGGGTAGTAAATGGCCATCAACTGTGATTGGATGGCCATTAGCTGTGGCTAGTTGGCCGTCAGCTGTAACCAGTGAGCCATTGGCCACTAATATAACTGTCGTGGCTATGCTAGCAGAAAATGGGGGCTGGCGGGAAGATGTTGTCTGAGCTAGAAAGAGCGGATTGCAGTTAGCACAGCGGATTGCAGCTAACAAGTTGGTTGGTTGGCAGAGAGAAGTGGACGGCAGGTTGCGAATCGTGTGGCTCCTGCTTCCTGTGTCTCCAACCCAGCCGCCAGCGAGAATATAGTGGTATGACTCCCCTGTGTGTGGCTCTGTGGGTGTTCCTTTCTGGCCTCACCATGTCCTGCGTTCTTGTGAGGGGAGTGGAACCAGAGACCCCCCCCCCATGACAACCATGGAGGACGATTAGTTGGGAATTTCACAAAAATACAAAGAGGAAAACAAGATTTATTGTTTCCTGCTCTCTGTCATTTGCTCCAAGAAGACTGCAGGTGGGGACCTTGCTCTCAGTGTGCTTATGGAGTTTCTGAAGAGTCACTAACCGTGTGTTCAAAAGCTTAAGTGAGCCAGGGCAGAGAAGCATGATGCTAAGGAAAACAGGAGCCACAAACCAAGCAATTACCATGTTTTTCATGCTTCACTGTAATTAGCCAGATCAAAGGGGATCTGGGCTTACAGATTTCACTAGGCCCCCATGACTTCCTTGAACAGTTAGCAAACAGCCCTGTAGACCTTCTAGGTCTCATGGTTCACAGGCAGAGCTCATTTTCTTATAAATCGCTCCCTTGTGAATTCTTTACCCGTTGTTTCCAGTTGAAGTGCAGCACTTGAGTAAATTCACAGGACTTATATAGTTCCCATTTCCTGAGTGTTTACTGCGTGTTGCAGGTTGGTCATGAACACCTCAAAACAACCCTGCAAGGAACACATTCCAGCTTCAGATGACATGACTTGACTGAAGCCTCATTGGTAGGAAGTGGCGGGAACTGAACTCAGATCTCTCAAAAAGTCAGTGATTTGCAAAGACTCCTGATTACAAAAGAATCACCTGAACTGCTTATTAAAAACACACATTTCACTCTACTAGTAGATCTGGAGTGAGGCTGGGGAACCGGATCTTTAAAAGACTGCAAGTGCTTCTTATTTGTACTGAGGTTTAGTAAACCAATTACAAAATCCCAGAGGCCATCTAGGGAACTTTCCATTTACTCCCCACACAATGAAAAACACAAACTCCATTTCATGGGATTTTACAATTTCATGACAGGTCAGGCTCTTGTAGTCTTTTCTTCAGAGACCCAGATTAATAACCTCAGTTCTATCACAAGCCATATGGACGTCAGTGCTCTGCCCAGAACCCTGAGTGGTTCCCAATGTCACTTGGCGTAACAGCCGGAACCCTGACAATGGCCTACAAGTACTGTGTGATCTGGCCACTCTCGCCTCCTAGACACCATCCCTCCCTCCCTCGTTCCTCCCAGACACACGGCCGCTTGCCATTCCACAAACATGCCAGGAATCCCTGCCGCTGTGCCCTTGCATTTGCTGTTCCCTCTGCCTAGGACACTCTTCCCCCAGATACCCGCCTGGCCAACTCTCTCACCTCCTCTAAGTCCGCTTAGCGGCAGCTCAGTGAGACCTGCCCTCATCTTCCCATTTAAAACTGCAACCATCCCCACTCCAGTAACTTCCCATGCCCTTTACTTTCTGCCATACACTGTCACCTTCTAACACGCCACTTCTTATACCTCTTATGCCTGGTGGGTGCCTGGCATGTACTACTAGGTGCTCAATAAATATCTGTGAAACTAATTTAGTTGGAACGCAACTTCACCCAGCAACACTTAACCTCACTACGTCCATGTTCTCTATGTGGTCAATCCAATTCGACTCTAATTTATTTTATTAACATGTTGGCGGCAACTCACTACTTGGTCAGTGAAAGTCACTGGCACAATTAAAATTCTGCGGCTCGTTCGCCGGTAAGTTGGTGGAAGCCTGTTTAAGTCTTCAGACTAATTTCTCACAATGCGCCATTTGGTTCGTCAAACACAGGAAGCTTCCACCACAGGTTAACAACCAGACTTGATGGCTAACAACTACACATAATGATAGACCGTGTGCAAATAAGGCAGGTGATCAAATCAGAAGTTTGGGCAGATAACGCCTTTGGCAAAATGCTAACTTAGCTTTGGGAAGGTACACAGCAAAGGTGTAATAAAGCCCCAATTATAGTAAACAATGCATCAGTGAGTCACCAGGAGGGATACTAACATGCTTCAAATCATATTAATTTAGTTACAGCAAAGACAAATGTTTTAAAACATACAGTTTAATCGCCATGCTCTTTGAATTTTTCCTTTCAAAACTATTCAAAAGAAAGGACAGGTTTTATTTCAGATGAGTAAATTCAGATGAACAACATTAATAACCCAATATCATCCCCAGTGACCAATTATTTGTAGTTATAGCTTATGGGGCGGCAAATATTCTTGCGTCTCGGTTTGGCTTCACGTTTCAGAATTTACACTGTCAGCTTTCCCCCTCTATATTAGTCTGCTAGGGCCGCCATAACAAAGTACCACAGACTGGATGGCTGTAAACAACAGAAATTTATTTCCTCACAGTTCTGGAGGCTGGAAGTCCAAGATGAAGGTGCTGGAAGGTTTGGGTTCTTTAGAGGCCTCTCTCCTTGGCTTATAGGTGGCCATTTTCTCCCTGTGTCCTCACATGGTCTGCCCTTTGTGCGTGTCTGTGTCCTAATTGCTCTTCTTATAGAAACTCCAGTCATACTGGATTAGGGACCACTCTCATGGCCTCATTTTAACTCATTTCTCTTTAAAGACCCTATCTCCAAATATAGACACATTCTGAGGTACTAGGGGTTAGGGCGTAATACACAAATTTTGAAGGGACATAATTCAGCCCACAACACCCATATTCCTCATTCTAATACTTAAAACATCCTCAGGAGTATTAATATATTATTTTACATCTTTATCTGCTGTCATATATGCAACCAAAGGCTAAAAGAAATATGCACAGTTCATATTCAACAAACATAACCTTCCTAAAATAAACAGAAATGGATTGGCTAATAACATACATGAATTCAAATTAATTTAACTACAACAAAGATTTCTAGTTTTTATCGTCCACTAGGGAAAATGAAAGAACTTGTATTTTCCTCAAAGATCAGCCTTTCTTCCTAGCTATTTCATTTTAGGTTGGGTCACAGACATGACTTTTGTTTGCAAACATTCTTTTCTGGGCACTGCTGTAAACTCAAAAGAGAAAGGACATCCACCCGAGGGAGGATCCGCCAACCAATCCAGGAGGAAACGTGAGGTTAAGTTACTGGTTTTAGAACAACCATGTGTAGATGTTATCAACATCAAAACACGCCAGGAATCACTGCTATTTCCACATTGTACAGCGTGGAATCTGAGTGGAAAACAATGTCAGTAGAATCTCAGTGGAATTCAGAATAAAATTTGCGTCAATTTCTGCCATATTTCGTCACGTCAAACATCCCCTGAGGGCCTACTATGTGGAAGGAGCTGTGCAAGCCCCTTGGGGAGACTGAGAAAGAAGGGAGAACTTTTTTACGTGGTGAATGAAAGATTTCGTGGAGATGAGACTGTCCAAGAATCTTGAAGGCTCTGAGGCAGAAGAAGGATACAATTTATTCTCAAAGACTCTAGAATGCGGAGTTTGATCAATTGGTTCAAGCCCTGAGAGATTGATTTTGGCTAAAAAAAAAAGACAAACTGTCTAACAGAATTATCCAGTAACACGGGGCAGTGAGCTTCCTCCCACTGAGTGTACCCAAGCTAAGGCTGGGGTGGCTGTGAAGGGAGTCACGTGTCAGGGAGAGAATTAAACAAGGTCCTTGGTTCCTGCCAAATCTGAAGAAGAAACTCTCCCCATTAGATTCGTGCTCTCTACAGGTTCCCAATGATAGAGTGAACGACAATATCTACTTTTTTGTGTTGTCTAAATACTATTGTGTCTACAGTATGAATAAAAATATTGTCGTCTATTCAATGAGGCATTACTCCACTCACACAAAGGAATTATCCACAATTCCTTCAGACCTCACCGGTCACTGTAACACTGCTCTCTCTGTCCTTCACCACTAACCTCAGCTGGAGCCTACAGTCAAAGCAAACCTCCGTATCATGCAGGCGATCCAGCAAGCACCGTGTCCAACAGACAAAATAACGCCAAGTACATCACTGCGGGAAACAGAATCCAGGTAACAGCTCCGTTCCCCACCACGATCTCCCGCACCATCTTTGTTACAACACAACTTGCTAGGGACCTGCATGATATGGAGGTTTGCTTTGACTGTAGCTTTGGCTGTTCCCAGAGAAAGTGGCAGTGCCCTGAGAAATCCTAGCTGTGCCCGGGAAACTAGTGGTACCCTAAGAAGTCCAGGAAGTCTGGCTGTGCCCAGGAGTACTGGTGGTGCCCTGAGAAACCCTGGCTGTGTCCGGGAAGACAGGTGGTACCCTAAGAAGTCCAGGAAGTCTGGCAGTGCCCAGGAGTACTGGTGGTGCCCTGAGAAACCCTGGCTGTGTCCGGGAAGACAGGTGGTACCCTAAGAAGTCCAGGAAGTCTGGTTATGCCCAGGAGTACTGGTGGTGCCCTGAGAAACCCTGGCTGTGTCCGGGAAGACAGGTGGTACCCTAAGAAGTCCAGGAAGTCTGGCAGTGCCCAGGAGTACTGGTGGTGCCCTGAGAAACCCTGGCTGTGTCCGGGAAGACAGGTGGTACCCTAAGAAGTCCAGGAAGTCTGGCTGTGCCCAGGAGTACTGGTGGTGCCCTGAGAAACCCTGGCTGTGTCCGGGAAGACAGGTGGTACCCTAAGAAGTCCAGGAAGTCTGGCCGTGCCCAGAAGCACTGGTGGTGCCCTGAGAAACCCTGGCTGTGTCCAGGATATTGCATTCACCCCCAGGCTCCTCGCACAGGTCCCCTCGCGGAAGACGCTTGTCGCGTAGATTGTGAGGCGAGAGCCTGTAGGGGTGGAGTGTGGGGGCGGAGCCCCAGAGAGTAGTTTCCAGGCTCTCGGCCTCACATAGACAGGTGCCTGGCTCAGGTAGTAAATGGCCAACTGTGATTGCATGGCCATCAGCTGTGGCTAGTTGGCCGTCAGCTGTAACCAGTGAGCCATTGGCCACAATATAACTGCTGTGGCTACGCTAGAGAGAGAGAGAGAAGGAGAAGGAGAAAAAAGAATGGGGCTAGCAAGAAGATGGCGGCTGGGCTGGCAAGTGTGGATGGCGGTTTGCGGACAGTGTGTATCCAGTCTCCAGTGAGAGTATAGTGCCGCCAGAGAGAATAAAGTGGTATGACTCCCCTACCTATGGCTCCGTGGGTGTTCCTTTTTGGCCTCACCATGTCCTGCGTTCTTGTATGGGGAGCGGGAGCAGAGACCCCGCCGGACGCCCTGCACGACACCTGTTTAAGTCTTCAGACTAATTTCTCACAATGCGCCATTTGGTTCGTCAAACACAGGAAGCTTCCACCACAGGTTAACAACCAGACTTGATGGCTAACAACTACACATAATGATAGACCGTGTGCAAATAAGGCAGGTGATCAAATCAGAAGTTTGGGCAGATAACGCCTTTGGCAAAATGCTAACTTAGCTTTGGGAAGGTACACAGCAAAGGTGTAATAAAGCCCCAATTATAGTAAACAATGCATCAGTGAGTCACCAGGAGGGATACTAACATGCTTCAAATCATATTAATTTAGTTACAGCAAAGACAAATGTTTTAAAACATACAGTTTAATCGCCATGCTCTTTGAATTTTTCCTTTCAAAACTATTCAAAAGAAAGGACAGGTTTTATTTCAGATGAGTAAATTCAGATGAACAACATTAATAACCCAATATCATCCCCAGTGACCAATTATTTGTAGTTATAGCTTATGGGGCGGCAAATATTCTTGCGTCTCGGTTTGGCTTCACGTTTCAGAATTTACACTGTCAGCTTTCCCCCTCTATATTAGTCTGCTAGGGCCGCCATAACAAAGTACCACAGACTGGATGGCTGTAAACAACAGAAATTTATTTCCTCATAGTTCTGGAGGCTGGAAGTCCAAGATGAAGGTGCTGGAAGGTTTGGGTTCTTTAGAGGCCTCTCTCCTTGGCTTATAGGTGGCCATTTTCTCCCTGTGTCCTCACATGGTCTGCCCTCTGTGCGTGTCTGTGTCCTAATTGCTCTTCTTATAGAAACTCCAGTCATACTGGATTAGGGACCACTCTCATGGCCTCATTTTAACTCATTTCTCTTTAAAGACCCTATCTCCAAATATAGACACATTCTGAGGTACTAGGGGTTAGGGCTTAATACACAAATTTTGAAGGGACATAATTCAGCCCACAACACCCATATTCCTAATTCTAATACTTAAAACATCCTCAGGAGTATTAATATATTATTTTACATCTTTATCTGCTGTCATATATGCAACCAAAGGCTAAAAGAAATATACACAGTTCATATTCAACAAACATAACCTTCCTAAAATAAACAGAAATGGATTGGCTAATAACATACATGAATTCAAATTAATTTAACTACAACAAAGATTTCTAGTTTTTATCGTCCACTAGGGAAAATGAAAGAACTTATATTTTCCTCAAAGATCAGCCTTTCTTCCTAGCTATTTCATTTTAGGTTGGGTCACAGACATGACTTTTGTTTCCAAACATTCTTTTCTGGGCACTGCTATAAACTCAAAAGAGAAAGGACATCCACCCGAGGGAGGATCCGCCAACCAATCCAGGAGGAAACGTGAGGTTGAGTTACTGGTTTTAGAACAACCATGTGTAGATGTTATCAACATCAAAACACGCCAGGAATCACTGCTATTTCCACATTGTACAGCGTGGAATCTGAGTGGAAAACAATGTCAGTAGAATCTCAGTGGAATTCAGAATAAAATTTGCGTCAATTTCTGCCATATTTCGTCACGTCAAACATCCCCTGAGGGCCTACTATGTGGAAGGAGCTGTGCAAGCCCCTTGGGGAGACTGAGAAAGAAGGGAGAACTTTTTTACGTGGTGAATGAAAGATTTCGTGGAGATGAGACTGTCCAAGAATCTTGAAGGCTCTGAGGCAGAAGAAGGATACAATTTATTCTCAAAGACTCTAGAATGCGGAGTTTGATCAATTGGTTCAAGCCCTGAGAGATTGATTTTGGCTAAAAAGAGACAAACTGTCTAACAGAATTATCCAGTAACACGGGGCAGTGAGCTTCCTCCCACTGAGTGTACCCAAGCTAAGGCTGGGGTGGCTGTGAAGGGAGTCACGTGTCAGGGAGAGAATTAAACAAGGTCCTTGGTTCCTGCCAAATCTGAAGAAGGAACTCTCCCCATTAGATTCGTGCTCTCTACAGGTTCCCAATGATAGAGTGAACGACAATATCTACTTTTTTGTGTTGTCTAAATACTATTGTGTCTACAGTATAAATAAGAATTTTATCGTCTATTCAATGAGGCATTACTCCACTCACACAAAGGAATTATCCACAATTCCTTCAGACCTCACCGGTCACTGTAACACTGCTCTCTCTGTCATTCACCACTAACCTCAGCTGGAGCCTACAGTCAAAGCGAACCTCCGTATCATGCAGGCGATCCAGCAAGCACCGTGTCCAACAGACAAAATAACGCCAAGTACATCACTGCGGGAAACAGAATCCAGGTAACAGCTCCGTTCCCCACCACGATCTCCCGCACCATCTTTGTTACAACACAACTTGCTAGGGACCTGCATGATATGGAGGTTTGCTTTGACTGTAGCTTTGGCTTTCTGGGGTCCACGACTGGCTTCGCGGACTTAATATTCCTGTTCTATGACCAACAGCGCAGTTCATTGTTGTGATTAGAAAAAACAACCAGGAGGTTACCGTAAAATATATAGGAGAGAGGACCCATCACTACTGCTGCTAACACCTTTGCCAAGATTAGACCAAGGGGTGAGGCTAACATTCAGTGGGGCCCCTGTGAACAACGGTGAGCCACGATCTCGGGGGACAAGGGCAGCAGTCGGAGCGCCGGGCGCAAGACAGTCAACGCCTGTCCAAGTTCAGTTCCCTCTGACTTCACACTCGTGGAGCAGTGGAAACCAAAGTACCTATTTTCTGCCCAGACAGGCAAGGATGGTGATCCACAGCGAGAAATGTTTCACACTTGTCATTTATTTTATCTTATTTTAGTTTTGCCTTGTCGCCTCCTAAATTAATAAAGGCCACCACCGTTCCACAACTTAATCAAGAGCTCCATCATCCTGTCAGCCCTTGAAGAAGGAAGTGTGAGGAAGAAAGCCGGGGTGGGGGTGGCTGGATGGCAGAGAAGAAAGGAGATGGGGGGGACTGAGAGAGAAGAAGGAGAGGAAGGTGTGGGGAAATAGTGTGAGATCTCACATATACTCTGAAGCTGAGGCTGCCATGTCATTCTGAAGCTACCTTTTCTTTCAGTTGACAGCAGAAGAAAAGGAGGTGGAGAGAATCTCTTAAATGAAACATGACATTCCCTTATTAAAGCCTGATTTAGACTTTAAGTGGCTTAGTGACTTGTGTCTACTGCCCCGCTCTGGGCTATGCAGAAGTACATGTTTAATGGGAAGAGAAATTGCAATTTTTTGGAACAGCAGATACATGTTTCTAAACAATTTCTTTATAAACACCTTTATATGTAAAAAAGCTTTTTGTTAGCCAAGCAATACATGGCCGCCGTTTGGTAAGCATAAATGTGTTTCAGCTGACAGAGAAAATGCATAGTATGCCCTTTGTAGAAAAATAACATGCCGCATAATGTGTGTATTGCATTAAGAATTGATTGCCTATTTCTGCTTCAATTCCTCTCTCCTGGAGGGAGCTGAAAGAAGCTGCCCACCCTTAGAAGCAGTGCTCTGTGGCGAAATCGGAGCATTGCATGCTGGGACCTGCAGACCCCAAACAGGCGACAGCCAAAGCACATTTCCCATAGTGAACGATCTAACAAGTTTCAGGTTTTGTTTTCCAGCAGCAAAAGACGAATGTCCCTGCTTCTTCTCTCCTCCCCACACCCACTTGCACACCCCTCCCACCACAAAGGACTCCAGACCTTTCTTCTCAAAGTGGGTGGGAGATGCCCCAAATTGCTGCAGTTTGCATCTGCTTGATAAATATTATAAATAATATTTATAATGACTGATATTTATTGAACATTTTGCATATTGCAAAATATTTTTATATGCATTGTCTATATAGGAGATGGATATTATTAACCTCATTTTGTAGAGAAGAAAACTGAGGCTCAAAAAATACGATTTGCTCACAGCAAGTCAATGATAGACCGAAGATCCCAAAACAGGTCTCTGAGTCAAGTCCAGGCCTTTCCCTCCGTCCTTTCTCTTTTGTTTCTTTCCCTTTGTCCTTCCCTTTTCCTTTCATTTTAAAAGCTTTATTGAGATATAATTGACATATAATAACCTGAACTTACTCAAAGCATAGAATTGGATAAATTTTGATGTGTCTATAACAGTAAAAACATCACCATAATTAAGGTAATAAACATCCATTACCCCACCAAATTTCCTCCTGAACTTTTAAAATTCCTCCCTGCCCTCCTTCCATACTCCCCCAACCCAGGAAACCACTAATCTGCTTCCTTTCATTATCGATTGGTTTGCATTTTTGAGAATTTTATATAAACTGTCCATCTGCTGGTGGCTGCTCACTGCTCTGCCGATGATAAGATTGAAGGCTAGCATAGTAAGTGTGTATTGTCCTGGAGTCCTACCCCAGCAAGTCACCTTACTGGAGACTGAAAAACTAATTAAAGATAGCATCACCCATTAAAGGCAGAGTTAAGTCTATCAATCACACATTCTGAGCAGCAGTGATGGTTTATAAGTAACATTCCTCAAGTTTCCTTTATCTTCATCTATTTTTTTCTGAATTATACAACCCTTTTTCACAGGACAGTTTTCCAGAAGTGCTACTTTTGCCCTGAAGCAAACTGGGGTGGAGATGTCTGCCAAGAGCAAGCTTTTGTCCCTTTCCAGGGGTCAGTCACTAGAAACTGAAAATCCAGAAATATTTGTTTCTCTTGCTGGTCCAGGATTTTACTTTGAGCATTGGGAGGTGGAGATGGTGGGTGTCTGGGAAACTGTATTTCTTTCTATAGGTAATCACGAGATCTGTAACATAAATTCTTTACCAAACCCTGTGTTAAACAAGAGATCAGCATGCATCTTTCCAGAAAAATAGAAGACAGGCAGAATGGGGAAAACATAACAAGTTAGGAGTCATAGGAATTAGTTGAAAGTAAGTATTCTTTGCAGAAATGGATAACTTTGCTTCCTGGGAGGAAAAGTTAAGTAAAACAAAATAAAAAACAAAAACAAAAAAAGTCAAAGAGAAAGACTGCAATTTGAAATATACAATTTAAAGCTGAATTAAACTACTGGCATTTGTATCCTTAGTTATTATTTTGAAAATATTTTCTCATAAATTATTTCAAGTATACAGAAAGTCATGGATTGATTTAATTAACATTTCTGTGTCTACTTCCCAATTTATCAAATCTTAACATCTTACCAATTTTTTTAAAAATTTTAAAAATAATACAGTATTATAATAATGTCATTCTTGATTAAAAATTTACAAATAAGAAAGAACTGCAAGGCATGAAAAATATACCTAATGTACTTCCTTTCACTTTGCACAGGCGTTAGAAATCAATCATGGCCCTCCTTGTTCCTAACCTCTAGCAATCGATTAAAGTTGGTTAAAAAAAGAAAAGAAAATGTAACCACCATCCCTGACAAATGCACAAGAGGAGTAAACAAAAGGCTTAACCTAAAGACGGGAAAAAAAATTGAACTTTCTAGACCAATTAGCCTGACTTTATGAACAATTACAGAAAGTTTGCTTTATGAAAAATGAATAACTTCAAGCCATTTTATTTTCTTTCTGTGAAAAACCTGAGGCATTTACGAGGCATTTAAAGAAAGGGCAAAAGTAAGAGAATTAAAAAAATTTTTTTTCTCTCCGAATTTTAGTAATATTTTGGAATCAATCATCAATGTAAAGTCTAGTTTTCTCTGGAGCAAGAGTTTTACAGTCGATCCCCGCTTAGCCATGGTCTCCATTTCTGTGGTTTCAGTTACCGCAGTCCGAAAATATTAAATAGAAAATTCCAGAAGTAAACAATTCATAAGTTTTAAGTTGTGCGCCACTCTGAGTAGTGGGACGAAATCTCACATCATCCCACCCCACCCCGCCTGGGATGTGAACCATCCCTTTGTCCAGCGTCTCCACACTGTAGGACACTCCCTGCTCCTTAGTCACTGAGCAGCCATCTTGGTGATCAGGTCAGTTATCAGAGAGAGAGAGAAACCACAGTCACATAAGTTTTATTACAGTATATTGCTATAACTATTCTATTCTATGATTATTGTTGTTAATCTCTTATTGTGCCTAATTTATAAATTAAACTTTATCCTAAGTATGTATGTATAGGAAAAAACATAGAATATATAGGGTTCAGTACTATCTGTGGTTCCAGGCGTCCACTGGGGGGCTTGGAATGTATCCACTGTGGGTAAGAGCAGACAACTGTACTGAAAGGGTATTTGCTATCTATTTTTCTGGTGTGCTAGAGTTTGCCTGCTCCCAGGTATCTGCTGTATTGGAACAAAAAATGGTACAGAGCTGTCCTTGAAAATGCTTCTCAATAACAAAGACATAGGGTCCCTTCCTGCACCCTCCATTGTCACTTCCTGTCACTCCAGCACTGTCTATATCACCTACCTGTTAGATTTCTCACCAACCCAGACAACGCGCCTGGGATGGTTGGAATGGGGGGAAGATAAGAATTCAGGCTGTCTTCCAGCCGGCTTTGTCCTCAGGACCATCCCTTGCACTCGGAGGGTATGAGGGTAGCAGGAGATGGGAAGGCCCACCCCGGCGTGGACGGCATTGTTCTGCCTTTCGTTTCTCTGCTATTGGTCATCAGAGAGACCACAGTCATCAAGACTGATGCCCAAAATGTGCTGGGTGCTGTTAGAAAAGAAATACCCTCACCATTTGCTGGCCTTGTCCTCTCTTAACCCCATTTCCTTCCTTTGGCATCTCAAAGGGCATTTTTTTGAATAATAGTAAATAAGCTTAAAATTTTAATAACTGGAAATATTGGTTGTGAGAGTTTGTGTCCTAGGCTACGTTCAATCATTTTAGATCAAATCAAACAACTTCCAGGTGGAAGAAGAAGGGAACGACTCCTCTTATGACCTCCATGGAATTGGGACCTAAAGCGATCCTTGTATCCTCATGACAAAGAAGAACTTTTCTCAGCCCCCCTCCCCTACCCTCCCAACGTGCATCATCTTCTATGCTCAGTCTTGCTTCTGGGTTAGAGTTCTGTTCTAAAGCTTCTTGATTTGAACCTCTCAAAATAGTCTTTGAAAGTCGTAAGGGCTAAAACTACAGAAAGACAGGAAGTTCTGAGAGCGAAGAAATAAGTATATATGTTCTATAGGAGCTTAGAAAGCTAGCTCATGGGGAAATGTAAAAATAAGGGAAGTAAACTATATTTTATTGAGTGCCTACTATGTGCCAGGCACTGTAGTAGGAGCTTTCATGTTACCATATTTATTCTTCAAACAATAACTCTATGTATTATTTCCACCTTACGGGTAGGCAACTGAATTTCAGAGAGAATGAATTTCATTGCCTGAGGTCTTACGTCTTCTAAGTGAAGAGCTACACCCAGGCCCTGATGATCATACCATGTATACGGCCCTCATTAGTTCACACAGTGCCTTTCTCCAATCACACTCAGGAAGTATTTATCAAGTATGTATTATATGATCCCGACTATACTAGTATATTGTGGGATAAATAATATATACAATTTAGTCCCTGCTCTCAACAGCTTTGTTGTGACTATATTCCATTTCTTCTAAGTCAGAGCCAAGTAACCACTAAAAAAAATGTGGTGGGGGCGGGGGAAAGCGCAGGCAGAGAGAAATCTAATGAATGTTAGAAAAGGAAGATGCTGGTGAACGGTCAGAAACACGGGCAGCCTCGTGGAAAAGGACTCATTAAATTAAGCTCCTCAGTGGACCTTATGATTCTATCTACACTCACCTTGCCCATGCACCTTCTTTCATAGAAGATGCAATGCTCACGTGGGAGAATCCTCCCGTGGCAACTGTAGCCCAATGCTATCATCACAGAGATGAGGACCCTTAAGCACAAAGAATCAGCAACTCAGAGAAAGTTTACCCAGCTAAAGAGGATCAAACTTGGATTTTGGACTTGTTTCTTGTCCAATTTTATGCTTCTTCCACATGCTATAGTGCCAAAGCATTCTTAACAACATTCATTAATTCATTCTTCAAGAACTATTAAGTCCCAAGGGTGTTCTAGAGACTGTGATGGATGCTGCGGAAATAACAGGGAACATGCGAGATATGGTCCCTGCCTTGCAGAGCTTATATTTTGGACAGATTCTCACACCCACCCCCTACGTAGCTAATAATACAGGCCTGGAATAGAAGTACAGAACATTGGTGTCTCCGTCCTGAAGTTTAAGTGGTGATTACTAATCTGTGAGTATTAGTCTCTTCTCATATACATGTTTCCTTTTAACTTTCTGAATTCCATGACTGTCACCCATGCTAGAGGAAGGTGGGAAAGAATGGTTTAGCTCAGTGGTTCTCAAACTTTAGAATCACTTGGAAGACTCATTCAAACACAGATTGCTAGGCTCAACCACAGAGTGTGTGATACAGAGTCGGTCAACCAACAATGGGCTCCAAGGATTTGCATTTCTAACAATTTCCTGATGATGGTGCCTGTGTGGGAACCACACTATGAGACCCCTGTTTAGATCAAGCCCAGAGGGCTCAGCCTCCTACATGGAACTTGGGACGGAGCAGATGGCTCATAGCATCCGTAACCAGTAGTGAGAAGGCCTGTTCTGGTTTTACACATGAGGAGGCTGAGGCAAGTGAAAAGTTAATGTCTTGTCCAGAAATAGCTGTGTCTCTTGACTAATAATGAAAGCAAGAGGTCAGATTTCTCCAGGTAAAACTGAAAAGGTGCTATAGATACCAATATTTAGATCCATGGGGAATTTTCAAGAAATGCTCCCCTCTTTCCCAATCTGACAACGATTTTAAAAAACTGTTGAAGCCACGCTTTCCAGCCTGATTCATGAAATCCAATAATGAATCTCTGACATCCCAACTCCCGGTGATCCCACTCATCCCAATGACAAACTGAGCGATTAGTGGAGAATGTTTTTGACTGAGGATCAGGAGCCCCACATTCTGTCTGGTCCAGTCTTAGGCACTGAGCATCTAACCTGGCTGAATTCAAGTAACTGGGTTCAATTCCGTCCTGTGCGAGCTGAATGATCCGGAAGATGACTTCTCAAATCCCATCCCACTCCAGCATTTTTCAATTCCCTTTTATTTCCCTGGTTATGAATGGACTAAAAATTGGACTACAAGGAGGGGTGGCACCACAAGTGACAAAGCTCTAAGTGCCAGGGTCTCTTCTGAAAGACAGAGCGACAGCCTCACCACGGACAGCTGCACCTGCAGTTCAGCAATGACTGGAAGTCTGTTCTCCAACCAGTTGACTCACTGTTTACACTGATGAAGGAAAAGTGGTCTGGTCTCCTGGCACCACATTTGCACCAAGCAGGTTCCTGGGTTCTAGCGACAAATAACTAATGTACGCAGGGACACCATGCTACTACTTGTGAAAATAACATTTACCAAAGACACGCGAGCCACCAAGCCCACCTGGCTAGCTCACTGCTATTCAGCCAAGGTGAACGGAGAGCCACGGATTCATCAACTCAGCAGAGCTCTGGAACCAGCAGCAAAGCACTGACTTCTATGGAAATAAATTTCTGCACTTACACAGAAAAGAAAGAATTTAATATTCCGAAAGTGGAAGAAACCAACCAAGGACACAACTGATTGATGCCAATTTTTTAATTCCAGCCAGACAAACACCAAAAGAAAAATAGTGACGTGCTGAAGGGTAAGGACACCCCCCCCCCCCATGTAATGCCACATGTCAGAAACCAGCTCCAAGAACCTGTAAGATGAACACGTAAGGTTTCCAGGCATTTGCAGGAATAGGTCAGATCAATCAGTAGCTACCAAATCAGTCCTATTAGGGCCAGTAGCTACCGAATCAGTCCTTTCAGGGCCATCTCAGCCACTGTTGTTGAACTTCATACATTTGATCCTGATGGGACCCGAACCCCCTTTAAATCGAGTGGTTGCTCTTCAAACAGCTCTTCCCACTTCTGCAAAGAATCTTATTGTTTTACACCTGATGGTTTTTCTGACAAAATACTGTCCCAGCCTGTTAACTCCACTTACAAAGCAATGCAAACCAGGGGTGAGCCCTGTTGTCCTCAAGAAGTGATATGTCTTAACTTCTGCAGCCGCTTCAGAAAGCAAAATAAAGCCTGAAGCGCACAACGCTATAAATCAGCATCAGGAAACAAGGTCACGAGGTTTACAGCACATGATCCAAAAGCGTGCTGTGCCCAACTGGCAGTTAGTCACCTGAATTGGCATAATACGTGCCTGGGCTGCTGCTTCATTTTTACCATGTGCCCTTATTTCCTTCTCCTTCCTGGGCATGTCTCCTCCGTTTCACAGCTTGCCTTTGTTTGCTGATCATCTGAGGGCATTGCTTTCAAACCATCTTTCTCCCTGTCTACTTTATCTTTGTCCTGTGGACAGCACAGTCTCTTCAGAGCTATCTGTGCTCAGGTAGGTGAGTAACTAGCTCCCAGATTGCCCTTGTGTCAGCATCAGCTGTTGTCTTCTTAGCCGCATCCACATGTGAGCAGTGATGAGGGAGGAAAGGGAGAGACACGAATGGAAGGAATTACTTAAATAAAAAAGCACTATTAATTGAGAGAGGAGACCAATAATAAAAAACACTTGCTTTCATAAAAAAATAATGACTATGGAGAGAAGAAAACTGTAGCTTGAGTATAGTTTTATATGAATTCATACCTCAAACGTTATCTATAATTACAGTACACCCTTCTCTTTATTCATGCTACTCTCTTAATATGTTTAAATTAAATTGTAACCAAAGCATTTTTCAAAGTGTTTTGCATTCTAGCATATCGTAAAAAGCGCAAGACTGTGGAGGCTCATTACTGGTTCTATGGTCTAATCCTTCTGGAATAGTCTCCTAGCTGGATTCCCACCAGCTTTGCATTTGGTATCTGGGTAGACAACGCCCTTCAGCAGCACTCACAAAAATCTAATAACTATGCCACACTGCCAGCAGCCTCTAGGAAAGGAATGCAGAGCATTTCTCTCCTGGCAAAGGCTTCGTGTCCCTGAAATGAAGTAATTCATTTGCAGGCCATCTTGCCTTCTGCCATGCCAGCTTCAAATACCGCTCCACACAGGCAGCCCACAGCTGGACTGTCCGACTTGGGGTGACAAATCCCTAGAGAGCTGCACCTGCCCCACCAGAGAGGATCACAACTGGTCTCTGTGTTCATCATGTGCAGATAAAACGTAGCCATGGGCATGTATAACTTCCCATGATGCCCCACTGGTGTTAGGGACCCTTTAAACACAGCCAGTTCATAAGGAGAACAGCGAGGATGACTTGGGTGCAAATGAACCGACGGGTGAGTATATGATTCAGGAACCAAGGGGCTCTGATAGAAAACTCATGTGAGCCAAGCCGCTGACACACGGGACGGTCTTGGCCAAGGCACGTGTCCTGGGGAAGCCTCAATTAGCTGAGCAGTAAAAGTGACCACAACAAAATCCTTAATGACAATTAGATGTTGGGGTTAGTTTAGTGTGATGAGCTTTCCAGAGTCATTTTCAATCCCAAAGACAATAGTCAAAACCAAGCAAACCTCAAAAGTGCCAGCACAGGAGGGAGCTGTGTCCCTTCAGCGGTCCAACTATTACACACAATCTCTCACATCAGCCCACATATCATTCTAGTAACGGAAAGCACACACCACGATGGCAGTTTAATGCTTCCATATTGGAAATACAGTGTACTATGTAGTTTTAAGGACAGAAGGAGGTGTAAAAAATTTTTAATCTCCCTACGTGATCCAAAAATAAGACCTTTTCCTAGAAACTGCTTTAAAGAAAGCCGACCATAGTGTTAGAGGGAAAGGCTTGTCAAGAGCTGTATTGGTTCCAAAGGAAAACACTGTAGCCTGTAGGGGGGTAATGAGAACTTCTAAATTACATAATTAGTTCCGGATACCGGAGACTATTTAAAATGCAATTTGCTGATTGGAAAAGGGGGGGAATGAAGTACAAAGAGAGTAAACGAAGATGCCACTTATTAATATGAAGCCAGTGAACATTCATGGCATGGGAGGGAAAAAAGACAATGAGGTTGGTGCGGTTTTTGCAATTATTTTTAACCCTTTAAACTGCAATTACTTTTGCACCAATCTAATATGCTCATGTTCTAAGTATTCAAGATTTTCAGGAGGATCATATGGGGAAAATAGCAATTTTCTCTGATTTTACAAACAGATCCAGAAATTGGTTCCCTTTGCTTTAAACCTGAAATAACCTCAAATAATCCAGGCATCAACCTTCCTCACTTGAGATCCCAAGTGTACGTCTCCAGCCAGGCATTTTCCAGGTGCAAAGTTCTGTCCTTTCCCCAGATGTTTGAAAAATCCTTACACATTGTCTCTGTTGTCCCCACACCTAATACTACCATGTTTCCCCGAAAATAAGACCGGGTCTTATCCTAAGTGTGGCTCCAAAAGACGCATTAGGGCTTATGTTCAGGGGACGTCCTCCTGAAAAATCACGCCAGGGTTTATTTTCCGGTGAGGTCTTATTTTCGGGAAAACACAGTATTATATGTCCGTGTGTCTGGGACAGTTCCAGTGGATGCCTGTTGTCCTGGCGCAATTGTTCACAGCGCGTCCTTTCACACTCACAAGGTCCAGACTGGACGAGTTGTGTGTTTGTCGCATCCACTGTTCCAATCCCCCTGGTGTCCCTTCCTCCCTCCAGTTCCTGCAGCGCCCATTCCTTCTGGGTGACCTTTGTAAAGGAAAAGTCTCCTCAGGTCACTCCCCTGCCTCACTGCATTTGCCTCCATTCAGAATCAAGTTTATTTAAAGTAGGAGAATTCAAAGGCCTCCATGCTTTGACTGGACTCCGTAAATCTCCCATTACAGGTTTCTTCAATTAAATTATAGATCAGAATCTCCTTATTATTAACAATAATAATAATAATAATAATAATAATAATAATACAAAACTTAGAGATAGTTTCTTCAGATCCTTAAGTGTTAAAGACCCAATATTTCAGGTCCCCAATCAACTTCTTTTCTGGTAAAAGACAAGACTCCCGGGACACTGGCTATAGTCGCCAGGAGTTGTGCTTCAAAAAACGATGTCAATCTTTTTGTATTTTTAAACAACTTATATTTTTAAAACAATTTATATTTTGAGTATACCAGAGAAGCTTTCTATTTGAAACAGCCCTGCAGACAATCCTTTTGACTGATAAAGGATTCTCTTATAATGTCTATTTTTCTGTTCGTTAACCTTTCATTTTCTAAATCTTCCTAAAACTTTCTGATACCTCAAATTGGACCAACCTATAAGGAATCCGAGGGCTGGGAAAATCTCTAGAGGGCACACCTGCCTGGTACTTTGGAACACACTAGAGTCACTTATAGTACCTTTCAAAAATGCAGATGCTCGGGCACCCCAGCTGCGGTTTAATGAATCAGAATCTTCAGGTGAGGCCCAAACAGCCGTGTCTGCTGATGCTCCCTGCAGGGGACGACGATGAGCAGCACACAGTCGTGATGGGACACTCAGAGACCCAGCAGGATCAATGCACATTCGATTTCAATATGAAAATGATAATAAACAGGGTGTTAAGTAAGCGAAGTGGCTGCTCGGAAAATCAGAGCCATGGTCTGTGAGAAACTATTTAAAATATGTAAATATTTTAAAACTTGGGTTTTTTTCAATACTCTTGCTTCATACTGATGGAGAAACTGACCTAAAATGGTTCCCTGCCATGTGGAACTGAGCTAAAATGGTGGCCCCAGTGGATAGAGAGGTCCCCAGCCTAAGCCTCAGCCCACTGCCGCGTAACCCCCTCCAAGCCACACCCCGAGCCAATCACCAGAGGACACCTACCCCTTCCCTGACTCAAGGAAGTCCCCAACCCATAAAAACCTGCTCAAACCTTGCTAGGGGCTCAGTCTTTGGGAAGATCCCGCTGAGCCCGCCGGCGTAATAAAGCTGACTCTCCTAACTCTCCGAGTGCCGCTTGGGTTCTTTCCTGTCCTGGTGTCCGTAACATTCTCATCCAAACTAGTCAAATTTGACGTCATCCAAAACTATGTCTACACACGCTGAGAGCGTGGTACAGCTAAGTGTGTTATCGATTTGTGTCTGTAAAAGCTGTCAAGAGAAAACTGGATGCAGCTAGACACGTAGCCAGATCATCTAAGCTTTACATAATGCATGTAGTTTTATTTCTTATATTGATCGTGATACAACGGGTCCAGGGTGATTTTAAAGCTCCATTCATGCAACAGTGTTAACTTGTGAGCCAGTGCATATGACTAAGAAAGCTAGAGAGGCAGCCAAAAAGACATTCGCTGAGAATCAGAATCCTAACAACACTCCTGTTTACCGTAAGGCTAAGAATTAAGGTCAAAATACTTAACCCTATAACAGCTCAAAAATGTAAATTAGGATTATCCAGCAGTACCTTAAGCAGGTTTCTCAGAAGCACTTCTTCCTTACCAAAAAATAAAAGCAGCTGTCACAAAACAAATGCTACTAAAGGCCATTTAATTTTAAAAGGGCAAGTGAAAGAAGTCAGATAGCCCTCCCCTGGGTCACCTTTCAGTGACTCCAAATTCCCCAGGACCACCCCAGCCCCAGCTGACAACTTCCAGAAGCGGATTACAGCTGGGTTTCTCACCGCAGGGTCACAGTTCAATTTTCTGTCAAAAGATTTGCCAGATCATTGCATATCACTGTAAACTGAGGCTTTCACTCAGAAATGGTCAAGTGACAGACAAATGATACTGCAAGCTATTTAGTGACATTTCTGCATACTATCCCATAACCTTCAAACCCACCACAAAACAAAAAGCAACCCACTCATGAAAACCACTTCCTTTAAAACAATCAAATCTTGGAAGATCAGCAACATTCTGCCAAAATGAAAATACTGTCATTAAACTGTATTAGAAAATACTTTCTACTATGTTGGCTCACAATTACAGATTACAAACAGGACTGTGTATGGAAATATTACATTAAAATTATAAATTTTACAAGTCTAATTCAAATGTAACTGTACTTGAGAAGTGTGCTGATGATAGAAATTCAACAATAAATCTACTTCTAAAGAATCGCTAATTTCTTTGCTGTAGGTTTGGCGTCTGAACATAAGAATTTTTCAATGGAGCCAGCAGGGACTTTTCCCCCAACTTGCTGATTAGGTCAGCATCAAAGTGCCAGAGCACTCTGAATATTAGAAGAATCATCAGACAAAGCTTGTCTCCTTCTACATCTTCCCCTCCATCTGCAACTGATGTCAGATAAATTAGACTGGGGGAATTTCCCTATTTCCTGGCTTTAACCACAAACAAAATCCTCAACACAAGAAAGAAAAAATGTAACTATGTATGGTGACGGATGTCAACTAGACTTATTTACAAATATTTACAAATATTGCATCATGGTGTACACCTGATACTAATATAACATTGTATGTCAATTATACCTTGACTAAAAATAAATAAACAAATCAATCAATCAAATCCTAACTTATCGAACACCAATAGATAACTTTTTCCTAAACATTCACACCAGCTAAAATTGTGAAGCAAAACATACTATATGAGAAATATGTCACTTTGGGGTGAGTCCCATACTTTCTCCTATGTGAATAAAAGAGTGAGCACATACAAATCCTAACACCTAGATTTCTGGAGGATAGATAAGGTGATACGTGAAGGACTCTGGGTATTATTAACAAAGAAAACTGAAGAGAAGTTAACTCTATCCAAAGCACTAACACTCAAGCCACCGTCTGCTGATCTGAGGTGCTCCCAGCTCATGTACTAACCTCTACACTCACCAGATGGAGAGATTCACAGGAACCGTCCATGCTAGAAAAGATTCCTCGCCTTGGAAATCAGGGACCTCAGTGGAAAGTAGGATGGATCAAAATTCCCCAAAGGTTCAGATCCATGCTCCCTGTCCTGGGGCCTAACGCCCAGCAGCCTGGTCTTCAAAATGGATCCATTTGAGTTAACAGATTTCATCACATCTTAAAGGGCTATGTAAATTCAATAGCTACAGTTAGGAGAGAGGGAAGCAGACTTGGAGGGTCCCAAATCAAGAACTAGACCCAGCTTCTCAATGGAAACAAACACTGAGGAAAATAGGACAAGACTCAGGCTCAAGTGCATCATGTCACATGAACCAAGTGTAGAGCTACCTGAGAACAGGGTGTCAGTGGTTGTCCTGACCAGCCGTGGGGTCAGGGGCACCCAGAGTGCGTCCTGGGAGAGAGAACGCTGAAAGGGGGCATCCAGGAATCAAGCCCTACGGGGCACCTAGTCAACACCAGGGAATTCTAGTGACAGTTCACCCAGCAAGGCTCCAATTCCCCAAGGGCAAAAATATAAAATGACGAGGTCTGGGCAGATTAACAAATCACGAATTCAGCCAGGAAAGAAAGCCAGACTCCTGTTGTTAGAACTAGGATCAAAGGGCATAGGGGTCTTCAACGCTTATAGAGAAATTAGCTACAAAAACTGTAGCCACGCCAAGGCCGGCTAATAGCAACGATCATGAAAATGCTGAGCTGAAGAGTGTTCACCTCAGTCTTCTGAGATCCCTCCTGCCAGAGCAGTAAGTGACCTTGAGAGCGGAGATTCTCAGCCCTGACTGCCCATTACATTCCTTGGTGCCTGGGCCCCCTACCAATCTAATCACATCAGACTCTGGACACTGGTAGTTCTCAGTGTTCAAGGTGGGTTCCCTGTGCAGCCAGGGTTGAGAACACTACAGGACACCTGGTGGGTCATGGGTAGCGCTAACTATGGAAAAAGGCAACTGGACCCATAGTCAAAAGCATGCTGGGACCCAGGCAGGATCTGAAAACACAGGTCCATACTCAAATTCTACATGATCCTAAAACTGTCTACACAGACACTGACTCTGCTCCTTTCCTTTCACAACGTCTTACTTTCCCACCGTAAGGTACTCGCAGCCTTTTAGACAGATCAGTTAGACAAATCAGAGATAGAAACAAAGGCCCTTGCTCACAGCTTCAATCAATACTTCTTTCAAGCTTGAAGTCAAGACTCCCTATTTTTAAACTACCTCACTCTCCGGGGCTGCATGTCACAATACCTATGTAATCTTTTTATCTTGAATTGAATCTTAGAAAGCAGAACTTCAGAGTGTCCTGAAATCCAAGTATTTCACAGAGCTAGTTTCTACTGTTAACCTATCATTTGCTGGATGTGTGTTTCATGTGCATTTCATGTGATAAAATGTCATGAGAGTAGAGGTTAAAGAATGAGAATCATAATTCCTCTACTGCACATGAAGTACTTGTGGCTTGATTATTGGGCTCATATTATTTGGTCAGTAGCAGACAAGATTTTACCTAGCAACAGGACTGCTGGTCAGATAGGTTGTGTGCTGGGGTGTGTGTGTGTGTGTGTGTGTGTGTGTGTGTGTGTGTGTGTGTTATTAACCACATCTACACAGAGAGCAGTGAACTGGATGCTTTTCTCAGACTACAGAAGTAAAAGGTAGTTATGATAAAGAGTCACCTTTTATCCAAATATCAACAACATGTCTTTCTGAGCAACGTGTCTTGCAGAGCAGCTGAAAGAATCTCGACTGTTGACTTGCTTTGCTTAATAACGTCTTTTTTCAGATGGGGGAAGAGAACCAAAACAGAGTTTGCGCATTGATGCTTAACTCTGCCCAACCCACAAGAATAGACCAATTAGTGACGGGGACATTAATGAATACAGAATGAAGGGCTCCCTCACAACTCTCTTTTAGACCTTGTCTTTTAAATCTTGTCAGTTACTGACCAAATAATATCATCAGTTCTTGCTCATTCCAATGGCTTTCTAATTGTCATCACTACAACCTCCATCTTACTCCAGCTTCCAGTACACACTCTGCCTTTCACGAGCCCATCATTCTCACTGCCACCAGAGTGCGCATTTTGCCTCCCTGCTTCAAAGACAAAAACCTCTCTTCTCTTTAAGAGAGGTTAGCACTTACCATTTAGTAAGCATTGTGTAAGTGTTTAACAAATATTAATTCAGTTAAACTTCACTAAAACCTTAAAAGCTAGTTGATATTTTAAGTTCATTTTGCAGATAGGTAAACTGAGGCACGGATTTTAATAAATTACCTGAGGTTACATGGCTAGTAAGTGGCACAGCAGGATTCAAGCCCAGGCAGTCTGGCTCCGGAGTCTGTGCTTCTAACCATATGCTGCTGTCATGTGGCCCAGTCCAAGTTCCTTGGATGACAGAAGTCCCCTACGTCAGATCATGACCAAACTCACCAACACTACATACCGCACTCGCCATGCACCTCATGCTTCACTAGTCAAAGCACATGCTTTACTCTTCCACACACCTGTAATGCATCCTCTGTGAATCCATCCACACCTGTACAGGCCGTGTTCGCTCAGCCACACAGCCCCCCCCATGCCCTTTAAGGTTCAGCTGGCCACAGCACCATGGAGATGTACACACACACACACACTACTCCCCCAACCTACATCGACTCTCTTCCACTTCACCTGTCTCTAGGTCTTTATACGTCTGCGACGAAATTCATCATGTTTTACATCCAATTACTTGTATACTTGTCTGGTCTCTCCTCATTCAAATCACAAAAAGACTGTTTTGTTCTGTCATTTGCACAGAACCTAATGTTAGTGCCTCACTCTTGTTGATTTCAGTGGCATTACATTCATATGGACAATGCAGAAATATCGGCTGGGTGATGACGTGGCTGAGTGGAGTCATGGCTTGTTAATCAGCTATGTGTTGATGAGTGGACAGTCACCCTGATGATGACCTTCTGGTAGTGGGCAGCTCTCTTATGGTCTCGGCCCTGCCTTGACAAGCATTATTTTGTAATTAACTTTCAGGCAGACACAGAAGAAATATTGATCAGGTCATTGGAGGATGCCAAAATATGAGAGGAATAGAAAATTAATCACAGGACAAAATCAACCTCAAAGAGTGGGTTGAAACTAACAAAACTGGAATATAATATGGATAAGTATACAGACTTGAAATAAGCAGCTTTCGAATGTAGGATGAGGGAAATGAAACTTAACTTCATAAGTCTTTGCAGGGAATTAAATGAAAAACAAAAACAAAAAAATCTCTGCCTTGATCCTTACAAAATGCATGGCCTTGGAAATTTACAAAACCACTCCAAGCCTTTATTTCATCCTCTATATAATATTATGTGTCAGAACTGACACATGTAAAGTGACTGATACACATAAAACATGCAGTTTCTTGTGACTATTGAAGTTACTATCATAAGGGGTTTAGGTTTCTGAAAACTCAATACTAAGTAGCCAATGACATGACAGGATTACTTAAAAGTTAGCGCAGGCTTAAGCTGCTTTGATAGATATGAAGGTCCAGAGCATAAGAGGAACAAGCCAGCTAGACTCTTCATTGGTCAGAGAACTTTGCAATGGGACTGGCTCCTGGAGAACATTCCACAGTGACGTCCAACGACAAATGGAAAAGGCCTAAGAGAGAAATCCTAGGTACAGAATTTTTTTTTAAAAAAATAATTTTCTACCACAGCTGCTCTGCTCTCTCAGTAGGTATAACAATACAAGGCCCATTAATTTTATAAAAGATAAAAAAGAAAGAGTTCCAGAATTCTGGTATTAGAATAAATGAGACAAGAGGGGCAGAAAAAGAGCTTCGTGGAGTAGAACCTTAAGAGTAAAGAGAGACTCCATAAATATTCTGGGTGAACTTCAGGGAGAGTTAACATTATCTTAACACTGAAAAGAAAGGATTGTTTGAATAGTCATATTAGGGAACGTCAGGAAAAGATGACACGTGTACAAATAAAAAGATAATAAAAAGCAAGAGCCGATGACAGGATAGTTGAAATACAAACAGGTCATACCTTAAAGATATAAAGAAAGTACTGATGGCAGGACATATGAAATGAAAGCTTAAATAAAGGGAAGAAAGAAGTTAAGGGGCGTAGGACTGCCACTGCACCCTTGAGAATATTCAATTTAAATATTCAACAAATATCTCTTTAGCACATATAGTCAGGAAAATTCAGTCTATACTGATTTTGTATAGAATGGATTTTCATACAAATGAACATGGTTGAAAGAAAGAAAGATGCAATTCATAGGCAAGGCCTGGAAAAAAAAAAGTTGTGGGAGAAATTCTAAGTGGGTCCATAAACACCACATTTATGAATACACCTTTCAAAATTCAGGAGAGATCCAAGATGGCAGACTAGATAAGTACTGTGTATATTTCTTTCCATGAACATATTAAAATTACAACTAAATTATAGAACAAGCAACCTGGAGAACCATCTGAAGTCTGGCTGAACAGAAGTTTTATAACTAAGGATATAAAGAAGCCATGTGGAGACTGGTAAGAGGGGCGGAGACGTGAAAAAGTCTGGCCCCAAACCTCTGTGTGGCAGTTGAGAATCAGGAGGGATATCTTGGCTACAGAGGTTCCCCCCGGAAAAGCAATGGGCCCCAGCCCCCATGAAGCTCCCCAGCCCAGAGTACTGGTGCTGGGAAGAGGAGCTCCCACAGCATCTTGCTGTGAAAAACAGTGGGGTTTCTGAGCATATGGGTGGGATGGAAAGCTGCAGGAAAGCCAGGCATCCTCTTAAAGGGCCCACGCACAGACTCTCTCACTCCCAGGCACTCAGCTGGGCTCCAGCAGATGGATGGTGACTCAAGGAATATTGAGGGCATATGGGGGTGTGGGAGGGGGGCAGACTGAGGTTTGTGGCTTCAAAGGGAGGGCTGGAGGACAGTTGCCATTTTCCCTGTGAGGGATCTTTCTCCTGTGCAGCCAACAGGTGGGCGCCATCTTTAATTTGTTGAGCCCACCCCCACAGACCAAATCTGAATCTGATTGGTCTGGTGAGCTCCCCTGCTTGACCCTGCTGACTCACTGGGGCTCTGCCCCACATAACTCCCCTAAGGCTGGAGGCACTTTCTCCCGAGCAGCCAGCCACATCCACATTACACTGTTTCTTTGAAAACTATCAGAGTCTGCGGGTCCCAGATGGGTGGCAATTAACCTCTGAGTGTGCTCTGAGACTTTTGCTGAGTAGCTCCAGGCTCAGCACTGGCACCAAACCAGAGTCTACATTAACCTGGCAACCACAACTCTTCCCACTCTAGTGACTCCCTGAGACTCTGTACTGCACAAGGCTTTTTGGGGACCTACCTCAGGCCTGGTACTGGTGGCAGTCATCCTCGGTTCACAGTGTGGCTTCTCCCACAAGCCTCCAACTTTAGCACAGGCAGCAAACAACCATGAATTGCTTTGTAGCTCCTACCAGGTAGTCCCATGCCGGTCACAGGCAGTGGGTGACCTGGGCCTGCACTAGAGCCCCTCCCAAGAGGCCCCAGAACCAACATACTTGGAGGTTGGCATCAGACCATAGCAGAGCACCACCCAATTAGCCCCACAAGTGGCACACACAAAGGGTGGTCTCTACAGGCACCAGAGCCCTCTGGGGCAAATCCCACTCAGTGGGGTAATCCTCCCACACACAGCTGTCCATAAGTTGGCCAAACCCCACAGCCAACCAGCCTGAGGGCCAATCCCACCCACTGACATGCCAGTAGCAATTCAGGCTCAAATATAACAGGAAGGCATACAAAATCCATACAAAAGACACTTCTGGAGCACCCACAGCAGGTGAGCAGGGAGATTGTCCTAGGGTTCCACAGGGCTCCATAAGGCCACCCGGCCAAGACTGGGAGACACAGCAGATCTACCTAATACATAGAAACAAACTCAGAGAAGCAGCCAAAATGAGGAAAGAAAGAAATATATTCCAAATGAAAGAACAGGATAACACTCTAGAAAAAGAACTAAACAAAATGGAGGCAAACAGCCTACCAGAGACAGAGTTCAAAACAATGGTTATAAGGATGATCAAGGAACTTGGTGAGAAATTCAACAGAGAGATAGCAAGCATGAAAAAAGGACATAGAAACCATAAAGAATGAGTCAGAAGTGAAGAATACAACAATTGAAATTAAGAATGCACTAGAAGGAATCACCAGAAGACTAAGGGAAGCAGAGAACAGAATTAATGATTTGGAAGATAAGGTAGCAGAAAATACCCAATCAGAACAGCAAAAAGAAAAAAGAATCCAGAAAAATGAGGATCGTTTAAGAAACCTCTGGGACAACATCAAGCATAACAACATTCACATCATAGGAGTACCAGAAGGAGGAGAAAGAAAGCAAGGGATTGAGAACCTATTTGAAGAAATAATGACTGAAAACTTTCCTAACTTGGTGAAGGAAATAGACATACAAATCCAGAAAGAACAGAGTCCCAAACAAGATGAACCCAAACAGGACCACACCAAGACACATTATGATTAAAATGGCAAAGGTTAAACACAAACAGAGAATCCTAAAAGCAGCAAGAGAAAGGCAACTAGTAACTTATAAGGGAGCTCCCATAAGACTGTCAGCTGATTTCTCAACAGAAACTTTGCAGTCGAGAAGAGATTGGCAGGAAATATTCAAAGTGATGAAAAGCAAGAACCTACAACCAAGGGTAATCTACCCAGCAAGGTTATCATTTAAAATCGAAGGACAGGTAAAGAGTTTCTCAGACCAGAAAAAGCTAAAGGAGTTCATCACCACCAAACCAGTTATTACAAGGAATGTTAAAGGGACTTCTCAAAGACAGGAAAAAGAAAACCCCAAAATTATGAATAATAAAATGGCAATAGCTACATATCTATCAATAATTACTTTCAATGTAAATGGATTAAATCCTCCAATCAAAAGACATAGGAGGGCTGAATGGATAAGAAAACAAAACCCTTACATATGCTGCCTACAAAAGACTCTCTTCATATTGAAAGACTCACACAGATGAAAAGTAAAGGAATGGGAAAAAGTTATTTCATGAAAACGGAAATGAAAAATACAAAAAAAGCTGGGGTAACAATACTTATACCAGACAAATAGACTTTGAAACAAAGGCTATAACAAGAGACAAAAAAGGATTCAGTAATCTCACTTTCTGGTATTTATCCAAAGAAACTCAAATGCTAGTAATACTTCAAGGGGAACGTGTGCATCTATATTTTCATTGCAGCATTGTTTACAATGGCCAAGATGTGGAAGCAGCCTGGGGGTCCAGCCTGAGTATCCACCAATAATGAATGGATAAAGAGGAGGTGGTACATATATACAATAAAATATTGCTCAGGAGGGGACCCATGGAAGGGAATGGGTTCTGGCCACCTGCATGGATGGACCTGGAGGATATTGTGCTGTATGAGGTGTCAGAGAAAGACAGATGCAAAATGATTTTGCTTATATGTGGAATCTAAAGAGCAAAATGAAAAAATAAACAAAACAGAAACAGACTCATGGATACAGAGAACATTTTGATGGTTGCCAGAGGGAAGGGAGTTTAGGGGTATGGGTGAAACAAGAGAAAGGATTACGAAGTGCAAATTGGTTGTTAAAAAGTAGTTATGGGGATGTAAGGTACAGCATAAGAAATATAGCCAATAATATTGTAATAATATTGGGATATCATAGTACCGTGTCAGATGGTTGCTGGGCTTATCATGGTGATCACTTCTTTAGGTATATAAATGTTGAGTAACTATGGTGTACCCCTGAAACTAATATAAAATTGTATGTTAGCTATAATTCTAATAAGAATCTTTACAAAATTCATAACAAATTTACATCATATAATTTGCAGGAAATGAACATATTTAAAGCTGGTACCACTGCCCGCCTCAGAGGTTCACTTGATTCAACCCCCCATAACATTCTGCAGTTATCGGTTTCAATCCTTAAAAGGTACATTTTGCAAAAGGGAAAAGGGACATGGGCTTTTAGAAAATCCCAGCCTTCTTTTCACCAAAAGCACTTTGAAGGGATGGCATAAATATCAGCCATACTTACGCACCTACTATGCACAATGGACTTTGTGGGATTGAAACAAATGGGTCTCTGCAATCATGAAGCTGTGAGGCCCATAGAGAGGTAGGTGTACCTTAACACAGCCAGACACAGAAAAACCGACTACTTTTGTGGTAAATATTTTAAGTAAGCAGAAAGGGATGCTAAAAACAGCATTTAACCTGGGGGCTCTGTCCAAGTCTGGGGTCTAGGCAACAAGGAGAATATAAAATCCACAAAGGAAACAAAACTTCTTGAATAATTCCATTTATCTTCCAGGAGTGGTAACTTTGCTATGCTGCTGATGAAATAATGACTAGAAAATAAGCCCAGCTGAAAGAAATGAAAGAGAACCTGACTCCCTGAAAAGAACTGCACCTGGGGACCACCTATGTTAAATGCTCAGGGCATCTGAGTTCTGCACAGGGGCCCCATGGGCAAAAGGCGACCACAGGAGCTGTCCATTGCTTTCTTTCTAATGTTGGTGCAAACCTTTGAGTAGCCTGTTGTTTTTGTTTTGTTTTGTTTTGGTTTTGGTTTTGGGTTTTTGTTTGTTTGGTTGGTTTTTGCTACCTCTCAGATCCTTTTAAAAGTCATTTTCATTACAGACCCTTATCACGGGCTGGATTTATTTCTGGAATCAATGCCTGTGAAAGGATATTGTCTTTTTAACACTTGGGTTTCAAAAGTGAAAAGCACTGTGACATAGTTCTCCTCCTGATTACAAATTTATATTAAAGGAAATAATAAAATGACTACTTTCCTAAGAACATCTTTTGTCAAAGTATTGTATTTCTGGGAGGATATGATCCAATTCAGTAATAAGTTACTCTGCATTTAATACTATCTTAAGCCTTCATGTCCAGCTGTAATAAGTTTAATGTCACTCACTAATTCCAGATGAGCCCTCAAGGGTTACTTTAAATAACACTGAGCCACTGAAAAGGGAGGGTGACTGGTAAATTTTACTTAAGTGCCTTCATAACCCTGTATCTTCTGTATGCAATTTGACACTGAAAAGCAATGACGATAAAAATTAAGGATGGCCAGGCCAAAGGTATGTACCTAAAAGTCACATCACGTATTCAAGAGGTTTTATTGCTTTTTCAGCTGGTCCATTAGGAAACACTCATAATTGTATGATAGAAACCAGTGTACCATTCAAGCAAAAGGTATGTATTATCATCCACACAGCAAAAGCATTATCCTCATAAAAAGCCTCAAGGTTACTAATACATAATAAGAATTTCTCCTCGTTTGACTTAAAACTCAGTGGATATAGGAAATCAAAAGAAATGCTTCTAGTCAGTCCCAGAGAAACAGTGCGATGTAAGCCCTTAACAAATGCAGAGTCCAGATAGAACCAAGTCCTGCCACTTAGAATCAAGGGTCCTGCCATCCTCTAACACTGTTTCAAAATATTATCTTCCTATTGGTTAGGGATAAATACATGCATTAGCATATCACCAAACAACAGAAACTACAAATAATCTTGTTCAATAGACAGCAGCCCTACACCGACTAATGAAAGCTCCAGGAACTTGCACAACTGTATCCCAAGTCTCTAGTACACGCACTCGCATTCAATAGCACTTGATAAATTCTGATAAGTGCTGGTACTTACATGGCTCAATGACTTTTGATACACTGAAAAGTATAAATATCTAGAAATGAGCATTCTGGGTTCAAAGCTTTTATATTCTCTTTTGTCCAATCATAAAGATTTCCTACTAAACAATGGTCATATGGTGTTTGCATTCTCCCCAGTGTCTTCTTTCTCTCAACTAATCCCCGATCCACAAAGCTTTCAAGTCCATCCCTAGCAAAGAGACCTTTGACCTTCATGCTATTGCCTGAAGTGGCCAACTTTTGGCCAAAGCCACATATAATATCACGCAATAAACCTGGGGAGCTTTGTGGGACACAAGAATGGTACATAGGGAAAAGGCGATAAATAGCTTTGGGGGGTTATTTCACGGCAATAAGAGATTTCTGTCTCCTGTCCAGCTTGGAACTATGGGCAACATGGCTCCATTTGTTGTCATAAAAAAGAAAAAAAAAGTGCATATTCTACAATCTAACGAGCCCTAAATTCCACCTGCTTGAGCAGCTGACACTATATCTGGGATTATGTCTTCTTTCTTTCTTGTGACTGATTTGTGCTGCTGGATTTGGACGCACCTCATTGAGGTCAATTCCACAGGATGACACTGTGCTCCAAGGAGCAGAAACTATTCAATGTTCTGTGGTCAGAACAGACTACACCAGGTTTCGGGTTCTGCGCTGAACCCACGAATGTCCCCATGTTGGTGCCACACCGAGGGCTGCTTCTTGTTACGGACTTGTTATTTTCCTGTGCTCTTGGGACACGGCCTAGCAGTTGCTTTGAACCTTCCCAAATAGGCTATAAAATCAGTAGGGCAGGGACATACTCTCCTACTGCTCTTTACTTACATCTTAGAAACTCCTCTGCACATGGCTTCTCTAAACTTGTCAGAATTACAGATTTAAGAACCTCCAGTTACTTCTGTGAGAAATAAGAGTTACAGTCATAAGCATTTAAGGTAGAAAATATAAGCTTAGTAGGTCACCTGTCTCCTATTTTTCACAGATTCAGTAGCTCACGGTCTAGTTCTAAATCTCCTCTTCTACCTCTTGAGATGACTCTACCAGAGAGAACCCACCGTTTTGGCTTTTGTGGGCTGCACTGCGAAGGAAGACAGAGCTCAAACAGAAGGGGGACTGGGCACACTGCCCACCTGGGCCTGAGTCCAGGCCCGCTCTGCACTCACTAACATACGCTAGTGCTGTCCTGCCCCGCCCCCCACCAAACCCGGACGAATCTGCTTCTCAGGGGGAATGCTTACTGCCCACCCCTCAATTTACAGTCCTCTCCCCTCTGACTGAAAAGAATGAGGCGCCTGACAGAGTCACAGGTTGACTGAGAGGAATCATAATGACAGGCTCAGCAGGATCCTGAAACACCAGGCTCTACAGCAGGGGTGTCCAAACTTTTTTCAACGTTTTTCACCAAGGGCCATATGCGGTGAAATACACAAACAGCCGGGCCACTCACTCGAGGTGAAGTACGGATTGCCTCACCTGGTTTATTGAAGTAAACTAAATGTATTTTTGGAATTTGCTGCGGGCCAATTAACAATGGATTGTGGCCCGCAGTTGGCCCACGGGCCGCAGTTTGGACACCCCTGCTCTAGAGCATCCCTCTCGCCCAGAAGCCAGCCACTAAAGCAGGACAAATGTCCCTGTGAATGTCATTCACCATAGTTCCACCTTTACAAAGAAAAGTGGAATATTCCCATTTCTCTCCACGATATTAAAAATGATTTCCATGTTAGGGAAAGTGGCAGTGAGAAATAGGATTTATGAGTCACTTCCAGTACATCTGGCCTACAATTCTGGCACTGGCCACCCTGTTGACAAGCTTAAAATAAAAGCATGACTATTAGTTTTAGGTCCTCAGAAATTCTTCCAGGAATTCCCTTTCAATACATTTGTCATGTTTGGCAAGAAGAATTAACACATAATGAACAATAAATTTATTTATAGTGTTGCTTAGATTCTTTGGAAGGAAAAATATGTATATGACTAGATTTTCCAATAATTACTCTCTTTTGTCAAGAGAGAAAAATGGCCAAGGCAGCACCAATTAGCTCTGTGTAAGACAGCTGGAAGGCATGGTACCCGATGAGCCAAGATGCCACTGACAAGAACTAATACATACAATTCATGCCGATTCCATCATTTCTATCTAAACATATCTAATGATAGAGACCCTGTGTTCTCCTATGTGCTTTGTCCACTTATTAAATAAACACTCCTTCATCCCTACTATGCTCAAAGTCAGAGGAAATGGGGAAGCAGAGAACAACTAACATGTGGACCCCTTGGTGTGTTCATCTGTGGCGTGTAAGGCACTGCACTGGAAATGTACAAACATCTGCTCATTCACAGTCTAAGGACACAGTAAAAACAAATAAACCTTGCTGAACTAATTGAATTTCAGGTTCTTATCTCCAGTACACAAATGAGGAATCCAGGATATAGAAAGTTAATTAACTTGTCCAGCTATCGAGAGGTGGGGTTGGAATTCAGTCTCTTCTACTCTAACTTTTGCTTTTTCCAATTGACTGAGCTATTTGTTGGGAAACAAATAAAAAAATAAGATCTTGTTCTCAAAGGACTCAAAGGAGTTCTGGTCCAGAGGGAGAAAATACACAGTAAAATAAGCAACCACAACACAGTGTGAATGAAAACAAAGTGAAAATTTACAAGAAGTTTTGCACAAAGTGCCAAGAAGAAGAAACTGTCATAAAAGAGGTAATTTTATGCTGAGTCTTACCCAGTGATGAATTTATCCAAGTCAAGACTATAACTGAGCACTTTCTATGTGCTTAGCATAGAAATGCATGGTGCATAGTAGGTGCTCAGTAAATAACTGGTGAATGAATGAGTAGGAATTCTTTAGGGGAAGATACAGTGGGGAAACCATTACTAAAGAAGAGAGTATATGCAGGCATGGAGACCTCCGAAAAGCCCAGGTCCCCTATGGGAAGCATAAGAGGGGAGGGGGATTTGTAGGAAGAGAAGTGCCTGGAGGGAGGGAAGGAGCACAGTGGAGCATCCTACCTGCCTGTGGTTAAGAGCCTGAACTGAATCCCACTGGGGATGAGGGGACATTCTATCGTTGGGAAGTGTCCGATGTGGGTCATCAGGTCACTGGCATCGCATCCCATAAATCCAAAGGGCACCCTGCGCTTTATAGCTTACGTGAATAGTGTGCCCCCCACCCCCCACGCACACACCTAGACCTGGGCAAATGGAAGTCCTGACAAGGCAGATGAGTGACGCTGCATACCTATGACTGAACCTAGGGACGCACATATGGAAAGGAGCCTACAATCTGCAGTGAGAGTCCAAACTCCGAACTGCATAACATCACATCAAAGACAAAGAAGGCTCCTGAAAGAACCTTCTGTGTCAAAATTGCAGTGCTGGTTGGAGAATCAAGCAGAAACTCTGGAAAGCAGGGCCTCCTGCTTTCTGTAGGTAGCAAGATATTTGGTTAATTAAACATGGCAAAAAGGTGCCATTCCTGAGGTATCTACCGTATCACAAGCAACACACACTTAACTGCCTGAGCCTTTCAGAGTCATTGTTTGCACGTTAAACTCATGCCAGAATCATGTATTACAGCTTTTTTCCAATTATCTGTATGAGGAAAGTTTACTGGCATAACTTCAGAGCAAGTACTAAAAACAATCTAGTGACGTACTACTGCGAAACAGCCTCTTTTTTTTCCCCCTGGATAAATTGCATCTAGTTTGTAATAGAAAAAGAGGCCCTACTGGTAGAAATGCATTAATACAGATGAGAATTAACGAACCTCATTGTCTCTGTACAGAGATAGCTGTGCTTGCGTTTTCTTCCTCTTTGGATAAATAAAAATGTTAAAACAAAGAAAAAATTAGAGTACACCTATATAAAATGAAAGAGGTCATTTTAAATTACAAAATGTACCTAGAGGCTGTTAAGATGGCATACAACTCAAGTCAAAATAGTTTCATGGGGCCGAAGCAAGCAGACACCCTTAGAAATAACAGCGTACCACAGAGAAGTACCAAATTTAAATCCGGAATTCACACACCCTGAGCTGCCAGCGCCAAAAGCTAGCTGGACTTCTTAGATTCCCTACAAGTACCTCAGCTCTCCATAAATGCGAGGACACCTGGATCCTGAAGGGTTTGCAAATCTAGCAGATATTCACCTACCCCATGCGGTGCATGGAAAATTCAACTGAAAAGGAAATAACTTGTGCTAAACAAATAATACTTTACATGCCATAAGTTTGTAATTCAGCCCTTCTGCTACAGGTATGCGTAGAAAGGAGAGTTCTGGGACAAAAGGTCACGTGACATAAGCTGAGCCTGAGAAGAACCATTTGCTGCCCGGCACCAACAGCTGTAAACAGGCAACCATGAAAACGGATGTGGCTTTTATGTTTTCAAGTGCAGTCTACCTTTTGACCTCTTACTATTGGTTTATGTTGCTAAAAGCCCATACATCTATTCTATACAAAATATAATGCCAAACAGAAGAATTCTGAAAACTACCCCCCCAAACCATCTACTCTTTGTACCTCCCCCGGGGTGGGTGCAGTGGCCCCCTGCCTGACAATCCGGCCTCCCTCCAGTGTTCGCCCTTCCAAACGATTTTTCATTCTGACGTCAGATTACTCTTCTTAAAGGACATGAATCCTGCCCCCGCTCTGCTCAGTGGCTGCCAGCACCTGCCCCTGAGGGGTAAGCTCACACCCTCCCCTCCACGGCACAACACCCATCCATGACGTCCAATCTCATGGTCACCTCCCCTCCACGGACACCAACATGGCTTTCCAACTTATTTCTGCTGTACCACTGCCGTCTTTGCCAATAAACTCTTGCACATGATCCAAATAATACACAGCAGCTAAAATGATTTATTAGAATATAGTTATTTCATATATTTAAATCTATATCATTTTCTTTTTATGAAGACAAATACTAATACTTTTTACGTGTACCATATATACAGCCCATAGGTCTGCATGGGAAGAACTCCTGCAGACCTCAAAAATAAATAAATATGGTTGCTTTCTATGAGTTCAAGTTTCAATCAACCCAAAGTGGATGAGCTCATCATCGTAACAGTGCACAGTAAAATACAAGACAGTTGTAACCCTGCAACACTGGAATTCCATGCTACGCTCAGAAGGACACTAGTTGCACAAAACATGGTAAGTGCTCAGAGACACTCACCATGTGCCATCCCCGACTGCCATCCCCCACTGGTGCATCACTCGTATTACTTCCTCCTTCCGAGCTCTGAAGAAACTGGTTGAAGCTATTTGACCCACTACTTTTCACCTTCACTGTCTTCCAAGTATCGCCAATGCCTTTCCTGGAAGGCCACTCATGTGACACTGATGTATAATGATATGTATTTTGGTCTGCATCCACCGTTGCTGGCTCGCAGCTCCCCAAACCGCTGGGATTCCCTGAGCTGTGAGAGCACGGGGAGCATCTTTGGCTGTATTTGCTCCCTTTGTCCTCAGATCCTGAAGTCGCTCCAGAGCCATGGAGGTCAAATGGGCGTCATATTATTCATAGAAGATCCTTTGCACCACAGCTGGGTTTACGTTGTGGTGACTTTTGTTGGCTTATTTGCTCCTTCTTCTTCTTCTTCTTCTTGAGTCCTCTTGAGGAGGGTTTACGAATTGTCCTACTTACTACCCATCTCACAGGTATGTCCCCCTTGCTGCTTCCTGATACCTTTCCACCTCCCTCCGATAGTAGGCTCTTTTTGCATAGGTCTCCTCAGGCAAGGGCAACAAAAGGAAAAATTAACACATGGGACTTCATCCCACTAAAAAGCTTTTGCACAGCAAACAAAACCATCGACAAAATGAAAACATCATGCATACAGGATGGGAGGAGTTATTCAGACATTCTCAAATGAGGTGACTATTGAAAATCACCAAAGGCTGCTGGTTGCCAGAGGAACCAACCACAAAGAGCGGGGCGGAACTTTAAGTCCCACCCCATAAGTAATTTCTATCCTGGGAGGAGAGAGGGGCTGGAGGTTGAATCAATCACCAGTGCCCAATGATTTAATCAGTTGTGCCTATGTAATGAAGCCTCTGTATCATCCCAAAAGGAGGGGTATCAGAGAGCTCCCGGGTCGGGGAACCAGAACGCTTCCTCATGCTGGCTGGCCCCAAACTCCACAGGGACTGAAGCTACTTTGTCTGGGACCTTGCCCTATGTATCTCTTTATCTGCTGTTGATTCGTATCCTTTAATATCTTTTGTAATAAACCAGTAATCTAGTGAATAAACAGGTTTTCTGAACTCTGTGAGCCACTCTAGCCAATTAATCAAACCTGAGGGGGTCATGAGTACCTCTGATTTATAGCGAGTCAGTCAGAAGCACAGGTAACAACCTACGCTTACAGTTGGCATCTGGAGTGGAAGGCAACCCTTTACCTGTGGAATCTGATGCTATCTCTGGGCAATTAGTGTCAGAATTGAGTTGAATTGTAGGATACCCCGCTGGTGTCTGAGAACTGCTCGTAGTGTGGGGGAATCCCTCCCTCACATTGGAATCGGGTACTGAATCTATAACCCATGAATACAAGTTTCCTGAAAAGCAGCATGGAAAATATAACCAACCTGGTACTAACTAGTCTCGTTTCATGTCACAGACATTTCTAAAACACACAATTAAATACAGGAAACAGGAGAATTGTTATCTTGGAATCTCAGTTGCTCTGAAACCAGTAATTTGCATGTTTGGTATTTGATTCCAGAAGGTAGTTAA
The DNA here is from genome assembly GCF_036562045.2 of Rhinolophus sinicus. Taxonomy (NCBI): domain Eukaryota; kingdom Metazoa; phylum Chordata; class Mammalia; order Chiroptera; family Rhinolophidae; genus Rhinolophus; species Rhinolophus sinicus. Next base: position 4,803,310 of record NC_133754.1, on the reverse strand, counting down.
AAGATGTGGAAGGACTAGTTCCCTACCAATATCTGAGCAGACAGGCACAATGTCTGGGCGCAATCTAAGCTGCTGAAACAAAGAGCACCCCAAAATACAGAAGCTTAAGCAAGACAGTGGTTTGTTTCTCCCCCGAGGGATATTGCGTGGTGGTAGGGTGCTGCCATCCTCAACACGTGGCTTCCCTCTTTGGTCCAAGGTGGCAGCTCCAGTTTCCACCATCACATATGTATAGAAAGAAAAGTACAGAATAACATTGTTCTTGACATCTGGGTGCACCCGGGCCTTGATGCCCTCCCGTCCCCCAGGGTGAGCTCTAGAATATGTGCACAGAGATCTGGGCAGATCACAGGATTTCCGTCAGTTCTCCCTTGGGGCGAGTCACCCTTGGTGTGACCTCTTTCTTAACTAGCTCAGGCACCAGAGCCTCCTGACACCTGACCCCTTTGGTCATCACGCATTCTCACTGCTCAGGAGATATAAGCACATGGTCTAGGGGGCAGGGGGGCAGGGACAGGTGGAAGGTGCCAAGATCCACATCTTTTTGCTGCCACCCAGGACTTCATTTCTGTTTGTAAGTTCCCTATTCAACTCTATAAACTGACAGCTAGACATGTCTGCCTCATTCTCGTTCTTTGGCATCTTGGCTCTTTTAGTGTTTAGAGGCCTCTCTACATAGACGGCCCTGTCATGAAACAACATGTATGTTGAACAGCACTAAAGGAAACAGAAAAGGCATGGACACCGATTCCTTCCCAGTGCCTGGCCTGGACGGATCCTACAGCACATCCACCCATCCCCATGCCACTGACCAGAACTGGGGCTCCGCCATGCTTAGCTGCAAAGGAGGCTGGTAAAAGCTCCCCGGCTGGGGTACTGACTGCTGACATCACATTGCTCTAACTAAAGCTTAACTGAAACAAAAGCAGGTCTTCCCTAGGGTCAGAATCCAGGCCGGAATGGAAGCCTTTTGGTGCATTTGCAAGTACTGGTCTATTTACCCTACTTCTACAGCAGACCAAACACGAGTAGTCGCCTACACTTCCAGGTCTGACGCAGGGCAGTGATGATAACAGACACTTCTCCACTTCTGGTGGCTGTAGACGACATTCCACATCCTTCCAACTCCCAGCTGTCAAGTTTCCAACGGAGAGTCCATATTTGAGCCATGGGCAGTACTGATAGTCACAGTAATTTATTTAGGGGGGCATGTGGGCTGTACATGCCATTGGCTTACATCCTCAGTATAAAATACACATGAGCCCTTGTTTTGATCCTAGTTACAAATACTCAGAAAAATCACAACCAGGATCTGCTTTGCTGAGCATAACTTCTATGCAAAGAAAACTTAGATTTATAGCGCCAAAGAAATAGTGTTCTTTCAGTAATGATAAGTCAAAGATAAGAGATAAGGATTTTAACATAAAACTCACCTTGAGGCAGTAATCAGAACTGCCTACAGAAATTTCCATTTTTCATTCTTTTCAGGAGCCTACAGCACCAGTGGAACTTGATTCTGTGCCAATAGTAAACATTTCTCTCATGTTCTTTAGGCCAAGAACATTGAAGATTTCTTGTTAATCCTGTTCTAACCCCAGAACACTTGCAATAAAATATGGAGATCCCTCTGCACAGTGCCTCGCACATGGTGGTTTTGAAAACATGGCAGCATGAAGCATTCCACATGTGACTGTGTGTTTTACCAAGACAGTTATTACTATCTTAGAGCAACTTTGGGCTTCATACACAAAGAATTCGACACCACCTCACATTTACATATTCCTTATTACAAATTAGCTCTAGAAATGTTAATATGCAAAGATCTCAAAGACATATTGCAAATGAGAAACTCAGGGCTCAAAACATGTATACAGTATGTTGTCATTTGTTTAAAAGGGATTGGAGAGGAAAGTAGACATTCTGGCATGTAAATGCATTGAATGATACCCAAGAAAGCAGTAACAGTGGATGTCCTCTAGAGGTGACCTGGATAGGTGGAGGAAAATGTAACAAGAGACGCTTTTTACTATATATTATTTATACCTTTCTCATTGGACCATATCCATGCATCACCAATTCAAATAAAATGAATTACATATGTATTTTTTTCTCATTCATACTTGTGCAACCTTCACTCTCTTACCATTTAAAATACTACTTTATTATTTCCCTAGGGCTGTCATAACAAAGTACCACAAACTGTGTGTCTTAAGACAACCAAAACATATGTTTCTCACAGTTTGGGAGGCTAGAAATCAGGGTGTTGACATAACAAAGAAGGGGCCTGGGGTTAGACAGAAACCATCAGAAGTCTTAAGAAACAACTCAAGTAAATAGAGAGCAGAAGAACTGTACTCAACCACTCACAGAGCGGGAATTGACTCATGCCCCAGCCCTCTACTTCACTCTATGTAGTAGGAAGGGAAAACAGTGACATGGTTATGTCACCATTCTCATTCTGCATTCAGTGTCTTTTTCATTATCTAGTTGGCAATGATCTACTTGTTTGTCAGGTCACAGCCCTAAGTTCACAAGCAGCAAGTAGTGAACTTGCATTATCAAAACATGTTCCCCAGGGATCAATCGCTAAACTTTCAAAGAAATATACATTGCAAAGTGTCATTCTCTTTGCTAAATTTAACTATACAAGCCAATGATGGCTACCAGGGCATGGACACCAGGAATGAAGAGAGGAAGGAGAGCTAGAGGTTGCTTTCCTGGGCTGCAGCAGCTGCGCAGTTGCACCATTCACGTCTCCCTCCAAGAGGGAAGCAGGGTCAACAGAGAGGATGCCAATCGGCATATCTCAGGCCCTCTGCTCTAATGCCAAAGCCACGCCTTCCCGGAGTTCTCCCAGCCAAAGACCGAGCGCTCCTGCCCCACTCAGGTCTCTTCTAACGGGCATTCGCACTCCAGGACGCCCCAACGGCTGGGCTGAGATCTCAGCGCTGCACTGAAATCTGCAGCTCTTCCCACCCAATCCTCTTCCTTCCTTCTCTCCGTTCCCAGGTGTCATACCTACAGTCCGGTCCAGCAGCTCTCTCCACCTGCACCTGACGCCTCTCCTTTTATGGTTCACCAGGATCCTCCCCTCACACCCAGATCTCTTGAAGGTTGGACCGGCAGAATGTTGTTAAAATTCTACCTAATCTAGTACCGTGTTTCCCCAAAAATAAGACCTAACTGGAAAATAATCCCTAGCATAATTTTTCAGCATGACATCCCCTGAACATAAGCCCTAATGCTTCCTTTGGAGCAAAAATTAATATAAGACCCGGCCTTATTTTCAGGGAAACACGGTATTATAGTGAGGTAGTAATGAACCCAGTTCTGATTTCCCTTTTGTCTACTTAAGACTTCACAGGCAGGTGACAGGCAGTTTCTTTTCAGGCACTTTTCCTGAAACAATGGAGCATGAGTCTTTATTTTTCAACTCCTAAGCCTTAGAGATCTCCTTTTTGCACCTATTCTGATGCATCCAATATAATTCTTTTGATGAACTATCTCCTACTGATGGCAGCCTTGAACCTTCGAGAATTTTTCAAGTTCATTTGTGATTCTCTGTTGGCAGTGTCTTCCTGCTTCTCTCTTTATCCTTCCTGATGCAAGGGCCGTAAACACAATCCTGCCTAATAAGAACGGGACAGGTGAGGTCACTGGCAATGCTAAGTTCACAACCCTAAACATACACACCAATCAATTCCACATGATTTCAGCTAAGATGCACACAAAAACTAGATAGACCTGGGTTGTAAAACAGAAGTTCATGAACCAAAGAAATAATAGTTATAAGGCAAAACAGAAAACTTAGACGAACACAATGCAAGTCTGTCTTCAGAGGTCACATGTCCCAGAGTATGTCTCCCTCGGGCAGATTTATCCTCACAGTTTATTTCATGCCCGTGAAGGAGCCTCTGCAACCTTCCTCACTAGGAAATTTCAATGTTTTCAAATGACATTCAAGTATTTAAATGCAATTACTAACTTACAGCTTGGACTCATCTCATGATCTAAGTCTCAGTCACAACTCTTCAATTTCCTTAGCATCTCATCACCAGTCTTTACAATCTTTAATCATTTGGTTCCTTTTCTCTCGTGTTACTTCACGTAGAAACAAAGAAAGGAACACAACAAAAGCCAAGCCCTCAACGACTCAGAACCCAAACTCAGAACACAATTATCAGGGAAAGAGGTGTAGGCCCATTTTACTAAACCATGACTACAGAACTTTATTGAGTCAAAATACGATCCCGGGCCAAAGCCACTTTGAAAAGCAATGGAGAGTCAAGGTCAGGTTGCCACACTGAGGCACAGCCTGGAATAGTACAGAGCGGGAATCAACGGCAGTTTGCATGTTCCATTTCCAACGCTTGACTTTTTGCACTATATGTTTTACTTTGGGTGCCATTTTTCCTATTTTGAAAACAGTATGTTGACTACATTGATAGTCAATCTTAGGGTCACTAATGGTGGCACAAATCTTCAGATCTGATGCAGATTTGAGGATCATTTCTCATGATTTCTAGACAACCATGTCTAATAGAAATACAGGAGACCAAACGGCCAGCTTCTAGTAAATCCAGGGCACAGAGGAACATACTAGATGATACTAATCAAAAGCAATCAGATCTATTTCAGAACGTGAGACATTCTACAGGACAGATGGCATGGCTTTCTCAGGAAGTCAATGTCATGAAAAAAAGGAACATATCTTGAGTTAAGGAGATTTGAGAGACACAAACATCAGATGCAAAGCAGACATTAGTCCCATATTGGCTTCTGGCTTGGACAAACCAGCTATAGATTATACATTGAAAACAATTCAGAAATTTTTATATGAACTGGCATTAAACTACATGAATGAATAACTATGAATTTTGTTAGGTATAATAATTTTAATTTGGCTACATATAAAATGTTATTTGCTTGAGATATCCACTAAAGAAACCAGAGGTAGACTATGAGGATATCTGTAATTTACATTAAAATAGCTCTACATAAATTTTTATTTATTCATCTATCGCTGGGATTGGTAAACTCTTTCAGTAAAGAGAAAGACAGTAAATATTTCAGCCTTTGTGGACCATATGTATTCCGTTGCATTTACTCAACTTCCCCGTTGTAGCAAAAAGGAACCATGGACAATACATAAATGAATGTGCATGGCTATGTTTCAATAAAACTTTATTACAAAAACAGGGGCCTACAGTCCATACTTTGCCGATCCCTGATCTACTCCTTCATTTAAAAATAGATGCTGAGCTCATAATAAATACAATCCTTGGCCACAATCTACAACATGGCGTCCCCTTAGCCTTTTATTATAATTCTCTTTCCTTTGCACTTGGAACAGCAGCAGCATCTAGTTCTTCTTCACTTTAAGATCCATAATAGCTGCCAAGTGTTTTCCTACACAGCTGGTCTCTTCTCCATCAAGTGACTCATGGATTTTATTTTTAAAGAGTCAGTGTACCTATAAAGCAAAATGACCATGTCAGAAGACAATGCAACTCTGAGAAGGTACTTCTGTCCCAAATGCACCAGGGACCTCTGGTCCTGGAGGCGATAGGCACTTGACAAGTATTTGAAGGCAACTGGAAGAGTCAGAGGATCCTTCAGCTCACTACACCACTAGAACCCATTTACTCGTTCAGGTCCTCGGACACTGGCTACCCAGCAGATCGGTACTTTCCTGCACAATAGCATGTGCCCAGTGGGCTGGGAGAGTAAACACAGGTTCCCAATGAGTCTGGATAAACTACCATCAGTGGATAAGCCACTGGGAGAATTGGACTCAACATGCACACAGCATCGGTGAGGTCAGTACTTCTTACCAAGTAGACACAAGTTCAACAAAACTGGTGTGTCTGTCTGTCTGGATGCTCATAAATGAGCAATCCTGAAAGAATGATGCCCACCAACTCAGGCTTCTCGCCAAGATGACAGTAGGAATATAGAAGTCAGGCTAAAATATTTAGAGGATGAATTAGGTTGCACCATTGGCACAGACTGCCTATTAAAGGTTTATCTATAATGGAAAGCTTTAGTCTATTCAGTTTTGTGCTCTGCAATTAAAACCGCACGCAATCAACTTTTACAGACTACGGCATAGCATGAAATATGAATAGATTTAGTTTCTAAAAGAGTTTCATAGAGAGGATAAATAAAAAAATTACAGAGAATTCATGTTATACAGATACTGTATTAATAATAATAAAAAGAACCCTAAAGCATGATTTAAAATTTTAAGGGGAAAAAAAATTTAGAGTTATGATAGCCCATAAATTCTTTGGAAATACGGTGGAGGCGTGGAATCCCTGCCAAGTTTCAAGGTCATAAAAGTAATCGAAATAAAATACAAAGCTATACATAGAACCAGACTTTTCATGCTAATATACTTTATGGTTCAAATGGGGCAGTAAGTAGGAGATGCGTCAAAAAATACCACATTAGAATCTTTTAATTAATTCTATGTATTATTTTGGGATTTTTAATTCAAATTGACCAGAAATCATATAAAAAAGAAATTACTACTTTTAAGTCTCACTAGAAATATGTTATTTATTTCTAAAATATCTGCTTTTAAGGATTATACTCACAGAGGAAATAATACATAGATTACTAGAAATACTATTGTAGTTCTACAATTTGTGCCCTGAAATTTATGTAAAATTGTCAACAGAAGGGGAGATTTATCTGTGCCCTATCCCAGCAGAAAGGATTTTCTAATGGGAAATACTATCATCAGGAATATACACAATCTACTTTGTATGGTAAGTTTTCAACCCATTGTGGGAGTTTTGGGGTTAGCAATTCATATCATAATTATAAAATAGTTGTATCATTCTGTAAAATAGGCTTCCATTCGACAATATTTAGCTAAAAGTTGAAAAACTTGTTTTAATGGGGAAATAATAAAATTATACTCTTGTCAAAGTATTTTAAATTGTCAAACCTCTGTTTAGCTAATTTGAGATAACCTCTTTCCTTATTACCTTAGATAAGGGACAGCTTACTGGAGAAGAGAAACAAATGCATTTCGAATGTTTTATTCTCTCAAACATTAGAGCACAAATGAACAGGGAGGGAAACTAAAACACACATTTCAGTTCTGAGTAGAAGTTTAAAGTAAACAAGAATGGCTAACATTTAGCAAGTGCTCTGTCACTGAGAAAATTATACCGGAAGTACACTTCTCTACAAGATGAGAAAATCTGACAAGATCTGTAAAGGTTTATTTCTCCAGTAATTTAGCAGGTTTATGAATGAAAACCAGCAGGGGTCACTGCGTGGGAAGCTGAGCTGCCTCTGCCCAACCCAGCATTCTCCTCAGAGCACCTCCAATCGCCACTCCAGCTCGGCCACTGCTGGGAAAATGGCTCACATGGCTTGTGTGGTTTGGGTGGCTGTAAAGACACAGCTTGAACACAAATCAAATCCTGTCATGCTTCTATATTTGCTCTTTACAAAAAAATTCAGACAGAAAAAATAAACAAAATTAAATTCTGCGGGCATGTTTCATCGTTCTGGTGTTCACGTCCTCCACAGGTTGCCCCCTACCTGTGTGATACTATGTCATCCATTATGCAGGCATGCAGGGTTTTACTCCCTCCATAAGCCCCTGCCACCATGACTCCTGCCTCTGAGCCTTACCTCCTGGCACTCTCCTTACCTGGAGACCTCATCTTCCAAGTCCTATTTATTTTCCATTAAGGTCCAACTAAACTCTCCTCCCTAGGCACAGTGTTTTCTAACTATACCAGCTCACTTGGACTATCTCTCACTACCCTTTAACTGTTGGAGCAGTTCTCACACTATTTATGTGTTTACTTCCATCTTTGAGCTCTGATATGCTAGAGAGCAGGGGTCACCTTCTTCATCTTTGTATCTCTTCCAGGGCCGAGACCAGTGCCTGACACATAGTAGATGCTCATTTAAAATGTGTGGAACAGGTTAACCTGGAAGGGAAGGAAAAAGGTGACGGGACGGAGGGAGTGGGTGCCGCCTGGGGTGCTGAGAATATTCAGTATCTTCACCTAGATGGTAGTTATGTGCGGTTTACATAGCATTTCTGAGCTGTAGGAAAATATATATACGTTGTGGAAGAAGTGAAAGAATGAACCAGCAGCAGAAAGCATCCAGACGAATACAGGATGCCTTCTTCTGAACATGTGGCTAGAACGTCCTTTGTCGTTTCAAGTAGTATAGTGTGTAGCTTCATTTAGTAAGAATGCAATATGCAATGGACATTGACAATGTAAACACACACACACACACACACACACACTCACAGTCTTCCCTGTTGGTTCGGCACTTCACTGTGCTTCCCTGGCACCTGCCACCTGCTCAGACCTTCCCAGGAGGCTCTGACCCAGAATGGGCAACAAGCCACTCCAATAGTCATGACGCCAAACCTCAAAGCTCTGAGACGCCACCTTTTCTCACTGGGGGAATCCATCCCGCCTGCACGAGCCGAAACCCCAGTTCTCTGCAACCCACTCAGCATGTCTGTCCCAACTCTCTTCATTCCTTTCTGCGTCGGCACCTGGGTCAATTCGGTTCAATAAATACTTGAGCCTGCTCTGTGTTAAGTGCTAGTGAGTGGGTTACAAGGATGACTAAGGTGTGCCCCAAGATTTTTTGCGGTGAAGTATACCTACCATAAAATTTACCATTTACCCATTTCTGTGTCTACCGTTCAGCGGCAGTTCTGACTGCATAATACTATGGAACCATTACAACTGTCCATTTCCAGAAATTTTTAAATCAGCCCAAACAGAAACTCCATATTCACAGAACAATAACTTCCCTTTCTCCCCTCCACCCAGGTCCTGGCAATCTGTGTTCTACATTCTGTCTCTAGGAATTTGCCTGTTCCAGGTTCTTCATAGAAGTGCGATCATACAATACTTATCCTCCAGTGGTGGCTTAGCCTAACGTTTTCTAGGTTCACCCGCGCTGTAGCATGTATCGGAATTTCATTGCCTTTTATGACTGAAAACGGTTCCATTCACTGCATAGACGTATTTACAGCCTTTGGTTCAGCCATTCAGTGCCTCCTGTTTTGTAATTTATCGTCTAGCAAGGAAAGCAGGCCAGTTCTCACCCTCTCCTTTGCTGATTTTGTCCAATATCTGTTCTGTCAACCTAAAACCTTCTATTTCAATACGCTTTGAGTTCTGTTTTGCAGGGGACACGTGGGTCTCCACCACCTCTATCCCACTGTCTACCATGGTGCCTGCACATAATAAGCACTCAACTAATAGCTGTTTATTAATGAATGCAAGGCTTCCTCTGGTGTCTCCTGAGCAGATTCCTGCTGAGGTTGCTTTTACTTAGTTGTAATCTCTGCCTTTGATGCTCTGCTTATTTTCTTCCATGTAAGACGAGCGACATCTGGCCCCTATAGACACACGTATTTAGTGAGCAACTCGCTCAGAGAAAAGAGCACCTATAAGAAATTATAAGTACAAACGGTGCTGGATTGGGAGTCAACAGGTGCATTTCAGTTCCAGCTTTGCTATGACACAACTCTGCTGAGTCACAGGTTTTATGGGTCTCAGTTAACTGTGGTCATAGCGTAAAACAAAGGTGTCGAACTGGCCTGTTCAGTTCTAAAATTGTATAATGCCAATTAGCAGAAAGCAAAAGAGCAATGTCTTGATAAAATGCCTCAGACATATCTGGATAATGTCAAAAAAGCCTCTTAAAAATGCTTCTGATCTGCAAAAACATTTTACTTACAGCTTTCTTTAGCAATTCCACTGTGTCACTTCTTTTATATTTGTACTGCTTGGAAAATTATGCCAGATTTTTACTTGAGTGGGTCAGGGAGGTGTCATTTCCAGCAGGAATTAGACTGCATTGCTAGTATTATGGCAGAGCAGAAGGAAATGACAGAAAATAATGTTCATGCTGCTTAAAAACTTGAAGAATTAAGTGAATACTACAAAAGAAAGGGAAAAAAAATAGCAGTAAAATTGGGAGAAAAGTTGTTTTGGCTCTTTCACTGAGGAAGGGTTTATTTTTCAGTCAGCTTTGGCTAGTGCTTTTTGCCTCGCTCTTTCATGGTTCTAGAAACTTCTCCGAAGGCATGAGCAGGGAATTAGATCATTAGACATCTTTCCAGCTCATGCAAGTTGAAGCTGTTTTGGCTGTTTGCCAGTGACAAAAATGAACTGGTAAAATGTAAAAGGAGGAACCAAAAACCACAGGGTGAACACAAAGTACAGAGAAATTAATGACAGTTACTGCTTTTCTTCACTCAGCTCTTCCTTAAGACTCTAAGGAGCTCTGTGAGTGCACTAGGCCACTTCACTGGGAGATGATGGGGCGATAATAATGGCCAAGAAAAATAGTTCAACTAAAATGAACAGAAACCCCTCCAGACTACGTGGAATGAGAACGACTCTTTCCTTTAAAATAATAAATGAACACTGATACTTCACATTTGAAGGATGAAGAAAATGATAAGATGATGGAAAAAGGAATGATACTAAAACAAAACTGTCAATGCAAAAAGTCCTAAGAAATGATCGGTACAGTGAAAATTGTCAGAGTATAAAAATTTTCAAGTATTCTTTCATTACTGTTTGCAAATTTAATTTTCAGAATAAAATGAGTGAAAATGAAAAAGAAGCAACCACAAGCAAAGGGTCAAAACTCGAACAGAATGAGCACAGAGAGGAGGGATTGGCTCCCTCACCTGCCACCCTCCCTCCAGCCTCCCCATATCCTTTCAGTTCCTAAAATGCACCAGTCTCACACCCTCGAGAACTGTACGGTCAGTCAGTGACTCTGATGTTGTATGATGGTAGACACATAGGAATCTAGTCACCAGCTCTGGGACCGTCAGCAAGTTACTATCTTCTCTCAGTTCTATCATCTCAAAGTGGCAATAATCATAGTACCTACATTATAAAGTCTGGCAAACTTGTAACAAAATAATGTATTATAAAGTGATTAGACAGTGCCTAGCCTATAGTAAGCCCTCAATAAATATTAGCTATTAGACTGTAAAATCTCATTGTGAAATTACAGATAAGAAGACTGAGGGCAGGTGGCCCGGCTGGCAATCCACACCTGGCTGCCTCCAGGGATCGCCCTTCATCCAGACCTAGTGCTTCTTAAAGGTGGTCTATGCAGGTAGAAGCTGCGGGAATTTACCAGCTCGATACCGGCTTTACAAAAAATACTGAAGGAGGCTCTTCTACCTGAAACAAAAAGACAAAGGACACAAAACTATGAGTAAGACGACTAACAGACAGAGAAAAGCAGGAAATTGTAACCCTTGGTCAGAATAGTGTGTTATACACCTAAATACAACATAAAGGTTAAAGGACGTAGTAATATTTTTTTTTTTTTAAAGAAGACAATAACTACTGCCATTCGGAAGTAAACGTACAGTATAAAAAGGGAGAACTTCTGTCAACAAAAACATGAAAGGGAAAGGGGGAAGGAATTAACTTGCACAGGTGAATGGAGGTAAGATGCAACCAGAAGAAAAAGGACTACTGTATATATGAAACTTTCTTTGGCATAAACCTAATGGTAACCTCACAAAAAAGTCTAGAACTCAGGCACATAACATAAGAACAAAACAACAACAACAAAAAACCACAAAACGAAACAGGAGACAAATATCATAGAATACTCCCAAACTGAAATAACAGAAACACAAGAGCAAAGAAACAATGGAGACACAGAGCTACCAGAAAACAAAAGATATTATGGCTATAGCAAATCCTCATATATCAATAATCACCCTAAATGTAAATGGACCGAACTCACCAATTAAAAGGCACAGAGTAATTGGGATGGATCAACAAAATAAAATCCACCTATATGCTGCCTTACAGAGACACATCTCAGCTACAAAGACAAATACAGACTCAAAATGAAAGGGTGGAAAATGATGCTCTAAGCAAACGGCATCCCGAGAAAAGCAGGTGAAGCTGCCTTACCTCTGATAAAATAGGCTTCAAAATAACAAAGGTAACAAGAGACAAAGACAAACATTTTATGATGATAAAGGGGACAATACATCAAGAAGATATAACACTTATTAACATATACCACGGTGCCAAAAAATGTATACACATGGCTTATATTCATCATTTGTTATTGACATACACTGAGGATTACAATTTCAATACAGTTTTTCCTTTCTTAAAATGTGTGTACATTTTTGGCACCCTCTGTATGAATCCAACCTGAGAGCACCAAAATATATAAAACAACTACTAACAGAACTAAAGGGAGAAACTGACAAAAACACAATTGCAGTAAGGGACCTAAATACCCCATTGAAAGCAATGGAAAGATCATCCAAACAGAAAATCAATAAGAAAATATTGGCCTTAAATGACACATTAAGACCAAATGGACATGTACAGAGTTTTTCAACCCCGAACACCAGAATAGACATTCTTCTCTAGCGTACATGGAACACTGTCAATGATGGACAATATGTTGGGACACAAAACTAGCCTCACCAAATTGAAGAAGACTGAAATCATACCAACCATATTCTCTGACCACAATGCTCTGCAATTGGAAATCAACTTCAAAAAGAAAGTGGGGAAAACCACAAATATGTGGAGATTAAACGGCATGCTACTAAACAACAAGTGTGTCAAAGAAGAAATACAAGACCAGATCAAAAGATATGTACAGACAAATGAGAATGACAAGATGACATATCAAAATTCGGGGAGATAGCAAAGTGGTAATAAAAGGGAAGTTTATAGCATCATAGGCCTACCTCAAGAAACAAGAAAAATCTTAAATAAACAACCTAACATTTAACCTTAACTAGAAAAAGAACAAATGAAGCCCTAAGGAAGTAGAAGGAAGGAAATAGTAAAAATTAGAGCAGAATTAAATGAAATGGAGAACAAAAAAATAGCAGAAAAAATAAATGAAGCAAAGAGCTGGTTCTTTGAAAAGATAAATAAAATTGACAAACCTCTGGCTAGACTCACTAAAGAAAAAAGAGAAATGGCTCAAATAAACAAAATCAGAAATGAAAGAGGAGAAGTTACAACAGACACCACAGAAATACAAAGGACTATACAAGATACTATGAAAAACTGCCACCAAATTCAATAACCTAGAAGAAATGGACAAATTCTTAGAAACACATAACCTTTCTAGACTGAACCATGAAGAACTGGAAAATCTAAACAGACCTATAAATCCTCCCAAAAAGCAAAGTCAGGACCAGGTGGCTTCACTAGTGAATTCTACCGAATAATTCCAAGAAGATTTAATGCCCATTCTACTCAAACTCTTCCAAAACAATTGAAGAAGGGGTAGCACTTCCTAACTCATTTTATGAGGCCAACATTACCTTGATACCCAAACCTGGCAAGGACAACACAGAAACAAACAATTACAGACCAATACCTCTGATGAATACAGATGCAAAAATCCTAAACAAAACACTAGCAAATCAAATACAACAATACAGTAAAAAGATAATACATCATAATCAAGTGGGGTTCATTCTAGGGTCACAAGGATGATTCAACAGATGCAAATCATTCAGTGTGATCTGCTACATTAACAAAATAAAGGATAAAAATCATATGATCATATCAATAGATGCAGAAAAAGCATTTGACAAGATATAACATCCATTTATGATTAAAACAATCAATAAAATGGGCAAAGAAGGAATGTACCTCAACATAATAAAGGCCATATAGGACAAACCCTCAGCTAATATTATACGCAATGTAGAAAAACTGAAAGCTTTTCCTTTAAGGTTAAGAACAGGACAAGGATACCAGCTCTCACCACTGTAATTGGAAGTCCTCGCCACAGCAATCAGGCAAGAGAAATAAATAAAAGGCATCCAAATTGGAAATGAAGAAGTAAATTTGTCACTTTCTGCAGACGACATGGTTCTTTATATAGGAAAAAAACCCCTAAAGAGTCTACCAAAAACTATTAGAAACAATAAACAAATTCAGTAATGTTGCAAGATACAATATCAATGTACAAAAATCCATCGTGTTCTTATATATTAAAAATGAAATTTCAGAAAAAGAATTGAAAAAACATTCCATTTGCAATTGCAACAAAAAGGATAAAATACCTAGGAATAAACTTAACACAGGATATGAAGGACTTATACACTGAAAACTGCATGATATTGTTGTTCAAAGAAATTAAAGAAGACACAGTGAAATGGAAAGATAGTCCATGTTCATAGACTGGAAGAATCAACATAGTTAAAATTGCCATATTACATAAAGCAATATACAGATTTAATGCAATCCCACCAAAATCCCAATGGCATTTTTCAAAGGATTTTTAGTGTTAAAAGCAATAGGAAGTCACTGAGAGATGCCAAGCAAGGGAGTGATATTGTCAGACTGGCGGTGTCAGTCTGGGTCTGTCTTGCCCACTCATTGATCGGTCCATTCATCTTTCTGTCCTCAATACCTAGCTCAATGCTTTGCCACAGACAGAGAGGAACATTTCTTTGCAGAACCGTGTAATCCACCAATAACAAGCATTTACTAAGTTGTTTCCTGAGGTTACGGATGTGGTCTGTGGCGAGGTACTTTTCCAGGTAGAGAGCCTGTCCAAGGAACCAGTCTTCAATTCATCCCCACTCTGCTCAAATTAACTAAATTGGTGAACACAGACTCTGTGTCCTAAACATCTGGCAACACAGGGACGTAGTGGCGCAACCTGACCAGGGCCAGCCACTAAGAAACGAAGCTGCTAAACCTCAACCAAACCCGTGGGCAAAAGGGTTCAGCCAGTTTTGAAATCATAATTTTTTTTTTACAAATCAAAGAACATACATGTTTCCAAGACCTCTTTTCAATATTTACTCCTTCTTTTGTTTCTAACATTGTTAAGAATGAAGTGTCATTCTGATAGAAATTACGTATTTCAATTATCAGAATCAATAGGTTAAGGGAAGCCCAAATACCCCAAAGTGGGGAATGCTATGTTTTGCTACACTTTAGATGCAAACTAAGTATCATTAGAAAATTCATATTCCCTAACAGAATAAAATTCATGCTCAAAATTATTATACAGGATTATGCATAAATCAATGGTATTATGGGAGAAAAGAGATTTAAAAAAGAAAGGTATGAAAATTCTGCTTCCCTAATTCCGTGCCTCAGTAAAATAAACCAGGACTTGTCTGGAGAAATGGCTGATTCCAGCGGAGGGCAGGGAAGTGCAAGAGAAACTGGGATGTCTTGTTTTACTGGAAAATAAGGAAACATTACGAGGATGCAAGAGCCAGCTTGAATGCACCAAAAGTATAATCCATAAAGGTAGAAACGGATAAATTAGACTTCATCAAAGTCAAAAGCTTCTCTTTGAAAAACACTGGTTAGAAGAAAATAAAGACAGGTCACAGACAGAAAATAATTGCAAAATACGTACCTGATAAAGGATTCCTATCCAGAAACTCTCAAAACTTAATCCTATTAAAATGACCCTGTTACAAAATGAACGAATATTTTGAAGAGAGACTTCATCCAAGAAGACACTTACATGGCATATAGACGTGTGAAATAGGCATGCAGCAAGTAAGCAGATGCTCTCTGATCATTAGGAAAATGCAAACTGAAACTGCATATGTGATCAACTGACTTTCAACCTAAATGAAAAGGCAGTTCAATGGAGAAAGGACCGTCTTTACAGCAGCTCATGTGGGAACAACTGCATATCCGTATGGAAAAAAGAAACAAAAACAAAAACAAAAAAAGTTTGACTTCTACCGTATCCAAAAAATAGACGTAAATATAACATCTAAAACAATTAAACTTCTAGAAGAAAACATGGAAGAAATATTTGTGACCTTGGGTTAGGCAAAGATTTCTTAAGTACAACACAAAAACCACAATTAGATACCACTACACACAAAAATAATTGCTAAAATTAGAAAGACCTTAAAAGTATTGGCAAGAATGTAGAGCAACTGAACTGTCTTGCACTGCTGGTGGAAATGCAAAATGGTACCGTTACTTTGGGAAATGCTTGGCTTGTAAAGATAGGAATACTTGAACCATATAATCCAGCAATCTGATTCCTAGTCATTTACCTAAGAGAAATGAAAACCTAATATTCACACAAAACTTTTAGGCAAGTGTTTCTAGTCGCTTTATTCATAATTACTAAAGCTGAAAAGAAAAAAAAAAATGTCTTTCAACTGGCATATATTAGTACCAAATATGACCCCTCTTTACAATAGTGTACTCCTCAGCAATAAAAGGCAACAAAGTACTGTTGTTATATGCAACAACACGGATGAATCTCAAATGCATTATGCCAAGTGAAAGAGGCCACACTCAAAAGGCTACATGAGACCCAGGAAGTAGATTAGTGGTTCCCTAGGGCTGGGAAGGTTGGGGGGGGATGGGATATGGCTTCTAATGGGCACTGGGTGTCTACTGGGAGTGATACAAATATTCCAAAATTAATTGTGATGATAGTTGCACAACTTTGTGAATATACTCCAAAACCATTGAATTATGCACTTTACATGGATAAATTGTATGGTATGTGAATTTATCTCAATAAAGCTTTTTTCTTTAAAGGATACACATATAATTCCAGGTATATGACATTCTGCAAAAGGCAAAACTAGAGGCACAGGGAATAGATCAGTGTTTGTCAGGGGCCGGGATGAGTGGAGGAGTTGACGAAAAAGGGCTCAAGGGAATTTTGGGGGGTGAAGGAACTGTTGTGTATCTTGACTGTGGTGGAGGTTACACAATTGTATGCATTTGTCAAAACACATGCAAAAGTTAACTAAGCAGCATGAATTTTCCTGCAAGTAAATAAACCTCAATAAACCTGACATAAACCTCAATAAACCTGACATAAAAAAAAAAGCACCTACATTTCCCATTAGAAAATTGGTCGTTAGTTTTATGGTTTTTAATTTGTATATTGGAGTGATATAGTACTATTCACCTTCCCCAAGACTCTGTATTATCCGTGGTCGGTCACAGTCATAACAACTCCGAATACATGGTTTGTGGTTGCATTTTTATAACTGAAGTGGTTTCACTCAACTTTTAAAGCATTTTTAATAAATATAAGAGGTAATGCAGTAACACGCATTTACAGTCACAATTATAAAGCTATTAACTGGCTCTGACTCTATTTGTTTGGGTTTGAGAAGACATTCAGTTTACGTATGCTTATTAACAAAGGGCTTTATGCAAAGGGAAAGTTAATTGGTTATTTAAGAGCAATGTGCCAAAATTGAATTATTTCATTCTTGGATACTCTCTTAAAGTATGTTAGATTTTTCTACTACGGAAAATGGAATATTTTACAATCACTCAAAAAACAAAAGGTCCAATATACACAACATTTGCAAGAATAAGAATAGTAAAAGGAACATCTACATACCACTTACCAGATTCACCTATTGCTGGACTTTTACCCTATTTGTCATAATTTGCTCTCTCACATATACAGATGGTGCCAAAAAAAATGTATACACATTTTAAGAAAGGAAAAAAGTCTATTAAAATTACGCTGATGGTAACCACTTTGAGCACCTCTTGTAATTGAAGAAATCAAAGGTGACTTGTATTCATCTTTTGTTAACAATATATATTGAGTATTACAATTTGAATCCAGTTTTTTCCTTTCTTAAGATGTGTCTCCTTTTCTCTGGCACCCTTTGTGCATGTGCCGAGTCCGGGTTCTCTAGGCCCTCCCACTGAGCTCTGTGTCCGCCCTTTCATCAGCACCACACTTACCTGATGAAGGCAGCTTTCCAGGAAAGCTTGAAGTCACATACCTGAGTCCTCCCACTTTGTTCTTCCTTTTAAAAATTGTTTTCTCTATTCGTGTCCCATTACCTTCCCATTTAAATTTTTGAATCAACATGTCAATGGCTACAAAAAGTCCAGCTGGGATTTTAATTAGGAATTCACTGAACCTATAGATCAACGGGGGAGAAGACACATCTTGACTCTTCAATACAAGGACACATTTTCTCCCCCTCCATTTATTTAGGTTGACTTTGGATTTTTTTCTAAGGGAAGAGTTAGTGTTTATTTCTGGCATCTTCTTTTTCATCTCTGCCTATCCCTCCCTCCATTCCCTAAAGTCAAATTTTGACATGTTAAAGAATGTGCTTAGGACATAAGTAAAAAGCAATTCTATTTTTATATTTTTAAACTTTCAGTTACTAACAGAATGACGACCCTCTGTCCCAAAAAGTGTCCACATGGATGGATCTTGATATTATCATGCTAAGCAAAATAAGTCAGACAGAAAAATTCAAGAACTATATGATTTCACTCATATGTGGGATATAAAACTAAAAGCAGCAAATGAGCAAGACAAACAAACAAACAAAAACTCACAGACACAGACAACAGTTTAGTGGTTACCAGAGGGTAAGGGGGAAGTAGAAGAGGTTTAAGGGGTCAAATATATGGTGATGGAAGGAGAACTGACTCTGGGTGGTGAACACACAATGCAATATAGAGGTGATGTATTACAGAATTGTACACCTGAAACCTATGTAATTTTACTAACCAATGTCATCCCAAGAAACTTAATAAAAATAAATTTTTAAAAAATAAAACAAAAGGAAAAAAATAAAATAAAAATGAGACCGAGAAAAAAATACATAAATAAAATAAATAAGTGTCCACTTAATAATGGATCAGAATATCTTGGCTAACTTCCTTAATTATGTGTAAATAAGTTAAATACAGCTGACATGTTTTTTATTGGACAATGGCAATTATTCAAACATCAGAAAAAAATGTGAGAACATAAAATTTCAAAAATCAGAACCCTCTGTGCCAGGTATCATTCCCATCACAGATCAGAAACTGTATATGACTGTCCCACTCACAAGTTCTTTTTAATCAAAATCAATCAGATACATGGATAACCTCACCCCATTGTTAACAAGCCAGCTTAAAATGTCCCTTTGAAACCTGTAGCAGAGGCAGAAGCCAGCATTAATACAAGGATTCATTACCTGAGAGGATCACACCAACCACATTCAAAGACTATGATTGTGACAGTAACAGGTAAACTGAATATTTTTCAAAAAGCCCCTTCCTTCTTACTGGCATGGAAGCCACTGTTGGGCTATATACCACCGTCACGAATAGCATTCATGAGGTTTGGTGCATACAAAGGATCAAACACTGTGATAAAAAGGCCTATAATTAATAATAATTGCTTCCCGAGTGTCTATTTTACATAAAGATTCCACTTCCTAAGGGATACATTCAAATCCACTGAATAAGCTTAATATTTTCACTGTGGGTAGTCCGTTCTGGGAACATAATTCAAAGGCTCTGCATGGGGCCAGCAAAACATCCTTGCTAAGAATGATACTGAAGGATTCTGGAGACAAAGCACACCTTGCCAATGGTGACATCTTACAGAGCAGCCCACGCCCTTCTGAAGCATGTGACGTGAAGGGCTCCAGTTATGTATTCAAGCCTCTTTATTTAATGGGTGCTTTTTGGAGGGGGCAACTCAGTGTGGAGTTAACACTTGCAGTCTTAGTTGTATATTTAATTATTATTTTTCTGTGGGTGATTTCAAATAAAAGAGGAAAATTTTATTAATGCTTTTGGAGTTAAATGCAGAAATGTAAAGCAGCAAGAACTAAGGGAAACCAGAAGAATATTCTTGTAACTCCAACAGAATGAGAGGAATTTAAACACATTTCATGCTTACATTAGAAAATCATTCATTTTCATCTTTACTGGGAAGTAGATGAACCCAATTAATGGGATGCAATTTCAAGATTATTTTTATAATTACCTAATAATTATGAATCACCATGGGAGACTGATCAAAATAACAGTCCCATTCTTCACCCCTCCCCATACCTATTCCTTGAGAGGAAAATTTGCAACTTGACCCCTTGAAGTTGGACTGGCCTTGTGACTTGCTTTGGCCAAAAGAATGCAGTAGATCCGATATCACCCCAGGACTGAAACTAGATCTCAAAAGGCTATGCACGCCTTGGAGTCCCGCCCTGGTGTCATGAAAACAAGCCTGAGCTAACCTGTTGGGTGATGAAAAACTGACAGAGGGGAGCCACCTCACTTGTGACCATCCTAGACTGTCCAGCCACTAGCCAATTCACCGGCACACTGCAGACACACGAGTGAGAGCAGGTGACATTATCCTAGGTCACCCCAGACGTGACAAACCACCCTGCTGACACATAAACTCAGGAGCATAATTAACATATGGTTGTTGGTTTGCCATGAAATGTGGGGGGTTGGGGGGTTGTTATCCAGTACAAGATGACTGATACAATCACTCACCTGTCCAAGTCGCTCCTTCGATTTCATTCTAGACCTTTCTCTTTTCCTGCCCTTGTGTTTCCTCCGTTATCAATATCGCCATTACACAGTCTTATGACTCCTGATTATTCCAATCCACTTTGACCTCAGCCTCTCCTGTATTTCCCATAATCAGTCACTTAGTCTTGTAGCTTCTATTCAGATGTGGATCTCAAACCTACCTGCTCTTCTCCATTCTTTCTGCACTCCATTAGTGAAGGTCCTCATCATTTGTCTTCTAAAAAGTCTCCTTTCCTCCTTCTCTTGTGTCTTTAATACATTCTTCAGTCACTAAAGTCATTTTCTTACTAGACCAACATTATTACATGTCGGAAATGCATGTCAGGACATCATTCCCCATCGCAGATACTTCAATAGCTCCCAGCCACCTACAGAAAGCTCTGAACGGCTTAGCATGGCATTCAAGACACTCCATCCACTGATCCAAGTCTTCCCTCTTAGTCACTTCCTACAGCTTCACTCAAACTTCTTCAGTCACATCAAACTGGAATCATCACCCAAACAGACCACGCGGTCACATCCCCATGCCTTTGAAATGTTACTTTCCTTCCCTCTTCCCTACCTACTGAACTTCCAGTTCATCTACTGACAACTCCATCACTCTTTTCTCCAGCAGGCACGCAGCCCTGCTCTCCACTCACACCTCCTTCCTAGCACCTGGGGGGATGCATCCTTGTCCCAGAGTATCTGGTATATGCCTCTGTTACGGTCATCTTTTCATTACAGGATTAACTGATACTTAGTTGAACGCTGGAAGGTTGTGAATTCCTTGACAGCATGGCATATGAATCTTTGCATCCTCATATGCACAGGACAATACCTAATAGAGTCAAGGCAATATGCTATGGATCCTGGGGCCCCGGAGGGCAGCAGAACTGTTCAGAGGGAATTCGGTTCACTGGCCAAGGGCCAGGTGTGAGACAAATAAATGTCTTTGTTCCATTATCAGGAATGGAAAGTTACGCACAGCAGAAAAGTTATTTAGCTTTTGACTGCTTCAAAATTCTAACCTTGAACATGATAATACAGCATCAGCTACTTGACTCTTATTCAGGAAACTGACAACTATGACTATGTTGAACTCAATTAGAATCAGAGCCCAGAAGTGTTATAATCCCTGTATGTTCTCACTCTTGTCTGTCTGGCATATTGGACAGAATCAAGTAAGTGAAGGTACTTTTTGAATACAGTAAAACCTTGAAAAACAGAGCTCTCTGTTAAACAAGCCAGTTGTTTTTGTTGTTTGTTTGTTTTGTTTGTTTTCTGTTTTGTTTTGTTGCATTCCACTGTAAAGAGAAGAAAGAAAATAAGCTGATACCCTGTTTCCCCGAAAATAAGACCTAGCCGAACAATCAGCTCTAATGCATCTTTTGGAGCAAGAATTAATATAAGCCTCGGTATTGTATTATATTATATTATATTATATTATATTATATTATATTATATTATATTATATTATATTATATTATATTAGACCGGGTCTTATATTATAGTAAAATAAGACCGGGTCTTATATTAATTTTTACTCCAAAAGACGTATTAGAGCTGATTGTTCGGCTAGGTCTTATTTTCAGGGAAACACGATACTAAGACTCATTTAATAGCTACTTTCAGGCATATACTACATTCAGAAGAGACTTCTGTACTCACATGCACGTTGTGCCTCTAAGAGGAAATCGAGGGCCCCTGAGCAGTCTCTTCACTCCTCTGGGTCCCTATTCCTTCATCTATAAAATGAGTGGCTGAGACTAACTTAATACTACACCTCAGGGAGCTTGCAAAACATCAGTTTATTGACTGATACTCACAATAATGAATATAAGGGGCTGCAAGATTTTTAGTAACAAAAACGTCAAGTCTTAAATTATGCACAATATACTTAAAAAGACAGCAAAGGACACCAAAATAATTTTGAAAGATTTTTTAACAAAGGTGGAAACTAGAGTATTCTCACAGCCTTCAACTCGTCAGAAATTGCAATTAATAAGAACAATCTATTCCTACCACATAGTTGAGTTAACCAAGTTACTAGCGTGACTATTAAAATGCTGGTCTTACAGAGAGTGAAAAAGCACAGGCTTTGTAGGTAAGCGGTGGGGCTTTGGACAAGTTACCTAACCTCCATTTCATTAGGGCTAATAGTTCCTGCCTCATTGGGGATTGTAAAGACTGAATGAGATAATATTCACACAGTGATTAGATATTGCTGGTGCCTTTTCTCCACCATCCCCACGAAAGTTCAAAGCCGCTTTAACCATGAATGATTAAAAGTTACCTCTGAGCTGTACAATGCTATTTTCTCATCATTCAAAATCCTCTCACAAGCGGAGACATTTTCTTTTCACAGGTAGCCCTTGCTTCAGGTGCCGTCCGTGTCTGTTTACTAAATGGCAGGGTGATAGTGCCATAAAAACAGCAGGGTGGTAATTCATAAAAACAGGTCTGACACAGTGTTGGCTTAAGTTGCGTGCTGACATATGAAATAAAGTCAGGGAATATCCAGCAATAACTCTGGTGGGTAGAAGAGCTACAGAGACTAGAAGCCCTGGATCTCCCTCTCTTCCCCAGTGCTGGGCAGGATGCCCTATTTTAGGAAGGGAGGAATCTATCATTTTCTTAAATGCTGCTCTCTACTCTTTAAATGCCACTCTGCATAGCAAAGTTGACCTTCTTAAAACTCTGCATTGGAAAGGAGGAGTATTTTATGAAACATCCCATTCTGTGAGATTCCTGTTCGTTTCACGTGGTCATTCATGCTTGGGGTCTTGGTCAGCTCAAGTTTCATTGGATTAGGAGGGGCCAGAGCTTGGAAACAGAGCTTCCCGCTGGTGAGGTGAGGAGAGGTGAGATGCAGAGCTGGGATCAGACCAAACACAGCAAGGAGACAAGAGCAGACAGAAGCCAGAAGTCTCAGGCAAAATTAGCGGCAAGAGAGAGAACCAGGTTGAAGGGCAAGGAAGCACCCAACACTCTCCTCCAGGGAGAGGTGGAGATGTCCTCTCAGGAAGGCCACATCTGTCCGACACACACGGTAGAGGCCCATGGGCTCCATTCCCCCAGCTGGGGTTCAGAGACAGTATCTGGTTCCCAGGAATGGCAGCTAAGGGAGAGACATTACAGATCCCCAGAGCAATGGAATGGAGCTCCTTCAACCCCACCCCCTCCAGTGCCATTCGTTTGCAGCAAGGAGAGTGGGTCTCAGAATAGTCATGAACATGAAAGCTCCTATCTGAAGCCAACAACGTGCCCAGGTGAATGTCCTCACCTCCGCTCTTCCCACCCTTCCACTTCCTCTGCCTTCTTCATTCTCTGTGCGTCAGCCAGCCCATGTCCACACTCACATTGCTCTAACCAAAGGCCTTCCCACTCTTCTGCCTGGGAAATCGACTCAGATGGCTCACTTCTGGGAAGCCTGGCCCGTCTGCCCCTCTCCCCCCAGCACCAACTGACGGCTCCCTCCTTACGTCCTCCTCATGCTTTCAGAATGCTGAGGTGGCGGCACTTCCCACCCTGCACTAGCATGTGTTTGCCAGCCTCTCTCAGAAGCCTAACTAACCAAGGTGTGGTCCGCGAAGCTGCGGCGCTGGTATCTCCCTAGGACCTCAGGGGCGCCCCAGTATGGGAATCGACATGGCTAACGCCATCTCCTTGACCTGGGTGCACTGCAGACATTGAGAAGAATGTGTGGCACAGCCTGTGAACTGCAGGATAAGAGGATGGAGTTTTATTTACGCTCAGAACTAAGCACAGGACCCAGCACGGAGCGAACACTCTCCAAATGTTTGTGGTATCAAAGTGATTATGTGTTTTCATGTGATTCTCACCACCATCCACCAGTTAGGAACTGTTCTATGTTATAGGTGAGAAAACAGAGGCTAAGAGACTTTGAGAAGATTTCCTAAAACTCCCAACAGTCGGTGATTAGCAGGATGAGGTCACTTCCCATTCTGTATTCTTTCCATTGCCCGATGCTCTACCCCATGCCTTACAAATAAGAACGGATATTTATCCAACAATTCACATGGCGTTTCTTTCTGCATTAGCAGATTGCCCAGGTGGGATCGGCAGACACTTTGCTTGTGTGCCTGCGCTCATCCATTCACTGTGCAGTAACATCTTACCAAGCACCCACCACACACCGTGCAGTGTGCGGAGAGTACTGACGGACAGGAGGCCTGGCCAAGTGAGTCCCTGTCCTCCTGGGGACGCCAACAAATGGAGAGCAATCGTCACCCGCCACACGGAGCCCAGGGTGGGGTGGAAGTACAGAGAACAAGCCCAAAACACAGATGGACAGTCAGGCTCTCTATGAAAAAGAATCATTTTGTTTCTCTCTTAATTTCCTAAGACCACACCTGTGTGTGCATGCACGTGTGTGTGTGTGTGTGTGTATGTATGTGTACCATGTGCATACAGTAAAGAGAAAAATATGAGGAAAGGCACTTTACACAACCTATATCTCGTGCTGTCAAACCAAATCTGGTGAGATGGAGAGACTGACCCACTAGGGCGCCACTCAGTTTTCAATGCATCAAAGATTTACACACTCTTCCCATTATCATTAATGGCTGTTATGAATGTAATTTGTCCCCCACGCACCAAGGGGAGAATAAATTCTCTCAGAGGGGAAATAGAGGGTATTCAAAGAAAAAATAATTTATGCAGAAAGCTGATGAATGCTAACTGATAATGAATGCACTAAGAGTTATAATAATAGTTTTAAATCCTCATTAAATGAGTCGTAAAGGTCATAAGTGCAATACCAGAAAGACACACACACACACACACACACACAACATAACACAACACAACACAGCATCTCTGAATTATCCAGCAAAGCAACAGTGACAGCAATGGCTTTTTAAAATGAAGGGCTAAATAGACTACAAATAAAAATCAGGATGAAATAAAAGAGCTAAAATTCTAATAACTTTAAATTAGAGAGGTTGTGTAAATAGCAAAAAAGTAGGATGGATTAAATAAGAAAACACGTTCTATGCTAGTCCAATCTCCCTCGGGGCAGCTGGATGGCTCAGTTGGTTACAGTGAGAGCTCTCAACAACAAGGTTGCCAGTTTGATTCCACATGGGATGGTGGGCTGCGCCCCTGCAACTAAAGATTGAAAATGGCAACTGGACTTGGAGCTGAGCTGCGCCCTCCACAGCTGGACTGAAGGACAATGACTTGGAACTGATGGGTCCTGGAGAAACACATTGTTCCCTAATATTCCCCCCCAAAAAAAAAAATTTTTAAAAAAACACACCAATCTCCCTCAAGTCACTAACTCTGCTGATGACAGAAACACACTGCAGGAAGATATCTTTGTGTAGAGGCAAGAAGCAAACACATTCCTAAGGGACTAGAATTAATGAGACTGGTGGGTTGATAAGTGACTTATACAGTTCAATATAGATGTCAGATAATGAGATGAGGGACCCAAAATATTCTTAAAATACTCTTGGGGGGTGAAAGCTTACAAGTCAGCAATAAGAGGCCTTCTCCAGGGCAGCGTTGTTGCGTATTTTAATGCCTTCTTGCTTAATGAGAATAAAACACAGGCGAAGGGAGGTACGCGACTTGGAACGTCATTTCTACTTTCCCGGGAGCAGCATTTCTTAAGGTGACTGAGAAGTTTTTGCTCCTCAACAGACCGTTATTAATCCATTGCCATGTCTCTGTATATTATTATTCCTGGCAGGATAACAGAACAGAGTCATGATTTCAAGTCACGAAGTAGAACAACTAACTCAGATTGGAAACGAATTAGGAATAAAGAATGACATGTTCCTTCTCTTCTCGGAACCTCTGCTTTTTCCCCTGTGAAGTGAGCTTAACAGACACCACCCCCCAGGACTGTCCAGGAAGAGAACAGACACTGGTTTTCTAAGTCCCAAAGGCAACCAAACTTGTGTAGCATGTATGTCGGTCTCCTAGTATCACGCTGGGCCCGGGGTGGGGGTGTGGGGGGCACACAGGAAACACAGACGGTTATTGTCATGCATTGGAAGGCTTTCTGCCATGGAGAGTCGTTAAATCCAGGAAACTCCAAGCTGTTTTTGTCTGCAGACTTTAAAAAAAAAAAAAAAAAAGAGAGAGAGAAATACAGCACATGTTTAGCCAAATCAGCAGATAAATTGCCGAGGCCAGGGATATACTCTGTGCAGAATATTCTGAATATAGCACCTAGTACACCAGTATAAATATAGCATGCTTAATGAGGAGAATTTGATGAAAATGGTAATGTCTACTGCCAGGACTGAATGAGCTGACCTCTTTGGATTCCTTCCACATGAAGGCAGTGTAGGAAAAATGGGACACCAAATATCCGTCTGTCTGTCTATACCCAGTCCATTAGATGGTGCCGTCCACACTGGGCCAGGGCAGCGGGATCTGTGCATCTTCCTATGTCTGAACTGTATGAAGTCGCCTACGCCGTGCAGAGCTCCAGAGCACTAAGTAATGGTCCTGAATGGTGCCCGGATGCATCACCTGTAACCACCCCACCAGAGGTGCACTATATATGGAAAAGAATGACGGTGGCACAAATGCGACTCACATGAAAAAGCACCATGTGGGTTGCCTTTGGGAAATAGAAAACAGATTGGGAGCGTCTAACCATGGGCAGGTGAACTGCATTTGGATCTTAGGAAACAGAAACACTGATGAAGGATTAAATTTGTTTATTTCAATATAAAGCCTTTGTGTATAAAGGATTAAGAATACCACCTCCGTACTCCACCAGTGCACAGTTTTCATCTGGACATTGGGGCAGTGTACTACCTCTGAATGTGACAAAAAGGAAAAATGCTGACACGGCAAGGTTCTGGAAACCCTGCCTATATATCTTATTATATATTGATATTGTACATCAAGCATTCCTCAAAAATAGATAGAATAAATATAAACAGCAGCATGGTAAAGGCTCTCGCAGGGGAAGCGCTCTGGACGAGTGGCAGTGCCACAGCACAAACACTGCTTCCCAGTGTTCTAAGAATACTTCCGAGATCGGAATGACCAGGGCTGTTTACAAGATCCCAAGGCTTGGAATAAAAAACAAACTGTTTTGAAATAAGCCTGCCATCCAGCTCCTCCTATATCCGGGAGGAAGATAAAGCCGGGAAAGAAAAAAAAGGAAAGAGAGAAATTATAACATAATCCATCAGAGAGCGATAAAGTATTCTTTTAAGAAAACAACCCCATTTGTGTCAAAGAGATTATTTCTAAAAACTATGGTCAAAAAGAAAGAGTTTTTGTTTTTAATTTTGTTGTGAGTTCAAGTTTACTGCAAATTACCTACGACAATACAATTCTGAAATAGTGCAGTAAAAGTTCCAACTCTAATTTCGGTGCCATGGTTTTTGTATTTGTGTAGTTGTTACCGTAAGATGGAAAGCTGGCACAAGTGTCACAGACAGCAGACGAGGAAATGACCAAAGAATCAGAGAAGGGAAGTGACTGGTAGTTTCAAAGGGATTGAGGTGGGAATGGTGGGGCTTTTTCAGTCTGCATTAATTAATTTCTGAATGGACATTTGATTATTGTAAAAGAACAATCTGTATAATCTAGTAAAACGCTCATAAATTTCTAGCAGAGTCCATTCGAAAGTATGAGACTGACAAAAGCCCTTCTTTTGAAAATCTGAGAACTATTTGCATAAGAATTACCCCTCTGAAATGAGCAAATTCCAGACCTGCTGACTCACTGCCTCACCACCTACACTACGGCTCCCAGACATAATGAGTTCCAGCCACTGTCTGTGGGGACTCCAGGACCAAACCAGCTCACGGAGTCATGTGAGGAATAACAAATGTGTGATGAGACAGCTCGCTGCCAAATAAAAAAGGGCCAAATCAACAGAAAAGCCAGAAGTCTATTTTGTTTATATTTTAACTCATTTTTAGACTATTACACTCCACAATACATCTGAAACACAAACCTAAACAAATGCAGAAAGAGCTTCTGGGAACTTGAGCAACCGTAAATACTTTTTATATCAAGCACAGGCCTCTACAGTTCAAAGTGTCAGTGCATGATTTTATCCAGTTGGAAAGACTAGAAAGAAAGAGGAGAAGGGAGTCTTCAAATGGAACAGCTCACCACCTAAGAGGCTGGAAACTGTTTAGAGAAGAACAAATGAACATTTGACTGCTAGTTTTCTAGCTCCTTCTTTTTCCTTATAGTCTATTAAGGCAACTGATTTTTCTACTTGCTATATTGGCCTTGCTACCTTGGACAAGTTGTTAACTTCTTTGTGTCTTGATTGCTTCAGCCTTAAAATCAGGATTTATGATCACACCTATCTCCTAGAATCCTTGTGAGAAAGTGTACGTTAAGCACGCATCGTGGTGCCTTTCACATAATAAGCACTGAATAAATGTTAACCAGGATTATTTTTTGGCCAACATCAAAGAGTATTTCAATTAATGAAAAGGTCACATTGCTAGAGCACGCACTGTCCCAAATAAAGATCGGGAGATTACAAATTTCAGGCACAGAATTAAGGAGGAATATAATTGTGTTTTATAACCCCACTTAAAAATATTTTCAAGATAAGTGAATAATTTACATTTTTAAAATTTCCTGTAAAAGCTTAAATTTTAAAAAGAATGAAGTGACTAAAGAAAACCATGAATGTTATTTTTTCTGATACCAATGTATTATCACAGTTTTAAGTTCTGCATTTTATATGACTAATAAACTTTCTTGCTCCATATTACCGAGACTTTAACCATAGAAAAACAGAAAATGAGCACAAAACCCAATCCATAACTTGAAATTATCAAGGGAGAAGAGGTTATGGACCCCAAGAAGACTCATTTGATGTGAACCCCAAGAAGGAATTAATCTGCTGAGATGAACTCCCCATGGTCAACCAAGGGCCCACATTTTATAAATAATCGGAGCCTAGTGGCCATTTGCTGACGGGCTCCTCAAGTCCTCTGCATACCGGGAAGAACCTCAGACTGAATTCGGGGCTTCCCACACCCTGCTGCTTGCTTATGACGTGAGTCAGCCCCTGGAGGGAAACCCTGGCTTCATCTTTCCACCAACAGACTGAGGCCTGTCCCGTCGACTCAGAACTGCACAATTTGGATACCTCATTTACATAAAACAGACCTAATTGAGAACCTGGGCAGGATCTTTCACTATAAAAGACGGCTTCCCCTTTGTCTCAGTGGAACCCAATTTAGGTTGCTACCTGAACCTGTGTCTGCTGGGCTGCAGCTCCTTTCTGCTCAAATAAATGCTTTTTATTCTTTACTATTGTCTAAAATTAATTTTGGTTCATACAGTCCTTTAGAGCAAGAGTCAACAGACATTTTCTATAGGACTCCAAACAGTAAACATTTCACGCCTTATAGACCATAATGTCTCTGTCCCTTCTTCTCTTTCTCCTCCTCCTCCTCCTCCTCCCTATCCTTAGGAGCTTAAGAAAAACAACTTTTTAAAAATGTGAGTACCATTTTTAGCTCTATGGCTATAAAAACAGGCCTCGGCCAGATTTGGCCCAAAGGCCATCGTTTCCCAACTCCTGTTCTAGAGCAAGGGTCGGCGAACAACAGAGCAAAGGCCAAATCCTGCCAGCAGCCTGTTTTGTATAAATAAAGCTTTATTGGAACACAGCCACTCCCATTCATTCACGAATTGTTTATGGCTGCTTTCCCACCCCAAAGACAGACTCAAGTGGTTTTAACACAGACCCTATGGCATACAGAGCCAAAAATATTTACTTACTGGCCCTTTACAGGAAAATATTTGCCAATCTCTGTTCTGGAATCATGAGAAGGCTTCATTAATAGAACTTTTCTTTCCACTATAGGAAGAATTTGAACAAATGGCCTTAGTTACTTCATTGAGAGTTCTTTTTTCTTGCCAATGTTAAATACCATAAAAGCCAAAACAATACATTGTATACAAGAAACTAGCATGGGGAAGAGAAAGCTTCCAGACATTCGTCTGTTTCTTTAAGTGGGTGGCATGCATTTTCGTATTTTTTTGTAACGACAGAGAATGGGAAATCCCATCTCATGAAATATTGAAAGAAAGCCTGTCCAAAATCCCAGAGGAAGACACACAGCAAAAGCAGCCTTTCGTGGTGCATGACGTTGGGTCAACTTGCTCAGTGTTTTAGAACACAGTTGCTCAGCTTATTCGTGATAATGAATGACAAGCTGCATTCTGACACTGTTGCTTCTACCCATCAGTTTCAATTCAGTTCAGAAAAAAGTATAAAACTATGTACATATCTGCTTGCATGAATACCAAAATCAAACCCAAACCAAACCATTTCCAAAAGCTATGTTTCTCAACCAGCCAGCTCTCTCACAATTCTGTAAACAGAGTATTTTATCCTAGAAATCAAATTAAATTATCCTAGGATTAAATTAGGAAAAAGCTATGACATTGTTTTCATATTTCGCAGGTCGCTTCCCCTCCGCATGATGCCATAAGTCAGAACTCCATCTGCCCATCTCAGAAGCTCCAGGCGCCGGCTTTCCCCCTCGCCCCCAACACTGTCCACCACGTGCAGCAGAGGCAGAGGCCGACGCCACCTCTGGGCAGGGCTCTTACTGTACTGCCCAACAGCAGACCAGAATCTGAGCTGATCGTATTCCAGGGACCTCAGTTCTGGAGATGAAGGAATGATAGACAATCCAACAAACAGAGAGGCTTTTCTGTTGAACCCTCAGCGATTCTCCTCAACCATTCTTCCTCAACCCAAGCAGTTACCCATTTTCATTGGTGCTTGAAAACACTTTCCAAACTGGTTTTCATTACTGCTTGAAAATGCACAAACCTAGCAGAGTAAGATGCAGGAGAGCAAAGATCATGTCTGTTTTGCTCACCAAAGTATCTTTCGCGCATATCTCAATGCCTGGCACAGAGCAAACATACATAAAGTAAATATTCCTGGGTGATGGATGGAGAGATGAAGACGCCGAACATCAGGATGGCGTTTGGTTTTTAAACTATGAGGTTGTCCACAAATGTCTTTGCAAAACTATTTGAATAATTGTTAAACATGGTGATTTAGGAGTGTATAAATATAAGGACTCTTTTAGTAACAAATTGATGACAAGAATATCAGCAAACATAAATAATCTAGATGCCCCAGTCTCTGAATCCATCAAACTACTGTTCTCATTTTCAAAGGAGTAAAACTTTAGTTTTTGGAAATGCAGATTAATAATTTTACATAGCAAATCATAAAAATATGAAGATTTAATCATTAACCAGGTGGTCTAAAAGGTTTAGTTAAGAAAAAAGGTATTACCAGGAAGCAGTGCTATATCACTAACAATAAACTGTATTAAATTCACCTCATTTTCAGCTTCAATGCGTTCAGAAAACGCTACAGGCAGCATGTGTCTTGATTTTTGCAAGATATTTGATAATGTTAATGTTCTTTATGGTCAAAATGGAAAAACGTACATTGGAAGCTAGGATAGTAAAGTGGATTCAAAACTGGTTGAAAAATTATCACGAAAGAGTGCTGTTAATGAATTAATATCGCAATCTTCTTGTATATACAGAGGGTTAAACTAGAAACAGCAGAAGTTAGAGAAGGTGCAATCTTAAATAATGCAGTAATGAAAGTGTTAGTAATTACAAAGATTGTAAAATAGGTGAAACAGCTTCCAGAGTCTTAGGCACCTGTTTAAGCCCGGAGAAGCTCGGACTGTTTAGAAGGGAGATGACTTAGAATTGGGAGGGATATTCTCTTATGCACCTTTCCCTTTAAAATTTTGTGAGTTTACAGAATATCTCTATAGAAGAACAATGACGTAATGAAAAAACCATATGTGCAGGTTCTGGCTCCAATTTAGCTTTCAAGCTTAATCTTTCTTTACTCCTTTATATACGTCACTCTAGCAAAATTATACTCTGTGTAGTTTCCCAAACACACCTCATAACTTCCCACCTTTGCAGATTCTTTTCTCTTTTCCTGGTATCCAATATCTCTACTATTTTATATTAAGTATATTAATATTTTCATTTTCTTCCCTTATTAAAATTCTCCTCACCCTCAAAGGCCCATCACAAATGTCACCTGTAAACTTTTCTTCATCCCATCCACTCTCTAAAAGATATTTTTATCTTTATGCTTTCTGAACTCTTGTAAAGTCATGTTCGTATGTCTTACAAGGCACGTCTTATTCAGCATATATTGCGCTTTATGGTCTAGTGGCTTCTACATGCTTTCTGAATTATCTCACTCACTCACATAGCTTTACTATCACCATATTCGCATACTGACAAGTACAAAATTTATGTCTTGCCATGATGTCTCCTTCAGATAAGACCATCACATAGCGGACTGCTTGCAAGACAGCACATTGCAAACTCAATAGTGTTCTAAACTGAAATTGTCAATATCCCTCAGTACATGTTTACCCCTTGAACTTGATTTTAATCGGTGACATGACACAGACTTGTTCCCAATACCAGGTCCTGATGATTTCACCTCCTGCATGGATTCAAATCCAAGTCGTCGTCTTCACTTCAATGGCTGTGTTAGTTTACACCCTCATCTTTCCTCCCCCAGATGGGACACTACCGTGTTTCCCCGAAAATAAGACCCAACTGGAAAATAAGCCCTAGCATGATTTTTATGTTCAGGGTTGATATGCCCTGAACATAAGCCCTAATGTGTCTTTTGGAGCAAAAATGAATACAATACCTGGTCTTATTTTCAGGGAAACATGGTAGTGACCCCATGATCCTCTGCCCTGAATCCTACCTCTCTCTAAATCGATTCTACAGAAGGTGGTCTGCCTAAAACACAGATATGTCAATCGCTTTGCACTACTGAAACCCTTCAACATCTCCCCATCATATCCAGTTCGAGTCCAAGTTCCTCCAAACAGCCTCACAGGGTTAACCAGCAGAGGATAAGGATGCAAACGTAAGCCGCTCTGACTCCAAAGCCTTCCGTAACCAAACTGTGTTTGCCAACTTCTCCTCAGGCACTGAGCACAGAAAGCCAGTCATGTCACGATCTATCGGCAATCCATAGGAGCGAACCTTATTTGTTTTGCCTCTTGCCTTCCCTCACACGCTCCCGGAAGGCTTCTGGCAACTTGGAGCAAGGGAAATTCATACTTCCCTCAGTGAGTTCTTTTTCACATTCCAAACCACAAACTCGCAAAGTCTAGATAACTGAAATCCTACTTCATCCCTGAGATGATTTATATAATTTAAAACATCCAGCAGGATTCATTACACACATGTCAAGAAAAGTGGAGCTGTGGCTAGAACCTTATCTGACAGAATGCTAATCAGAGAACTAAGCTGAAAATAGCCACACAATTAGCATTGGGGAACCACAGTGGTTTACTGGTGATTAAAGCCATGGCAGACTAGGATGGTTTTCTTCTAAGTGTTAGCATCTGTCAGTGTGTGCCGCTGCTGCTGTTTTCCTTTTCAGTGTTTAAGGAAAGAGCCTAAAGTAAGTGAAACTATCTCCTGAAGAGGAATGTTCAAAGCAGGGACAATTCTGTGATCTCTTTTAGCCATGGTTTACATTTTTTATGCCGTCATCCAACCAGATTCAGGAAACATAAATCTTTCATTCCCATTAGGACAACCTCACAACCATTCAACTGAAAGTATAAACAACAACAACCACTAACCATTTTCTACAGTCCAAATTTCAGCCAAGTAAAATGCTTTTTAGGAGCTCTCAAGAGAAGTCTCAGACTACAAATCAGGCTAAAGAATCAATGTTTGGGACCATAGGTGTAAAAGGTTACAAATGTAGTAATTAAATCACGAAAAGATGTGAACTGGACACTGACATTACACCACAGGACAAGGAATTCCTAGTCCATTAGTATTTGTGTCCTACAGAAATAACAATCAGATAGCAAAGAAGCAAGGTTTCATGGAGATCTTTGGAAGTCACCTAAAAGGGAATACGGTTGCTTATAAAATAAAACATTTAAGACACAGAACGAGCTAAATACTTACTCATCTAAGGCTTAGAGTTGTGGGAGTGGTTTGTTTGTGTTTTGAAACTTTGTGTGTGTCGCACATTCCCTACCGGGGATCAAATAAATGTCCGAGACCTCTTTCCAGAAATGGTACACTTACACAAATAAAGGGCCCAGGCATCGATCTTCTATGAATGTGTGAAATAAGAAGTCCTAAATTAGAGGTTCAAGTCCGATGTTATTCAGTGAGTGCATCTCCTATTACTCAAAACCTGTCTTTAAGAAGCGAAAGCTTTACACCTAATTTTTAAAGGCAAACACACCGCAGCCACTTTTTCTTCACACGGTCGGCTTGGCCACTCACCTTCCTTCGTTCATTTCTGTCGTATTCTGGCTGTCCCATTGGCTTTGATCATCACCTGCCACTTTAATCCTCAGCTAATTCATAAACCTTACCCTTGGGCGATTGTGTACCTAAGCCATCCAAAACTGGTAGGAAAAGCTATCTTTTCCCTAAGCCGGAGAATTTGCAGCACACTTCAGTCCATAACCATTAGCTTCTCCCCTCTGAGTCTGCCACAGCCACGTGATCATGGAGCAACTAGTCATAAAGCCACAGGCAGGGGGTGGGAATTCACAAGAAAGTAATGACTGAGGTTTCTGAAGTGAAAGGTGAGGTACACAATCTAATGTCTGATAATGGTAAATTTCCTAGCTTATACCCACATAAAGAAAAACAGCCAGGGGCCGGCCCGGTGGCTCAGGCGGTTAGAGCTCCATGCTCCTAACTCCGAAGGCTGCTGGTTCGATTCCCACATGGGCCAGTGGGCTCTCAACCACAAGGTTGTTGCTGGTTCAATTCCTCGAGTCCCATAAGGGATGGTGGGCTGCGCCCCCTGCAACTAGCAATGGCAATTGGACCTCGAGCTGAGCTGCGCCCTCCACAACTAAGACTGAAAGGACAACAACTTGAAGCTGAACGGCACCCTCCACAACTAAGATTGAAAGCACAACAACTTGACTTGGAAAAAAAGGCCTGGAAGTACACACTGTTCCCCAATAAAGTCCTGTTTCTCTTCCCCAATAAAATCTTAAAAAACAAAACAACAACAACAAAAAAACAGCCAGGATGGAAACTAAAGGTATTTCATGCATACTGTTTTTAACTAACCAAAGCCATATTTATTGTTGTTGAAGACTTCTTAAAATGTATGCCATACAGTTCTAAATATAACAATATTTGGGGTACAAAATAAATTTAATAGAAAAGTTTTCCTGTCAAAATAGGTGAAAATAGAGACTAAAGATTTGTTCTTGCTTAAATATTCCTATACCTATTAAGGAAAAAAAAAGAAAACTAGATGAAACAAATTATTTCTTGGTGTAGATTATTTTACAATTTAAATATGAGTACATATCAATAGGTCTGTGGGGACAGAGCCCCAGAAAGCAGTTTCCAGGCTCTCGGCCTCACATGGAAAGGTGCTGGCTCAGGTAGTAAATGGCCATCAACTGTGATTGGATGGCCATCAGCTGTCGCTAGTTGGCTGTCAGCTGTAACCAGTAAGCCGTTGGCCATTAATATAACGGCCGTGGCTACACTAGAAGAAAATGGGGGCTAGCAAGAAGATGGTGGCTGAGCTAACGAGCAGATTGCAGAGAGGCGGAGTGAGGGTTGCGGATCATGTGGCTCCTGCTTCCTGTGTCTCCAACCCAGCCGCCAGCAAGACCATAGTGGTGTGACTCCCCTATCTGTGTCTCCGTGGGTGTTCCTTTTTGGCCTCACCATATCCTGTGTCCTTATGAGGGGAGCAGGAGCAGAGACCCCGCAGGCCTCCCCGCACAACAAATGGCGCAGCGAGCAGGGTCCCCCGCACAACAAGGTCTCAGCCTTCAAAAGGAAGAAATTGTTTTACATATGTTTTAAAATAAGAATTGCTCACACCAAGATTGTTCTGAGGTTAATAAATACTTAGGAGATCTTAATAAAAATGCAAAGACCATTTTAGGGAGTAATGATCATCAAAATAGATTACAATTTATGAATGATTTCTACCTCTAAGGAAAAGCAACCACAGTCGTGAACAGACAATTTCCAGGCTTTACGGTCAGATTTTATAAGCCCTTGTTTTACATAATATACCTTCTCACAAAATAGTTTTAAATTTACAAGTTTTCAAATGACAGTGTATCTTTATACTACTTTGCCCCACATAAAAAGTATTGGAAATAATCTTGCATCTAGTAAATCCTTTCTAACATTAACATTTATGAGTTGGCTAACAGTTCATCTTTTTGAAATCTTATAGAAAATACATATAAAAAATAAATAGAAAGCTTGAAATACTTTTCCTCTGATTTCTAATGATTCACACTACAGGTGTTTCCAGGCTTGGTTCAAAACCTACATATGGGTCCATAGCGCCTTCTCTAACCATTCCAGAGAAAGCCAAGGTGTCTCTCAACAGAAGATTTGCAGCTTCACTGCAAGTCAGCTGTGTCGTGGGGAAGGAAGGAACATGTCATAGTGGCAAAAGGAAGTTTTAGACTCACCCAATCCATGTTTGAATTCCAGCTCAGCCACTGGCTTGCTCTACGCTCCTGACGTCTATAAACCTCAGCTTTCTCATCTGTGAAATGAGGCCAACCGTCCCTTCCAGCGATGTGGTAAGGATTACAAATAAAGTGCCTAGCCTCCAAAGTGTATATAACAGACCACACTTCAGATTATATAGATTATTCACCCATTTTGTGTGCTTAAATCTAGTCCCCCCAGCTCCATCGCAGAGCAAGGACCAGCATCAGTAGGTACTAGCTGAGTGATGGAATACTGAGACTCCTAAAAACCGACACTGCGCCATGGCAGCCTGGAAGTGTGGTGGAAGGGGACCCGCAGGACCCAGGGAGGGCTCCTGCCTTTCTCAGGAAAGGAGCTGGGCCTTACACGTTTTCCTCCCATCCTTCCTTCGCCCTCTGCCTCATCAAATGGAAACACAACCATGACCGCAGAGATGGGTGAGTAAAGCTATGTTACCCTCCCTGGGACGAGCAGAGCACAGATGTGAAGGCAGGAAGACAACTGTTCACAAACCCTGGTCTGTGACCCAGCCAATGCCCACAGGACCATCATTTCCAAAAATGCTGGGACACTTACTCGCATTTCACACCTTAGCATGTGAGTTTTTAAAAATACATTTTCCCCAGTCTACTAGCACTTCATTACCTACATAAATTAAAAACTGGTACAATGAAAAACCCCAGTCATAATGCATCCTTTCAGTCACAACATCTTTCTCCTTCACCACTAGATCTTTACGTCGGGGGATCAAGAAGTACAAGTGGCCAGGTTTACTTCTGGCTTTATTTCCGTTCCAAAAGGCCTAAGTGATATGCTGGGAAGGCAGGCAGTGCAAGGATAAAAAGCAGCAAAGGACAGTGGGAGCAATCTGCTGTCCAAGTTCAAAGTTCAGAGGTGCTTAGGACAGGACATGGGGACAGCTGTGAGTGAGACCCAGCTCCCTCTGCCCGGATGTGCACGGTTTCTCCTTGCGGCTCATTTCGAGGCACTCGGCAGCCTGGGTGCAGACTGTGGGTGCTCCCGACCTTCAGGTTATACGCTGAGGCCGGAGGATAATCTGCGCTGACAAGTCTGACTACAAATAGCCAGCTGACTTCTACATCTGTGCCTGCCGCAGGGGGCGGCGGCTAGCTTCCCAGTCAGGTGGAATGACTTCCTGTAAGTCGCCCTGAGCAGATGCCGCTTCCTTCTGCTTTATTACAATTCAGTTTTGCTTGTAAGCTCAACCTGCCCCAGGGGATTTCTTAAATGTGACCGCCTCCCTCGGTTACCTCTTCCTGGGACCTGGGACTCTGGCATTCCTGTACTGCATTTGTTCCTGTGTTTCCAAAGCTAAAGCGAGAATACGCTCATTTTTCACTGCTCTCATTGCTAATCATTTTACCAGAGTCACACTGACTAATTTGGGTCAAAACGACTCCCTAGTGCAGCACAGTGAAAATCAGTAAAATACTAGTGCCATGGATGAGACTAGACAGCACAGGTTGGTGGACTTTCCTTCTCTACATTTTATGCTAAGAACACCGTCCCAGGCTGACCTCCAAGATGGTAAATTAAGTCTTAGTTCCAATTAGTGGTGTGACAGGTGACTAGTATGAAGTACTTGTTCTACCTGTTTCATTAGGAATCCAAGAAGCACGCATTCATGCTATTAATTAGAAACAAAAGAATAAAATGTGTTTAATTCACAAGCAAAAGCACGGAGGATGGGAATTCAGACCTCTGGCTCCTTCCTGCAGGACAGCTTCATGCTGTGTCACCTGTGGAACAGCACAGGGTCACACTTGGTTTCACTGATCCACTGTCAGCATCTGAAATTTTTGAACAAGGTGCCCTGCATTTTCCTTTTGCGTTGGACAACTCCCCCCACCAAATGATGTCACCAGTCCTGCATGAGAGGTGTGAACCTTATCAATCTATTGTCCTATCTCCTTACTAACAGAATAGAATTCATTCATTCATTCATTCAACGGCTGTTTGTTCAGACCTACTGTGTGCAAAAAATGTGAGAAACTAATAAGAGAGATGTAGTCATTATCCTCATAGAATTAACAGGCTAAAGGAGTAAACAAACCAGTGAAAAGTAACATTTAAATAAGAAAATATTTACGCGCTAAGCGGACCTTTACAACTGGAACAGTTAAAAAGGATGGATTCCTAAATTGAACAAATACACCCAACTTTGCAGCTCCTGTTCCTCCGCCTTCCCCTTCTCTCTTCCATGCAGCATGCTGAGTGACAAAGCAGTGCTTCTCCAAGCAAAACCAATACTGGAGGGCCAACTATAGTTCATAGTTTTAGGAAATCACTTTACACACTTGGAAAAGCTAGCATTTTGGAGAAGCGCACGAGTACTTCCAAATATGCATTAAACGAATGAAACCCAATGCACACACACTCAAGTGTCCCATTTGTTTCAAAAGATCCAAGTCCCACACACCCTCACGAGCTACTGTCCCACTAGACGGATTGTGACCATCGACCAGAAGCCCTAAGGAACAGCCCAGTATCTGTATTAACTGATTGCTTGTGGGTCTCCTTCTAACAACTCCAATATCGATGGTTAGATTTGCTAATATTTCAAAACAGAAATGTTTGGAAACACAGAAGCAAGAATGTCCTGGCAGCTTGCCAGATAAGACAGGCTCGCCATCAACAAAGATTGAATTGAGGAGCTGGTTTCTTAGTAGTACGTTCACCACCTTTACAACACACGTTGGCCACATGTCTCAACCCATATCCCTGACAAATTCTCTTTCCTTTTCTGCAGAGGGGCAACCATGTTAATTTTTGTCTAAAGTAAATGTCTGAATCATCGTGGAGTGACAGGACAAAAGCACTCTACTGAAGACCTCTGACAAAAATGACTAAATCAATATGGAGCACTAACGGTAACTTCTTAAATTATTGACACTTTCAGTGCTGTCTGCTGGTTTGAACGGAACTAAAATGGGAACAGGTAAAAGGAGACCATCTTTTGAAATTAACTTGATCCGAGATATTTATATTTAATCAGATCTTTATTTTAAGCATTGGGCTATTGGCATCTGAAACAGAAAATTCCATAGAATCTGTACTTTGTTGTGAGGTATGAGAATACTGGACACAGAAGTGACCTAGCCAAAAGAAGGGGTGGGGAGTGTAATTAACATTGTCACATAGAGATCACAGGCCAAGCGTGTCATGGACCCTAAATTAGTATCTTGCTCAGGTGAATACCTGGGTTGAAAATTTTCCAGAATAATGTTAAGCCAATTGTCAGTCAAATAAATGTATAAATTATGGTAAGTACAGGGTGTGTTGAGACAGGATAGCAGGGGGGACTGAGAATCTTACATGGTAGATAGTGCCCCCGCCCAGCAGGCCTCCACCAGGGAAAAAAATGTGATAAAGTTCTCAGGAAGCTCAAGAAAGGCAGGTTCCTTCAAGCTGTGCAATCAGAGAAGACTTGATGGAGAAGTTACCATTCAATTCAGGCCTTGAAAGCAAGTAGATTTGGGGCCCGTGAAAATGGGAAGAGAACAGTGAATGGGCTGGTGTCAGCAAAGGCACAAAAGGGGGACTGTAGAGAGAGTGCACAGAAAACATGATAAAAATCAGTTGGGCCAAAGTGGAACACACATGAGGTCAGTGGATGGTAATGTGACAACTGGAGCTTGGGGACACACTGGAGAAGGCCTTTGTCCTACAGGGAGTAACTGAGGTATTTAGAGGGACACGAAGGGTCATGATCACAGCCAAGAAGGTTACCCTGGAGGAAACATGAGGTGTTGTAGTGGGAGGCAGCTGTACAGGAAGGGAGCCCAGGCAAATGGCAGACAGTCGCCACCAGGCACAGGTCTTCTGAGCCATTGGAAAGCAATGTGATAGTGCATCATGACTCTAACGGATAACAAGATTTCACGTCAGGTGGCTTTTTAAATTGTCACTCAGAGACCATGCCCATTGTAGTAGCTTGTTTCAATTACACATAGTTACACGTTACATTAGCGACCTTTCTCACAGTATATTCGAGCCCATAAAATGTCTTGTCATTCTACAGGATTCAGCCTGTGACATCCAAATAATTCACTTTTTACAGCATATCCTTCTGCCCCATCTCTAGCTTCCACTTCAAAATATAGTTTATCTTCCTCTCACAATATACCTGATAACAGTTTTTAAAGAATTACATGCAACCATTAAAGGTATTTTCCTTTATTATTTTGTTCAAGTCCCCTTGGGGGATCAGAAGCAAAAGCTCTAAGACCCTTCAACTGAACTCTAATCTTAAAAACAAACAAATAAATAAATAAATGTGGAAAAAAAACAACAACCCTCAACATACACCTGCAAACATCACTGGCAAGGTTCATTCTGTGAAGATAAAATAACCATCTTGCTGGATAACGTAATGCTGACGCGTGTGGTAGACTAATAATGACATCTTTCTGAAGGACAGTCTAATGACCAGAGCCATGAATTTACAAACTACTTGAGGTCGTAACCCTGTTCTGTATTTACTTCTTCTGTCTCCCGTGGCACCTAACACAATTTCAAGTACACGGGATTTGAAGATTCATTGAGGAAATTTGTATACAATTGTGTTCTACGTTATAAAATGTTATACGAAAAGTAGCTAGCGGACAGTAGTTGACTTGGAACTAATTTTATTTTCAGTTGGTCTCTGTGGTAATTCACAAAGGATAAAAATATACACAGGTAGTCACCAGGCTACAACTGTGTGGGGTTGTAGCAGAAGAGAGATGAAGGGTTAAAGGAAGAAACCTCACAGCACTGATAGATGATATTAAAAAAAAAAAATTCCACCATGATGAAGAAAACCACAATAGCAGGGCACATGCTAAATAAATAAATAAATAAATAAATAAACAATAACAACAACAAAAACCCACTCGTCCAGATGTTGAGAAAATCTATACAGCTATTTATATTGCACCTAAAATTATGATCTGTGGAAGTCAAATATAGCCAGTAACAAGGTGTATTCACTAGGTCCTACACAATAAGTCACCCGCAGATAAGACTGTTACTAGTTCACAAATTGGTTGGGGAAATGCAGTGGGGTACAACAGTAAAGTACCCCAGTGAGCACTTTGTAAACAGATGAAAGTATAACCCAAGTGCTTTTTTCATAGTTCTTTATACTTCCTTCTTAGCCTGCTTCTATTTATTTCTTTACCCACACTATCTGGAATGTTGCCTAGCATACGGCGGGAATCAATAAATATTTGTGCAATGAACGAAGCATGTTAACTTTTCAAGTTAAAGTTGAGCTTAAAATTTTAAGTCAAATGAACTCTTAGTAATAGCCACCATTCATTGGAAATCTAGCTTATCAGGCCTGATGTTACGTAACTTACACATATTTAAACGGCACAAAAACGCAATGAGTTAGTACTACTACTAGCATTAGGGGAAGGAACTGAAGCTGAGTGTCAGTACCTTCCCCAGGGCCACGAACATGACAAGAGGCAGAATTCAACCCTGTCTGTCCAGAGCCTGTGTTCACCTGCTTAGCGTGACAACACCTGGCTGTGGAATAAGGTGAACACATGAACAGAAGGCAGTACTTGAAGATTTGCTCATTTAAGAAAAAAGTACTAACGTTTCATTTTACTTCGTCTTACTGAAACATTTTTTTTTTTTCTGGGATCTGAGTGCATGTAAAATTCTGAAGCATCCCACATGGGAAAAACTGTTGTTATTCTAATCTTATGCTGTAAGTAATGCCACAAAAACAATCTGCCACAATTTACAAGCCTAACAAGCTAAATAGAGAAAGTAGAGAGAAATAAAAACATTTCCCTCATCCAATATTTTCCAGCGTTTGAAAATCTCATCAGATTCAGATTTCCAGAGCTGCCTTAACTGGACTGCGGGATTACTATGGTCAAACCACTCCCCACAAAGCACAATTGTCTGAAACTACACTGAAGTTGAATGTGCATGAAAAGGTGCCACACAGAGAAGAAGAGCTCACAGCTGTGTGATTTACTAAAACCTACTGAGCGCCAAGGGTACAGGCAGCCAAACTGAATTTTAAATGGTGCCTACCGGGAGACCAC
This sequence comes from Rhinolophus sinicus, assembly GCF_036562045.2. Lineage (NCBI taxonomy): Eukaryota > Metazoa > Chordata > Mammalia > Chiroptera > Rhinolophidae > Rhinolophus > Rhinolophus sinicus. The sequence continues at coordinate 4,760,385 of NC_133754.1, read as the reverse complement.
AGCCACCAGTGGGTGGATGAGATAAATGAACTGACTTTCTTTCACCAGGCGATCAAAATAGAATGCCATCTTCATGCATGAGACAAAAAAAAAACACACACAAAAAAAAACAAAAACAAAAAAACAGGGTTAAAATATACATCCTTCGCACTTCTGCTCTTTCACTACATGGTCATTTCTAGACCCTTCCGTCCCCAAGGCACCTTCATGTTAGTGAACATCACGCAGAATGAATGTTTCTTCCTACCTTGATTTTCTTTCCATCTATTCCAGCAAAATCCAATCTATTCCTGCCAAGTGCAAACTTCTCCATAACCCTGGTCCATCAGCCTAGTTGCTGTTAGCAGCCAGCACTATTCAAGGGGGGCTTAGAAGTGATGATTAAGTTAGACTGAGCTAGGAGCTTGCCTTCCAATCAGGACAGCTCAACGGTAAAAGAAAGGGGCAGGATTTAAAAGCTATGTCTTTTGAAGAGTAAGTGAAGTTACACTCTCTCACAGGAAGGTTTTCAAAGACACTAGACACTATCTTCAGCAGTCTATACATGTAACCCTGATCTTTCTCATGAGCTCTTCCTCCGTGTTTTCCAGCTGCCCACTTGACATTCCACCTTGAAGTCCCACAAGAACCTGAACCACAAACCGTCCAGAACTGAACTCATCACCTCACCTCACCACCACGCCTCCTAGGAGGCACACAGACGTAAAAACAGATGGCCCCCACACATGCTCATTCTCACCAAGGACAGCCAGGGGCCAAGTCACGTGCATTGTATTTCCATCCCAGCCTCCGTACCTCTGTCTCTTACAACTCCCAGAGCCAGAGCCTCACTGTGTAGACCCCGAAGTAGGGTGCAGTAAGGCCCAGCCAAGTGAAGTGCAATCTGGTGACAAAAGTGTCTAAGTTACCCTTACGGGGTAACTTAGAGGGCAGGGGAAATAAGGAAACCAAGCCCAGCTGATGTGGGAAAGCAGGGTAGGAGAAAACTGCAATTCAGTGGTCGTGGGGCTACCTAGGCTGACCCCCAACAAAGCGGAAAGCATTTTACAAAGGAATTTGATCAGGAGCAAAACATTCCAGAGCTATGTATATTGGTACTTTTTTCCATTCAGTTTCATTCCATCCATTCGTTCAAAGGGTGCAAAATGTTAACATTTGTATCCCTTAACAAAATACCTACACATCAGTATTACTTAACTTACACATGCAAACAACACACAGAGAAACTCCATAATAATGTTTTCTCTTTCCAAAAGGTAACAATGATCACCTCCACCTCCAAAGGACTAGCATAAGCGGAAGAACCCAGGAGCTTTCAGTCAGCTACCTCCCAACTTCACTCTCCACCAACTTGCCTTAAATGAACAGACTTGTCATGTATAGGAGTAAATGGCACCTCCCCGCTCAAACCTCTTCATCTCTTCATTGGCTTCTGATCTCCTGAGTATCCTAACCACGTCCTCAACTCTAATCCTTCCGGCCCCTGCGTCTCGGGCCTCCTCTCCCCATCCTCCCTCGTGCTGTGCTTTCTGCTCTAGAGTGCCTCCAAAGCATCCTGCGGGCCCACGTCCAGGCTTTGTCTCTGCTGTTCCCTCACTGGGATGTGCTCCCCTCCATTCCCTCCATGAGTAAGGTCTCAACTCAAACCTGACGTCCTCAGGGGAACCTTCCTGGGCACCCCATCCAGATCACAACTGCCCACGACACACCTTTCCTTCCCAATATGTGTCACATGCATAACTTTACATTCACTTGGGGAGTGTTTGATTAATGTTCGTCTCTCTCACTAAAATTCTAGGTACACAGGACCATACATTTCTGACCACCTTCTAGCTCCAGTGCCTAGAACAGAGTCTGACATACAGTAGGTATTTAAAAATCATAGGCTGAATGAAAAAAACAACAAAAGCACCGCTATACCATACATTTTTCTTCATGATGAAGCATCCGGTATGTCTATATTTCAAGCCTTGTAACTACCAGGGTAACTCCCTTAAGGCTAGAATTGATGTTCTTCCTCAGAATACTGTCAGGAGAGTTAATCCTTACTTACTTAGAAGTGACTATAGAGACACTCGAAGTATTGTCTTAATACCTAAAGATTACAATTTTCCATTTAAATTAACTTATGTGATCCCAAATGACAAAAACGAAACAAACAGCCACAAAAGTGATGTCCTGCCACACTACATTGTAGAAAATGACTCCACTGTACTTCCCTTCCAGCCATGAAGACAACATGGAAAATCTCATATTTGCATCCAAGACAACAGTGCACACATAGTAGGGGAGGAGACAATATGGGAAGCTTCGATTGTTGCCAGAATTGGGCAACCCTGACCCTGACACCGTGATCTTCTAAAAATAACTATTTAAATGTCCCTGGGAAATCACTAGACTCCTCTCGAGTGATCTAGTTAGAACTCTACCTGTTTCTATCATAGTATTTTATTGATCAAGATTGATAACGTAGAATACTATTCTCCACTTCTGACGAGAGTCACAGGTCCTTGGTTTTGTGATTTAAGGAGAGCGTCCTCTGGAATGAACATCAACTTCACTCTTAGCAAAGGATTTTTACAAAGGCTTCTCACAATGGGGTACGTACATCAGAAAACTTGGCCAGCATGCAATAATGAAAGAAAATTCTTCTCATAAATAATTTTTCAAAGACAGTATGTTTGCCTCGGTCAGATGCTTTGGCATTCTCCCCGAATGGCCTCTCTACTACATAGAACGTGATTAACATTCACCTGCAATGGATTCCTTCAGAATTGGCAAAATGTTGGTGTATCACATTACGACAAGTGGTTCTATTGTACTACAAGCAGAAACTGAGGACCAAAGAAACAATAACAGCATTCACCTACGGTAAGAGACTTATTATCCATAATGGTGGAAAATCCTGAATTCTACACATAATTCACGGTGGAATGTCAATTAACACTTTATTATGGTGATACTATTAACAGCTCAACCAGTAACTAATGGGATAGCTTTGGGTGTCACTCTCTAAAACTCAGTGTTCTCAGCTGTAAAAAATAAATTCCCTACCTCGCTGGGGTGAAACGAGAACTGAGTATGTCACAGATCGCCTGTCCCTTTGGGTGCCAGAGCCAAATAAGTTAGAAAAACACTTACTACTACACCTAATATATACCCTCCCCACCCCCCAGAAGATTGGAAGGAGGCATCAACATGCTACAGGCTTGGTGAGTTCTCTGTGATGAACTCTATTAACTTTCCATAACCAAGTGTTTCTCAAATTGACTTGTTCCCAAAACCATTTCACTTTTTCCTATTGGTGCCTGTTGGTCCACCCAGGAATCTGACCCTCAGAACACACTTGAGGATGATACCTTAAGACAACAAAGATGAACTTTAATGACATCTAAGAATAAAACTTTTGAACTTGCCGTGTTATTCTGACTATGACTAGCACACGCAGTAAGACACTCCTGCCAAGGGAATGCAGCTGGAGAGGTCAGGTAGTAACAGTGTCGCAGTGATGAGTTTGTGGGGAGCGCAATATTTTACGCACCTTGGGATACCATGAAGGATGATGCAAAGCTCTCTTGAGTGTGTGTTTTGAGGATCATTTTTAATTGGAATAGTTATGAATTCACATTCTTCAGTTGGCTTTCTTAGGGAATAACAACACATTCTTACAAGATGGCTCTAACCAATTTGCAATCCACGACTTCGCAAGGCTAGCTAATCTGTACTGACCTGGCCTCAGTAGCACCTGGCTATGGCTGCGTTAGCTGGTGGTAACAAAGGGAAGTCAGTTAAATGACTCTTAGGAAGACTCTACTCCACACAAAGTAAATGAAGATTTGGGCCATGTCAAAAAAGAAAAAAAGAAAAGAATCTAAATAATTCTAGGGACAGTGTCTTGCATAGCTTCTAACATGATAGGCTCCAGTGGAATGGATAATCCTTATTCCACTATTTTTAAGAATGATATTCTTAATTTTGACTTCAGAGATACAATCTTAGTAACTCCGAAAGATCAGTAAGTCATAATAGGGAAAAACTGAGTACACTGGGCAGAAAAGAAACCAGGAATTTGAGCACACCCTAACTGGACATAAAGCACCAACAGCTCACTGCTGCAGGGTGAAGGATGCCAAACATAGCCCTGGAATGAGAGTGGGTTTGTCATTTGCAGCTGGAGCCACAAATCGCAAGCGTCTTCATGTAAGCATAGCATAGAAAAGAGCTGGATATTCTGAGTGCAGGACTGACCATCACCAGTAACACCTATGGTCAGTAACATGCTGTAAAGAACACATTATCAACTGCTCTCTTCCTACATTAATTCTAGTAATTGCTGCTTATGTCACATCGATAACAATTCTGGATGGAAAGAGATTGACAATCCATACTTACCTTAACTGTTGATCTAAGTTTATGCCCCCACATCAGTAACATGGAAGGTTTTAAGTGAATAAAACTGGCTCTTATTTCTCAAAATGTGGTCTGTGGACCATCTGTGTCTAGAACTCTTGGGCAGTTTGTTAAAAGTGCGTCTCGTGGTCCCCACCCTGACCTACTGAATCAGACTCTCTGGGGCCTTGGACTCCCCACGTGGAAAAAGCTCTCAGGTGACTTCTAGGCCCACTAGAAGACTCAAAGAATATTACACTGAATTCTGCTATCACTAATTCATATGGAGAACTTGGACGCTACATAGGAAAGTTTGAAAACAAGGAAAACTTTCCAAATTTTTTTTGAAACACAAGGCTTGAAACACAAGTTCTTCTAGAAAAAAGTATGCAAAAAAATAAAACTGGTGACAATGGCTTTTTGAAAGTAATTTTAAAACATTAGCTACAACCATATAAAAGTGGGCGTTTGGGATTTTATAGATCTGTTAGTTCACTGACATTCCTGCCTTTAACGCACCCAGAGCCCGAGGAATGCTCTCCGTGGCACTGGTCGGCACCTCGGTACTGCACCCCCTTTCACCCTTCCATGCTGGCAAGCCCTCGCTCACACAGTGGTCTCCATCTGAAGCTTGTTCCTCTTTAGTATCGATGTACGGACAACATAGGTTGTGATGAAAGGTGTGATGTGTGGTCCTAGAAAGTACGATTATTCAACGAGAGTGCAACATCTTCCCCCCTCTACCCCCCCCCCCCAGAGATGGTTAAGACCAGGTGATGTCCTTAGTCAAAGCCGTGTAAGCAGTATCCTGCTTAGTAGCAGAAGCTCAGACTGGCTGGTCCCCGAGTGCCTTCCTGGCCTACTCATTCTGCTTCTCCAAGGTACACATACATGGCTTTACAGAGTTGGCCACAGGCTGTCTTGGCCCGACTCTGTGGTCTGCAGCATGGTCTTCACGTCTTTCAGTTAGCAATTCCTTACTGAAAATCCACTGCATGAAGACTACAGAAGGTGTATTACAGTCTGACTTTTAGTTCCCCATCTATAAAATCTTATTTCTGCTACAGGGTAATAGTAAGTGCAAGCATATATATGTACAATACGTGTCTATATTACATAACATATATACTATAATTATAATATGTATATAATAGGTATTGAGAGAGAGAACTCCAGGAAAATAATTTTCGGTGACAAAACGAGGAAAGATGGAACACAGATGTTCTGAGCCAATACCAAACTACAGAGGTGGATCTTTTTATAGTCCAATTAGAGAGGTTCGTATCAGATCATGATACAACTAAACTTGAAGTTCTAAAAGGAAACCATCTGCCAGAAGTTCCATTTTTAAAAATACGAAACGGTTAACTTAGAACAAGATTCTAAAGACGTGGCCTCAGAACCAGGATCATCTGGGAACTTGTTGGAAAAGCAAATTATCAGTCCGCCTCCCCACTGAACCTACTGAATCAGAAATTCCTGGGTAGGCCCCCAAAATCTGTCTTACAAAGTCCTTGAGTGAGTCTGATGCATGCTAAAGATTGAGAAGCCCTGACTTAGATCTCAAGACAACTCACCGGACCTTACGGTGTAGGTTAGAAACAAAACAAGAGTAGTTTGTAACCGACAAGGCGTCATTTAAAGAGAAGCAAAAAGAGCCTTGCTTGCTCCCCAACTGGCCCAACAAATGCCTGGATTTCTTAAAATTAGAGCAACTTTTTTCAGCTAAGACACTGTCACTAAAAAGTCACTATGGCCATTAATATACCCACGCTTATCATTTATCTTATCCCTCGGCTGTTAGAGAACCTGGACGTGAAGGAAGGCAGAATGTGGCCTATCACATGGCAGGTCAGGTGTGAAGGAGGGGAGGGAAGTCCCAAGCCTTCACCTAAACAGGTGACAGGCCCAGGTGGGACCCTACAGTGAGGGGACTCTGGAAAGGCAGGGATGCTTTCAGCAGACAGGGAGAGGGATTCTCCCGGAACACTTAGTCGTCATTACCGTCTCGAGCAGCTCTTCACTGTCAATTAGTTGAAGAGATGGCCTCCCCTGGCTTCTCAGAACAGAACAGTGTTGAAATTGGAAAGATAGTTGCTTGCTACTGATTAGCATTCTGCACCCATTTTATACATATATGTGACTCACATTCAAACTAAATGTGGCTTAGGACAAATCTGGGATTCTCTTTGAGGCCCCCTCATTCCAGCACCAGCAGTTTCCTAAGATGGAATCTAAAAACTCAGATCATGACATCTGCAAGCACCAGTTGACAGAACTTAGATAGACTTCATATGTCGTCTTTACAATGTTCTTACATGTTTCATTTGCAGAGCATATAAGTATTTTGCTAACATATACATCAGAAAGGTTGATATTAACTTTTCAAAACTCTATTAAAGTACTTAAATACTACAACAGTATTTGAAAGCACACAATATTCAACAAACAAAAACAATATCAAAGCCTCTATTTTCTCAGAGTTCCCATTTCCATACTATACAACTGTTCACATTTTTGTTATACATTAGATTTCTCAAAGGCTTGCTACATGCCTTTTAAAGACTCCACTGAGGGTAAAACTCAACCCAGGCTGGTTTTTTAAAATGACTTAAAATATAAGATGGAGATAGCGGTGATTCAAATTTATGTACAAGTTACCATTGGAAAAGCAGAAGTCGTGAATTCCTTGAAGTATTCGTCCTCTAGGGAGCAAATGTCCATGCACCATTTTGTGTTGTTCTATCAGTTGACAGGTGACATTTTAACCTCTAACCAACTATAGTGAGACGATTCAAAATTAAGGTTGACACTTTGTCCTTTAACTAGTTCCAAAGTACGGCAGGGGTTTTACTGCCTGATGCTACACCATATGTGCGCTCTCTCCACACCGCAGGCAGGGTGACGCACGATGCCTCTGGACTGGGCCACTCTGCAGCTTCCTGTTGTTTTTGGAACAACCCTAACTTTAGCTAAACATAACTCTTCTGGGTGAATCATTTTTAGAAAGAGAGTCCGCCTATAGTGGAGTAGCCTGTGTGTTGACTACATTTCTGAAGCACTGCTATCTATGGAATTCATAGAACTCACTGGTTTGGTATTTTGCAGTCTTTATGAAACCCACCCATTTTATGAAAAATTTCATAAAATTACTTATCACTTAAGTTTTTATGACTAAAAACCCAAACAATTGTGAAATAGACAACGGGAAAGATTCTTTTGAAAGGTTTTTTTGTTTGTTTGTTTTTTTGTTTTGTTTTGTTTTTGCTTCTGTCAACTGGTCTACCATTAAATGATAGGGATCAATGGCAGATTTTTCTAAAACCTTTTCCATAATTCAAATTATTTTTTAATTCTAAATCTACTAATGTCTTGGGTAATGGGATGTATTTACTTACTTGCGTCCTCAAGAGGTTCGATTCAGAAAAACCCTCTTAGGTTTTACATTCAGAATTATTTTTTTTTTTTTTTGCCAGATACTATATATATATATATATATATATATATATATATATATATATATATATATATATATATATATATATATATATATGTATGTGTGTATATATGTGTGTGTATATATATGAAATGAGAGAATACCAACTGCTAATAATGACTATACCCTTAGCTTAATGCCAATAACTCTTACCAAGCCAGAGTTCATAAAAAGCATATATAAAGAAAAAAACAGTCCTTTTAAATATACATAGAGTTTCCCCAACGGTCTTTCTCCTTGAGTTTTCTGTAAAGTAAAACACTTAGCTCTATATAATTCAAAAAATCTATACATAGTTTAGAGAGGGAAGCATAAATCTCATGGGTCTCAGATTCACTTCCTGTTGTCGTCCTTTAATATACGCTTAAAGACAATCAATAAAAAATGATTTTTCTTTGTAAGCATTTTCCTGTTCTGCCACAAATAATAGCATTCCCTGCCCTAAAATGAAGAAAAAGAAGGAAAGCAATATTTACCATAAGAGGAGAAAGAGAAACTGCTTAAGTATTTTTTCCTGAGCCAAGTGAAACTCAAACAGCAAATCAAGTTTATTCTTAAAGAAAAAAATTTAAATACTCCTGGCATTAGTTTGATTCTTAAAATCTGTGGAATCAACAAGTTTTCAAACTCTAGATTTATATTGCAACTTTTAACAACGAACTCTGTTTCCCGATAATTCTACTGCATTTCTGTATGAATATACATATCACATGCAACACTTTTGATCAATGTTGATCACTGGAGCTATAAAGAAAGGACGGTTAAGTCCTCCCAATTGCCTCCTAGCACAGAGTGAAATGCAAAATCACAGAGAAAAAGCAGGTGAGAACAAAGTTACATCCGGTAAGGAAATAAAGAAATACAAACAACTCTATGTCTTGTTTCAAAACACAAATTTTTTTGCCACTTGCATTTTTCGCTAAAGAATTTTCTTACTTAAAACATTACTTGAAAGTTTCATATTAAATCATCTGAAATAATCTTGTTTTTTTTTTTTTTTTTTAAATATGTAGACTCTGTCTCAGAACTGTCCCTTTTTAATTTTTTTCTTCTGGATTTTCCACCAAGACTGTAAGAAAACACCAGAAGAGTAACAGGCTTTTGCTTTGTAATGAAGTTACAAATACATCTTATACATTTTCCTGGCTTCCTATTTCCCTTTACTCTGTATTATCTACAGAGGTTGTCATATTTCACCAGGGTGCATTATAAATCAGACAAGTTCAGCCCTTCAGGTTGAAAAATGGAGGTGAAAGGCGCAGCGGAAAATATATAAAGTATAATTAAAACCATATGACCAGAGATATTGAAGAAGTACTTGATGGAGGAAACCCAAGTAAAAATCAAAACTTTCTCGTGTTAGTGAGACTATCCAGTCCATTTGGGACATGCACACATCATTTACTAAATATTCTTTTTTTTTTTCACAGCAAGAGTACCATGGAAGTTAAATCCTAACGAGGTAGTCACGCCTATAGCTATCTTTGTAGCACAGTGCAATTCATAGTTATTCATGTAAAACTGATCTCTCATTGAAAATAGTAATCACTTATTTAGAAATACAGTTTAAGACTGGGCAAGGGTCAATTTTACATCCACCACAGAGGATTAAAGACTCAAGATGCCAATGTTAAATCAAATATCTTTTCTACGAAGTCTGAAATGCAAACTGTCTCCCTTACTACATTATAAACAACCCAGATGTTACTGCTTCACGTTAGGTGGTACTTAGCAGGCCAATGATATGTACATCCTTAGATATGTGTCTAAGGATATACAGAAATTGAGAACTTTCCAAGTTGTAAAGCAAGTCCAATAAAAAATATTTGACTTTGGCAATCTATCACCAAAGCCATTCCTTGTCTTTTTCTCCAGAGCGTTCCAAGTGTCAATTATAATCATCTCAGTAGACAACTGGAACATCATTTTCAATATTGCTTTGGGATGCCAGCAAGCAACTCAAGTGTAGCAAGTCACTTACCTCCCAGAAACTGAATTCCTCCAGCCACTCTTCCCACTGTCCTGGAGATGAGCTCCGACACACAGCAGCCCATGAGGGCAGTGAGAGCCACCAGGAGGAGGAGGCCACAACCCAGGCCTGTCACGATGGTACAGATCCTCCATTCTGCACTGGGAATACCCTGGAAGGAGGCATAGCGCCCACATTCCTCCACCATTACCATCGTCTGCCGACTCTCGTCATGGACGGGATATGAGCACCTCCGGAACGTACCAAAGGACACGGGCTTGCCCAGCTGGGCTCCCCAGAGCCAGTAAGGCATAAAGAACCCCACGCAGGAGGTAGCAGCACAAAGAAAGGAGAGCAGAGCCCAGATTACCCCGGTACAAGTCAGGCTGGATGCCATCTTCCTGCAGGGAGGGCAATGAGGACCCAAAGAACTATTCTGGGACTGACTGCAGGAGTGAGTGACGGTCTGAAACCACCAGGGACCCAGAAGGCAGGCGATCCACAGTTCTGGAAAGGGAGTGTCTATGAACAGAATGAAACTTCAGTCCTGCTGGGCATCAACTTCCCATCCTCTGTAGTAAGGATAATGGTCCCTGGTGAAACAATAAGAAACATTCAAAGTTAAATGTTTGTAGTGAAGCGATAACACCAATTCAGTTGTTCTATGACTTTTAATTAATAAACATTCAAACTCTCCTCAAGACTTCAAAAGTGGGAAGAATTAATTTTCTCCATAAACCTCTCTACTTCAAGTTTTGTCCAACTCTCTCAAAGCTTTGTCATGTCTTTATCTCCTATAAATGCTCTCAAATGAACTCTGACAGTTATTTACTTTTTAAAAAATGCATGACTTCTATTTGCCAGTGAATTCACTTCCTGTACTCACATTAAAAGTTATGTAGCATTTCTATTGGCAGTAAACATAATTCCAAATATTATATTAAAATGAACCATGCCATGGTTTGTCTACTTGGTTTGCAAGTTCATGCTCATAATTTGCAATAACTTTTCTGTGTCCCTTTAGATGCATTAACACCCTGCCTGAGCCCAAACAAAACAATTAGGACAATTTTCACAATTGTAGAACACCATAAATTCAACAAACATTCCAGACTGCCGAGACACGTAGACTGGACGGAGCTAGGCACTTCCTGTACTCACCCAGTGGCACTCATGAATCCCTTTGGCCTTAACTACCCTCTCCAAGAGTAAATGAAAGAGAGCCAGTATTTGACTTTATTTTCATACCTGCGATTTTACTTCATTGGTTCCAATGAAATTATTGGGACCATCTCTCCTGTTCAATGATTGTCAGCGTCTAATTTGAAAAGTAATCCATGCTTTCCAGTACCCTGCATCCAACCACAATCATTCCAATAGTTCCATATGCATTTGACTGCCGCCCCTTCCTCCCTTTCAAAGAGTTCCCACACTTTCCATGAAGAAATCAATACAGAAACACAAAGCCCACGCACCCTCGAGTTCCATTCTCAGACCTCTCAACTCCGGCTTTCAAGGACCACAGTAAATCCCCTTCCCTACCTCCCCTTCCCCAAGCCTAGCCCTAAGTGTCCTCTCCACCACCGCCCCATTTACAGTCCAGTGAGTGACACCAGGGCAGCTCCAGCTACTTTTTTTTTTTAAATCTTGCCAAATGCTATCAGCTAAAGTTGTCTGTCTGGGCCATGAGGCTGAGGAAGGCTAGTGGGGGGTGGGGGTGTGATACTGGAGGAGAGGGCCACCATCTACAGCTGGGGTCAGGACGCCTGGAGCAAGGCCAAGAGGAGCCCAAAATCAGCCCCCGGCAATGGCCTCACCCACCCACACCCACCCCTGAAGACACATAAGATCTTCAATCCTAAAGAAGGGAGAGGGACGTTTTCCAGGCGGCCCTTGGAGGGAGGGGACCAGGATGGGAAGGCAGCACCCCCCGGAGGCAGCCGCCAGGAGCAGACGCGGCGGGCGGGGGGAGCCGAGCCAGCACCCCGCTCAGGAAGTCCGGAGCCCGGGAGCCGCACAACTCCGGCGTCCGGGGAAGAGCGGCCACGCAGAGGAAGGAGCGGAGCCCACGCCCGCGGGGCAGCGAGCGCCTTACTCACATGGCTGGCGGGCGGCAGCCAGCTTCTCTCCGCGGGCCGGGGCGCGCACACAACTTGCTGTCTTTCCCGGGCGGAGCATCCACAGCCGAAGCCCGTCCTTCCTTCTCCGCCGCTGTCCCTAACGGCCCGGAGACGGGCCCGCCTTGGGAGAGGGAGCGCGGCCGCCTCCGGGGGCTCTCCGGGAGCACGGGCTGCACCGCCACCAGTGGAGCCCGCGCTGCCCACGTCTCCCGCGGCGGCTGGCGGAGGGCTGTGGCCGCGCGGGCGCCGGGCTCGCACGCAGATGCACAGACCTCTCCTTGGCAGGCGAGGCACGCACCGCCTCCTCCCTCCGCTGCCCGGCCCTCCTCTTTCTCTTGTCCCCTCCCCTCGCGCCCAGCGGACCCAGAGCAGACACACTGGGGTCGCGGCTCGGCTGGCAGGACGTTCTGGGCGCGCGGGCCGGGGAGGGGTGCACCCTGCTGTCCGCTGGGGTCCAAGCCCCCCCCCCACCCCCGGCGACGGACCAGCCTTCCCGGCTCCCCCAGCCGGGAGCCCCCTCCTGCCTCCTTCGAAAGGGAAAGTGGGGGAGGCAGACCCACAGAGAAGTAGGGGAGAAAGTTGCTCGACTTCTCGGGGGCTCGCACCGGGCCACAGAAGACGAGACACGTTCCCTGTTTGCTTTTGTGAGTCTGGTATTTGGGGGTTAAGCTCCGGTGTCTTACTGCCTTCAGGACATGTAGATGAGAAAGAGGACCCTAAAGCCTGGCTTTTGAGCTCTGAGGAGGCTCTTGGGTTGTGGTCACTTTGGAAGGGGATGAACAAAGCCAATGTGGACGTGGGAACGAGAGATGAGATGAGCGAGCCCAGGGCTCAGGGCTTCTGGCTGGCAGCCGCCTTTGCAGACAAGCCAGGGAGGAGGCCCGGCGACTCTCAGCAAGGGAGTCTCTCAAGACTTACCCTCTTTGAGAGCCTCTTTCAAGCAAGGCAGTCTCTCTCCCTCAATCTCTCTCTCTCTCTCTCCCTCCCTCTCTCTCTCTCCCTCTCCCTCTCTCTCCCCCCTCCCATCACTCCCTCCCTCTCTCCTTCCTTTCCCTGCCGTCCCTCCAATCAATCTTGCAGTCAATACCACCATTGGATTTCTTTTCTGAGAAACAACTGATGTTGATTTCCCTTCCGGACCGGAGGTCTCTTTTTGCTTGTCATTAGTGGTTACACCTTTGGGAGTTTAGAGCTACATCCAGTAGAAGACTGTGGAAGTCTGTTGAAGACAGTATTTTAAGAATTGTACCATCTGGGAGTAACACTTTGTGAAGCAAATACTTCCCCAGATACAGTTTGTGGAGTGCTTCTTCAAAGTAGTTGAAAGTAATAAATGGGTAGGTATATGTTTCATAGTAAATTTTCCAATTGTACCATTTTATTTAGCCATTGATGTTGTACAATTTTTTTCCACAACTACAGCTGGAAGTGTGTGTTCTTTCCTTATTATTTTGAAAGGCTTTGAGTAATTGGTCCTAACCCTTTTCATTCAGGTCATAGACACTTTTAAAAATATGAAACTGGTAAGTATCCCAGGGGAAAAAATGCGCATACATATTAAGCTTTATCACAGTGGTTCTCAAGAGGGAGAAGATTATGCCCCCCCCCCCCCATGGGACATTTGGCAAATTCTGGAGATGTTTTTGGTTGTCATGACCAGGGAGGCAGGCGCTACTGGCATCTAGTGGGTAGAGGCCAGGGATGCTGCTGAGCTGCAATATACCGGACGGCCCCTCAGAATTATCTGGAAAATGGCCAATAGCACCGAGATCAAGAAAACCTGTTTCAATGAAGTGTCAGATGTTTCCCTGTTTCCCGCAGCCCATCCATGAATTGCAGATTCAGAATCCCTGATTTCCGCGATTCAAATTGTCTTGTACGAAACACTAGATACTGAGCTCAATGACTGCATAGTAACAACTGGTCTGACTTTCAGTTATGTACCACACCCTCAGCTATTACACAGAGGCTTCAGCTCTACATAATGTGAAGGTAGAAGATACGACTATATAAAGACAAACTAATGATCTCATGATTCAAACTCATGCTTCATTCACACAACCTGTGGGGAAATTGGTCTGGGGTGCTTTCTCAAGCTTGGAGGAGTTTTAAGCACTGAGATGGATGGATGGAAGTAAGTCCTTGCTACGTCAGTCACTACACTAACTTTTCTTAATGGATTACTTTGTCTAGTCCTTTAAAAAGAAGGGGAAAAAACTAGGAGGAAGGCATAATTATTATTTTACAGAGAGGTTAAGTAATTTGCCTGAGATCTTACAGCTAAAAACTGGGCTTTTAAAAACTTATTCTCTGCATTCTATTAAACGGAGTAAATGTTGTTATAGAGATTCTGCCTAAGGTGAAAAAGAAGATAAAGGAGGAAGCTGATTTAAAAAACAAACATATATATATATATATATATATATAGAGAGAGAGAGAGAGAGAGAGAGAGAGAGAGAGAGAGCCAGAGCCAGGAGTGCAGTTTTCAGGCTCTCCCCCTCACATGGAAAGGTGCTCACTTGGGTAGTAAATGTCCATCAGCTGTGGCTGGTTGGCCGACAACTGTAACCAGTGAGCCATTGGCCGCTAATATAACTGCCATGGCTATGCTTGCGGCAAGTGGGGGACTAGCAAGGAGATGGTGTCTGAGCTAGCAAACATGGATTGCAGTTAGCACGGCAGATTGCAGTTAGCAGGGAGGGTTGCAGCCAACAAGTGGGGTTGGTTGGTTGGCAGAGAAGCGGACGACAGGTTGCAGGTTGTGTGGATCCTGCTTCCTATGTCTCCCACCCAGCCGCCAGCGAGACTATAGTGGTATGACTCCCCTATCTATGGCTCCGTGGGTGTTCCTTTTTGGCCTCACCATGTCCTGTGTTCTTAAGCAGGGAGCGGGACCAGAGACCCTGCATGCCACCCTGCATGACTTGAATATATATATATATATATATATATATATATATATATATATATCAGGATGGATTATCAGTTATTTGTGAGATGATAGTGTGTTATATGCTAGGACTCAAACTTCTAACTTACATGAGTGAATTGGACAAATGGTAGCCTTCTGAGACTAAAATTTCATTTGTAAAAAGAGGTTGGAATAGATAATATTTAATATTTTTCTATCTCATGACTTCTAGCCTCATGATTACATAGGTAGTCTCCTATTTGAGAAGGAGTTTAAAGGTCATCTCACTCTGTTCAAGTGCATAATTTTACAGATGATGTAGAGTTTCAGAATCCTTACCCAAAGCTGAGCCTAGAATCCATGCATCCTGATTTCTCTTTTCATTCCACCGTGTAATTATCTTCCCAAACTATAAAATCTCCTGAATTACTGGCTGTTGTATGCATACTTTATAGGCTAAATGCATTATAAGATCTTTAAAACCCTTATAGTAAATCTGTACCATCAAAGGATCTTTAAATTACTTCCCAGCCAGAAGTTCCCACATAGCAGATACTATTTATAACTCTTATTCAAGGTTTGAGTTTCTATATGTTTGAAAACTAGTCCCATTGAGTTATGAGATGAGATCATGAATGTAGAAGTGTGTGAAAGCTGTAAGGCATCTATGACAACACTTTTGGTTGGCTACCCAATATTAATTCCCCACCCACTCGCCCTTGTTCACTTTTCTAATCCCCGTCCCCCATCCCCCACTCACACACACACAAAAGCTGTTGCTGCCATATGACCTTGTTCTAGCCAATGAGTCTGCTGAGAAGATCTCTGAGGAAGATTGCATTCTCTGATAAAAGGAGGAGGCATGAGAAAACAGCTCTCTCACCATCCTGGCTGCCTTTCGACACATTCTTGCAGGATGAGATGTTTGGAACTATGGCAGCCTTCTTGTAACCGTGTGGGGAATCACAGAGATACAATCCCAGCACCTGCTATCATGCAGCTACTCGGACACACCTCCTTTCGAAGTTTGAAAACGTAAATTATAGAGTGTTAATATGATTTAAGTCACTGTTACTTGAATTTTCTGCTTTCAGTATCTGAAACATCCTTAATTGTTTAAGTATTGTGCAGGTAAGACATAGGCTCAATAAAAGGAAATACATATTAAGTAACAGTGTATCCCAGTGCTGGGCAATAAGAAATGGATAGTCAATAATCAAACATCAACTGTGGTGATTAATGAACAAATCAATATCATTGTGACTATTAGCCTTGTCCAAGAGCAGCCTACAGAGTGGGTATTTAATTTCCAAACAAATGGGGTGAATGCTCTGTGAAATTAGAGGAGTATAATAGTGGAATACAGGAAACACCATGGGACCAATCATTTCCGACCACTGGAGAGAGGTTGGAAAGGGGCTTCTTCAGTTCACATTTGTGGCAAACACTATGATTTGACTGATAGGATGTTCATTACCAAACCTCTTCTTCCATATCCTTCGCTCCAGCAGAGGTAGGGAAAGCAAAACTCTCCATTTCCCAGCTCCCTCGAAGCTTGAGTTGCCAAGTGATAGTGCTCGCCAATGAGATAAAAGTGGAAGGATGCTGGTGCCATCACATCCACTTCCTCTTTCTTCCAGCCTGGACAGAAAATGGATGTGATAGCATCTTGAAGCTCAGAGGCCATCTTTCCACCATGAGGTGACATGGATGAGGACAAAAGCCAACACGTTAAGAAGAATGGAGTAAAATGGTGGAAAGCACCTGGATCATCGGTCTCTTCACTATGCTGCTGGACTGTCTTCAAAGACCTCTCGAGTGAGATCAATAAGCCTTAGCTGTTTAAGTCCCTATAATTAGCAATGAAAACATGCCTGTGTACTATTCTAACTATTCGCTTGCAGCCCAGGAGCCAACACCACAGTCAAGTGTATTAGACACAGGACATAGAGGCTCTAAGTAGAGCCAAGAGGGCAGAATAGTGCCAAAGGAGATCTCATTCTCCGGGACACGGTGGCTGTAGCTGGCATTCGTTGTCCACAGCACATATTTGAGAAGATGGCCCCTCCTGGAAAATTCGGCACTAGAAACAGGAATCATTAGGAAAATAGTTTACAAAATGCCTCTCCTTCAAGTCTTCACCTTGGGAAATCAAAAAAGACAGAAATTCTCAGCATGATCCAATGGCCTGATACAAGAAGTGTCCCCTTGAATACAGACCAGCAAGAGAGAGACGGAAGAAAGTTTAGGGAGCAAAAGAGATTAGAGCATGACAAGAGAAGCTGGACAACACAGAGCCAGGGAACAGAGCGTTTCCTTAAGGGCCGCGGGCTGTGGGGCTCATCGGGTCTCTATTAGAATGTATCTTTTGTTCGTCAACAGATGCCGTGAGATACCCCAAGAAATGTCCCACTAGCTGAAAAACTGGCCTCACAGTCTCAGGGCAGAAGCATATAAAATAAACAATTTGAGATTACGGTAAGTTTCTCTCTTTCGCCATTTCCTTCTGTCCTTCCTTCCTAAACTCCCCTTCCCCTTCGTGCACCCCTTCTTAAGACACATTTAAATGGATGTTTTACTGCATTGTGTCCATCTCTTATATACAGGGGGAAAAACTCGCACGGGACATGTGACGTCTCAGGTTTCCCGGCCTCTCATCCCAGTCTCTGATGAGATCTTGTATTGCTTTCAGAATGTTCGTTCTCCCACTTTTATACACACACTTAGCATAGCTGTCCCAGTATCCTATTATAATAGGGTAGCTCATTTCTTTTTCTTTGAACTTTCTGTCATGTGTTTGACAGATTCAAGACCCCTCTTCCTTGTAGAAATTGTATGTGTCTAGTTATGTACAGATTCTAAGTGCTGTGATTTATACGACTATATTCCCCAGGAACTCGTACAGAAATAAGGTGTATATAGTCTGTGTTCTCCCAGGGGTGCTGTCTGCATTATTCATTTAAAATTTGAGCAGTACTTTGGAAATACAAAGTGCTATATAATTTACCTATATTATTATTTTATGAATTAATGTAGCATATACATTTTAAATTACTAAATTATTCATAAGAAAAAAGTAAAGTGTTAAATCATATTTAACATAGCAAATATATCACATTAACCATCAAAATGGAAAATGTTCGTAATACACTATATATTTTTTTCTATATGACCCTGTAGGCATTTTAAAGCTATACATAATTAGATTTAATATTGAATCAGTGTCATGCTTTTGCTACTTTCAAATTCCTTTTTTTTCTAGTGTTACGTCATCTCAGGCTTTTCAGTGTTACGCTGTTTTCTATTTTTAAAAATATTTCCCAGTGTATGTAGAAAGATTAGTATAATGAGTTCTATAGAAAGAGATAAGAATTAGTTTTTGTGGATAATAACATTTGCCACCAACCAGTCATAACTTACGCAAGAATTCACAAAAATGTGTTTGTACAGTATTTTAAAATCTTAAATCCCCCCTCACCAAAATAAGATGCAAGGATCAAATATATTAATAAAATGATCTAACAGAAGAAGGCCAAAACTTAAACACTTAATTTGGTCTTATAACACTAACAGGAGCTTAACAAACACTGATTTTTCTAAAGTAAATAATTTCACATCACAGCCATTATGAAAAGGCGGAGGGCTAATGCCTCCTCCCCAGTTCTCTGGCTTTCCTCAGGAGAAACGTTTCTTGAATGCACCTAGCCTCTGTCCACGCATCAGAGCACCTGGGGCAATCGGAGCCTCGGGGAGCCCTCTCTCTGCTCCTCTCCTGTGGCAGGGGTCCCTCTACCACTGCACGGGTGCCTGCCCTCAGCCACATGCTGACACCAAGAGAGGGCGAGTCTGCCAGCTCAGGGCACCATTAGCAGGCCCCTTTGCCGCTCAGCTCACTGAGCTACATCCTCCCCTCCAGGTTAGTCTTTATCAGCAATAATCATGATGTTTTGTCCATCTGCCACTTTTCCCCTCAATTCATTCAGTTGCAACTAGAGAGGGAAAGTGCCCCATCAGAGACCCTAACAGGAACTGTCACAAACTGAGATTACGCCCGTGTAAATATGAAATGTTACCATGTTGTGACCGATATGCCAGCAACACTAGGTCTGTACTTATGGAGTCAAGGAGAAAACAGAGGAGCTGATTTTCAGCACTTAGTATTGAGCTGAACTATCAAGATTGTATCTTCAACGCTATGCTTGGGTGACTTGCCAACTGGAGTGAATGGGTGGATGAAGAGAGAATGCTGTTTGGCCAGCTCTGTCCTTGAGAGATCAATGTCTCTCTGTGTTAAAAGCTACAGAGCATGTGTGAGGTGACAGGAAGCAGAAAACACAAAAATAAAAATATAATTAAGAGCTATATACAACATCAACCATGTCAGCAAGTAGACAGTAGAAGTGGTGATGGGTGTGATAAATAGCAGAGTTGAGGTGGAGGAGAGAGGGAGAGGGAAAAAGAGGAAGAAGGAGGGAAGGAGAGAAACAGAGAGGAGAGACTGACGGACAGAGGGAGGGGGAGACAGAGAGGGAGAGAGTGACAGAGACAGAAGGAGGAAGGGGGAGAGGGTGGGATAGACTGACAGGGACAGAGGGAAGAAGGGGAGACAGGCAGAGAGTAACAGAGACAGAGGGAGAGAGGGGGAGGGGAGGAGACAGACCGAGAGAGAAGACAACTGTTCTGTCTCTGGTTGCTGACTCTGGTTTCCTTTGTTTCCAGGGAGAGGCAGGTAAAAGGCAGTGCTGCATCTTCTACCTGAAGGCACACAGGTGATGTCTGGTGAGGGGTGGGTAAAACATGGATCCAGTGACTCAGTTGCTGCTCTGTGAGGATGAGTGTGCCATGAGGAAGGCATGTCAACCAGGAAGCATTAGCAGCCCCAGAGACACTCACTACATGCAGGGAGATGACAAGCTATGATTCCCAACCCTTCGCCAGCTTCTGTGCTGACAACCAAGTATAATCATTGATGTTTGATATGATGCCTTTTCCAACTGTCTCAGGCAATTAGCCCGTCCTTCCTCTATGCTTCCGATCAATTTATAGCTACTTCCCCTCTGGAGCTTACTACAATGCAACGTGAGTACCGTGGACCCCATAGCAGGTGCTCACATGGGAAGGCCTGAAATGTCATGGCTGCCTTGACACCAGTTGAGTCTCACAGAGCCGCCAAGTTCTCGCTGCGAGTTCCCCGCCTCTTGCCACATCTGCCCCCCACCCAGAAAGAAAGGCGTCCACCTGCCCAGCTCCCATCAGCCAGATCAGCTGCACCCCACCCAGAAAGAAAGACATTAAAAAAATTAATGTAAGACCCCATAACATCAAAAAAGACTACATTATGCATTTCTATATTTCTTTAAAGGCACGAAATTATACAATATGCTTTGGAAATATTTCCATATAGCAAAAATTTTAAGTTTGGAGTGTAAAATCCTAACTTATCTATAAATATATTAACCAGATCAGCCACTCCTTGATTGGTGCAGGTAATTGAAATAAGCAATTAGTTGCAAATTACTAAAATGTGGTAATATTGAGGGATTTTTTTTTTCTTTTGGCTTACCTGTATTTCCTAATCTTTCTTCAAATAACCTGGATTGCTTATATAATTAAAACGTTTAATTAGATGAAGAGGCCAATTATCAATTGAACAAGCCCTCTGAAACACAGAATAACCAAATCTAACCCACTGGACAGAACTACTTATGAAGAGGCAGGTTTCAGGTCAGAGTAAGGAAGGGTGAGACTTGTCCCCAAGTAGAACATGTTTCAAAAACTTGTGAACTTCTTCACAATAAATGTTCACTCAAAGAGCAGATCTGTGTACCAGGAACGTTGTAGAAAACAGTCCAAGTTTGGTCTGAAGTTGTACTAGGTTCTTTTCCATTCCCTTCTGTTCTCCTAGGATTAACTTTCTCTTTACTACATCTATAGCTCAAACCCACATCCAATGAGGCCCCTATATTTCTGCAAATCACTTGGAGAAACTCTAGTCTGTTCTCACTAAGCCGTGGGTCTCACATCTGTCTCATTCCAGGGTTCTCATAGCACACCCCAAGTGGTAAAAGACGTCTTCTTTATCTCCAAAGTAAGACCACACCGGGTGGCAGTTTTATAAAGGCTTAGAGGAGGACTAGGGAGGATGGTTGCCTTTCAGCCCTGCCAAACCACACAACTAAATGAAATACCGGGCTGTCTCGTCCTCAAGCCCCTGCCCTGGGGAGTTACTACCGTGTTTCCCCGAAAAAGGACCTAACCAGAAAATAAGCCCTAGCATGGTTTTTCAGGATGACATCCCCTGAACATAAGCCCTAATGTGTCTTTTGGAGCAAAATTAATGTAAGACCTGGTCTTATTTTCGGGGAAACATGGTACATCCTTACTGTCTACTGCCAGCTTTCCTAGCTGGGTGGGTCCTTCTTCCCGGACCCTCTATAAATTGCCCCTTCCTGCACTCCTAACTTTTTCTGAACAATTTATCACCTCTCTCTCATGCTGCCCTTGGAAACTAAAGTCTCTGTTCTCTATATTGTTTGAGCGTTCCAGCTTTCTCTGTTCGTCTCACTGCTCTTCATCGTCTGGGCTGAGCAAGGCCAAAAGCGCTGTAATACCACCCCTCCCCCCACCCAATTTACAAATATCTTCTGCTAAGGGGATTTGGATTTGTGCCTTCCTCAAGTGTTAATTGGCTCAGACATCTGTCTGTTTTTAAAAATATAAAATAAACATATTTAAAATATATTATTACACTATGTTCCGAAGGATATTCTCTAAAAACAACTTTTCATCTATTTAGCAGGAGTTTTTACATCTTCTTAGGACCAGTTGAGGCAAAATATTAAAGTGGGAAGCTGACATTATTACTGGTTTAAGAAAGAGCACATAAAACACACCATTACACTGCCTTCAAAAGGGCTATTTTCCAAGAAGAGTCAGAACCAGCTTCTGACCATCGTAATCAAAACCCACAGTGTTCAGCAATCGAAAGAACACAATATGGAGAGTCAAAAACCCGAGTGCAAATTCAGAGTCTGGATTTTGACCATACATGACTCAGATATCAGTGCTGTTATAACCTATTTAGACGGGATCATGGCTTTACTTAATAAGACTATTCGCCATCATATCTGACCGCTTGCCTGAGGTGAAATGAACCAATTAACTTATTCATATTAATTAGTGGTAGAGCTGGAATGAATGGTAATACTTAGTTAGAATGTGGTTTTCCTGCATGGTATTTGTTTCTTTATACCAGAAGCCCCCTAGTGGCAGAAATGCAGCAAAAAGGGAATTAGACCTTCAGTAGTTTTCCTTCTAGGTATGAAGTGCATGTTATGCATCGGGCATCTACACACTCTATGAAGTGACCTGACACTCTACATGATCTTTACAACATGACTGACTGTATTCCCCACACTATTTCCCATCCCCGTGACTATTTCGTGGCTACCAATTTGTACGTCCTCATCCCTTCACTTTCTCTGCAGCTCCGGTGTTTTGTACACCTGAAACTAACATAATAAAAAAAGTGCACGTTAGATTTCAGCCTAACCTTGCCTAATTTTTCTGTGAATAATTGAGTAGCATCCAATGTCTGCTCCTAACCCATTAATTCAGGAGCAGACTTGGTTTAGTAGAGATATATTGAAAATGGCATTAGGCCAACAGAAGCTTATGTTCTGTCTTCACTACAAACTCCCTCTCAATTATATTCTTCTTTTTTCACCTACAGGGCCATTATTGCTTTCACGAACATGGTGCTCAATCAAAATTCAGTGTAACGCAGTGACTGCTAAATGTTGTCTTCACTTTCCACCTGCTTTTGATCCAATTGTGTTGCAGGTCTTATGAGAGCGTGGATATTGCTCAGAAAACAAATTATGGTATAGTGAAGAGAGGGAAGACCTAGTTTCCTAGATTCAGAGGATCTTTAAGTCTGGTTCAACAGAAGAAAAAGAGAATAAACATCTGTTTTTCTGACTGACACTCCCTAACCTTCATTTTTGTGTGTAAAGAGGCAGAAATGGGAGAGGTACAAACTCTAATAGATCTATCACCCAGGCGCAGAAGTCAGGAGCGCCCAGTTCTGGGCGTGGTTTAGCTGCTACATTATTATTTGACTTCAGACAAGTAACAATGTAAAATGAGGGATCTGCTCACCCTCTTGTTCTTTCCTCTCAAAAAAATATTCATGGTTTTGTAATGAGATTGATAACATGGTTACTAATCGCCAGTCAGGCCAGAATCAGGAAATTCCCTGCTGTCCCTGCTGTGTGTTAGATAAACCTATATGAAATAAACTTCCTGAGAGTTCAACAAACCCCACGGAGATTTGGTGAAAAGATGCACCTTTTTGCCATGGCTTAACATTTTCCCTATTTCTTGTTCCTATACTTCTTAGATAAAAATAGCACCCTAAAAGTCTTAATGATAATCCTGTGGGACTAATTGGTGACAGAGAATGATAGAACAAGCTGACATCAAACTTCCCAATGTAATAAATTCATGCAAACCACGAGTTCTGAGTAGGTTATTTTCCCTAGTTAGATTCTGCAGAATTTCTTTTCTACCGTCTTACCATTCATTTACTAACACACAATCCAACACGTTCAAACCTACAATAAAAGTCTGACTTACTCTTCTAAGATGAATTTCTGGGTGCGATTATTTTGCCAGGAAGATGCAAAAATCAACATGCGTATGGGGTCATAAAATAGTATATGAACCTAAATCCAATTGCTTTTCTCATTCTTTACTAAAGAGAAAAAAGTTTGGGGGAGGCAGTCCAAGATGGCGGGTTAGGTACATGCTGTGCCTGCTGCCTCCCAGGAGCACATCAAAATTACAACTACATTAGAGAACAATCAACCCCAAGAGTCATCTGAAGACTAGCTGAACAGAACCCCTATAACTAAGGGTATAAGACTGGTAGGAGGGGCAGAGACTCAAAACAGGCTGACCCCAAACCCACAGGTAGTGGTTGAACACCGGGAGGGACACCTCCATGGCAAAGGTCCCCCCTGAAGAGGGAGGGGTCCAGGGTCCCCAGCTCAGGGGTCCAGTGCTGGGAAGAGGAGTCCCCACAACATCTGGCAGTGAAAAGCAGTAAGGACTCAGCCTGCCTGTCCCAGTGAAAAGAAAGACAGCTGGAAACCCAGACTTCCTCTTAAAAGACCTGCGCAAAAAGTCGCTCGCTTGCAAATACTCACCTGGTCTCTGGTGGAGGGTCGGCAATTCAAGAGATGCCAGAGACATACAGGGAAAGACTGAGCTGTGTGGCTTTGGTGGGAGGGCTGGAGGGACAGCAGCCATTGCCCCAGGGTGGAGTTTGCCTCACATGTGACCTACAGTAGGGCACCATCATTTCCCCCAAAGGGCCAAATCTGAGATCTCATTGGTCTGGTAAAATCCGCACATGTGCACTACTTTGGTGACCCCCTGGTTTCCTGCCCCACCCACTAGTTCTGTGTCACCTGGGGCACTCTGAGCTCCAGGGCAGCAGCAGGCCTCATCACCATCTGTAGAAGCCTTTTACAGCAGCAGACCCTCCCCACCCCCACGGTCTGGAGAACTTTCAGTGGCGCCTAGGCAGTCACAACTTGAGCTGCAGCCTCTCTTGGTCAGCTCTCGGGAACACGCAGGCCATTCTCAGGGTGTTTTACAAAGTGGTCATAGGCTCGCAACTGGTGCAAGAACCAAAACTACATTAACTTTGTAAAAACCACCACCCACACCCCATAACTCTCTGGAACCGTACCCAGCCCACCCAGCTATTGCGGCATTGCCAGAGGCACTCTCAACACCGGGTCAACCAGCCCGGCCAGCTCACCTAAGGAGGCTCGTTCAACGGCTGAGCTTGCAGGCAGCCAGCAGGTGGCAACAGGCACAGGCGACTCTGGGCCTTTTGCTAAGCTGCTGCAGGCCCAAAACTGTGGCATCCAGCCTCGGTTCACAGCGAGGACACCCCCACATGCCTCCAGCTCCAGCACAGGCAGCAGCCAACCACATACAGCATTGAGGCACCTACCAGATAGCCCTAGGCCGGACGCAGGCAAGGCTGAAATTGGCCCATACAAGAGACCCTCCCAAGAGACACCAGAAACAAATCACTCAGAGGCCAGCTTCAGACCACACTAGAACATTACTTGATTAGCCTCACAAGCTACATACCCAAAGGGGGGGTCTCAGCAGGCACAAGAATCCACAGGGGTGAATCCCCCTCTGAGGAGTCAGACCCCACACAGCAGCTCATACTCTGTGGGCCTAGACAGTCTTCATAGCCAGTTAGCCTGGGAGTCAATCCTACCCACTAATGTGTCAAAAGCACTCAATGATCAACTACAACAGGAGAACACACACACAACACACACAAGGGACACTACAGGAACAACACAAAGGACATCAGGGAGACTGTGCCAGAGGACCACACAGGACACATACTATGTAAGACCACTTGGTGAAGACTAGGAGACATAGCAGATCCACCTAACTTCTCCATTTCTTAAAATCTCTTTTTCTACATAGAAGCAAACACAGAGAGGCAGCCAGAATGAGGAAACAAAGAAATATGTCCCAAATGAAAGAACAGGAGAACACTCCAGGAAAAGAATGAAATGGAGGCAAGGAAACTGCCAGAGTCTATTGGAACTTTGCTTATTTTTCCCCATTTCCATTTTGTTGGATTTAATTTGCCATGTTATCCTGACCATTCTGAGTGGAAAATAGTAACTAGTGCTATAAGAAAAAAAATAATGGAAATGGGAAAAAATAAGTCAAAGTTCCAATATTTACTCTGGGATTCATCATGAAGTAATGAAGTTCTCCCTGCCAAGAAAAACCCCTCTTGTCCTTTAAGGCTTGGCTCAAGAATGACTTTGTGAGTCCTTCCTCTGGGCCCCCTCTGCATACACAGAGCACAAGCCTCCAACCTCGGCACTTTGGTAGCACTTTTCACAGCTTCTCTGCTGGTTTTTGTTTTGTTTTGTTTTGGTTTTTTTTTGGGGGGGGGGCATGGGGAAAGAGGTTCAAAAATATTAGAAATATACATTCATATTTTTGCTATTTCTAAAATGACACCCAACTTCTCCATTTCTTAAAATCTCTTTTCCTACCCAAATTTAATCCTCAAACATATATTTATTTCTAGCCAAGTGGCTCAATGTGGGTGGCCATGTTAAATTAAGCTAAAAATCTCAAACTCAAATGTCTACAGAGACTGGTGAAGGAGTAGAAACGGGTAAAGTAGGCCCAAGTATAAGAAAAGTCAAGTGGCCTTTTGTGTCTCTTATTTTTCCACTTTTGGTAGACCCACAAAAACTGATATTTTTCTAATATAAGAAGAACGGTGCTTGATAATTAATGGTAACTGACATTTGACCTCAGTATTTGTGGAAGAATAATAGAGAATGATGTGAATTGTGGCAAATTTGGAAGTTCATGGCCTATTTAGTGGGGCAGTAATATTTTGTTACAAAAGCCTTGTAGAAATTCAAAGTTATTATTGATAAACTTCCTCTTTTTTTCTTTTCAAATGAAGCTGGAAATTTGGATTTTTATATGAAACCAGTTTCTAAGTTTTGGCTTAGAGCTAGTTACTATTCTGTGCTGGCTAAGTGACCCCAATTTGGTCCATGTATGCCAGTTTGCAGCCTTTGATTTAAATAATATGTCAAAACTAGTATCAAAATAAAATATTGTTATGAGAGATTTCGAAAAGAGACTTTTGCCCTACCAACCCGGGGCTGATCTCATAAATTCCACTGCCAAACATCCTTCTTTCCAATTAAAAAGGTGTTCTCTATTTGAAATGCAAATCTCTTAGAAAGTAACACATTAAGTTTTTTTACTGATGTAAACCTTAATGTAAATGATAACATGGGATCCTTTTAAACTATTGGACAGATAAGACACGGTGATAGGAGAAAACTGAAGAGAGTTTAAGTTTAAGATGAGAGGAATCAGCCACTTAAGATGGGAAAGAGCTAAAAAATATGTGTTAGGCTCTAAAATTAAACTTCTACTTCACGATTTGATTATGAGCAGTCCTTGACCTTGACTTATATAATAGTTCCAGTAAGCAACCATTGTTCTTTTCACAAATCTTGAAACGAACAACAACCACCAAAAAAATGAAGACTTTCTCACTTCTGATGGGATGTTCTTTTCCTTGATTAGTTTACCGTACGATACGAGGACGGGGCAAGGATTACATGTAGATGAAGGTCATGTATGAAGCTGATAGAAGAGCCCGTCATACATACTCCTTCTGACAGCTGGAATGCAGTATCTAGTGTCTTCCTGAGGTCGGCATGGAGTCCTAGTTAGAATGCATCTAATGAGAGGGATACTATTAAGCCATTAGGATTTCAGCACAGATGGCTGGACTTTCCTGAGAAGCCTTGAGCCTTGTAGGAGCAGCCACCCTCAGGGTGTTTAAACTTTTCATGGAAGAGCAACAAGAGAAGCCCCAACCGGAAATGGAGAATAGAGAAGGTTAGAAAGTATAATCTTCGTCATTGTTTTGCCTGTAACTACATTGTTTTGTGAGTAGATATGACAGTGTCATTTCCTTGCTTGGAAATACTGTCCTCTCTTGTCCTACCTTCTCTTACCTACGGTAGGAGAGGAAAGACAATAACTTTCCTTCTACTCTTCTAAGTTCTTCTGGCTGGTCTAATAACTAAATTGACATGAGACAGATTAAAAGGAAAAAATAACCCAATTTATTATGCATGTACATACAAGGGTTCTGTAAGAATATGGGACCCACGGACAAATCTGGCAGTTGAGGTTTGTATGGGAACTGGAGCTCAGGAGAAGGAATGCTGTGGTTTGGGACTTCAAAGAGCAGGAAGGCAATTCACATGGAGACAGAGATGGAAATGTTGGGTAAGTGCATGTTTTCTGGGCCACCTCTGACAATGGCCCACTACCAGAACTTGGATCACATGGGCCATGCTAGGTTCCTCCCTGTCAATCACACACTACTTCACATTGAACTACAGTTGCCTGTGATGACAGCTCCCTTCTGGGAACAGGCCCGCTCTCTAAATTCTTTCAGGCCGTTAGGGTGAAGTTCCAGGTTTTTTCCTGAGTCTTTCATTTCTTGAAAATAAGCCCCTTAAAGTAATCAATATCCCAAAAGGCATAGTTTGGGGCGGCAAACTCTGTTCCGCCTCAGGAGCTAGTCTCTGCTGGAATCTAAGTGCTTAAATAAATCTCTAATTCCTTCCATTTGGTAGACTTAAGGAATAATCAAGGCAACATTTGTGTCTTTCAGAAGGGTCTTCCATAATCCTGAGAGCAGTTCAAGTTATTCAAGCATTAACTTCATCATTCAAATATCCCTCTATTCTGAATTTCCTTTATAGAACCGCTGTCCCCTGGCAAGATAAGATTGATTACAGTGCTGGGAACTCTCATAGCAAAGACTTTGGGAGACAAGCAAGGAGGGAACCAACCATGTCAAAGCATCTTGAGGAAAGAATTATGACTTTAGAAAAAAATTGTAAGTTTATGTATTCTTTGAATTACATGACCTGGCTATTTCAAGTGATTTTTTTTTTTTTTTTTTTTTTTTTTAGTATTAACAGAGATTGGTTTCTCCCCTCTGCCTCATAGATGTTTTTTTCAACTAGCATCACTCCATTGCATTGAGCTGACTTCTTCATTGCCTAATTAAATTGTTTTCCTTTCATTATTCTTCATGTCTAGATTTTAATGGGAGCTCCCATTTCCCCACACAATTGCCATACGGGATATTATCATTATTTAGCCACTTTGATAAGTAAAGAATATATATCAAATATTTGCATTTCTTTATTTACTAGTGGGGTTGATTTTTTAAAAATGATTTTCATTTCTATTTCTTCTTTTGTGAATTGGTTGTTCTTGACTTTTCCTAATTTTTCTTTGGGGTGTCTTGGTTGTTTATAGAATACATATCATAAAGGGCCAAGGGATGAAATTGGAAAAATAACTTAGGACTTATTTAAGAGGGCTTAAAAGCCTGACTGAGCATTTAAACCTGAGATGTTAAACAATAACAGTTTACATTAATTGTCTGCAGCTAGAAAGGGCCAACCAATTTTGAACCTTTTTAAACTATAAAACATGTTTATTGAAAATATAAGTACAAATTAACAAATAATTATAAAGCAATTCCAGGCCAAGAAATAGAACATTATGGCATTGTAGAAATGCCCCCTCAGCCCTTCCTTGCACAGAGTTCTCTCCCTCCCCTCGGTAGGCAACCACTACTCTAACTTACTTTTACCACCTCTGTCAACAACATTGTTTAATTCTGCCTGGTTTTTTTTTTTAACTCATATAGTACCATATTTAAGGTCATTCTTCTTTTGCTCAGTTATATTTGTGAGATTAGTCTGTGTTGTTGGGTATCTGTTATAGTTTGTTCATCTTCATTGCTGTATGATATTTGTTTGCAGGAATATACTACAATTTATTCATGTATTCAGAAGGTGATGGACTTTCAGGTAGCTTTCAGTTGATCCATTACAAATAATGTTACATCCAATATTCCTGTTCATATATTATGGATGTTCTCTTGACTATGCTTTCATAGTGGAATTGTTCTATCAAGATTTTTTGTTTTGTTTTTTGGTTTGTTTTTTATTAGTTTCAGGTGTACAAAACAAAATAATAGACATTACACCCCTCACAGAGTGATCACCCCCTCCCCCAATCTACTACCCTTCTGACATCGTATAGAGCTGTTACAATTCCATTGATTCTATTCCCTGGGCTGTACTCCACATCCTATGACTCTCTCTCTCTCTCTCTCTCTCTCTCTCTCTCTATATATATATATATATATATATATATATATATATATATATATATAATTATAATTGACACTTACCACGTTTTGTAAAGAATTCTAAAAACTTTTTTGAAGTAACTGTACTCCTTTATACGTGAAAGGCATAATGTGATATGTTCTCCATCCTCACCCCACTTAAGTGTTAGTGAAATATCACTGTGGTTTTAATTTGCATTTTTCTGATTATTAATGATGTTGAGCACCTTTTCCTGTGCTTCCTGACAATTAGATATTCCCTTTTGTGAGTTGCCTGTCCAAGTCCGTTGCCCAGTTTCTATTAGGTTACACAGAGGGGATTGAACAAATAAGTAACTATTTTAGGGATAACAGAAGCCAAGTTCCTTACTGTTTGGGAAGGGAATTACACAGAGCGGAAGAAAATTAAAATGAATCCTGAGGTGTTGACTGTAAATAGAAGGGTTGATGTGAACCTGTGGGTTTCATGGTGTGTCCATGGATATGTAGATATCTACGTAGACAGGAAAAGTATGAGATGAGCCTGGAATAGATTATTACGACAGAAAGCAAGCAAATACTCAATGATGGAATTGTATCAAAAGGACACAGAAGCCACTTTGGATGGCCTCCCAGTGGCCAAGTCTGGGACAATTTGAACATAAAAATAAGTAACAATAGCAATGGATTATGACTCACTGAATAACACGGGAAACTATAAGTTCTAAACAAAGAAGTTTATAGTTTGATGAGAAATGGGATATTGAAATAGTTTCCAATCACTTCCCTTGAAACACTTATTAACTAGAGATGGAAAAGGCACATTAGAGTGAAGAGTCCTGGAAGACACCACCTTAATCAAATGATCAGGGTGAATATCATCAGTTACCAGACAAAATAAAATTCTGCACGCACCACCTGGTTAAGATGCAATAAAAACCCAGCATCAACTCCAGCGAGACTCCTACCAATGATGCATACATACTAAATCTCATAACGAGGAAACAGCAGAGAAAGTGAAATCGAGGGACATTCTATAATGGCTGGCCCAGTGTTCAAAGTGTCAGTCATGAAAGTTGGGAAAGGTTGAGAAACTGTCCCAAGGTGAAGGAGAATAAAGAGACGTATAAATAAAGGCATCTTATGATTCTGATCCACGTCTTCAGTGACAC
Source organism: Rhinolophus sinicus (assembly GCF_036562045.2). NCBI lineage: Eukaryota > Metazoa > Chordata > Mammalia > Chiroptera > Rhinolophidae > Rhinolophus > Rhinolophus sinicus. Next base: position 4,729,531 of record NC_133754.1, on the reverse strand, counting down.
GTGAACGGGATGTGAGGATTTCTTTTTTAAAGACCATCATATAATTTACTGTGTGTCGAACGTGCCAGGAAAGGATCGGGAGGAGAGTAAACAGCCGGGGAGCCGGTGGCGTCTGGGACGGTTCACGACAGTCCGTGCAAAGCTCTGGGGGAGGGTCTGCGGTCACCTCTCTCCGCGGCCTGAGCGCGGGCAGGGCTCCCGCGGAACTTCCTTCCTCCCGCCCTTCCCTCCTCCTCCCTCGGTCTGGGCTCCTCCCCGCTCCGGCAGCGGGGTGCCAAGGTCCCACCAGGACCGCGGAGGGGAATCGGCGGCTCAGGCAGCGCCGGCTGCCCTGCAGGGGGCTCCGCTAGCGCACCTGGGGCTGCCCCACCTGGCGCACCCACACCTGGCGCACCCACGTGTGGAAGGCATCCTGGCCCATCTTGGGCCGCCCACGTCCCGATGTAGGAGAAGCGGCAGCCACGGTGGACGCGGCCAGGTCACACTTGTTCCCCGTCAGCTCCGTGGGTCAGTCTTCCGAATTCTTCACCCGCTTGGCCTACAGCCTGGACTGGTGGGTGTCCTCAAAGGGCTTGGTGTTGATGGAGCACACAGAGCGAGGCAAGTTACACAGCCAGTAATTTTTCGATGCTATTTGCCTGATATGTTTTTATTGGGGTTCTGTTTGTGGGAAATACACACTGAAGTATTTATTGAGTGCGATGGGCGTCAAGTTGGGATTTGATGATTTTACCCCATTACAGGCCAGGCAGCCTGTTAGCCCGTTACTACTATTGCAAGGATGCTGGCCGAAGACACAGGAGGCCTGGGTCAGAGACCAAGAATTGTATTACTGCTGGCAAAGGAAGCAGCGTGAACATCATCCTTTGCCTCCGTCCCTTTGCCTCCCAAGTCCCATGGGGACAGCACCAAGGGCCCAGACAGCACCTGCACACGCAGTGGGTTGCAATACGGGAGAAGAACTGAACTCCAGGAACCCGCTGTTTCATAGGATACAGGAAGCAAGCCTGCTTTTTGCCCAGAACATCAGCTCATCCTCCAAGGTGGGTCTTTGCAAACAGAACCCTGATATACAGGTGTACCCAAAGCAATAGTGTGTGTCCAGTAAAAACAGCAACAGGAATTTTTGTGCTGGTTTTCATGTTATTCCTACTATCTCAAGATTGTGAACAACCAAATGCCCATCAATGGTCGAGTATAAAGTGTATTCATGAACTGAATAGTGTGTAGCGACAAAAAGACATGAAGTCGTGTTACGTAAAACAATATGGACGAACCTTACAAACATAAGAATAAATGATCAAGTACAAAGACAAACAATATATATATAATCTATTGTTTTATTTAGATGAAGTTGAAAAGGGGTTGGTACTAATTTGTGGACATGGAAGTCAAAAGAGATGGGAAGGTACTGACTAGGAGGGGCGAGAGGGAGGCTTCTGAGATGCCAGTAATTTTTTTGGTCTTCATTTGTGTGATGATTATATTGTTATGTTCACTTCATGATAATTCATTGAGCTGAAGACAGGATAAATGCAGTTTTCTATGTTTTACTTCGACAGAAGATTTAAATGGGAAAAAAAAGCTAGTGCATGCTTATCTTGTAAGTGAAAAAATAGAGATGTGTAAGGAACATGCTAATAACTTTTCCAGCTTCCTCGTCTCCTGGGGTGTCCGTTTTCAATAGACCAGTAGGCATTATTGTAGATTTTCTCCTAGTTAACCCAGCAAATGGAATCATTTATATACAAATATCCCTGGTTTCTTTTTTTGTTTTATTGTTTGCTTTTTATCCATTATATGACACACTTTATAGACTTTAAACTCTGTTTTGACAGTTTGTCATGGACTTTTCTATAAGTCAATATCTATAGTTGGAACTTTTATGTCTAATTTTTCTTCCCATACACTTGTAATTTTACATAAATAAAAACATACACTGATGTTTGTTTTTAATAAAGCTTTTTTTTCTGTGTTCCCCCACATGATCTCTGACTTCTAGAAAAAACTGGTATTTTTCTGCCTACTTATATTGTCAGTTAAAAATGTATAATTTGTGTATATAATTATTTATGTGTATGAAATGGAAGTTTACATAAAATGTATAAAATATGTTCATATTAATATTCTCATACTTGTTAATTTTATTAACAATTTCTACTCTATCTTGCTCCAAAAATACATTTAATGTAGTACGTTCACCCATTTAATAATCAAAGTTCCACGTAGTGCACGGACATTCAAAATGTTATATAAATATACATAACTAGTAGAAATACAACATTTTAAAGATGGAAATAGCATGAATACTGCTATTTTTCATCACAATTTGTAATATTACCTGAGGCATTTGGGGAAAAAGTACTTTATTTACCAGGATATATTGTTGGCACCTACTGGAAGCAAATGGAACTGTTAGTCTCAATAACATGCATTAATTTTTCTGTTCAATATCTGCATTTTATTCTCTTGTCTCTGGTGGGGAAAAAAACCTCATTAAATCATTAATGTTATTGCTTATAAGGAGTTACAGCCGGTTACCTAGGTGTTCTTTTGTTATGCTTAATTTAAATTATCTCTTACCTTTGAGGATATAATTTAAAAAAATAATTAAGTTTGCTTTCTATTTTGTAAGACAATTACCCTGTAAATTGACATGTATTTCTTCAGAAATCACATTTAATTAACATGTGGAATTAAAATGAACTCACTGGCATTTTATGGCATCTTCATTTTTTACTTTAAGGAAAAAGTGATACTAGCATCATTAGAGTTTACAAAAGTTTTACATCGCATTTTACATTCAATGGAAATGAGGAACATCAATTCAATGACCTGAAAAGAAATTCTCAGTTTAAAAATTCATCATCATCAATTTGTGTCAAGCATGGTAAACTCTGTACACATGTACTTTATAAGTGATTTTTATTTTGATGTCAATTTCCTATTAGAGGCAGGTGATTTACAAGCTCTTTATTGTTAATAACAGAAGTAACTTTACTCTAAAAAATAGGCAATAGTCTTTAGAGCCGGGACTCTGAGGAACCAGCCTGGAGTCATGCAAGAGAAAGGGTGGGTTTCTCCTCGTATAGCTTCTCTCATCTGAGATGTTCTGTAAGTCTGAGGCCCCAAACAGAGATTGGGTCTGGGTTGGGGCCCCTGCCAGGGCTGACAGGATCTAGACACATTTTGTTTGCACCATTTCTGTTCATTAGTCTTTGGAATCATGTCACCTTGATTCAAAAGCTTCCTTTGCAGGACAACCTGTATCAGGCCTCTCCCTCCAAGGTGCTCTTCTCCTATTGTCACGCCTCCTTAAGCTTTTCTCTCTGCTCTTCTCTCCCTGGTACAAGGTGTCAGCTGGTTTTGGTGGCTCTGTTCCTTGGCTTCATGATTGAATTCCTTGTTCAAAATGAAGCACCTCATCTCTGACACCAGGCAGTGCTGTGAACAGACTGGACAAACACTGCAAAGCAAATAACCCCAGGGGTCAGCTATCATTATGAGGGATGTCATCATTCATACGAATCCTATGCCCACTGCTAGAGAGCAATTCAAATTTTGCTAACCAGTTACTGTTGGAAGCTTTGCTATCAAATCTCCTATGATAGAGTCTCACCTGCCTTAGGTCTTGCTGTTTCTGTGTACTTACTGCTTTAAGCTGATACAAAAAAAAAAAATTGCATTGCATTAATATTTAAAATGACAATCAGTGATTAGCACAGTGACACGCTGCTGCCGAATGCTGTTGAATTTGCCATTAATATTAATTTGTAGTTTATAGGAAAATGGTTTAACAACTGAGCACCACACATATAATTCAAGTATTGATACTGAGCCACAAATGTGTGATCACGAAAGAACTGCGTTTAACCATCTGGGTTTGATTTTATGGTCTTTCTTATCATTTTCAATTTTTAGCAGACTTCATGTAATGTACTTTTGCTGGTAGGTTGGTTATTAGCAAATACTTTCCAATTTTCTGAACAGTGTGTATTTGGTTTAGGTTGCCAGGAATGACAAAGTGTTCTGGTGAGACCTTCACCTAAAGGCATGATCACCCTGATATCAATATTAGCATTTTAACCATGATTTACTGAATATATTTTAAGAACCTGGGACTGAACTCAGAATCGGATTTTCCTTAGTAGAGGAAATGAGGCTATTGATCCCAAATAAGTATGATACTTAATTTGAATTGTTTTTCTTGATTGTGGTAATTAATGTCCTCTGTGTTTAAGCTATAAACACATATGTCATGTTTGTGACATCAGATGAACATGTGCCCACCATCCTAACTGAAAGCGCTTGTAAATTCCAAACAGAAAATTAATTTTTATAAAAGTACAGTTTATTTCTTCATTAACAGCTATTTACTGACTGCATAAGGCCTTATACTAATTTCTGCTGTGGGATATCTAGAGGAATAACACATGTTCATTAGCTTAAAGCTATCTTACTGCTATCAGCTAGGAAACTGACACGGCATGTATGCAATAACCATATGCAAACTCCACTTTTTATTTACTGAATTTCGCACAACCTCCTAGGTTTCTGAGAATGAGAGGGAGAGAGAGAGAGAGAGAGAGAGAGAGAGAGAGAGAGAGAGAGAGAGAGAGAGAGAGGAGAAGAAAATTAGTGTGGAAGTGAAGCTTCTGTTTAGGCCTGTCACTTTTGGATATGCCTTCACTGAAAAACACAGCAACTGAAGCCAGAACAGAACGCAAACGTTAGTGTCCATCACAATCACCTGCAGGACGGTTAGAGCTTGGATGGCTGGGCCTCACCCTCAAAGCCTCTGATTCAGTGGGTCTAGGGTAGAGCCTAAGAATTTCCTTTTCTGATAAGTTTCCAGGTGATGCTGACATTCCTGGTCCAAGAACCACACTGGATTAGAGACCCAAAATTGTAAAAATTACATAGGGGACATTATCTTTCTTCCTTTTTAAACTGTTCCTTCCCTTCCTTCCTTCCTTCCTTCCTTCCTTCCTTCCTTCCTTCCTTCCTTCCTTCCTCTCCTTTCCTTTGTAACATGGAGTTTCCTCCTCCTCACTCTTAAGAGACTCAGTGGGTCTCTGCAAAGAATCAAAAATCAACACTTAAAAAGCTTACAATATAATCTGCTAAATTCTGGGTTGATTAATTTTCCCTTCCACTGTACTGGGGAAAGTTAAATAGGGGAGAGGACTGAGTAAACATGGTAGGTAAACTTAATAGAAAGGGATCAGTTACACAAAGTGGAGAAGTTGTTTGTACTCTGGTTTGATTCACTGATAGGCACTAACGCTCCGCCCCATGCAAACACCCAGGTGAGCAATCGAAAGGTGCCCCAACGTGGCAGAGTTGAGAACATTCTGAAGGGCCGGTTCTGACTGCTGATGGGCTGTGCTCCCAGTGCCGGGGTTCATCAGGACCCCAAGCTGGTGTGGCATGGGGCAGTCATGAGAAATGACTGAGTGACTGACTTGCTCTCTGCATCACAGGTGTGTTTTCCTATTTTTAAGCAACTTCAAGGTCTTATGTCATTTTGCACTTTCACTATCCTTAATCCAGTAACGTATCTTTGTGTTTCCCAAGCTGGACTATGAGAACATCACCAATAAGTGTACGCAACTTCCAAGAGCGCAGGTTTTAATGACAAAATGCACTGCCACATTATCTCCAGGAAGAGACACTGATGTTGAGTATTTCTAGCACCACAGAAGTGTCTGTGCGTGCATGTATGTGTGCATATGTGTGTGCATGTGTGTTGTATACTTTTATGCTGGTAGGATGTTAACAGTCCTGGACAAGAACAATGTTTGTAATTTTTTTGTTCTGATTGCTAAGTGGTAAACGCTGGGTGTGGAAGATGGCAAAACTAGTCCTGTGATCAATTATGTAACTTTCATTATCTAAATTGCCTTCATGATCTGTGCCTACAGAACATGCATGGATGATATCACACTCAATTAACAGATGTAATACTTCTTGTTGTCAGCTGGACAACCAGCCCTCTACAAGAAGCTTATACATAATCAACTACTGAACTAATATGTGAAAGAGTGACCAAATCTATCAAAGCCTGAAATAACTTCTTGTTTTTAAAAGAGTTTCTTACATACGTGTTAGGCAACAAGTAAAACTGTACACGGTCAATATAACTGAGATACAGCAGGAGACTTTAAAATATAACAGCATTGTCCTTGGAAATGGCCTTTAGAGATTTGGTATTTCTTTCTGCTCCAAATCTTAGACTCATGCTATTGAAAGGAACTTCAATTTGGTGTCCCCCCCAATGGAGAGGTGTCTACTGTACCTCCCTCAGGGACTGTCAGCTGAATCCTGCCTCACCCCTCCCAGGGAGAGTCACTGTATAACTATCCTCTTACTGGACAGTGCTAAACGATAGAAGGTTCTTCCTTTCCAAAATTTTCACAAAAAAGCTAATCCTTCTTCCTGTGTCTTATTTCCAAGCCCATTTTGTTTTATAGTATCACACCATGTCCTAATGAATGCCTACTACGTGCCAAGAAGTTTGCAGGATAATTGTTAGGGACATAAAAATTAATGAGACCCAGCACCTCTTCTTAAGGTGTTTATAATCTACTCATAGAAGAGACAATAAATACATGCACATAGTTACCACTACTGTAATTCAGGTGACAAAGAGAACTTTTAAGTTCTGTGAATCTTTGTTCAGATGAGATAAAAAGGATCCATACCCAAACGAAAGGAGGTTGCATGAAGGAGAAACCTGAGCGGTGAAGCTACAGAGGTAAAGTGGGGAGAACATTCAGAGCCTGGGCCTAGCGGGGACAAAAAGCACTAGACTAGAGACAAAGGGTTAAAATACGGAAATGTAGTGCAGCAGTGAGAGTGAAATATAAGGATTTATTTCTCAGACAGGTTGGGGTCCAATTTTAAAGCACCCAGAAGTCAAAGATCGCTGTGTTGTTTGATTGTCTACACTAGCGTTCTCCTAAGTGGGGAAGGAGGTATGTGTGAGAATGCACTGGGGTGTGAGGAGATGGCACAGCTTCATTCAGTTTTAATTTTCAATCTTAATGAAAGAAATTGAGCATTGCTAAAATGTATTCTGTTGATTGATTCTGGTGCCCTCACTGTATATTTCAAGGTGACATGTCACATTGTGTGTGTGTACAGTAAGGGAGGCATCCTGAGGGAAGAGTGGGCGCTGAGAGATTGGGGGGGGGGTGCTTCACCTTTTGCTAGTTTTCAGGGAGTTGCTCATGGCAATATACTAGCTTTCAGTGAATTTGCAGATTCGAGGGCCCAGTTAGGTGGCTTTATAGATTATGTCATCTAATTTTAACTAAACTCATCCTCACCAAATGGCAAATAGTTTAAAAAGATTCCTTCAGAAAACCCACCGATTGAAGATAATAGTAATAATACAATTACTAATAAATAAAAGTGACATTCCTCTAAGTACAATATGTTCCTCAGATACATTACAAGACAAGAGCTGGGATAATCTGATGAGTTCTGACAAGAAATACTATTCTAAAAAGTGACATTTCAAATAGGGAGATAGATCCAATTTTATTTATAAGAAACCATAACTATTATAAGATGTACTGTGCTTTTGTAAACCTTGAGGGTTTTTTGTTTTTTTGTGTGTGTTTTTTGTTTTTTTGCATGATAGCCCTTAAACAAGGTGAAATAAACTGAACTCGGAACAAAAACAGCAACTTCAGTTGCTGTATCATAAAGTATTAACCAAAGTTAATAAATACACAGAAAAGTTTATAAATACATATAAAATCTATGAATATAAAACAAGCATGTATGATATTTATAAATCCTATGCATATGTAAATACACATGTTTAATAATAATGATGAAAAGTTAGAGAACTAAATAGGTATTTGAAACATTAATACATAAAATTATCAAAAATATTTTTATTTTCTCTTGATCACAACCATTTACATTTTTATGCCTGTTTAAGACTGTGTCTAATATATAAGTATAATTATAAATTAAACACATATTTATAAATATGTGTACATGTGTACACTGTGCATTCTCAAAATGTTTTGCCTGAGAGGAGGTGATAGTTTATAAAAGTTTGAGGACTACTGCGTCACATTTTGGAATAGTGACTCATTGAAGGTTTTGATTCAGAAAGTGATAAATCAGTACATCAGGGTATGTCATGAACTGTATTGAAGAAAATAAATGGTACCAATAAGCTATACAAGAGACTGTTTCATAATGAACTGAGATGGCTAATAAATTGTTGAGATAATTCAGGGGTTGAATAAGGAGATAATGATGGAAAAGGAAAAAGAATTTAGATGCAGTGGATACACTGTGGAGGTGAAGTCTATACATGATTTTAATAAATGATTCATTGTCATGCAGGGTGTCATGCAGGGTCTCAGCTCCTACTCCGCGCATAAGGACGCATGATATGGTGAGGCCAGAAAGAAATACCCACGGAGCCATAGATAGGGGAGTCATACCACTATATTCTCGCTGGCGGCTGGGTTGGAGACACAGGAAGCAGGAGACACACATCTGCAACCTGCTGTCCCTTGTCCCTAGACCAACCAACCCCACTTGCTAGCTACAATCCGCAATCCGCAATCCACGCCTGCTAGCTCAGCCACGGCAGTGATATCAGTGGCTAATGGCTAACTGGTAACAGCTGATGGCCAGCTAGTCACAGCTTATGACCATCTACTACCAAAGCCAACACCTTTCCACGTGAGGCCGAGAGCCTGGAAACCGCTCTCTGGGACTCTGTCCTCACACTCATTACTAGGGAGAGTGTGTGTATGGGTGATGAACTGGAAGTAACTACGAGTCTCTCCCTTGGGTACCTAAATAAAGGGTGAGGACACTGTGACAAACAGAAATGCTGTTTCATGGTTGGTTTAGAATAGAATATGTTGTCTTCAATTCAGGTCATAGTTTATTCCAATAAATCAGCCTATCTATTATTCATATTCATTTTTAATTTATTCAACAAATACTTATTCAACTCCTACTACATTCAAAAACTGTGTAAGGTACCAAATATTTAAAGATGGATGAGATGGTTTCTCGCCTCAGGGAGCTCACAGATTAAAGGGAATAATAAAAACACGTAGGTAATAACACCGCAATGAGGATACCACCTGCAGGAGGACTTGAAAGCACAGGGAGGGCACACCTTGCCGGCCTGGGAACGTTTTGGAAGGTGAAGCTCCTTCCAGTAAGAGCTGGTCCAGGGAAGAAGAAAGGCACGCGTTCCAGGCGGAAGGGATAAGATGGCTGAGGTTCAGCACAGGTCACGCGGGAAGCCTGAGCAGAAAGGGTTCAACAGAAGTCAGATTCCCTGCGACAGGTGCACTGCTTAATTCTGCTAAGAGGCCATATAAGGGCTCATATATTCTGCAAAGAAACTCAATAGCAATCAATTAAAAGCAAAAGGTTGTCAGGCCTACACAGAAGGGCGACAGAGAGGCCAAATAGAAAAAAAAAGGGGAAATCTACGGTATATATGCTAACGCTGCAGCAAAGAAGTTGAACAATGAAACTATTAACTGTGGCTATTTAATTGAAGACATTACTACCCAGTGATTAAAGCTGGTAAGTGTTAAAATATGGTATGTGTTAAATGAAAGAGACCAGCTGGCAACCCTGCAGATTGGGACCAGGAGAGCAGGCAAGTAAACAGAAGCTTGCTTCTAGAGATTACATGTCTCCATATAAGGAAAGAGGACATTGCCAGACCTACAGAATGTACATGAATGCTTACATTTTACTATTAAACTATGTATTTATGTGTATGCATGTACCTGTGTGTGCCAGATGAATCGGAAATCGAAAGGGGTTAGGAAATGTGTGAAGATACATATGCTTTGTCTGAGAATGTGGAACTGATGTATGGAGATGTGGACCGGAATGAAGGATTGTTGTATAGTGTCACTGATGGTGGTGTGAAATAGCTCAGGTTAATACCCCAACTATGTATTATATCACATACTGTGTAAGACATCTTTATACATCTTAGTTCATCAGATCCTCATTACTCAATAACCCAGGTAGTGCTATAGTGTTTTGAATTGGAGGCAAAAGGTGTTCCATGGAAGCAGAGCTGAGATTCAAACCAAATTTTCTGACTCCAAGACCAGGGCACCTACCGCTTCACCAATGGTTTTCTAATGGGCTTCATGGAGGCCTAAGGGTTGGTTTTCCAGTTCTTCTTCAGAGCCAGTGTGTTGGACATACTTAACTTTTGTTTGGGCTGTCAAGCATCAGTCTCCGTTCCCATGGTGACAACACATCAATATCCTTTTGGAGAAATCATTTGACAATTGCGTTTTTTTAGTGTATAAGGATAGATTTGTATGCAGAGAGGAATCCTTACACCAAAATCCATGCATTTTCATTAATAGCAGATATATTAATACTTTAATTGCAAGTTGAAATATAACATAAGTAAATCTACTTACAAATCTAGCAATTGTTAATTGATACTCAATTAGTTTCTAAATTTAAGCTATTAAATTTCTCCATTTAAGTACAACTTATATGTTTAATTCATATATTATTTTAAACATTTTATATTAAAGTCGTGCAAATTGTATGTTCTCCTAAACATTTAAAAACGTTTGTAAACGTTGTTGGTTTAATTTTCTAAAACATCCTATAATGAACAGGATAGCCCCCCCAAAAAAAATTATCCAGTCCACAATGTCAGTGCAGTTGACCTTTGAGCAACAGTTTGAACTGCAGGGGTCCACTCGCACGGATATTTTTCAATAATACTGTACTGTTTTCGATCTGTGGCTGGGAGTCTTCAGATTTGGAGGGCTGACTGTGTATGCATTGATCTACATCGTTATATGTAGGGGACTTGAGAATTCATGATTTGGGCATCTGAGGAGGGTCCTGAAACCAATCCCCCACAGACACCTAGGGACAACTTAGGTGACTCGGAAGTTACACATGGATTTTTGACTTCCGGAGGGAGAGGTTGGGCGCCCCTAAACCCCGCGATGTTCAAAGGCCAACTGTAGTGTCAAGGTGAAGATAACCGGCTTAGAATAACTCAACATTGGAATCAGATAGTCTTTTAAAAGTTCGATACAACTCGGCTGTGAAGTCATCTCTTCCCGAGCCTTTCTCAATGTTGGATTTCTAATCACCTTTATACAGGCTTTTCATTGGTCACTGATGAAGCAAGTCCTTACCACACTCTGCTACATATAAAATCAGATTTGCAAGCCGGCAGTAAAGAGTCACACGACCTGTTCTGCAAGCCCACTGAATTCCCAGATTTTTGTCCCTTTGGGGGTGATGATAAAAACATGCAAAGTAAAGGTTAATTATAAATTATATAACCTTTCTATAAATTCTTTTGGATTTCCAGAGATACAGTTATGTCAGCTATAAATAATGTGTTTTCCTTTGTTCTCTCTAGTTTTTATTATTCCATGTCTTTTTCCGATTTGTTAATCTGGCTGGAACCCCCAGTCTCCTCCCCGCTGAGAGCTTTGCCCCGCCTCCCGGTAACTTTTCCACCTATCGCGCTTCTACGAGCCTGATGAGCGTTGTCGTGGCCCAGCCTTCCGAGGGGCGCATGCGCGCTATCCTGTGCACATGCGCAGTACTCGCGCTGTCCGGCCGCGGTGGCTGCAGCCCAGCTAGGGTCTGACCCAGGCGACATGTCCTCGGGCAGCGGGGAGGTGGTCGCGGCGCCGGCGTCCGGGACGGCCAACGGCCTCAGCAATGGGGCAGGTGGGGCCTCGGCGCAGACCAACAACCCGCTGTCGCGGAAGCTGCATAAGATTCTGGAGACGCGGCTCGACAATGACAAGGTAAGCGGCGCTGAGCCGGGCCGGGGGCGGCGTCTGCCCGGCGCCCAGCGTCTCATCCCCGCCGCGGAGGGGACCCCGGGCCCGCGGGACCCGCTGCTCTGCCGGCGCGGGGCGGGTGCGACGGGGAGGCCAGGAGCGCCGGGGGAAGCCAAGAGGTTTCCTGGGTGTTACTCCTGTTTGAGAGGGTTCCTCGAAGACGCGATCCGGGCAAATGGTCGAGTCCCTCTGCCCGCAGGGGCGTTCGGGTCTGGGCTGGGGGACAGGGGACGGGAGCCGAGCCCCGGCAGGACGAGGAGCCGGGGCAGGACGAGGAGCCGGGGCAGGACGAGGGGCCGGGGCAGGACGAGGAGCTGCTGACGCGCCGGGAGAAGCGAGTCGGGTGCGGAGGAGCCGGAGGACTGCGCTGGCGTCACCGAGCGCGTCCATTGACAAGTGAAACAATTAAAATACGACGTTATTTTGTATAGTAATGTTTTTATTTCCTGTTTACATTACTTTTTATATTATGCTGTATATACTGGAACGCGGAAGAACCTGCGCATGGCTCAAATGAAATAGTATCTGCAGTTTGGGTTGCTGTTAGCGAAGCCCTGTCTGTAATCTGGGGGCTCGCGCTGTGCGTCTGCAGGATAAACTGCCCACGTCCTCCTGTCCCAGCTCCTGTCAGAGCTGGTTGTCTTGTCCGCAGCACTGAGTCGCCAGGTCAATTGATCCTGCCAATGTAGCTTAAAGAAAAAATACACATGTAGAAGGGAGAGCTTTGTAGATAAATTTGTAGGTAAATGAAAATAAGCTGACAGTAAGCATTTGTGTGTATAAAGTAACAATATAGTGAGTAAGAAAGACTGGCTCTGAGGCTACCATTTATTAAATGTAACCACCAACTTGGTGCATTGTGATTTGAGGAAGTCCCTTTACTTCTCCACGCTTCTGTTTCATCGTTCCTGAGTTGGGAACACTGCTAGTAATTTTCTCAGGTTGTTGTGAGGGTTCAGTGAGAGAGTCCAGGTGAAGTGCTCAGACAAGAACCAGGCACTTACCATTTCTCATTAAATGTTAATTTTATCATACAATTTATTAAGTGTTTAAAGTATCTAATATTGGCATTTATTGTCTCATTTACTACTGCTACTCTGATAAGTTAACATTATCTCCTTTTACCAATGAGAAAAAATAACGTATGGAGAGAGTGTAACTAAGTTACATCGTATAACTAGTAATTGGTGGAGTTGTAATTTGCACCCAGATCTGTGTGATTCTGTTTATTCAGCATTTACTGACTACCTCTTTGAGCCAGACCCTAGGATATTTCAAGACTGTAGTCAAAAGAAATAGTTTTATTTTGTGGTTGTTTTTGTACAATAAATATTTGTAGTTGTAAAGATATTTTTGCTCTCTCAAGTATTAGGTTGAAGTTAAATAGCTTTACTATTTTTGTCAATCTAGCCAATATTTCACAATAACATTGTAACTGAAACATGGAAGGGTAAGCCTGTTAGAATATATATTATGTCAGTTCAGGTGTAGGAATTTATATCTGTAGGATTCATGCTACTGTTGTATATATTGGGCTTGGTCCTCTGCCCTCTCTCCTCTATCCATATTTTCTCTGTAGGAGAACTCTTACTTTCATGGTTTTAAAAAGCAAAAGGCATTATGATTCTCAAATTGATAACCCCGTTCCTGACATCCCTGCTGAGCTCCAGATTTGTACAATTAATTGTCTGTACAGCACCTCCAATTGAATACCTGACTGACATCATTAGAAACTTAATATCGCTAGAACTTTTTCTCCAAACTGGCTCTCCCCCGACCGTTAGTAAAGAACATCACCGTTTCCCCGTGCAGTCAAGAAGCGGATAAGTAGTTTTCAATCCCTGTCATTTTTTTGACACATCCAATCCATTAGCAAGTCCTACAGGCTCTACCTTGAAAAAAAATGTTTTTGAAATAATCACGTCTTCATTCCATCTGCAGTGCTACCGTCTTGGCGTAAGCTACTCTCAGATCTTTCTTGCGTCACCTGCCTGCTTTCTTGCCCCCTTCTACCATTTGTTCTCCTCGCTAAGTTGGAATGAACTTTTAAACATACAAAACATATTACATTACCCGTTTGCTTAGAACCTCTAGTAGCTTCCCATGGCTTTAGTCACACATGCCTGTCTGCTGCTTTAGTGTCTTGTACTCATTTCCTTTGCCCAGGGAAGGCTTTACCCCGTGGTTGCCTCTTTCTTACCACTCGGGCCTAAGTTCAAAAGTCACGTCAGAGGTGACTCTCTAAGTTTCTTTAAATTCTGTTCCTATTTACTCAGTTCCTAGCCTGCAGGCTACTGGTGGTACTTATTTCTTCTATATATCTTCTATATATCTTTCCAGAGAAAGTACATAAAGAATTCCCACTGTTTTAAAATGAATATATCATAATTTATTTAACCAGTAGTCCCCTCCAGATGGACATCCAAGGTTATTTCCAATCTTCGCAATTCCAAACAATTCTGCAGTGAATTATCCTGTATATCTGTGTAGCTGTATATCTATATCGATCGATTGATCGATCGATACATAGATAGATATAGATATGCCACAGTACACAAGTAAGTATGTCCTTATTGTATTTTGGAAATAAGTTTACTCTTAAGTGATGTGAAGGTCTTTTAGTATTTTATGTGTTGTTTAGTGGGAACAAATTACTTGAAAATGATTTCGTTAAATTTTGGCTTGAGATTAGGAAAACATTTGAAAATCAGTCCCAATAATTTTTTTCTTTTATCAATTGTGTAGGAAATGTTGGAAGCTCTCAAGGCACTTTCAGCCTTTTTTGTTGAAAATAGTTTGCGGACTCGAAGAAATTTACGTGGAGATATTGAACGCAGAAGTTTAGCCATCAATGAGGAATTTGTAAGCATTTTCAAGGAAGTGAAGGAAGTACGTAAACGTTTTAATTAAGCATGTATTGAGAATTTACTGTATGCCTGCTCTGTGCTAAGTATTTATGTGAATTAAGTTGGCATGTTTGCTATTCTTGTACCATCTTCAAATAGAATTTTTTTTTTTGTCAAATAGAAAATTTAACTACTTATTCCAGAAGCATCAAGGTCTGTCTTTGGATTAATGTGATTTCTGAATCTGTGATTTCCACTAATGCTGGTTCTTAGAAAGTTGTAATATCTGTTCTAGGATATTCTCTTAAGAATTTTAGCATTTTTAACAACAACAAAAATAACATTTCTCGGAATGGTTTTCCAGTAGCGATAGGAGATAATTAGGACAGAGTTACTTTACTGCATCCTAAATTATGAAGTTTTCAGGTTACATACAATGACTACTTCAGTGCATAATGATTCATCATACTTGAGTGAGCAGTCTACTCATCATTGGGTAAAAATGAATTTTATGTTCTATTTATTATGCAATATATTAATTATGTTAATATCACATAGCAATATTATATTTATAGTTAATATTTAGGTATGAGTTGTACGAAAGAGTTATAGATGGTTTCAGTGAGTACTTAATCAAAAGAATTTTAGCAGTTTAGTAGGATTTCACTGAAGGCTAATAATCCAGAAGGTTAAAAGGAAAGTTCAGTGGTGTTCGGAAAGATAGGAAGATGTCGTAGTGATGAGCACAGTCAGACGGTTGTCTGGAAACACGCTTTCCCGCTGAAAGGGACAGTCCTGTCAGTAGCAGAAAGCCAAGCCGCCAAGACTATTGGGAAAGTATCAGAAAGACTGGAACTAACTTGAAGAGGCCTCTGCTGGCCAAAGACAGGATGATTTGAGCATCAATAAGAATAATTCAGTGGATGTTTAAGCCCATGAATTCATAATGATATTGAAAACCAAACAGAACCCTCATTAGTTACCTTTGGTAGATATAAGGAAACCAGCTTATTTTGAAAACTGTTAAATAAAAGGAGAGTCAAGCACTTATCCTGTGTTTATGTCAGCTACATGCTGTTGTTGAGGGGAGGCTTTTCTTTGTAGAGCTATTCTGTCGAATGAATGAAGAAGAAAGGGTAGAATTAGAAGAGAAGATTCGGCAGCCACTCTTGAATCTGTGGACCCGCTCAGGGCTTTTCAGCCTTGGCCTGATTGACATTTGGGGCCAGATGATTGTTGAGAACTGTTCTGCTCTGTAGGATGTTTAGCAGCATCCCTAGCCTCTACCCACTAGATGCCAGTAGCACCCTTTTCCCCCAGTTCTTCAACCAAAGATGTCTCCAGACAATGCCAGAGGCCCCCACCCATCTAGCCATTGGTCATCACTAGCTGCTGACCTCAGAAAGAGGCGCAACCATGTCTGGGACTCTGAATAAAGATGCACAACACCACCTATGAAGACTTCTTGTCAGAAAACTGAACCAGAGTATAATCAAGCTTCTAGAGCTATTGTAACTGCCGGTTTGTAGGAAATGGGGCAGGGAGAATGTTCACACCATGAAGATTCAGTCACAAAATCAGGAATGTTGGGAACTGTACAAGCAACAGAAATTTCTTCAACAAATAAATTGTAAGAAAAAGAACTAGGGAGGAGTGAGAATCTATAGAGTAAAAAAAGAAGTATCTTATTTGGTTCCTGACTTGAACAAATTATTAAAAAATTGAGACAATTGGGGGCATTTGAACACTGACTAGGTATTTGATATTGAGAAATTACTGTTAAATATTTAAATGTGTAAATGGCATTGTGGTTTAAGAGTCCTCTTAGAAGTACGTATTGATATATTTATGGATGAAATTATGTGATACTTCAAATTCAAAATGATTCCATTTGTGGAGGAGGGAGAAAAAGGGTAGAGAGAGATTAAACAAGTGATCATGAGGTGACAATTGGTGAAACCAGGTGACAGGTACATGGTCATTCATATTACCTCAACTTCTGGATATTTTTGAAAATTTGCCATAAGAGAAAGTTTTTTAAGAGTATCGTACTCCAGTTGTATTTTATGACCTGTGATTTCACTTAATTGGAGAAGAAAAGAAGACAGTTTACTCTAAGTTCATACAAAGACTACAAACAATGTCAAGGCCCTTGAAGTACAACTTAGCTAATCTCTGCATTTAAGTCGTACGTTTAGAGAGATAATTTCTATTATTTTACAAATCAAACCCATTCAGTGTATTATGGTAGCTAAAGTAAATATTAGGACTTATTCCTGACCTAGCTGGCTGATAATATCATAATGTTGTTCTTATTAGATTATACGATGAGATTTAAAGGAAAGGTGAGATGGGTTCGCCTAGGTATCTGCTGTTGCTGAAATTAATTGATGTTTTGAAATCATGCTTCTTTTACTATTTACCTCGAAGAGGTTTAGGACTTAGTTTAGTAAACTGAATTACATTCTGTGTATAGTAAAGTATAAGCGTAACATTTGAAAATAGCTGGTGCTATGATTTTTATAATTCAAAGTACTTAATAGAAAGTACGGAAAAAATTCTTAATTCTAGAACTAAGATTTATGCTCATATTCTCGTAAGTGATTTCCTAACTCTGCTTCATCCTCATGTTTTGTTTCTAGCCCTGCTTGGCTGCTTTCTTTTCTCTTGCCCCCTGATTGGCCCATCCTTTCCTAAAACTGTCCGGCTTCTATTTGAAGACCTGGGCATTGTGTTGAAAGGGGTTACAGTAAGACCCTGTCTACCACTGACGCTTTCCCTCCTAGCATATGTTTCTGTTAGGTGGCACTTGAATTGGGAAAAATGATAGGGCGGTATGAAGCCAATAGTGATTTTGTGACATCGGATTTTCATATTTAGAGATCGGTTCAGTCAAGCCGAGAGGATGGTTTAGTAAAGAGTGTAGAGCCTGCAAGACCTCTTAGAAGACTTTTTTTTTTTCTTTAATCCATGGAAGGATGACAGTTGACCTAACTAAAGTAAAAAGGAAATGGATAAGACACAGGAGTATACATTAGCGCTATAAATGATAGGACTTAGTGGCCACTTAAATCCATACGTATTTGCGGGGACTGGAGGAGGAAGTACACAGGGAGAGAATGTTACTGAGAAAATTACCAGATTTGTGGCACGAGCTAATATGTGGTGACTTTCCAGAAGATAGGAGGGGGCACTATTACCAGTGGGGTTTTCAAATTTGCTTATTTTTATTAATTAAAAGTACAAATAATTCATTATCGAAAAGTTAGATAATAAGGTCAGAAATAGAACAATTTATGATCTTGTTACCCAGAAATAACTACTGGCAGTATTTTATTATATGGCCTTCTGCACTTACACATATATTTACTTAAAAATGTGAAAGTGTTATCTATTGTTTTATGATACTTTTTAAACCTTATATAGACATCTTTCAATGCCAATAAATATACATATACACATACATGTATTTACACACACTGTCTATTAATGTATGCACAGATTTAACCTTATGTAGACATCTCTGCATGCCAATACACACACACACACACACACACACACAGTGTTAATATATGCACAGATTTCCATTGTGTGGTTGGAAATGTTTCCCATTTTCCATTTGTTTTAGGCAACTCTGTTGATCATCCTCTTCGTATATTGTTGTACACTTACCTGATTAACTCCTTAAGATAAATTCTTAGTATTCTTGAATAAAGAGGTTTTAATATTTTTAAAGCACTTGCCATCTTTTATTGTCACTCCCTCTATAAAGAACATACTAGTATTTTTTACATCTTTTCTAACACATCTTTTCTTACATCTTAATTCTTTTTAATCAATTTGAAGCTTACTTATGGGATCTTTTGTCATGTTTTGGCAAAAAAAAAAAAAATCATGGGTTGAAAATAAGGGTTTGGCTCAGAGAAAAGATATCTGTTTAACATGTATTTAATGGTGTTACTTTTCTCCTCTTCAGGAACTTGAAAGCATAAATGAAGACGTTCAAACAATGAGCAACTGTTGTCAAGACATGACGAGTCGCCTACAGGTAGTGTGTGATGGCTGGGTTTTAGCACAGCTCCTGGTACAAAGTAAGCTTTCAGAGACAGGCCTGCACAATGTCTGGTCATGTACTGTACTACCTCCTGTCTTGGAGGAAGTGTGAACATAAATACGCCTTTTTCCGTTTTTAGCTATAAATGCCTTTGTTGTTTCTTCGGGTGATGGTTTACTAATATTGTTAACTTCAGAAGCCTTTATATTTTGATCTAGCTGGTACAGAGTTAACGGTGTAAAATTTTAATAAACTCTCAATCCTGTAATATCCTGTAAGTCCAGCAGAAATGAATCCTTTAGTCGAAAGCCGTAGGAGTAAATTCAAACTAAAGCTATGCCCGATAAAGACCCAGCTTAATTATGATTCATGCTCAGCCTGAAAAAAAAAATCTCAGGCAAATATATGTAATTTTACTCAGGGTCTGTTTATTGAAGCATTCTACACCTCTAGTTTGGCGATAGAGTTAGCATTTAACCTAATTGCCTCAGTCGTATAATTCTGGAATGGTGAATAGAATAGGTTCTCCTAAGAGTCATGGTTATATGTCTACTACCTTCACATTTTTATTCCAAACTTTTACCTCTGAGATTCTCTTGGACCTATTGACAGCTACAGTGATTCTAGGAACACTCATTAATCTATGCATATTCCACAAATAATTGTAGGTACTTGTGTGATCTGTCTGCAAAACTAGTCAATTTCCTATTTCTGAAATTTTAGCTTTCCTAGTCTTGTCTAAATTTTTATATTCTTACTAATATGTCAATATTATTGGCGTGTTTATTTTTCTAATCTTTAGGTCTTTGTTAATTATATAATACTTAAATAATCATGTGAACTTTGCTAATTATTAGTGCCATTTCACATCTTTTGGCATGTTACTTTTGTTGCTTAGTAATTGATTTTGTTTGACCGTTTTTTTATTTAACTTTGTCTTTATTTCCCTTTCTCATTTTCTAGCTTCCATGCCATGATTTAATGCCTTTTCTCAAACTATACTTTATAAGGTTTTCTATATTATACTCTTGTATTTATTTTGTGATATTTTATATTTTGTGTTATGTTAGATTATGAAGTTTCTTCTGTTCTCAACGTAGCACCTCTTATTTTCTAATTCTTATCATTAATGATATTTTATTCGTTTTATCATAGCTATTTTTAAGTGTAAAAGGTAAAGTATTTTTATTCCATGCTATTTTTAAAACAGTTGATAAGTATTTAAATCACAATGTGTCATCTTCCGTTATGTCCTTTGTGTTTTCTTTGTACCTCCAATTTTCTTTTTTCCTATAATGGCACAAGCCTTTTTTCTTTCTTTCTCTTTTCATATCAACTTTATTGAGGAATAATTTATATATAATAATAAACTGAGTGCTCGCTTTGGCAGCACATATACTAAAATAATAAACTGCATCCATTTGAAGTATAAAAATTGATGTAGTTGATAGTTTTATACACCTATGAAGTAAACATCATTAATCAAGATATAGAGCATTTTCATCACTTGCAAAGGATTTCCTCATAGCTTTTTTTATTGAATATTTTAAATATACCACCTGTTGTTTACATTCATTATTTTTAATTAAATTTACGGGGTAACATTGGTTAATAATGTTATAAGTTTCAGGTGTATAGTTCTGCAATCCGTCATCTGTAGTGCATCGTGTGCTCACCACCAACAGTGAAATAAGTCAGATGGAAAAGGAAAAGAACCATGTGATTTCCCTCATCTGAGGGATACATTCATTTTTGATTCTTAGATTACTGGGAAGTAGATCCATGATTTTGAAAGTTTTCGTTCATCTGCTGGGCACTAATTTATACAGTGTTACTGGGTACAGTGTTACTGGAATCTTAATAGTACTCAATTATACTATCAGCTCTGCTATTATGTTTTCAATTCATTCATTCATAAGAAAAATATTTCTTGGCATCTCCCCCCTCTTTCATTATAGTATGTTATAAGGACTAATTTCATTAGTTAATATTTTCTAAAATGCTTTGGATTTAGGACATTTTAGAAATTATTATGAGATAAATTTAGAAATTTAATCAGGAACTTTTTGTATGCTATGGTTTATCCCTTTGGGTGTGGTTTTACTTTAATAAGTTGTATTTAGAGTCACATGTTTATTTAATGAGAAATACTCATCCATAACATTTAAGATAAATCTACTGGAAATTGTTTTAGGATGATAATCTTTACTAGTATTAGTAAACATTATTTTGGAATCATTACCACAGTTTATAAATGAAGAGTCTGGAAATATGCAAAGATTTTTACTGTATGACATTGTACTCAAGTATTGTATTTCAGTGATTAATAGATGGTGTTGTTTGTAAGACATACCCTCAACTTAATGATAACTGAGGCCAAAAAAAAGCTAGCAAGCATTTTATGATTGGTTTTGTCAAGTATTCTTTTTTTTCCCCACAAATGCTAAAATGTAAATACGTTTTAGAATTGAGAAAATACTATATTAAAAAAAAAAAAAACTGTAGAAGGCAAGATAAAGAGTAGAGGTGAATCTTTAAAGCAAAATGACATTAGGAGAGATAGGCATTGCAGGAGTTCCTGGATTTAAAGAATAATAATTTTAGAAGCGTACCATGGGGACCATCAGGTTTAGCTGCATTCCTTAACAGTTCGTGATCTGTTGAAGTCTCTAGCTTCAAATCTATTTTCTTAAAAATATCTGCTCTTTTCTAGGCACATAATTTGGTTGCAAGGAACATAGACTCAAAATAGCTTCACTAGAGATGGGTGGGGCTCTGTTATTGACAGGACGTGTTTGCAGCAATGAGACAGAACATTTCATTGACAATCTGAGAGTTTGTAGGAAGATTTGGCCTCTAAGAACCCAGAACTTGGGGGTGGGGGGGGTGCTTCTCCATCTAATGCAGCTCTACAAACATTGGCAGCGAAGCTTGGCTCTATTTTGTAGTGTGCCAGCCTGCAAATGACCCAGTATCTTCATGTGTTTTCTCCAGTATCCACTATTGAACAGACTGACCCTCCCCTTTATGTGTTTTTGTCTATAATTTCCACTTACCAGTGGCTTTGTTTGTACATAATTGGCTCACTTACTGTCCCTTCAAGGCACAGACTCTGCATCTCTATCTGCCTTCCAACCACTTGTTTCTCCTCTCATTGCTAATTGCCTGATGTTCAAGTCTTCAAGGGAGAATCTGATTGACTAAACTTGTCTTTTGTTGCAATCCAATTTATAAATATTTGCCTGGTTTTGGATAGAATACATTGTTTTTTCCCCAAGCTTTCACTGCTGACCCTTTCAGTTCTGGTTTGGGGGAGGGACGACTGCTGAGTATGACACTTGGCACTTGCTCGGGAACAGCCTTGTGTCCTTAGATGGGGCATGTCTAATCTTCACCAAAACCCCTTATGAGGGGTCGTTTGTATGTCCCAACTCTCAAGTTTTTATCTCTATTTTGGGCATTTCTGGCGAGCTGCACAGTGTTTCAGTGATTTATAATTCCGTTTAAAGGCCTCATGGTATCTCAACATGTGAATAACTGAAGTCGTATTCTTCATCCTGCCCTTGCTCTGGAGCCCTTCTGTTTCACAAAAAGCATCACGAACTGTTTACTTCCTTAGTCAGCATCCGCATCCCGTCTTCTTTCTTGTAAGCCTTAGCGTCCCGTGTGTATTGAGGACTGAGTGAGTTCCTCTTGGTAGAGGGAGGGTATGAGCCTCGGGACATCTATTTCAATTACTACTTGGGCGTAGTAATTTGAGTTCTGGAGTGTGATCTCATTTGCTGTAAGTCAGAACTCAGGAAGCAGTAGTTTTAGTTTTCTGATGTATAATAAAATTGAAATGTATTGATATTAGGTATGTTTATAATTATAGGCAGCAAAGGAACAGACTCAAGATTTAATAGTAAAAACCACTAAGCTTCAAGCTGAAAGGTAAGTTTGTTGTTGTTTTTTTAATAGTTACCTCCTCATTAATTTGGAGATTAAAATGGAAAGAAAATTATAGATAACGCCAAATCAAAGTTAAAACAAAATAATAAAAAGTGTGATTCAAAATTGATAAAATGTATAAGGTTCTAAACTATTATCCAAGAGTAAAATAAACATAATAGTTCAGGAGCATTAAACTTGATATTAGGGTTGAGGGATTATTCCTTTTTGGGGGTGACAATGTGTTATTGTTTGCTATGGAATTAAAAATGATTGCTTTCTAAAATGTAGGTGTTTTTAGATTTTAAGTTATATATTTTTTTTACAATCATTGTCTCATTTTTTAACTATGATTAATTTTCTCTGCTATAATCAAGAGTTAACTGCATAAATTTGTGTAGCTTACAAGTAGGTATGTTAAGGGGATATGTTAAGTTGCAGCTCTAATGAAGACAATTCTGCACCAAGCTTGACCTGTTAGAGCATCAGCTGTCACAGTGGCAGACCTCCTTCAGACCCGGCTGGGAAAGTATTTGTATCGTTTATACATCTGTCTGAATAAGAATATTTGTTGACGGAACAAATGTATGAAGGTGAGCACCATATGGATTCATGTATGGTAGTGTGTAGTACAGTCTCTTGTAATTTACTGTTGGTTTGATCGTCTCTTTTTCCTACTAAACTGAGCTCCTCAGGGACGACAATTTCTTACTCCCTTTGTGTCTCTAAGTGCCTAACGCATTGTAGATTCAGTGAACAATTTTTGAGTGCATGCATATGTATGCAGCTATTCCAATGTCAGGCGAGGAGCATAAAATAAAAACTGAAAAATCAGCGTTGTGTTGGCGCTTGTGACACACGAGATTCTGATCAGTGTCTACAGGAGGCAACGTTAGAGCCTCCTGCTTCTAGTCCTATGTTCTCAAAACCAAGCAAGGCCATGTTCACTGTTTAGTAAGCCTGTGAAAGCGTTTTGGCCTGGTACACTTTTGGGAATTGCAAATTTTGTGACAGTCTGTATCCCAAGAGGTGTAGCTATGCAGTGCCAAGTGGACATTTGTGTGACTGTATCTTGGAAAATTACATAGCAGAAATTATGACAGCAGATTCCTGGGAGCTGGCAGAGAGGTGTTTTTGTTTTGTCTTCCATTTTTAAATAGTATCTTTTTTATTTTTGTAAGAAATTTTGTTAAGCAGTTAGCTGTAGAAATAAAAATTCTACAGGCTTATTTGGATAACATAATATTCTTACTCCGACAGATGTATAAAAGATATGAATATTTCCCAACGGGGTTTGAAGGAGGTCGGTCATTGTGACAGCTGATGCTCTAAGAGGTCAAGTTCGGCGTAGAATTGTCTTCACAGAGCTGCAGATTAACATATCCCCTTAATACTTGGTTGACAGTCAGATATGTTTTACAGATGATCGGGAAAGGCTGTATCCACATGAACATACTTCCATATTTTTTAATACTATTAAAATCACTATTCGTTATATATTTTATTGTATCTTATAAAGGCCCACCAGCCAAATTTCTCTCTGCACTCAGAAAAATAGTCTGGTGAATGCTTATGTTTCTTTGTGAGATATAATATGTTAAAATGGAAAGAATGTAGGCTTTGAAGACAGAAGCCTGAATTCTAATCTGAATACTGGGTAAGAGCTCATTAGAATTTTAATTTTGTTGTTTAAGTTATTCCTTAACCTCCCACAGCCTCAGTTTCCACATCTGATCAAAGGGAATAATATCTACGCCACAGAGTGGCTGTGGTGGTGAAATGATTCACATAGGGGCTGCGCTCTGCCTGCCACACGTCACGGACCGTCACGCCTCCCTCCTCCTCCCCTTCCATTAGACAGAGGGAGCTGGGTGGCACATCGTGTTTTCAGAGGGGCTTTGGTGGCCCGGAAACTTTCCTCCGTCTTTTTATTTCTTGCTATTTTATTTTTTAGTAGTTTTAAATGTGTTATTTGTTGCAAACTATTATACTTTAATTGAAGTTTTGAATTTGGTAACACAAAAATATCATAACTTGATTTTATGCAAATATACATGTAAAAATATATTACAGAAGCATATGTATGAAGACGGGAGCATCAGACCTCTTTTCTTTCTTCTTCTCTCATTTACATGTATAAAATTTGAAGAAGAAAATTAAAATCAGATATAACTTCACCGCCCAGATGTAGCCAGTGTTAACATTTTGTTGTATTTCCTCCCAGAGTGAGTATGTGTGTAGAGTTAAATTTTATGTGCATGTTCCTAAGTTTTATTTAGAAAAACTATGTATTTTTAATGATGACATTATATTTTGTCTTGTGAACAAACCAATGTATATTTAAGCATACTTAAATTATTCAACATTTGTATTCTTTCCATTACTAAAATTAATGGTTTCATAAATGTTTTTAAGTCATTATGTTCATTTCAGATTATTTCCTTAGGATATAGCATACTGTCCTAGAATTGTAATTAATGAACCAAATGGTAGAAACTTAAAAAAGTATATTGTAATATATATTGTCCAAATTTCTCTCCCAAAAGGTAACTTATACTTCCATCGGTAATATATGAGAATGCCTGTTTTGTTAAACCCTTGTCAGCATTAGATATTCTCATTAAAAACTCAATTTCGTAGATAAAAAATCGTATCACACTTTTAATTTACATTTTATTGAATATTGGTGAATCAATGTTTTTTCAGTTTGTTTTACCATTTATATTTCTTCACTTTTTAAAATTATATCTTATGCCTATTTTTTTCTGTTAGCCTTTTTCATATTATTTTGAAATTATTTGGTGGAGTTAAGCCTAGAAGATAGAGTTAACATGTGACAGGTATATTTTCAGGGGGAAAAAGGCCCCATAAGATTCATAAACATGTTTTGGGATGGTTTGAAGGGATCAGTATGAAGATTAGTCTGTTCATTTTAAATATTCAGGCAATATATGAATACATGTGCTGAAAATTCATGTGTGTGTGTATAATCTTTTTTTAAATAAATTGGGATTGCTGTAACATTTTTCTAGATCTTGCTTTTGGTACCTATAAAATACCACATAGATCATTTTGTTAGTACATATAGATATATCTAATAATTTTTGTCTGCTGCAGTTATTCCACAGTATATATTTGCCATGTTTATTTATATATTATACAACATATGATATATAGTGATTACATGAATGCATCTCAGATACTCTGGAAGTTATTTTATAGTAACTAACCATTTGTATGTTTTATGTTAACATTTATTTCGTATAATTTTTATTTAGATATTAACAGCCTTCCAAAAGCTACCATACTTCACTTGCGATGTAAGATGAGGGCAAGGTCTACATTATTTGTCTTCTTGGTCACACTGGACCCTGGCTTGGGGCCTTTGCACACTGTAGGTTCCTGCTAATGTCACTCGATTGCACAGATACTCCCAAACCAAATCGTTCCACCATCTGACAGTACCTTTCTGCCAGAATGGTTGTGAAATTTTACCTGGGAAGAATATATATGGTAAAACCAAAGAGTAATATGATTTTTAAGCTACATTAGGGTTTCTTTTGTCACTACTTTAACCGTTGTCATCTTGAGAAACCAAACCCTTGCTTGCATCAGCTGTGTGGCCATTGTTAAATATGTTTTTGCACTAAATCTTGCAGATTTAGAGCCTGTGGTTCAAAGTTTTTATTTCATGAGTCAATTTTAGGTTCAGTCAACCATATTAATTGGAATGAATTTTAATAATTACGGGTTGTAATCAAGATGGGTAATACTAGATTTGATGAAAACAAAAGTATAAACTAAAGAGAGTCATTTTCTTTTGTGCCTAATACCCTAACAATTCAAAAGAATCTAGAAAGGTTTTAGTTGAAATGGTTAATTTGTATAGTCTCAGGAATTTTATGAAGTTTTATAATGACTTTAAATCCTGTATGATTACGATCAGAGCTTTATCCAAGAGTATAAAATAAAACCTGTTAAGGTAGATTTTCATAATTAGTGATAAGATGATTAAGGCCATATGCCATTTCTGTTATTTGAGATGAGCTGAACGTGATGGCCACATGGAGGACTTTTCCTTTCTAACTTTGTATTCAGCAAGAGCATTGAACTTGGTGGATTTAAAACTTCATGACCCTAGAGTACAAACACAGAGATAGCATGCTGTATCGTGCTGTCTGTACAAATAGTGTTAATGCTTATCTTTGTTCACTCTCCTGTGAGTATTACTAGATTGTAGAATATTACTGCCCTGTGAATACTGCCGGTGAAACACTTATAACTTTATTTATATGTCTTCCAATGTAAGATCTGGAGGCTGGGAGCGTTGAGGTGCTGCTCGGGTGGTTTGTGTTCCGAACTTGCCTTTAGATGGTGACCCTGCTCAGTCCTTGAGGTCCTCGCAGGCTGTACTCCAGACTAGAGCGTGCCCTTTCCTAATCTTCAAATAGTCTGAATAGGTTGCATTCAGATAACGGAATTTAAAAGACTTTTTTTTTTATTACCATAGTATGCAGAAAAGGCAGAGAATGCAAAAGTGCAGAAGTAACTTGACAGATTTATGAGGAATTAGTAAATGCGTTCTTGACTTCTATCTCTAACCTAAAATAATAATAAAAAATAGACCTGAATTTTGCTTGTTAATGTACTTCATGTGAGAACTTCAGAGGCTTAGGATTTTTATAGTGACTGAGAAGAAAATAGTTGAAAATGGGCATATTTCTCTTGTGTAAGTTAACTTTATTATTATTACAAGGTGAACTAGACAAGTATCTGTAAGTGGCTGGGAACTTGTAATTGTAGTGACCGTTTGTGAACTTCTTTCTGCTGTTTCACGATTAACTCCTTTGACTGCAAGTAACTGAGGTAGAACCATACCAGCTGATTGTGTCACCTACATGCCTGATGAACTTCCAGTCTTGGAGGCAGAGACTCGAAGATGTTGAAAATCTTGCACATCTTTATTTTAAAAAGTTATTATGTGAGAGGTATAATTTGTTTTAAAACTGTGTAAATCCATAGCATTCTTGATTTTCATGGCTTGTTTTTATTGTTACAGTCAGAGATTAGAAATAAGAGCACAAGTGGCTGATGCTTTCTTATCGAAGTTCCAGCTGACTTCTGATGAAATGAGTCTTCTCCGGGGTACAAGAGAAGGACCCATTACTGAGGTGTCTTGCTTTTGTTGTGATCATTTAAAGCGTAGCAGTTATAGATAATATAAATAAAAGTTTTTAAGGCTTTATTTTTCCATCTAAAAAAAGTTTGAGTTGAAATTATCTTTACATTTGGAAATTAAGATGCAAATTTTAAGTTATCTTAATTTGTTTTATTTTTTCAAAGTAATGCTTTTTTTTTTTAAAGAATAAGACTGGGTCTTATATTAATTTTTGCTCCAAAAGACGCATTAGAACTGATGGTCCAGCTAGGTCTTATTTTCGGGGAAACACAGTATATAAAACGTCTCAAAATGCTAAACAACAGGGAAAGGTTTTATTTCTTGTTTTTCCTGGAAAGACATCCAGTTTTTCCAGAGAGGAATCTTTCATTCTCCTTACTGGGAGGAGTTCTAATCCTACACCTGGTGTCATCATCCTGGGGTCTGAGGGCAGGAGGGGGTCGTGAAGTGGGGGTGGGGGTCTCACTGAGTGCCTCTTGATAGATGTCACTGTTGTCTTACTGTCTAGGCTGGAATGGAGCCAGTCACCTGCGTGTAGGGAGTTAAGCGGGTGACAGAACTGGTAGGGACATAGCACGTTTTTCTTCATGTAGTAATCGTTAGGTTTGCGTTCCTCTCTCACTAAACCATGCGCTTCCTAAGTGCAGGGGTTTTTGTCTTTATAAGTTTTCTATCTCTGGCAGCTAGCACACTATTTGGCATATATTTTAAAATGTGGAAAATATGTTACACTTTATATAAAAATTCAGAGACAGTTGAGATCAGTGGAGGAAGGATTAAAGTAGGTGAAATAATTTGTGTTTCCTTGTAGTGATATTTCAATTTAGAGTAATGTAGTTTTACCTGAAAACATGGACATTTTAAAGTTGCCTTTTTAATTTTAAAGGATTTTTTCAAGGCATTGGGGAGAGTAAAGCAGATTCATAACGACGTCAAAGTTCTCTTGCGCACAAACCAACAAACAGCAGGGTAAGTAACCTTTTCAATTCATAATTACGTCACCTTTTATATTTCCAAAATTTCAAAAACATTCTAGGTTATTTTTGAAACTGTCTGACATTTTGTGAAATAGGAGTTTACTCTTTATGTATCTTTGGCTAAGGAGGGAATTAGATCCTGATGTGTTTAGACTAAAACAGCAATTGGGTCACTAAGTGACAGTATTAAATTTGACAGCTGTTTAATTATAAAAATTGAAAAATCATTCCATAAGTAATGGTAAAAAGCAAAAATGATGTAACCAAATCATTCTGTAATTAAACGAAATAATTAGGTGCTTAGATGTAGCTGTTGGCTAAAAGTTCAAATTATAAGAAATCTGTAAATTTGTTTTTAGTTTAGAAATTATGGAACAGATGGCCTTGCTTCAAGAAACAGCTTATGAAAGACTTTATCGATGGGCTCAGAGTAAGTGATTTCTTTCGTGTGGTCTGAATTCTTGAATATCAGTGCTAGAACTAGTTTTTATTTCACTTGATCTGAATTTGATATTCTATTTTGATTTTAACAGATTTTTTAAAAAAGGAAACTTGACATTTGAACATATTGCTTTTGTGTTTGTGTCATGAACATCTACCATCAGTCAAGGATGGGAATAAAAAAAATAAAGTCAGTATTTCTAGATTATTCTATCTAGTCTAGATTAGATTACTTTAAAGTTGATTAGACATCTCTTGTTACTTACATAACCATATTATAAATAGTGAATTAATTTTCTATTACTGCTGTAACAAATCGCCACAAACGTAACAGCTTAGCATAACACGAATTTGTTAATATTATCCTGTAGTGCTGTAGGTCAGAACTCAGACGGTATTCTCACCACAGCAAAATGAATGTGGCCGGGCTGTGCTCATTTCTGGACCCTGAGGAGTAATGTTTCCTCACTCGTTAGTTCGGAGGTCTGAGTGTCCTTGCTGGCTGTCAATGAGGGCTTTCCCCATTTCTACAGGCTGCTTGCGTTCCTTGGCTTGTGGCCTCTTCCTCCACCTTTAAAGCCTGCAGAGGAGGATGGAGTCAGTCTCTCACTTTGAATCTCTGTTGCCTCTCCTTCTGTCCTGTGTGATTACCGTGGGCCCACTTAGGGGACCTGGGAAAAGCGCCCTGTCTCAGGGTCTGTCACCTGAATTCCCTCTGCAGAGTGTCCTTGCTGTGTCAGGTAACCTATACACAGGCTCCAGGGATTAGGGAACCTTTGGAGGGCCATTATTTTGCCACCAGAAATGGTTTCTTTGTTTTAGTTTCATTTCAAAATGTTTCAGTAGGTTCACAAAACTGCCGATTAAAACCAAGGAAGACAGTTAAGACAGCAGGAATGGAACAGGGCCACAGATGTTTTCCTAAGTGCTCCCAACTGGCTATTGGAAGGAGTGGGGATTACATTCCGTTAACCAGTAACACCGGTACTATATACTGTGAAAACCTGTTTATCTGGTTCAAGGGATTTACCCTTGATGTCCAATACATGTTTCTCTTCCTGTCGCTCTTGTTTGCTGTTCACTCCTTTTGGGAGCCCTGTCTGGCTTTCTGTCTTTATGTCCAAGTCCCAGCTCAGTCTCCAAAGCCGAAAGTATGTTCTGCATCTTCCTGGAACTCTCCACACGACATTCAGTCACAGTGACTTTCCCCTGTGTCTGCACACTAACTGGTGGCAATATTTATTTGGCATTCAGTAATTCACTACTCTGTTATACTTTTTGTATATGTCTATGTTCTCCAGTTAGATTTCTTTCTTCTCAAAGTAAGGACATTGCCTCAGATCTCTGTGTGCTTCCATGACATCTAACATGGTGGTTCCCAGCTGTGGGCTGACGCTCAGGGACCTGACGACGTCTCCAGTTTCATACACACACATGCTTTTCTCAGCGCAGCTGAGACGGTGCTAGTCTGAGGTCCTCTTACACCAAGAGCTTGGAAATCTCTGAACAAGCCCGGAGTTCTTTGAACATAGTGAACACTAAATAAGTATTTTATGGATGGAAGAGTGAAAAAAAAAATTTGGTGTAGAGATTTTTAAAAGTTTGAAATCTATACTTTTAAAATTATCTTATTACTATATGTAAGTTATCCATATAAATATTTTAAGTAAGCTGCTTAGCAGTGGCTCCCCAGGGAAGGGACTTGTAATATGCTTTAGTCTTCCTCCCCTCTCACCTTGAGCACTCACTACTATGTGTATAGCAGTTAGTGAATATCTGCCCATCGACTGTTTTTTTTAAGAAATGTAGTGTTTTTGGTTTTTTTTTTAATAATAATAAAATGCAGGTTTGGGGTGTACCAGACAGCATATCTGGTCATTTAAAGTCATATAAATACTTAAGCTTAAATTTTTAGTTTAGTTGACTGCATAAACTAGCTTTTGATTGGCATATTCTCTAGGTTTTTCCAAGCGTATTTTCATCGATGTTTGCTATAGAATTTAGATTGTGGGTCTACGGTGGACATAATAAAGACCTAATTTTAATTTCACAAGGGTCATGATTTCATTATTTTTCAGGTGAATGCAGAGCGTTGACGCAAGAATCGTGTGACATATCTCCAGTGTTAACCCAAGCACTGGAAGCCCTGCAGGACAGACCTGTCTTATACAAGTTGGTGACTTATTCCTAATTAAAAAAAACACAAAAAACCCTACTTTTTCTTTGATAATTTATATTAACTTTAATTATTATCAAATTCATATGCAGTGGTTTGATGTTTATAATAACTTATGGTGATATTTTCATCTCATGTGTATCAGTGCTACCGTGTTTCCCCGAAAATAAGACCTACCCCGAAAATAAGCCCCAGTTAAGATCGTCAGCCAGACGAATGCAATTAGTACATAATGACGATATTCCTGAAGATGACATGACTGTGTTTGAATAAATGTAGATTGTTGTACATGAGAAAAGCCCCAATGGAGCAAAAATTAATATAAGACCCGGTCTTATTTTCGGGGAAACATGGTAGCATCTCTTACTTGCATATTATATGCTACAATGCAATATGGACGGGAAACCAGGGTCTCCCTGTGTCTAGACTGCCGCTTACATTTACTTGGAGGGGAGGGGCTTCTCCCCAATCTGTCCTCTCGCTAACTACCTTGGAATTGTAAGGAAAACTCCTATTGCAACCCTACCCTGGAGAGAAGGTCAACTAGAGGACTGAGAAATATAATTACCCAGAGATAAAAAAAGGAAAAATTTAAATGAGGATTCTATGAATAGGATTCAAGAAAAGAGAGGATCCAGGGCTTTGATCTTGTAAGTTACACAGCCAAGATTTGTGTGATAATGTTTTGGACAAGAACCTACGCATTATTAACTTGTTTTATGTATTTTTTGTTATTTTGTATTTTAATTTTATTATTTTATTTTTCATACAAAATAGAAGGAAATACTTGTTCTATTTTTAATGCCTGGAATAGTATGAAAACAGGGAGCTCAGGAAAAGCATCGGGCACTGAGTCGTGCTCTGAACCGTGCCTTTGGATGCTAGGAATATTCTTAGGGAATTCCCCCATTACTCTGCTTTCTGATTGGAACATTACTTAGTGAAGTAGGGTTCTAGCACACACGTGCTGGGACAGTGTAAAAATAACATTCCAGTGCCACTTACCAAGCACCTACTATGTGTTAAGCAGAGTCCTGAGAACTAGAGACACAACGTCGATAAAACAACTTGTCCTCAAGTTGTTCTATTTTATGGACCCAGATACAAACACATCCATTTTAGTAAGCATATGAACTGCTGTTCTCGAGGCCGTGGCATCGGTGCTGTGTGGCTCCAGTATCCTGTGGGAGGGGAGCAGGATGAGCATCGGCACAGTTTCCTCTGGGAAGTGGATTAAGTTAGTTCTGAAGGTTGTGTAGGCGTTTTCCAGGAACAGAGAGAGGAGAGAATATTCCAGGCTGAGGGACCAGCAGTGGCAAAGATGTGGATTGAGAAAGAACATGCACCTTTGAGCGGTTGATTGCAAATGCTTGCAATGGCCACCAGATGGCACTCTGTGGACTTCAGTAATGTGTACGTTGTCTCGAATGTATAGGTGCCATGCACAAGAGAAACGTCAGTCACTGAAGCCTTTAGGGAAAGTTGCCGAACTCAGTTTTTGTTAGATGGCATATAATTGGCATGCTACTGCATTAACTTTTGATAAATCAAGTGTAGAAATTGCTTGAAAAAGAAATTATAAGTGGAAATCAAAAATTGATGTTGTCTTTACTTTGGTAAACCTTCAGAATATAATTATACAAGAATGTAGTAATACATACAATACTCGTTTTTTTTTCATTCTTCGTGTATTTGTTGCATTTCTTCTTTTTTAAAACAAAATTCTGCATTTTTATAAAACTTGATAAAAGTTTTATACAGTCACCGGAAGTATACAGTTATCAACAATGCACACCCTTCGCTTGGCATCTCCAGCACCTGTAGCTGTCTGTGCCTGGTCTGTTTGGGCGCCTCCATTTTCTGCAGGGGGATCCCATCCTTGCCGGCACCAGCTTCCCCCTCCCTCTGGTGCCTTCTCTCCTTGCTTTGCAGGCCTCTCAGGCTTGGCTCTGGTTTGGCAGGAGCAGTTACCACATGACTGGGTGATCGTCTCTGTGGTTCGTTCTTCACCCTGTCTTTGTCTCCACCAGTGTCTTACCTTAGAAATCGCATGAATAGTTTGATACAACCATTGGGAAGGAAAACAACTATTTGTCACATGACTTGTTCTTCCAGGTATACCTTAGATGAATTTGGAACAGCCAGAAGAAGCACGGTTGTCCGTGGATTTATTGATGCGCTTACAAGAGGGGGCCCAGGAGGTACGCCTAGACCCATCGAAATGCACTCCCATGACCCTCTGAGGTATAGTAGTCGGGCGGTATTGGACTATGGGGTGTTTTCCTGAGAGAAATCTTGACTAACGTTTCATTTCCCATTAGATATGTAGGAGATATGTTGGCCTGGCTGCATCAAGCTACTGCTTCTGAAAAGGAACACCTGGAAGCTCTCCTCAAGCACGTAACCACACAAGGTGGGTCCTGCGGCTGTTACTGCTGAAACCTAAGGGCTTCTCTGTCTCACTGTCTTCTTCACGCCTCCATGGTACAATGCCCATGCGAATTCATCTTTCTCTTGTTTCCCCCTTGGCTGCTAATAAACGTTCTTCCCCATCACTTTCATCCTGTCCCACAACTGTGCACTTTGATAGTGGAGGCTGATGACCTTCATCTCAAGCCTGGCCTCGGCTTCACTTCTGAGGCATTTCTGGGGTGCCTCAGCAGACCGTATCTCAGGTCTCCCTTGCCACAGCACTTTAAAGGCAGAAGGTGGGGTTGTCTTCATTTCATCTGAGAGTAAACAGGCCAAGCGACTTGCTTACGGACATTAAACGACTCATTCATTTAGGTAATTGTTCAAAAAACTTGACAACAGCCGCATGAGAAGGGAAAAAGGAAACTCCCCACCCCCTTTTTTCATTCTCATGTGGCTGTTGTAAAGTTTTTTGAACAATTACCTATGTACTAAATGTACTTAAAATTTTGGTCTTGCTTTCAAGGAAGAAAAATGACTGTTTATGAGTCGCTGATATCTTTTATTCACAGAATTTTAAATCTCCTTTGTTGTGACTACCTTAAAATGAGCGTTGTAGAAGGGGTTAATAGGTAGTTAAGATGTTCTGGTTTGGTGGGAAGTGAAGTGAATTATTGTGACTGGTATCACTTCTCTTGCACAGCATGACCCCACATCATTCTGGGTTAGCACATGGTCTGCAGGAATGGCCTGTGTACAAATTGGTGGCAAGACTAGCCCTCATTTTTAACTCTTTCCTATTGAAATTACACCAACATATCTGTTAGACTGGCACAAAGTCTGCACTTTCTTCAAGTTTTCTGTTATTCTGATCATCCAGTTTAAGAGAATGTATTTCTTAAAAGATGTTTCAGAAAGTTTATATGAGAGGCAGCATTAAGAGGCAGGAAGAAAATAGATTGGAGTTAGACGAAATAGGTTATTCTGTGGGAGTGGCTTAATTCTCCTAAGCCTCGGTTTCACCATCTATAAAAATGAAGGTGATTATAAATGAAGTCCCCAGTACAGAGCTTGACAAATAGTCGGTATTTAGTAAATGTCCATTTTTCGTGAGATTGCAAGGTGTGGTAATGAATTAACAGGGCTCTAGACTCAGATATTAACATCATTAGTAATGCCCTAGAAGGTACTGAACTTAATAAAATATTATTAAGGTTATTTTAAATGTTTGTTATTAGAGCCCTTAATCACATGTGTTATTATTGTTGTTAGTCTTGTGAACGTCTGTGAAGTGAAGTGTAATATGGACAAAGTTTTTCAGTTATGTTGTAATTAATTGCAGGTGTTGAAGAAAATATTCAAGAAGTTGTTGGGCATATCACTGAGGGTGTGTGCAGGCCTCTAAAGGTAAAATAGTTTGTATTTGTATATTTATATGGTATCTGGTTAAATTCTGCCTTATGCTTAAGAGTTTAAACACACAGATAACAGCTTGAATTAAAGCTGTCATTTTTATCAAATTAACACATTAGTGTTCCTACAAGATAATAAGATACATTTTAAAATAATCATTATCAATTTTCTCTCTAAGAAAGACAATTTGAAATATTCCCGTTTGCATATGTTGATTTATTTTTTTTACCTATTATTTTTCCCACAGTAATTTGTTAAATCAGTTGAGAAAGTCTATTAAATTGAAATAACTAGTCTATGAATCCTTAACAGATTTACTCAGAACATATTACATTTACTTTATTGCTTCAAGTATAGTAAATTTTTGTTGTAACATTAAATGATAGCTCCAGGGAGAGAATAATATGTATGTGTTGTCAATGCTATTTATAGTACAGGGAACAGAATTTGAAGTCAAACTAGTGTGAGAATTCCCACTTAGCCGCTTAATTGTGTTCATGTGTTCAAATTGCCTAACTCTTCTGCACGTTAATTTACTCACGTTAAACCTATATATAAAACTATCACTACCAAGGGCTGTCGGGATTAGATGAGAAAACTACAGTAGTACCTTGGTTTTCGAACATCTCCATCTCCGTTGATGAACATTTTGGTTTCTGAACACCGTAAAGCCGGAAGTAAATTCTTCGGTTTTCGAACATGACTCAGAAGTTGAACATGTCACGCAGCTTCTGCTGAGTGCAAGATCCTGAGGCCTAACTGTTTTTGAACATTTCAGAACTTGTGGATTACATTCGAAAACCGAGGTACCACTGTATAGCTGAAGCACATAGTTCCTGGTGTCTGCTGGGCTTGCAACACGTGCAGTTTTTCTTTATTGATATTCCCAGAATGCTTTGCAATTGTTAGTTTATTTTTCCTTATTGACTGACTTCACTATACGATATAGAAATTGAAATCCACACGTTTTGTGATTTATTATTACCAAGAACCAAATTTTAAAACTAATTTTGTTTGTTTGTTCCTAAGATTTTCTTTAGTATTTTGTTCCACGCAAGAAAGTCTCACACCTTGTGATAGTTTTAGTTATTACTATTGTAAATATTATTACCACTTGCGTATTTATTACTATAACTTAATCAGCTTAGAGCTCAGTTACATATTCAGTAAATAAATAGCCAAGTATTTTGAAATTATTTTACTTATTTCTCCCAAATGAAAAATTTACTTGACATAGTTTGGTTTTCAGACATTTATACTCATATAAATATTCCTTGTTTTGTACTCTAGCAGTTACTGGAAAGATAAAAGAAGAAAAGGGAGAATACAAATAAGTTTCCTTTTTATATTTTTCATACATTTTGGTGATTACATATATTTAAATGAAACTCCTAGTCATTTTGGTGAATAAATTTTATCTGTGAAGCGAAGTGTAATATGGACAAAGTGTAATATGGCCTTACTTTTCTTTCTCCCCTCTCTTTATTTATGGTATTATGTTCCTTGTTATAGCTTTTCTTTTTAAGTAAATTGTATAAAATATAATTCGAGGATTGTAGGATTGGAATGGGCCTTAGATTTTCCTGTCCTGGTTGGAGTAACAAATATGTTAAAAATGTTTAAAATGACATCCGTTGACTATATAAAGAAATTACATGCTACAGTCTGCCTTTGTTTTACAATGTACTTAGACATTCTCATTTCATTTTCTTTAAGTTTATATGCCCAAAAAGGTGTGGGCCATTATTGTGACTCCTTGGGAAATTTTAATGTTAAATATCAAAAGGTGAAGAAGAAACCTCTTCTAAGTAAGCAAGCAAAGATCTTTTTATTGTAAAATGAACAAAAAGCTCTTTAGTTTCTGAAGCGACAGAAACCTGAAATCTTTCCATATGATAGTAACATTTATTGCATATTCCAGAGTATATTTAACAGGTAGTAGATACACATCAGGTTAGCGTGGCAGTGATGTCTTATCTCATCAAACAGCTCCTGCCTTCCTATAAGTACTCATACATGATGTTAAGTCATTTTAAGAATTTTCTTTCTATATTACCTCATTTGGCTAACTAATATTCTCACGATACAGTTGTTAGCTGAAGAAAAAAGCTTTCCTATTTTCTTTTGCAATTAAAATTTGCAGTGTTTTTCTTAGTGATCCATTTGCTTTTACATTCCATTAATGTAAATTTTTTTATTTCTAATTGATAAGCAGCTACACTTTTCATAATGGCATAAGATAATGGATGTTTTGGCTAAATTTCTGTTCCTGTCTTTTTACTCTATGATTTAATTTTTTTAGAGCAGAGGAGATTTTGATTTTTTAGAAGCATAAACAAAAGGTTGTAATGGTAGTGGGAGATATCCTTGCAAAACTACATTTGTTTAACTCTACTCCATGTTTAACCTTTTCTTTGGGTTAATAAAGTGAAATTTCACAAGTAGTGGATTACATATTTGTAAATGTCTGTATTAAGATATGATCTCTAAAGTCATTTCTAGTTTTAAAAATCATTGCTCTAAATTTAAAATTACATAGGAATAAAATTACATATTTTGCAGAGGGGTCATCAACATCAAGCCTATGACTTTACAGGTATCTTTACTCCAAGGTTGTAGCTAATAACATCAGAATTAATATAATGAATCTTTGTTTTTCATGTCCATAGATCAAACGATCCTTCTTTTTAGGTGAATGTTCTAGATTGGTGAGATATTACCAGCCAGTATATGAATTTTCTCTCTTCTAATAACAACTTGAGTGTGTTATGTGCTCCTGAGCTCCCTAAACCATGGTGGCTTCTATGAAAATAGGTATAAATACAAAGCTAGGTGGCCTGGGAAGTACGCAGAGCTGAATGCCGCATTGCGCTGTACAGTCAGTACCTGGGGCTGCGGGGGTGTCCTTGGGGACAGTGTCACTCCTGAGCAGCCTTCTGTGGTGGCAGGCCAAGGAGCATTGTCATTATCCCTTGCAGTCCTCCCTTCTCCCCTCATCCCTGTGGCCACAAACACAATTTCTCCCTCTTTCTCTTGCTCTTGATCTGACCCTCTCTGGCATGGGGTGGAGAGCCACTGTTGTCTTTTATCTGTTCCCGAGATTGTTGTCAGATTGTCTGCTGCCCATTTTGCTGCTTTTAATTTCTGCTTTTATCATCTACACCACTTGGAGCAGTCACGATGTATTAAGTGCTCATGAGGTGCCAGGACTGTCCAGGCTCTTTATGTCTCAGCCGTTCTCCCGTCACTACTTCTGAGCTCCGCTAGTGACTTTTCTGCACTGCCATCAGCTGTGTGTGTGATTCCCACTTAGTATTACAGCTGCTGCCAGCACTTCCTTAGTTTCTCTTACCCCTTTTACGTTCTCCTTTTGTTTCTCTTCTCTCCTGTAGTTTCTCCTACAACTATTGGCTTTTGCTGAAAATGGTTGGCCTCTTACATAACCTTCATAAGACAGTGTGGCAAACCAGCCAGTCTTGATGTATCATGCATAAATCTGATTTTTCGCCCTTTCTCTGTTTTCATGGAAGCTAAAAGAAGGCCACTTTTCCTCGCAACCTTTGTGTGTGTGAAAAGAGGTGAAAGTTGTTTTTCTTTTTCTCCTCTTCCTTCCTCCCGCCCTTCCCTCTTTTTCTTTCTTTCTTTCCCTCCTCTCTTTTCCCACTTTATTTCTCAAGGGAGTTGGAATGAAGAGTATTTTCTTGATGCTTGAAAATTCTGGAAGACAGGTTGCCAGATAGCTGAGATGGTGTTACAACTCTGCTAGGAAAGAGCTGTCTGTTTACAATTATGTGGGGACAGAGTCCCAGAGAACAGTTTCCAGGCTCTCGAACTCATGTGGAAAGGTGCTGGCTCGGGTAGTAGATGGCCGTCAGCTGTGACTAGTTGGCCATCAGTTGTAATGAGATAGCCATTAGCCACTAATATAATTGCCGTGGCTACACTAGTGGGGTTGGTTGGTTGCCAGAGAAGCAGACGGCGGATTACAGCTAGAAAGTGCAGTTAGCAAGCGGATTGCATTGTGGATAGTGTGGCTCCTGCCTCCTGCGTCTCCAACCCAGCCGCCAGTGAGACTATAGTGGTGTGACTCATCTATGGCTCCGTGGGTGTTCCTTTTTGGCCTCACCATGTCCTACCTTCTTATGTGGGGAGTGGGAGCTGAGTCCCCGCATTACACATTAATATCTTTTATATTTGGCCGTAATAATTACAGTTTAGAATACATCACTTTTTAAAATATAATATATAAGTCCCCATTGAGGCCTTGGATTTAGAAAGAAATTATAATATGAAAATTATGGTTTTTAAATTCAAATGCTGTCTGCGATCTATAATGTTGTGATAGCTGGACTAATACTTTATGCCAATGGATGTATCAGCTTCACAAACTTATCAATGTAAAGGTCAGTTAATTTCTATAATTAAGAAATTTTTCTATACTCATATATGCATTTTTAAAATCTTACTTTAGCACATCACACTTATTGGCATTATGACATGTTGCAAAATTGAAGTCCAGGGAGGCTTCAACTTTCACAAGCATTTATGAAACCTGTTGTGTATGTGTGTTCTGCCAGATGCTACAGAGATATACAGGAAGCAGAAAACACATTTGTGTGTAGACTCTAGTTAGGAAACAAGACAAGATAAGCAGCAGCTTTAGATATGATACGTAAATGAGCACATATCATGCTTATTAATTAGTGACGATAAAGAGAGAGATCAGTGAGGGATGGAATTTAATTAGCAAAGATTCCTAGTAGTAGTTAATCTTGAGACAGATCAAGTTAATCTTGAACTTGATCTGATAATACCCTGGTAGTTTATAATTAGACAAATATGTTGGTGCTAATTTAAGATTTGTCTGCTTTCCTATTCTCTAATAAAAAAAAAACTGGGTGTCGTGCGGGGAAGCCTGCGGGGTCTCTGCTCCCGCTCCCCATACAAGAACGCAGGATATGGTGAGGCCAAAAAGGAACACCCACGGAGCCATAGGTAGGGGAGTCATACCACTACGGTCTCACTGGAGGCTGGGTTCACTGGACGTGCGACCTGCTGTCCCTTTTGTCTGCAACCCACCGATGACTCTCTTTCACTCTCCTCTGCTAGCGTAGCCACAGCAGTTATATTAGTGGCCAATGGCTCACTGGTTACAGCTGACGGCCAACTAGCCACAGCTGATGGCCATCCAATCACAGTTGATGGCCATTTACTACCTGAGCCAGCACCTGTCTATGTGAGGCCGAGAGCCTGGAAACTACTTTCTGGGGCTCTGCCCCCACACTGGGTATAATAGTTTAAAGATAAGAGTTCTTTCATTTTTTTGAATATTTGGTGAGAGAGCAGCACATTTTCAGTGAGAATCAGTTTTAGGGATGTGACAATTGCTTTGCAATTCAGTGCTGAATTAAATTTCATTATATAGTGGTGAAAAACCTCAAAACAATTTCATCATTGTATTGATTATTTTTGGTCACAGCTGCCTTAAGCTAGTTCTGTAGGGATTGGATCATTTTTTTGGAGAGTATATCTGTGTTAAAATGTTCCTGTTATTTTATCACTCGCTATGATTTAATATTCAGAAATTATTCAGAAGAAATTTTGTGATTTCTGCAATAATAATATTTTATCATGTTTAATGCTATTTACAACACATGCTTAATGAAGAGAAGTTACGTTTTTAAGAAATGTTTAATATTTTTCTCACATTTTTAATAGGTTCGAATTGAGCAAGTAATAG
This sequence comes from Rhinolophus sinicus, assembly GCF_036562045.2. Taxonomy (NCBI): domain Eukaryota; kingdom Metazoa; phylum Chordata; class Mammalia; order Chiroptera; family Rhinolophidae; genus Rhinolophus; species Rhinolophus sinicus. The sequence continues at coordinate 4,688,511 of NC_133754.1, read as the reverse complement.
TTGCTGAACCTGGGGCAGTTTTATTATATAAAATTTCCAACCTCCTTAAATTTTACCATCATACAATCAGGTGAGTGGAATGGTTAAATGTGCTTGTTAAATCCTGTGTGGATCTCATTTCAGTTAGAACTCAGTGTAAGACTTTTAGTTGTCACTGTTTGCATGACTAAGTGTAACTGGTAGACCGCCCCCACATGAATGAACTGTGTGAATCATTGTATGCACATTATGTGTGCTATTCTTTGAGTCCATCCTTTCCTTTTGCCTTTCTTCTCCAAACAAAGCTATATGAAATACACACACATGCACACACACAACTTTTACAACAGTATGAGTCTGTGATACAATAGTAACACGTTAGTAAAAGAGATCCTTGGCACCTAAAGCAACTATTATATTACACTGAGAATATGGCATAGTAAATGAACCGTCCTATTCTGAATATAAATAACATAAATTCTTTAACATTTAGTTTTCTATTAGTGACAAAATAGAACATAGCTTTATCTAGTCTAAATAAAAGCTACTTTACGTCTCTAAAAAGCTATCTTATCTGATTAGGAACCACTTGTTTTATTTAAAATATAATTTTTGACTCTAAAATTTGCATTCATTTTCACTTTGCATGTATCTGTTGATGGTATACACTTGAGCTTTATTATAAATGGCACCATAAGACGATGTAATATGTGTAGTTGTGTTAAAACAATGTCTTTTCAAGCTTTATTTTTGATGATTTCCATATTAATCCATTAAAAATGTTTTAAAAATTACTTTTTATCCAGCAGGACAGTATCAGGAACAGAAAGCCAATTGTTAAAATCCAAGAGAATTATAACAGATCCAGGAAAGGTGCAGGGATCACTAGTTTGCAAAACAAAAGAGACCATGGCAGTGGGGTTACGTATCTCCTAGTAGCTGAGAGTGACCACACCAAACTTCACAGCTAAGAGATGAATTCTGTGTCCTATCGGTAGATTTTCAAACAAAACTAACAAGCCACAAAACTGATCAGAGGCAGGATTTGACTTAGTCCTCTAAAATTTAGATATAAATTTATTATCACTTGCCACAACTCAAGAGCAATACATTAGTTTCAATTGTAATGGTATAGACTTCCTAAAATAAGAGAATGAGACATACTTAGAAAACACAATGGCTGAAAGCAGCTAACACATAACTAACGCTGTGTAACGCAGTGATAGTGGTGAAATGTTTAACTTACCTATTTAGTGATGCCCATAATTGTGCTGCATGGAATTTGTTATTTGAAGATAATGACAGCTCAGTTTCTAATGTGGAGAATGCTAAGAATAAGATCATTAGGATTCTGAACATGATAGTAGGTTTTTTAAACTCTGAGAATTATAATTTTGCTGTTTTTGAAGATGATAATTTCAAGGGTGATAATTGGATCCTTTGATACATTTTTTCATGTACTTTTTCTACTTGTTCACACATTTGCTCCTTTAGTCAATTAAAAAGTTGACTATAAATGTCAGACTTTTAGGTGCTAAGGAAACGGCAGTGAACAAGACAGTGCTTAAACTTACATTCTAATGGCAGAGACAAACAGGAATAAAGTAATTTTAGATAGTGCGACAAGGACACAGGAAAAATGAAGCAGGAGAAAAGCAGTAGGACGTATAGGGAGTGACCACATATATGTGTGCGACTGTTTTTGAAGGTCCCTTTGGTAGAGGTGATATTCAAACAGAGACCTGAATAAGGTGAAGGCTTTGGGATTGAAAAGGTCTTGGAGGAGAGTATCCTACATAGGGCTATGTGGGCCCTGCGGCCGAGAAAAGCTTGTGTTACAGAGGACCAGGAGGAAGGCCAGTGGTTGGAGTGGGATGGATTAGAAGGAGTAGGAGATGAAGTCACAGGAAGGCAGGGCCGATCCTGTAGGCCTGCCTCAGCCATGGTGAGGATGTAGATTTCCTACTGAGTGGCTTGGGGAAGATGGGGGAGGGTTTTGAGTGACCCGAGCTGATTGATGACGTAGGTGACCGGGCACGATGTGGATGATGTAATGTTACGGGGCGGAGGGGGGACAAGGCAGCTCTGTAGGAAGCAGTTTGTGGCTCTGAACAGAGATGATGCGTTAGACTAGAGTGATAGTCTTGGAGATGATGGAAACTAGGTGGTTCTGGAGATGTTACACGTGACAGCCAATAGGACTTACATATGGACTATACGGGGTAAGATGTGAGGAGTCAGGGATGAACTCTTGACTTTCGGTTTGAACAAGTAGGTGAATGGTATTGTCATTGCTGGAGAGGAACAAGCTGATGGGAGTGGGTGTGTCATGAAGAATTCAGTTCACTTTGGGCCATGTTGGATTTGATGTACCTGTGAACATACAGGAGATGCTGGGTGAGCAGATAATACAGAGAAATCAAGGCTGGAACTCTCAATGTGGTAGTTTGCAGGTATAGTTGATAGTTGAAGCCAAGGTGAACTAGAGTAATTGTTTTTAACTCACAGGTTATATTCTACATAAAAATTTTTATTTAGATCTCGGTCTTTCTAAAGAATTGTACTCAGTTAAAGAACTGAATTGTTTTACCTGTTCTGCCTGAACCTGAAATGTTCTTTTTTTAGTGGCATTGTTGGAAATAGTGCAGCTACGTTGTTGACCACCATTGAAGAAATGCATTTGCTTAGCAAAAAAATATTCTTCAATAGCCTGAGTCTTCATGCGAGTAAATTAATGGACAAGGTATGTTTGAAAAATACATCTCTTAAACTGTGTGAATGTGTGTCTTTCACATTTAAAAATGTTGTGCTGTTTTTCCGCTGGTGGTGATTTTTCCCACTCTCTACGGTGTTCTTTTGGGTTCCCCTTGTGAACAACAAAATTCATTTGATGCTTGCTGGATCTAGTCTATAGTCTGTGTTTCTGGAACAGTGTAACATTGGGTCATAATTGGAGATAGGCTCTCAAGCCCTAGTTTCACTTCTAGTTTTCTAAAACCAAAAATTTGTAACTAAATCAGATTTACTATACAGATTAGAAAACTGGAACTCTTACTAAATGTTTTTTTCCTACACAGTTTACTTATATTTCTATTCTCTGATGGTCCAGTTTTGTCCTTGTGAAATTTATGCACTTATGAGTTAAATACTATAAATATGAAAACAAATAAGATAACAAATCCCTGTCCCTCCCCTACGTAAAACCAAATAAATTAACAACAACAAAAACCTGAATGAGTCCTGTGAGAGCTAATATTTTAAATTAAGCAGTGTGTTGTGGCAGGGCTAAAAGGAATGGGTTTACAATGATCATGTCCTTCTTTATTTTTGTTCTATTATCAAGGATTCAAGTTTTTAAAGGGTGCATCATGATCACCGTGTTTTTTAAATCCTACTACTGTGTTTAATAGCCTGGTTACATTAGGCACAGGGTTTGTAATATGTTGTAGCACAGTCAGTAGTTATGCCATCTGGAGTACCTAGTCAGTTCTTATATTCCTAAACTCAGAGATGCCTTAATAGGAGTTTCCTTTCTGACCCCCAGCGAAAGGCAAGGCAATTGCAGTGTTACGCTGTTTCTGTGACATGTGTGGCCCATGGACCAGTCTCCAGAAAATCGCCGGGGGTCCTTGTTGAAACATAGATTCCTAGACCCCAAACCTATACATTGGGCGCAAATCTTTGAGATTTGGGCCTGAAGGTGGGTGTTGATTCTCAATGATATTATAGCTGGGGAAATGCAGGTCTCTGGATTGCTTTTTTTCTTTGACTTGGCCAGAAAAACAAAACAGTAGACCATTTCAAATCCGTATGAAAATATAATTCTGTAATTCAAAGACCACTAAGTTTCTTTACAATTTTTTGAATTTTAAAAGTACAAATTCTTTACTTCTAATTGTGGTATATTAATTCTGAGATAATCTAACAAAAAGCTCATTTTCTGTGCTGATTAATATAAAATAAGCTGTTGATAAATTAATTGATTTTCTAACGTGTCAACCAATGCTTTATATCTTTTGTATGTATTATTTTATGGTGACCTGGCATTTATATATACATTAAAATTTAGTGGTAAAATAATAAGCAGCGTTTGATAAACCATACTTTATTGTAGGTTGAACTTCCACCACCTGACCTTGGACCAAGTTCTGCATTAAATCAGACACTCACGTTGTTGCGTGAAGTTTTGGCATCTCACGATTCTTCTGTTGTACCGTTAGATGCCCGTCAAGCTGATTTTGTGCAGGTATGTTGGCAGTTTATTTTTAATGATTGCTTGTTGTTCCTTTGTTGTACATTCTGTTGAAATTCTGACATTTTCTGACCCATGTATTTTGACGGTCCCTCTCATGGATTTTTCCTTCAAATATTAAACCACTTCTCTTTAATTTAAAAAGTATTTATTCAATGATGCTCATTTTAAAAACTGTTAGGATTGTTATACCATTTAAGCATTTTCTTATGTACTTCTGTAAGTTAATCCCCTTCTGATTAGTTTGGCGTTCATTCTGAAGTGCCATTAACCCAGTCCTGTATCACTGATTGGGAAATACAGAAAAAATTTAATTTGAGTTTTCATTTATAGGTTTTATCATGTGTCTTGGATCCTCTCCTCCAGATGTGTACTGTATCAGCCAGCAATTTAGGCACAGCTGACATGGCCACTTTCATGGTCAATTCCCTACATATGATGAAGACAACTTTAGCTCTGTTTGAATTTACTGACAGACGTCTGGAAATGCTACAGTTTCAGGTTAATATTGCTGTAAAATGACTGCTCATTGTGATGGAACCCTTTTCTATATATGATCTCAGTTACTGGCATTATGACCTAATTCCTATCAATCCCTTGTTAAGTTGGCTGGGAGGCCACACGTGTACACACACACATTCAGTATTTCAGTTTTGTTTTGAGAAGTGAGAATATATAATGAATAAGACATTGTATTCAGACTGGCATGTGATGGTACAATTAAGCTTTTCTGATTAATCTTAATTATTCTGTATGCAGATTTCAGTTTCTGAATTGTGGATAATGTGCTGTATTTTTCAAGCCGTGTAACTAGTGCAGAAGGTGTTACAGAAGACAGATACTTTAAACTATGTGTAAACCAGTGTAAGGCAAAACATTACAACTTGTTACACCAATCACTCTAGTCCTTAAACCAAATAATATCACTTAAGAGGTCGCAAAATGACTAAAACAAAGCCTTTTATAAATTTACCAGATGCTTGGGATCTGATTTTGACATAGTGATTTTTGATAGATGTAATTAAAAAACAAACAAAACTCTGAATGTTCTGTTATCACAAGTATGTAAACAGTTTGGCAGGAGCTATAGTCAAAATTCATTTGTAAAGTTTTGGGATTTTCTGAGGAATGAGTTTGATACATCTCAGTTTGTGATACTTTCTAAATTATATTTTTAAAAGAAATATAATGAGGTATAATTAAGTTTTCTTTTTTGCATGATTTAGTTTTTTATAGAATAAAATTATTTTCTTACTGTATGTATCACTAATTCAACTCCAGATTCTGCCATTTGTCTAAATCTAAATCTAAGATATCAGATATGTCAGGTGTTCGTCAATCTGTTTTATCACCAATTGCCAGTGTTTCTTAAATATTCCATAGACATTTTTTGTATTTCAAGAGAACAGGCCCCCCATAAGTGCTTGTTACGTCTGCACTTGGTCACGCTTGCCGATAGGCTGTTGGCCAGTGCTGCTCGTGTGGACCCGCCTGTCGTCAGTACACAGGGAGGACTGTACAGGATGTGGGCGCTGGAAGGCAGGGGGTGTTAGGCCCACAGTAACAGGTCACCGCGTTGAGTAAAAGGGCCTTGATTTTCAGACCTTTGCTATCAATCCTATTAATTTTCTTCCACTCTTACTAAGGTTCTTCTAGTGTTTCAAATAAGAAGTACAGGCTAGTCTGATTCTCTTTTGTTTGTGGCAACCTATTCTGTCGCCTGGAATCTTCTAAGGATTTTCCTTTGCATTCAGATAGTTCCTCAGGATATGTTTTGGTATGTCTCTTTTGCCATTGTTTCTGCCTTGGACTTTTCAGAGCCATTTCAGTCGGAAGATTCAGCCCTTTCTTTTGCTCAGTAAAGTTTTCTGTTTTCTTTAATTAATTATTCCTTCTCCCTCTGTTACTTTTTATAGTCTGAAGCTCCTGTCCTTAGTTGGCTTTATGTCCTGAATCTATCTTCTAATTTCTTTTTAAATCTCTTCACTTTACTCTGTTTCTCTGATGTTTATTTGTCCTACTTTTCTTCCATTTCTTTTCAGATGCTAATTTAGTCCTTATTAGTAATTCTTCCATTAAATGTTTACATTTGCACGTCATGGTTTTCTTTGATTTCCAGTAAGTCAGGACTTGAATTGTACTGTCCTAGGCATTCATTTAAAAATAAAGTATTCTATGTTTTCCAATAGTGTTACCTCAGGAAAAGACACCTGTTCTGATTATTCGGATGGGTTTCCTCTTAGAACCACGTTACCTGTTTTAAATCAGGTGTAAGTTGTTTAGGGGAGGGGCTCAGCTACTGGCATTCCTTGGACACCTCATTCCCGCTAGTCGGGTCTTCTTAGTTCCTGAACCTGAAATCTGGCCAGCCTTCTGCTGGTCCTCCACTCTCCCCTGGTTGTCTCAGACCTGCTTTCTCCTCAGGAGCACTTAGCCTCAGCCCCAGCGGCCTTTACTTCAGGCCGTTCCAGGCGGCAGGTTCGATTGGCCGAGTCAGCCCAGCAAGTTGGGAGCGTGAGGGAGGGAGGAGGGCAGGGCCGTCAGGCTGACTTCCCAGAAGTGGTCCTACGTGTTCGGTTTCACACTGTTGTTACCGTTAGTGGTGGTGTTTGTGTAGCTTTTAAAAGAGCTGAGAAGCAACTCAGATTTTTGACCAGTGGCTGATCCTGGAATCCTCTTTGGTTCTCATCTTTGAAAGTAAGACCTTTTCTCCCTTTTGTGGAAGGACTTTAGGGAAAGGAAGCAGCCTGTGCCTGGGGTCGGGCCTCATAGCCACTGTAAGGAAAACCCCATGAGGAGGAAGCAAGATGCCAGACAATCTACTTCTGCTCTTATCAGCCTTATTCCTCTCTTAAAATATTTTCTTTCTGCTGTGTTTTATTTTAGGTCGAAGCACACTTGGACACACTTATAAATGAGCAAGCTTCTTATGTTTTAACTAGAGCAGGCTTGAGTTATATCTATAACACTGTACAGCAACATAAACCTGAGCAGGTAAGCACGTGGATGTTCCCAACTAGAGAAATACAACCAGTTTAGAGAGTGGTTAGAGCTACGCTCTGGTTTGAATCTTGGCTCTGCCACCTCGTAACTGTTTTTCACTGCGAAAGGGACTTAACCTCTCTGTGTCCCCGTCTGTAGATTGAGGGTAATATGTGTATCACAGGGTGGGTCTAACAGTGAGTGAGATGATACTTACATAGTTCTTAGATGATTACCTGGGGTATAGCACAGTGCCCCCAAAATATGAAGCATCCTTGTTACTACAGACGGTTTGGGTTAAAAGTAATGAAAATAGATCAAACCTAGTATTATGTAGAAAGGATATTCATCCTGGAGAGCTTTTGAGCCCTGTAGCACTATCAGTTGATTGAATGCATACATTACTCTATAAATAGCAGTCATACCCTTTTTAATTTAGCAGATCATGGTCTGTTACTTGGGAAAGGTAAGTATGTCTGGAGACAATGTATGATCTTGATAAGTTATAGAACTCCAGTAGAAATAGATAAGGGATTGGTGGGTACCCTAGAAAACCATGGAAAAAATCTTTCTTTAAAAAGCGAAGAACTCTTTTGAATGGTATTAACATGAATATAACTCAGGAACTCTTAAATGAAACTCTCAAAAATCACAAGTTCTCCAGTTTTTGTTTTGATAAAGTAGTAACACATTTCTACCAGGAGGAAGTGTTTTGTCTTTTAATACTATCTAAAAATGTCAGAGTTTAACCCTTAAGCCTCCATGTCTCACTGCCATTTTCTGAGCACTTCATTGCCTTCTTTTTTCTTGCTTAACAGTAAATCTGAAATACACTGGTACTTACATTGTAGACATACTTACGCGTTGCCAACCTGTCCAGTAGTATAGCGCCTTCATGTGTCTTATACAAAAATGAACAGCTCGAAATGAGGCTGAAGGGCTGACACTTGAGTTCTTTGGAAATAAGCTACATTTCCAAATTTGGGCAGTCCACTAATAGCCGTATTTCATAGATGAACTGAAACGCATGGCACATTTTTAACCTCTTGGTTTTGCCTTTTTCTGTTTGTTTTTCAGGGTTCTTTAGCTAATCTGCCCAACCTAGATTCTGTGGCACTGAAGGCTGCAATGGTAAGTACATAACAAAGCATTTCAATTTAGATTATGTGTGGAACGTTGTTCTTTTTCCTGTATGATCATTTTGTCCTGGGTGACATTTTTGTCTCTCGCTTTTTTAAAATTAGTTTCAGGTGCACAAAACAAAGTAATTTTAGACATTTATCATTTATATCCCTCACACTGTGTCAACCCCCCTCCCCCCATCCATTTGCCCTCTGACATCGTGTGACATTTTTATCTCTTGTGCTGTATTCACATCGGGTCCAGTAATTATGATTGCACATGTGTTACTGTAAGTTAGGCGGTCTGACCGAGACATACACTGTAGTACTATTCCACCATGCCCTGGTAGTCTCATCATTCCTGCGTAGGCTGTCTTCATTTTCGGTGACCTAATGGAGAAACAGGGCTGACAGACACGTAAGACATGGGCTATAGATCGTCCCAGACTTCCTACCTACTGTCCGTCATCCCTGGCATACAGTGCTTGACTTCTCCCTGGGATGATACCTGGGATTGGATTCGAGTCTTAAAATAACACGTTACTCTTGAGTGTCAGGCTCACCTGAACCTGCTCATCGTCACTCTTTTCAAGGGAAGACCTTGCTTGCACACCCATTTTTGCATGTGCACCCGTTTGTAGCTTGTTTCTATGTCTTACGTATGTACTTCGCATGTGTGTGTCTCGTCAGTTGGATGCCACTCCATTAGCTGTCATAGGAACAGTCCCCTTAGGAAGCCTTATAGTAAAAACACCAGTAATAATAATTGCAGCAATGAATAGTAACCGCCGTTCACATTCATTGAGCGCGCTGAGCGGTTCTCGGGTTAACTGTTTAATCTTTCTAACAACCCCATTCAACCCCGTACTTTGCTCCTAACTACTGTACTCTAGCCTGGTGTTTAAATAATCACATACACTCACAGCCACAGTGGTTTGACTGTAATAATAGTTCTCTTAGATGACTCTCTCAATGTCAGGGCTTCCCTTTCTGTCACCTTCCAGAGCTAAACTTAACTGAAAGTAAAAGGGACAAGCCCAAGATCCCTGACAAATGCAAAGAACGCGTGGCTGGCAGTATTACAATCAGACTAGGTAGATTTTAAAAGCACTAAACAGGATAAATAAGGAATGTCATGATAAGACAGCATGTATAGAAGTGACAGTCATAACTTCTATGTGTCAAACATAACAGCAGAAACTTAGAATGGAAAGGTTTGATTCTAAAAAATTCAAATAAAAAATAAGTGAAAAGAATACATTTTAGATTTATTAACAGAGGTAAATTCTTAGAAAGTCGGACACACAGTCATCATACTACCCAGTAATTCTCTTTTAAGGCATTTAGCTCCCAAAATGAAGACATTATGTCTACACTAAGATCAGTAACCTTAGTTAGTACTCAATAAATGTCTCCTCCCTCTGTTTCTCCTTCCACCCGATACATATACAGTCCACAATATAAACCCACAAAATATATTTGAACTCCTTACACAAATTCTTACTTGTCTTAAACTTTAAAAACAATTAACTTGACAGTCTTATTTCTCTCTAAAGAAACAAAATTTTGATTGAGTTTTGTATGTGATCCATCATTTTATATATAACTGTCTGTTGCCTCTTGGATGCTTCCGAGGCACGTCAATTCAGCGAAACAGAACTCTGTAGCTCTTCCACACCCCCAACCCCAGGTCCTGCCATGTGTTCGTAACTCACAGTGATAAGAGCATCTATCCATTTATTATTTCAACAGTTGCGAGCCACGTATCTGCTGTTTTCTAGGCATCGTACTAAGAATTGGGATGAAAGTAAACATGCTCTATTAAGGGATGCTGCTATTACACAACTAAATAAATGTCTGAAAAATACAGTTGTGAATTGTGATAATGTGTGAATTAAATTACTGTGTTTTCCTGAAAATAAGACCTAGCTGTACAATCAGCTCTAATGCATCTTTTGGAGCAAAAATTAATATAAGACCTGGTCTTATTTTAGTGGAGTGTAAGACCGGGTCTTTATAACATAAAATATAATATAATTAATATAATATACCAGGTATAATAAAATGTAATACCCAGTATTTATAATATAATATAATAAAATATAACACCAGGTGTTCTATTAATGTTTGCTCCAAAAGACGCATTGGAGCTGATTGTCCGGCGAGGCCTTATTTTCAGGGCGACACGGTAACAGATCCAGAATACGGGAGCCACTCCCTTTACCTGTCGCTAAGCACATTTTGATGATTCTTCTCTCCTGTTCTCTCAAGTATCTCCTCCTCGCTCCGCCTTTACTGCCCTAGTGGCCTGAAACGCTGCGGTAGCTCCCTATTGGGTGTCCTTGTAGTTACCATGACAACCTTCCATTGCATTCTTGCTGCAGCCAGATTGAGCTTAAAATGTAAGGCAGATTATTCCCCTACCTTAGTGGTCCCCTAGTGCCTTTACAGTAAGAATTACAAACCTTCAAAACCGTACAAGTTCTACATCAGCTGTGAGCCATTCTCTCTCCCCTCAAGCCTTCATCCATGCTGGCCCACTCCCTGCAGCCCCACTGCACACTCGTCACCTAGTACCTAGTACTTAGCCTTCATGTCTCACTCCAACTGTCCTTTCTGCAGAGATGCTTTTGCCAAACACTCAGACTCGGTCCATCCTCCGGATTCATATAGCACCTTGGTTTTTTCCTTCATGGAATTTAACACAGTTTGTAAATATATGTTTGTTTATGCTATTATTTGTTTACTGCCTCCTTAGTAGGTCATAAGCTCTGTGATGCCAGGGAGTGTCCTCTTTTGTTCACCATTATGTGTACGTTACCTGATATTACCAATATCAGTACCTTTCTAATAGTAGCTGCTTGATAAATAGTAGTTGAGGGAATAGATGAATGAATAATGAACAAATACAGTGGATTTAAGAAAGTGAGGTAGACTTGAACTTTGATGACTTCTTGTTAATATTATTACTCAGAAGCTTGCTGAAGGAGAATGGCTTAGATGAATGGTTTAGATTTGGAATTTTAAAAGTAAGTATTGTGATACTGACTACTTAAAAAAGTTGACACTGTTAGGGAGTGTAATTAGAATGTGTAAGAAATCATTCATTTGGATCACAAAGAACTTGGTATTTGGAATATGGGATCTTGCCTAAGATTCAGCCCCTAGGAGATATGCTTATCTTTGAGATGTCTGTTAGCAAATTTATGCACTTTATTTTACATTTCTCTGTTTCATTTAGGTTCAGTTTGATCGTTATCTGTCAGCCCCAGACAACCTGTTAATGCCACAGCTGAACTTCCTTCTGAGTGCCACAGTGAAGTAAGTACATTTTGGTCCCAATTAGTTCGTAAAGAGTCATGTATTTTTAAATACCAAGTATATTTCTTTGAAAAAAATTCATTTTCAAGAATAGCAGGTTTCCCATTGAAGATCTGTAGTGCTCACCCTTTCTTCCTGCCTCAGCACCTCTAAGAGACCTGACCGTATCCTGTTCATACTTACTCCTTGTGTATAGATAGCCCCCGAATCTCTATTTAGTGAGTGATTCTTCTAATGAACATGAATATAATTGGAGCCGTTTGGCCATAATACCAAATTCCCTTACATGAACAAGCATGTTGGAATGACATGAAACATGTCACAGAATAGCAGTCACGTACTCACTGTGCAATGCAATGAGCCACATTAGAGACGGGTTTGGGCCCAGTCAATTCCTGGAGCTGTGTTATAAAATAGGTCAGTGTCTCATATTTACCAGGAACGTGGTCGGGACAAAGAACTATGTACATTAAAACATTCCAATATTATAATTAGAAGAAACAGATCATATTATCTGAGTCTCTTGATTTTAAGAAAAATATTGACAAAATTGTCTACAAGGAGGACATTAGTTAACAGCTATTCATTTTTTTTCCTTTCCATTCAGCCATCTATGTATTAAATGCTTTCTCTGTAATAGTTACTAGAAATTGAGATTTAAAAGACATTTGCATTGTCTTCATGGAGATTATAATGTGATGGGTCAATTAGACTCACAAACAAATATTTACATTAAAAAGTACAGTAAGGAACAAACTGTCAGACTTGAAGAAAATACTTCAGATGTCTGAAAGGGTGTGCTGGCACAGAGGTGGTACACTAGTTTTCTGTCGTTGCAGAGGGAAGGCCTATAGAAATAAACAGGGCCAGGAGGCAGATTTTGGCTCAACATGCAGAAGAATTTGATACTGGTTAGAATTGGCTAAATGTCGGGTGGACCATTTTTCTCTTAGACAGAGTTAGGGAATTCACATATTAGGTATGGTTAGAGTAAATGACTTTCATATTGTTTTATATTTGTTTTATTATTCTAAAAGATCTCATACTATCTACACAACCAGAATTCTAAAGACTTGAGAGATTATAAAAGAAACTCCACTTTGCTAAGTCTCAAATAGTTTTTCTTAAATTATTTAATTTTTAACCAAATATATTTAACTATTTTAGATTTAACCACATTTGAAGGCATAGTGTTTGAATGTGCAGTTGTTTGGAGCATCACTAAATATAAAACATGCCATTACTCTTCTCATAATGTAATAATTGAGGGGAAATTTTAATGTGTTTTAAGGGATGGCGTGTAGCCCAGATGCTGTAAGGAAGAGATGGACAAATTTGGCTATATAACACTTTGAAGTTTTTTACAGAAAAAGACAACATACACTAAGTTAAAATACAGACAATAATGTGGGAGAATATTTGCAGATTATGTAACAAAGATCCTTAATATATTATCCTCAATATAGAATGAGACCTCACAAATCAGCACAAAACAGTAGAAAAACAGGCCCCCTTATGTTTCAGCAATTCACAAAAGAAAAGCAAATGGTAAATATATAAGAATATAATAATTATCAAAAAAAATACCAATTAAAACAGCAGTGAGAATTTCTGCCTTTCAGATTTCTGAAGTTAAATGTTCGCTGTCATATGCTAACAGACAGGGTCTGGGAAAATGGGAATTTTCATACTACGTTGGGCAGAGTATAAATTAGTACAGTCTTTTTAGACAGCAGTTTGGCAAAATACGAGTATATCAAAAATTTAAAAGTACACATCCTTAGGCTCAGGAGTCCCGTTTTTTGTTTTTGTTTTTTAAGTTTATTGTTCAGTTACAGTTGACACAATATTATATTAGTTTCATTGCTCAACATAGTGGTTAGACATATATGTACCTTAGGAAGTGATCCTCTCAGTAAATCTAGTCCCCACCTGGCACCACACATAGTTATTACCATATTATTGTCTATATTTTCTGTACTGTACTTTACATCCCCGTGACAATTTTGATAACTGCCAATTTTTCCTTCTTAATCCCTTCACCTTTTTCACGCATCCCCTCAACCCCCTTCCCATCTGGTGACCATCAGTTTGCTCTCTGTATCTATGAGTATGTTTTATTTATTTATTTTGTTCTTTAGATTCCACATATAAATGAAATCATGTGGTATTTGTCTTTCTCTGTCTGACTTATTTCACTGAGCATAATACTCTCCATGTTACAAATGATAAGATTTCATTCTTTTTTATGCCTGAGTAATATCCCATTGTATATATGCATCACATCTCCTTTTCCAGTCATCTCTCAGTGGACACTTAGGTTGCTTCCATATGTTGGCTATTGTAAATACTGCTGCAGTGAGCAAAAAGGCGCATGTGTCTTTTCGAATTAGCATTGGGTTTCTTTGCATAAATGTCCAGGAGTGGAATTGCTGGGGTCATAAGGTAGTTCTGTTTTTAATTTTTTTGAGGAACCTCATACTATTTTTTGTAGTGGCTGCACCAGTATGCAATCCCACCAACAGTGCATGAGGGACCCCTTTTCTCCACGTCCTCGCCAGCACTTGTTTGTTGATTTATTGATGATAGACATTTTGACTGGGATGAGGTGGTATCTCATTGTGGTTTTTATTTGTATTTCCCTGATGACCAGTGATATTGAGCATCTTTTCATATGTCTGTTGGCCATCTGTATGTCTTCTTTGGAGAAATGTCTATTCAGGTCCTCTGCTCATTTTTAATTGGATTGCTTGTTTTTTTGGTGTTAGGTTGTATGAGTTCCTTATATATTTTGGGTATTAACCCCATATATGATGTATTGTTGGCAAATATTTTTTCCCATTCAGTAGGTGGTCTTTTTGTTTTGTTGATAGTTTCCTTCACTGTGCAAAACCTCTTTAGTTTGATGTAGTCCTGTTTATTTTATCTTTTGTTTCCCTTCCCCGAGGAGACATATTCAAAAATATGTTACTAAGAGCGATATCAAAGAGCTTACTGCCTATGTTTTCTTCTAGGAATTTAATGGTTTTAGGCCTTACATTTAAGTCTTCAATTTATTTTGAGTTTATTATTGTATATGGTGTAAGAAATTGATCCAGTTTCATTCTTTTGCATGTGTCTGTCCAATTTTCCCAGCACCATTTATTGAAGAGACTTCTTTATCCCATTGTATATTCTTGCCTCATTTGTCATATATTAATTGATCATATAATCGTGTAAGTGTGGATTTATTTCTGGGTTATCTCTTCTGTTCTGTTGATCTATGTGTCTGTTTTTATGCCAGCACCATGTTGCTTTATTATGATAACCTTGTAGTATAGCTTGATAACAGGTAGCATGATACCTTCAACCTTGCTCCTCTTTCTCAAGATTGCTTTGGCTATTCAGGGTCTTTTGTGGCTCCATACTAGTTTTAGGACTATTTGTTCTAGTTCTGGCGAAAATGCCATTGGTATTTTGATTGCATTGAATCTGTAGATTACTTTGGGTAGTATGGACATTTAACAGTGTTGATTCTTCTTTTCTATGAGCACACTATATCCTTCCATTTATTTGTAGCTTCTTCAGTTTTTTTCTTAGTTATCTTATAGTTTTCCAAGTACAGGTCTTTTACCTTCTTGGTTAAATTTATTCCTAGTTTTTTGGGGGGGTGTTTTTGTGCAATTGTAAATGGGATTATTTTCTTTATTTTTCTTTCTGATAGTTTGTTGTTTGTATATAGAAATGCAGCCAATTTCTGAATATTAATTTTTTGTCCTACTTTCCTGAATTCATTAATCAGTTCTAATAGTTTTTTGGTGTAATGTTTGGGGTTCTCTATAATATCACGTCATCCACATATAATGACGGTTTTACTTTTTCCTTTCCAATTTGAATACCTTTTATTTGTTTTTCTTATCTGATTTCTGTGGCAAGGACTTCCAATACTATGTTGAATAAAAGTGGGGGAAGTGGGTATCCTTGTCTTTTTCCTGATCTTAAAGAAAATGCTTTTAACCTTTCACCATTGAGTGTGATGTTAGCTGTGGGCTTGTTATATGTGGCCTTTATTATGTTGAGGTATGTTCCCTTTATCCTCACTTTGCTGAGAGTTTTTATCATAAATGGATGTTGGGTATTGTCAAGTGCTTTTTCTGTATCTATTCATATGATCATATGATTTATACCCTTCATTTTGGTTATGTGGTGTATTGCATTAATTAATTTGTGGATATTGAACCAACCTTGCATCCCAGGAGTAAATCCCACTTGATCATGGTGTATGATCTTTTGAATGTATTGCTGAAAATTTACTGGATGGGCTTAACCACCAATTGGACACCCAAGAGGGAAAGATCAGTCAACTTGAAGGGAGGATGGAAACCATCCAAACTGAAACTCAGGTAGAAAAAAAAGTCTGGAATAAAGATGAAGAGAGTCTTAGTGAATTGCAAGATAATATTAGGAAACCTAAGTTAGGTGTATAACTGGGGTGTTACAGTGAGATTAAGGCTGAAAAAACTTGAAGTAAAATATTTTTTCCCAAATGTGATGGAAAATATGAACGCACAGACCCAAGAAGGTAAATAAACTTCAACAGAAAAAACCATATTGAAGCACACCATAATCAAATTATTGAAAACCAATGATAAAGAGAAAACATATGAAAAGCAGCCAAAGGGAAAAACCAGAGATTAGTTGTGAGGAACAATGATAAGTGTACTACTGACTTCTTGTTAAAAACCAGAAGATAATAGAATATCACCTTTAAAAAGCTGAACGATAAAACAGTGTCAGCTTTTATTATGTAGTCATCAAAAGTATCTTTCAAACTGAAAGCAAAATAAACACATTTTGAGATAAAAGTGGGGAAGATTTGTCACCAATGTACTGCACTGCTAGACATGACAAAGGAAGTTCAGATCCATACAGAGGGCAGACAAGCACAGGAGATGCTGAATATAAAAGATAATGGACTGTTTCAAACAAAAAATACAAATGGTGAACTGTTCAATTTTTAACAGAGAAATAAAGTTTATGACAATAAAACACAAAGTATGGACTAAGAGGGAGGGAAAAATATACTATTGTGATGTTGTAAAGTAGTTAAATTATCCATGAAGTATATAATATTGTTTTAAGGTAGATTATAAACCTTACAGGAGGCACTAAAAGAAACAAATTATCTAAAATGCCAATAGATAGAGTAAAATGTTAAAAAACAATTATATCAAAAGACAAAAAAGGAGGGAAAAAGAACAGATGAGAAAATATAAAACAGGATAATAGACTTAAATTCAGCCTTGTAAGTAACTATACATACTCGAATTAAAAGTCAGAGCTAGTTAGAGTGGTTGAAAAAGCATGGCCAACCGTGTTATCTATAAAAAATCCACTTGGAATATAAAGACACAGGTAGTTTAAAAATGAAAGGATGGTAGAGGATATACCATGCAGATACTAATCATAATAAAGCCAAAGTAGCTATAGGAGCAGAAAAATTAGACTACAGCAGAGACAGTAATGTCAAAGATAAAGATGGAACATTTCACAGTAACAGTAAGATCAATTCATTAAGCAGATATAATAGTAAATATGTACATCTAACAGCAGAACTTCAAAGAACGTGCAGTATAGCTTCATAGAATTGAGAAGGAACAGATACATTGACGTTACAAATATTTCAGCACTCTTCCCTCAGTAATGGGTAGAGAAGGTAGACAGAAAACTAGTGTGGTGTAGACGAACGGAGCAATGCTGCCAATCCGTTCAGCCCCGTAGAAAGACATAGAGCACCACACACAACTCCAGAAACGGACGTTCTTTCAAGTGCATAGAAAACATTCAAGCTAATGTAAGAATGAACAAAAAGGAAATAAAGCCACTAGTGAATATGCCCATCTACAAACAAGGTATGCCTGTTTATTCAGATCTCCCAGTATTTCCAATAAAATTTCTTCATATAATTTTCCATATACGTTAATATTACTGGGTTTATTCCTTGAAAAAAATTCTGTGGCTAATATGATACGCTCTTTTATTTCCTATTACATGTTCTAATTAGATACGGCTGGTACTAAATTTTGTATGTTAATTTTGAATTTGGACAACTACACTTTATTTTACTACTGGTACTTCATCACTTGTTTTTGGTACAGACATCAAACATTAATGAGTTTTATTAATTTTTTTCAATATATGTGACTAAATTCATTCTGTGGGCTAGGAGCTCCCAAGTAAATAGTAGACGTAATGGTGAGTGTGCATATCTTATTTTGAACTTTAATGAAAAGGTTTCTGATGTTTTATCATTAATTGTTTGCTGTAGATTTTCAGTGCTCCAACCTAGTTCCATGGTATTTTCTAACTGGTTACATATTGTAATAGTTTGTGAATTCAGCATAACTCCAGTCAAACTTCCCATGGAACCACTTTATTAAATAGTTATCCAGAAAGAAGTATGTGAGAGGACACGGGTCACCTTGACCATCTCCACAGTCACCACTAGTCATTAGCCTTTGAACTATTCTCTTTCCGCCCCTGCCCCTCCATCAGCGCCACACCAACCCCCATCGTCTAATCTGAACTCCTCAAGCAGAGTGATTGATCCTTTAATGGATTACTTCACCTAATCCTCCCAGTGAGTCTATAAATTAATTTCTTAGAAAGGTTAAATAATTGATCCAAAGTCAAAAAATTAGTAAGAAGTAGAGTCAAGATCTGCGTCCAGTATGTTTGATTCCGGAACCTATTCTCTTTGACACTGGCCTATACTGTATTTTCATTCACTCTTCCTTTGTTGAGATTATATTATTTTGTTATTTTTAAAAGAAGCTCTAAAATGTTAGGCATATGTGGTAGGTAACACTTGTGTGAGATACCTGACCCCGTTCTCATGTAAAATATGCTTTGGTTTTACTGAGAGTGACAGAAAGCTGGTCCAGGGTGAAACATTGACTTGACCCATTGTAACATCTTTAATGTTTATATTGTGGTAAAGAGAAATAAAAATGTACGTTCTTTAACCAATCTATTTTTCATAAGTATATTATCTTTTTTTCTTAGTTTCCAGGCTTAAACTGTTAACACCTTCTTTTCTCCTATGGCACATTCGAGTGCACTCTTAACTGTGCTGCTGTACTAAAGCTCCATTTTCATGATCATAGAACCCTAATGTTGACATAAGTTATTTTTAGAAATGGTGAGTTCATTATAATGATGAAAGTTGTATTGTGTTGTTACGGCAACCAGAGTCCTAAAGTTCTGATAATGACAGGCTCACTGATTCTGGAAGTCAGCAGTTCATTTCTTATCGCCACTCAGTGCTTTAAATATTTAAAATGCACTTAATTTCAATGCACATTTTAACATGAGAATGATACCTTCATTGAGTTGTATTAATCCTTATTAGTACCTTTTAAATTTATGATATTAGATTTTTAAGGCATTGTGACATAACTGGACAAATTGAATAGCTTAATGTCTGGTATTCTGATACACGAGTAACTGAAAAATGTTGCCCTTCTGTAAAATCGTATAACAAGCTCAACTCTTCTAATTCTTTTTCTAGTGGTAGATTAACTACATGATTATTATCTTTGGTGTATGATACACTGGTATCGCAAACTACTCTCTGAATATAAGAAAGACTTTCCAAAATTTGGAAATACGGCAGGTAGGGCCTGGGAGAACAGCGTGTCTTTTCAGTGTCATGCCGTGGCCACCTACCTCACAGAAGGGTTATCTGTCACATACGCATTGTTAACAGGCCCATCAGAACTCTTTAACTATTGAGGGAAATGGACATTGTTTGACTATTTACTGTTGACTAAAGGTCTCACGGCTTTTTGTCTTACGGTTCATGGTTTTTCTTGCTTCATGGGACCTTGACCCATTTTTGTATCTAATCTATTTTGTTCTAAGCTTCCTTTTCAAATGCCTGTAAATGACCAGTCCCTCAAAATGTTCTGTGAACCAGCTTTACCATCTTATAATTTTCTCATTAACACATTTAGTTTTTGATATTGTTTCATTCTTTATTTGTATGGTTTTATTTTTAATTTTTGAAAGGTGTACTTGCGCTAAAAGGCTGTCCAAAGGTCAGTAGTGCACCACTTAATAAATGACTACCTGTGAGAATTTCATGGTACGTAGTAAAGAGACCAAGAAAGTTAATGGTCTAACTTTATAGATGATCATAGTTTACATTCAAATGAAAGTTCTTCCCTTGCAACTGGCCTCTTTCCATTCTCTGTTAATCACGTGAAAAGCAAGACTTAAGACTTTCAACCTACAGAAACAGTTCTAAAAGGACTCTCCCTCCATCAGCTGTGGGCTTGATCAAAATGCAGTGAAACCTGAGGTCAGTGCCCATGCTAGAACCAGTATCCAGCGTACACGACTGGAAACATTACTGCTTTTCTCCACTTGTAGTGAGGTGATCAGCGCAGGACAGTCCAAGTTTTCAGAAGCACATGACTGAGATGATTTGTTGGTCATTTTGTATTTAGTTACAGAGTACCTGAAAGTTTTCCATCTTGAACACTGAATTTGTTACTATAAAGACTTTTCATTATTTGAAACTCTGGATTTCAAATAGATGTTAGTGAATAATTTGGGCCACGAGACACGAGGCAGACAGCAGCCAGCCAGACAGACGGATAGATAGATAGGTATACAGATACATGCAGATACCTTTTAAGATAAAGGATGAACTTATAAAATAATTATCACTATAAGTAAAAAGAAGGGGATAGTAAATGGCAAGAAAATAAAACTGTTTTAGTACTTCAGAAACACCACCCATTCATATACAAATCACTGTATGCTTATAAATCATTTGGAGAAGCCAGTTCCCCCAAATAATGTGTGTGTGTATGTACAAGTATGTGTATAAATAGATAGGAACACAGATTTTTTAATTGCAGTTCATTAAAATGCTTTTCACTCTAAATGGAATGGTATAATTTAAAAGCTGGATGCACCTTGTAAAGACTATGCAGTTCGATTGTTTGATTTACAATGGTGAAAGGAGCCCTGGAAAGGTTAAATTACTGCTTCTAGGCAGCAGTAAGTGGTAGGGCTTGAGCTAGAGTCCACGCTTTCTGCCAGTAGTGACCTCCACTGTCCCCTTTATCTCCACCGTCAGAAATTCAGTGAATGAGCTGAGTGCAGGGACCTGACCCTGGCTTTGGTAGTGACCCATGAGGCCCTCATTTGTCCGGGAAGTGGAATCGCTGTCAGTCCTAGTTCTTGGGCCTCACAGGTTCACTTTGGAGAATCCCCCTTCCACTGCATTTCCATCCTGTGGGCTTGAGCAGAGGACGGGCCAGCGGGAATGGTTCCTCCCGCCCCTTCTCCCGTCCTGCCATGCGGAGGCCTTCTGCTCCATGAACTTTCATGTCTCTCATCTTCTTCAGCACAGCCACGTTCATGTTTCATTCCCCTCCCTGTCCTGGTGGCTTCCTGAACTCAGAAGCGGAGTAAGAAAGCCTCTGCCACCGCACACCGACATTGAAAGTTATACAGTCTTCCTTGGTTTTATTGGCTTGATTTTACTTCATTGTGTCTTAGCAATATTGCTTGCTTTTAGTTTTCCTCCATTGCAAATTTATAATGCTTTTTCGGCTGCATGATGAGTTACAGACATTTGTAAGCCAGGTTAGCCTGCAAATAGGTTTGTGCCCTGAGTGACAACTAAACTTAAGTAAACCTCAAATTTTTCATCATTTGCTGTTGAAAATAAAATTTAAAATTCATTACTTCAAAATTTTCAATAATTCATTCTACATTCACCAGTTACTCTAGATTTTTAAAAATTGTATTTTATGCTATTGTACCTTATTTTGATTTAAACTTGAAGCAGAAGAAATAACCTTGTTTCTGTGTATTTGTTAGGTATACCTTGTTTCCCCTGAAATAAGACCGGGTCTTATGTTAATTTTTGCTCCAAAAGATGCATTAGGGCTTATGTTCAGGGGATGTCATCCTGAAAAATCATGCTAGGGCTTATTTTCTGGTTAGGTCTTATTTTCAGGGAAACACGATATGTATAAATCTACACTATGTTTAGATTGAGTAGAGATTTTAGAGTATGAGATGTAAGTAATGAGTGCTTTATACACACCCTGAAATCTGTCTTACTGCCTTAGATAAAGGACTAAATGCTGTATCTGAAATCCATTATTTGACTTGCACAATGGGTATCAAATGTATATTAGATTTAACACACTTTAAAAATACCAATGCACATATAGTGTTTTTCAGCTATTTTATTTCTAGAAAATAATTTTTGCCTCAGTTTGATACACTCATTGTTAATAGGCTCAATCCGTTATAGGAATAACCACCAATCGATAGGTCAGAAAATACCTCGAAGCCTCATTTGGTTAAGTAGATTTCCAAAGCAGTTTCCACCCCTATCCCTTCAAGAGAAAAGGTCGTCTCACCTGTAGCATTTCTCCACTCTGCTCAGAGAATTCACTCAGCCTATCAACTCTCGTTTTGGAAGCATTAGCAAGTTTTGGGAAATGTCAGGTTGTTTCAAGTCACCAAGAGTCTTACAGATGTCTTCTTGTAGTCATTGACATTCCAAAAACAGAGTAATTATTTCTAGCTCTGAAGACTTTCTGGATGAGAGAGTACATTTTTTACTGAGAATTAAGGGCATTTAAAGGAGGGGAGGAGGGGGGCATTCTAGGCCAGTGGAGAAACGAGAGCAAAGGAAGTGAGGTCAGCAGGAACAGGGCACAGAGCACATTCAGGAGTTGTTCTGAACTGCAGAAGCAGCGATACATAGAAGGGTTTTTAAAGGATTTTGAGTAAGAAGTTTGACTTCTCTGAAATGAGAAGAAGCCATTAAGGCTCCTTAAAGGGAGGCCTCGGATAAGAAGAACCACGATAAACAGTATGTTTTAGAAAGACGAGCAGTGCTTGTGATAGATTGAATGTGGAAGATGCTGGAAGGGGAAAGACCAGATCAGAGTTTTGGGGGTTTTTTTGTATCCTACAGACAGGAGTTCATTAGGGTCTGAACTGAGGTGATGAAAAATGGTATGACATTGACAGAAGTAGGAAACAGCAAGAAAAGTAGTTTCGGGAGTAAAGCTTGAAAGACACATTTTAAATTTAAATTTAGTTATTGTAAAAAAAAGGTTAGTGTTTTCATCGCTAAGTGTAGTAATATATAAACAGAAGTCCCTGGGGATGACAAGAAGTAAATGTCATGAAAATATGGGGAGAGCTGGATTTAATGGACCCAGTGCTGTTTTTTCTGGCCACATATATTTTTTAAAATACTAGCTTCAGTTCGCCGAAACCTATTTCTGTTCTCCTTTTATGTGCTTATATAGAAATGCGTATTTGTGAAAACGCTGTGACTTGCTGTAGGGAAGTGCCCCATTGTTTCAGCCTGAGAGTAAAGAGATGAGAAATGTAGCAGATGTGGTTGTCAGCTTAAGCGCTTCCAGCAGACCTCGGAGCTACTGCGGGTTCTGTTCCTGACTCCACGGGAAAGCGAGTCGGAATCCTTTTTCTGGTGGAGGGCCTTCCCTTCGATTTGTAAGAACTGCACCATATAAAACGAGGTGTGTCTGTATAGGTGAAAAAGCAGTTTATTATAAGTTATTCTGAGATTTGGAGTATTAGTAATTTGAATAATTGTAGGCCTCTTTCTTTAATGTGTTATCATCTGTGTTTGCAAAATCAGTATATTGATAGTGGCTCATGGTTTCTGTTTTGTGTTTAGTCATCAGGCACTGTTCTAGCCCTAAAGATACACCAATGAACAAAACAGTCGCTGCCCTCGGGCAACCTACAAACTCATGGGGAAGATTTAATCATTAATATATATTAAAAATGTTTTATCCCAAAACCAAGATAAGTGACTTGTGTAGCAGCACAATGATTTTTAAACAGTATCTGATAATTAATGAAAATGGGAGGCATTGGCCCAAATACAAAGCTTTCTTACAGTTCTCAGTGTTTTCAGATTGTGTTTTCACATTTTGTCTGTCACTAGAGAGCAGATCATTAAGCAGTCTACAGAACTGGTCTGCAGGGCCTATGATGAAGTGCATGCCGCCGTGATGAATCCGGTCAATGGGTACAAAGACCCAGAGAGTATCCTACACCGATCGCCTCAGCAAGTGCAGACGCTTCTCTCCTGAGGATGTTATCGCATGTGTTAGCAAAACATTCCATCCCCCAAACGCTGATGGTTTTCTTGGTTTGTAGTTTGTTAATCTTTACTTTGAAATGTGATGGTTACAGTTTCTTTGCATCATAAAATTGTAAGTACCAGTAATTGCTTTGCTTTGGTCACAGTAACGTGGAAGGGACGTAAGTTGACCTGAGTTAGCGTTGCTCTGTTCTCTCTATGTGGAGATGCCATATTCTCTGCTAGCTGCCTCTCCAACTTGCAGTTCCCCCACTATTCTGAAATATTAGTGTTTGGGGGAAAAGTCGTACAAGAGGTTTGGGGATTTGTTGCAAGGTTAGTTTTAAATTAACTGTACATAAAAAATTCAATTTAAGATTTAGTAGGAGGAGATGACCTAATAAATGTCTCTTTATCTAAAGATTCAATTTTTTTCTCATTAGTTATTAATGTGACTAGGTGTACTTAAGCTGAGGAGCAGAAATACACACTCAGCAAAAAGGGGGAGAGAAGTAACTTAAACAGGGTGGATTCCACTCTGTGTGCCCTGGACTGAATTCAAGGTGAAGTTGAGCACTTCGAATGGGTTTTAGGTTGTAGGCAGCCTGTGCTGCTTGTAAGCCTAGTGTTTCAAAATAGATATTTTTATACAAGGTGGACTCTAAATGCAACCAAGTACACATTTTCTCTGATCTTCAAACCGAAGAAATAATGATCTACTCTAACATTGGAAGAAAAAGGCCAGAGTAGCAATTGCTAATCGACACTAATTGTTGTCTTCTCCATGGTGTCCTCTCACAGAATGATTTGAGTTCTGACTGTAGAATTTTACCTGTAAGTAATATTCAAAATCACTGTGTTTTTTTGTTTTTGTTTTTTAAAAAATAAATCTCAGTGTGTTTCATGTGACTTTGCTTTGTTTGTCAGCTTTTGAGGACAATTAGTAAACTCTCTTAATTTCTAATAAATCCGTAAAAAGAGGTAAGTCCCTAAATTATAAATGAGAAAACTGAGGCATATGGGAAAAATTGACTAGGTTGAGATATTTTGAAAACTAGTAAGATGAAATTAATATTTATATAATAAATTAGTATTTACAGAACATGGCCTATTCATCTATCTGAAATTTATAACTATCTATATTAAAAAAGTAGGGACTCTTTTGGTATCAGAAGATTATATATCATCTCTTTTGGTATAAATCTGTATTTTTAGTCTTTTTCCTCCAATGAGTTTGTGTGATATATAAAAGAAGAAAATAAAATGTAATATAAATCAAGAGCTTACATTTTATATAATTTATTTCTATGGTGAAGAAACACTGCTATCTGACTATTAGTGAATTCCTTTGTTTTCTAGGAAAAAAGTATATTTGACTTTTTACGTAGTTTTCTCAAATAAAAAACTATTTCTAGAGCAGTGATCATTGCAGTATTTCTATACATCTCATCAAAGTGATTTTAGAAAATGTACTAATAGAAAAGGAAATACAATGTATGAGGTGTGATAAAAAAAATACGGTGAATGTTTAAATGAAAAGAATTTATTACAGTAAAAGACACACTGCCATTAATACCCCTCAAAATACTCCCCCTTGCTTGGAACACACTTATCCCATGGTTCTTGCCACTTTCTGAAGCAGTTCTGGAAGTCCTCTTTCATGAATGTCTTTACTTTATCCTCCATCATGACAACACTCCGTGTCACAAATTGCTTCGGGTATGGCAATTTCTGTCACATAAAAACATTATGGTGTGTCATCCACCTTATTTACTGGATCTGGCACCATGTGACTTCTGGCTCTTCCCCGAAGTCAAAATGATTCAGGACATCGAGGCAGCCATGACAGCACAACTGAAGACACTCATGGTTCTCGATATGGTTGTGTAGTTTTACTCTGTCTCTTGGTAAACTTACTTCCCCACTTTGAAGATGACTTTTCCACCCCCACCCTTAGTTACTAACCTTCATAATTCAGTGAGAAAATACAAGCTGTTAGATTAATCTCCCTCATTTTCCTCAAATGTTACACTCATCTTCTCCATGTCTCTTCCTTTTGTATCGCAGACTGTCCCTCAACCTGTGATGGGCTGTTTCCTTCCTCTCTACTCTGGATTCCATTCTCTCACCTTCTCAGAGACTTTTCTTTCGGAATTATCTCTTCATTTTGCTTCATCAACAACTTGTGAGTTCTCTATAGGGTTATTCTCAACAGCATATACTATGTTCTAGTGTTGGTAATATTTTTTAAAACTCTCAACCTCCCAGATCCTAACAACTGCGTTTCTCTGCTTGTTGTTGTTTACACATGCTATCTTCTACTGCCATTATGTCTTTAAAGTACCCCATTATGGCTTCAACCTCTTACCACTACACCAATACGAACCCTGATGAGATTTCCATAGTGTTGCATGTTGTCAAATCAAATGGATTCTTCTCTATTCTTACCCTGTTGAACTCTCAATTGTATTCTATACACTTCTGTCTGAAAGACTATCATTTCCAAGCTTCTGTGACTCCACTTTCTACTTGTTTTCCTTCCATTTCACTGGCCAAACCCCCTTTGACCTTCTTCTCTGGCTTTTTTCTTGCTGCTATGTAACTTCTAGAAGTTGGCATACTCTAGAGCTTGATCCTGGTATCTCTTTTTTCCTCCCCTTAAGGCTTGGTTGTTTATTACCTCAACATAGCCTAGCCATTCCTGACTGCAGTTAGCTCAGTTGTCTTTAGAGATATCTGTATAATGGAATATTATATAGTAGTGAAAAAGAATGATTTCCAAATACATAATGTTGACCAAAAAGGAAAATCACAGAATAATATAGTATAATTCCATTTAGAGAAGTTTTAAATAGAAATTAAAATTACACATTATTCATGAATATACATGTTGTAAAGCTGTTAGGAAAATATAGGAAATGATTAACACAGAATTCAGTATTGTCTCTTGGGAGAGAAACGTAGGATCTGTTGAAGTTACTAATAATGTTCTACTTTTACACTGGATTGTTGATATGTGAGTGTTCATTTTATTAGTTTACATATGTTAAATGAACTCTTGTGTGCATATTTCATGATTTTAAAAATTCATAAAATTTTGCTTATCACAGGGCCTGGGGTATAGTTAGCACTCAATATGGGTTAGCTATTTTTAAAATTATTCTTATTAAACACATTTATTAAATATCCAGTAGGGGCCAGGCTCTATGGTAAGCACCAGGGATATCTGTCACCGAGGAATTCCTTGTCTTGCACAGAGATAGTTATGTGTATTATGAGTAAACATAATGCAGTTTGATAGGGTGCCTGTGCATACAGGTAACAGGAAAAATATCCTTTGTAATAGCTGAATGTGTGTGCTTGATGTTGAAGAGACTAAGGGCACAGAAAAGCTTTAAAACACAGCCGTTCGTTTTTCATTCTGAGATGATTATAATGACGGGGTTGCATTAATTAGCTATTTGATTAAGATGTAAAATTGTGTGACAGGATGGGGACAGTGGCCAAAATGCTGGATTGAGAAATTCCAAAATTCTGCCTCAACAAAAGCAACAATAAAATTCGTTCCCCAAAAAATCTCCAAACCAACATTTTCACAACTCTAGAAACAGACTGAAAACTCACAGCAATTGAGTTATGCTTATTTAAAAAAACCAAAAAACTGAGTCTTGGTAAGGCCAGCATACTTTGTGGTATTTTAACGTACACCAGCCCTGTACCTTGCTCCCAAACCCAGCAGTAGCCTTGAAAATAACACCCTGCATTCCTGATACTGGAGAAAGCAGAATGGACTATTTTTTTTTCTTTTTTTGCAAAGATTTTTCCATATTTGATCTGTCTCATGGCTCCTTGGAAGGTCCATTTGAAATACTTACCTGATGCTAAAGGCTCTACCTGGTGGCTAGAGGTGAGTCCAGAGAAGGTCATTTCTCTGCTGCCTAAGCAATGGATAACCATTGGGACAAACAATAGACTAACCAAAAAGCTTGGAAAGAAAGGTTAGAAATAAGATAGCCTTAAGGACTTTGAAAAACTCTGACACAGTACTGGGAATCTAGAAAGCTATGCACAGGTATAGGATTGTATGCATGCTCAAGAAAAACCAGAGAGACCCTAAGCTGTCACCTCTGGCTGACATTGAGGCTTTTGCAAGCAGGAAGTAAATAAAGGCTGAAGCTAAGTTAGAAGTTGCCTGGCTGAATGTTGAAAGCTTGCCCCAACACACACTGAATACCTCAGCTAAGTCCAGAAGATTTTTGGCTACAGACTTTCAAGAAAATCTCTTATCATTAGCTGACATCTAAGCTAATGGATCAAACTTTGGTGACACACACGAGTATAAATTGAACCTAATTAGTTCAGAAAAGTCACTAAAACAACACCTACAAAAGCAGCAATAACAAACTGTGACGGATGAGGTTGGGGAATCTGATTTTCCAGCAGAAAGGGCACATAATATTCAAAATGCCCACTTTTCAAGGAAAAAGTTGACAAGGCGCTGAAAGAAACAAAGTACGGCCAATACACAGAAAAAAAGAAAAAGTCAATAGAAGCTTCATGAGGAAGCACAGACATTGGACTTACTAAACAAAGATTAAATCAGCTATTTTAAATATGTTCAAGGACTGAAGGAAACCTTGTCTGAAGAAATAAAGGAGTGCATGAGAACAATGTCTCACCAAGTAGAGAATATCAATGAAGAGATAGGAATTACAAAACTTATAGTTATAAATGTATAATTATAAAAATTATAAAGTAATTTTATAAAAAGAAAGTTGAAAATTATAACCGAAAGTTTTAAAGTTCGCTATAGGAGATCAACAACAGATGTGTGCAGGCAGGAAAAAGAATCAGCAAACTTGAAGCTAGGTCATTGAGATTATCCTGTCTGAGGAACAGAAAAAAGAATGAAAGAAAATGAAGAGATCCTCAGAGACTTGTGGGATATTAACTATGTACAGACAGTGGGTGTCTCGGAAAAGAAAGGAAGAAAGGGGCCAAAAGACTATTTGAAGAAATATTGGCAGGAAACTTTCCAAATTTGATTTAAAAAACAATATACACCTTCAAGAAGGTCACCAAACTTCACGTAGGATAAACTCAAAGAGATACACACTGATACACATCATAAACTATCAAAAGACAAAGACAAAGAGGGAATCTTGAAAACAGCGAGAGGTCACCATCATGTATAAGTGACCCTCAATAAGATTAACACCTGATTTATTATCAGAAACCATAGAGGCCAGGAGGCATTGGATGATATATCCACAGTGTCGAAGGAAGAAAACTGTTAACTTAGAATTCTATATCTAGCAAAACTGCCTGTGAAAATGTAGGAGAAATTAAGACATTTCCAGGTATTAGACCTGCCTTAAAAGAATGTTAGAGGGAGTTTTTGGGTCTGAAATGAAAGGCTATTAGTAACTTGAATCAATCAACATAAAGAATAGCAAGGAAATAAAAGACTTGGGCAGCATCATACACCAGCTAGCGTTGGTAGACATCCATAGCACACTCCACCCAACAAGAGCAGAGTGTGTATTTCTCTCAAGTGCGCATGCTGCATTCTCCCAGATAGACCATGTGAGGCCACAATACAAGTCTCAATTTAAAAAGATTAAAATTATACTAAGTGTGTTTTCTAACTACAGTGACATGAAATTAGAGCCAGTAACAAAAGGGAAACTTGAGAATGAATAAATATGTGGAAACGAAATAACACATGTTTCAACATGTTTCAATATGCCAGTGGGTCAAAGAAGAAATCACAAAATAAATTAGAGAAAACTTTGAGATGAATTACAGTTTGGTGTCAGGCAGCATACCAATTCTTATAGGATGCAGTGGTCAGAGGGAACTTTATAGCCTACATTAAAGAAATAAATTAACCTAACTTTATAAAAACATAGAAAGAGAAGAGCAAAATAAACTGAAAGCAAGAAGGAAATAATGAGTGTAACAGAAATCGAGAAAATACAGAACAGAAAAATAACAGTGTTATTTCCGTGAATGGATGTGCTAACCATTCTGTAACACGTGTGTTTGAATACACACGTAAAAAAAGATGTTTAAAAATTTTTCTTGCACAACCATTGTGTAATGCGTACAGACCAGTGTCTAAAGACACATGTAAGAAGATGTTTCTAGGAGTGCTTTCTGCTCAGTCATGTTGAGAATAATGTTATTTCAATTATTGGGTATGCTGAGCATTAAGTATTGTGTGTAGAAAGGTATTTAAATATATATGTAAAAAATACAGACTAGAAAAGTTGGTTCTTCAAAAAGATAAAAATATTGGCCAAGAAAAAGACTCAAATTACTAAAATCAGCATGAAACGGGACATTACTACTGACCTTACAGAAATAAAAAGGATACCAGAGCTATAAATAATTATATGTCAGCAATTAGATAATAGAAATGAAATGGACCAACACCTATAAAAATCTGAACTACACTGACTCAAGAAGAAACAGGAACTCTAAATAGACTTGTAGCAAAGAGATTGAATCAGTAATCAGTACACTTTCAACAGCACTAGATGGTCTCACTGATGAATTCTACCAAATGTTTAAAGAATTACACTAATCTTTGTCAAATCTCCCAAAAAATACGAGAGGAGGAGCACATCCTAACTCACTCTGTGAGGCCGTATTTGTTACTCATATAACAAAGCCACAAAAGACATCGCAAGAAAACTACAGACCAATATCCCTGATGAATATCAATGCAAAATCCTTAACAAAATACTAGCAAACTGAATCCTGCACCATTTTAAAGGGTTGCATTCTACGACCAAGTGGTTTGCTCCCAGGAATGCAAGGTCAGGTTAACCTGTGAAATGATAATTGTGGTGTTTGTCACACAGCGTTGTGTAGAGTTTCTCTATCCTTAGAGGACGTGTGACCATGACAATGAGTAGGCGGGCTGACCTACACACACAGCCAGTCCCAGAAAGATGATGTCGTGTAACTTAGGGTGTCTTCTCAGAGGTTAATCTTCTGGTGTTTCCATGTCCCTTCTGGGCAGGACTCTCCCTTGCTTTCCGGGGAAATAAAAAGTGGTCGTCCTGTCCTTTTCTGAGCACTTAAGAAAAAATTAGAAGCACTCTCATGGTCCTAAAATGACATGTTCAGGCCTGTAAGCCAAAGAGCAAAACTCCTAGGACACACCGTTCCAATCCCAAGTGATCAAAGTCAACTCTGGGCCCAGAAAGCCCTGGACCCAGCCTAGAATGAGAATGCCCTCCAAGAACCCGGGGCAGAAATGTGGGAAGTAAGCGTCCCAGGTGAGGAGCCCAGCAGGCCCAGATGGCAGGTGGGCAGCCGGGTTGTGAGTGCTGACGGAGCAGCTCAGGAAGCCACGGGGAGGCCCCAGTGTGGCTCTGGGGTCCAGCCCTGCTGTAAGGAACCCTCCTAGCCAGCCATCTGGTGAAAATGCTAAAAACTGTTGAGTGTCCTGGGGAAGGCAGGACAGGGATGAGTCCCCACACCTCTGCTCACAGACCCCTGCCACAGGCATTTGCAAGGTCTTGCCCTGGTCACACAGGTTCTCCAAGGCCATGACTCTCCCAGCCCACTGTTTCTCAGCCATCAGGGAACACAGGACGAGGTGCAATCCTAGGGCACCGACTCCAGCTGCCTTAGGGGGCACCTAACTGGCCCATTGCCATCCACCTAAAGGTTTTCTATATCCAACTACGTCGTTTAATTTTAATATAACTATTACAATTATTTCTGTCATGATTGTTCCTTGGTTACTTGTCACTATTTTTTTGACCGAGCTTAGGAATCGTTTTTGTAGTGGTTGTTATAAAACTTGAATACTCGAACACTTTTTCTGCAAGAGAAGTGTCTGATTCTCCTGTGATAATTAGAAGTTTCATGTACAGGTGTGCGCGTGCACACACACACACACACTCACACACACTCACTATTTGATTTGAATGAGATGACAGCATCCAGAAGCATCCATTGAGCCCCTAGCATTGCTGCAGCCCGCACCTCCTGGCTGACCTGCCATCTGTTCTGCCCAGACCTGTGGAAATCCACACACCTGGGTTTGCATTCCATAGAGGAGATAATTCAGGGCTCAGGTGACTGTAGGTACTGGGGGTTTTGTCTTGTGTGTAGGCTTCTCTCAAGCTCTTGGTTTCTCAATGCGCTTGTTTTGTACCTTGTGAAACTTGGTTCAAGAAAGAATAACGTGGCAAAGGAGAATGACAGTAGTTCTCTTGGGCGACGGGGTCCATTGTGACAGGCGGAAGTTGGCTTCATTTCAGTAAGCAGCTCACTAGAGCCTTTGGAATGATTTTGTTTGAGTAACGAGGCCATTTTAATACCGCATTAAGGATATCCAGGGACAAAGGTGCCCCACATGAGCAGAATGGCCTTCAAGGGGGGACAGAGAGTTCTTGTTATTTTGGAGGCTCAGTTCTCCAGAATAATGGAAGTGGGCAGTTTTGAATGAGCATAATTTTCAAATGAGAACATAAGCTACCAACATATTGGTGATAAAATGGAAGTTTATCAACAATAATCCTTTAGTTTCAGTTAAAGGGATTTAGGTTAGGTTGATAAAGCAGTTGGTTTAAACAGTGACCAGGCATTTTGCCTGTGAACTCTCCAGACTTGAATAACTCTAGTCAAAATCACTCACCCCCACTCCTGTTCTGAATTCCACAGGTCTCCGATCAGGTTGTACAACTTGCCACATAGTATGGTAGTTTGCTGGACATTTATCTATCTTCCCCACTAAAGTTTAAGCTTCTGTGTCTTGAGTTGAGCAAGGAAGTGAGCCATTTGTTCATTTCCTCTCAACATCTCCTTTGCAAACGGACAAGTATAGGACAATGAAATACCACTGGACCCCAAAGGCAAAAATGCTGGTTGGGAGTCCTGAATCTCTATGTCTGCTACTCAGTGGAAGTGTGGGGCACAGAATAATGGTCATCTTTGCATCTCAGATGCTCCTCTGTCCAGGGATTGACAGCTCTCAAACATTACTGTTCAGGAGACTTGATTGGATAAGTGGTTTTAAAAATTCCGATTCTTAGTTTAAGAGTCCCCAACATGAAAGTGTTAGAGTGGAGATCAGAACATTGATTTTTAGAAATATTCTAGGTGCGTATAATCAGTTTAGTTCTGGAAACATTGACTTAGATTATCCTCAAGGCTATTTTTGCTCTAATATTTCAGTGTTCTAGTATTCTTATAAATCTGAGTATGAATCTCATATTTAGTTTTTGTGGTTGAACAAATGACGTGACTGTTTGGGGGTTATGCGTGTGTGCACTCATGCACACATACACACCAGGAAAAGGTGGGCTCTTCCTTATTCCTCGCAACATCTAATTCCCGAAGTGTAAGTAAACGAGGTATCTGGCAAGGAGGGTTAACTAGTTTAACAGAGCAACCAACAGTAGAGGCTGAAAATGACAAGGACCTGAGCTAGAACAATGTTAGTGAGAGACGGGGCAGCAAAAAATTCACAATGTAATTTGAGGATATTAATGACCAATTTCCATAGATTTACATAATAAGCAAATTGTGTGATTGATGAAGGAACATAAGCATTCCTGAGTAAGCCACTTTTAAGCTGAGTGAGTAAATGATAACAACATTTACTAAGATCTAGGATATTAAATGAAGATCAGAGAAAGTGACAGCTTGCAACACAGGCAAGTTGCTTTTGAAATGCCTTTCAGCAATCCATTTAGAGAAGATCAGTAGACTATTTAATAAACTTTAGCAAGAAGTTAGAATTGGAAATACAGTGTGGAATTTTTATCAGCCCAGCTCCATTCAGGTAAACAGAAACCACACTGGGTATTTGAAACAGAGGGGATTTAATGCACGGAATTGGTCACACAAGTACCTGAGGGTTGAAAGGGCACAGAAATTAATGACCATAGGATAGAATCACTATCTCTAGGCCTGGAGGTGCGAAAGGGGAAAGACGCTCCCGGGGGGGCTTGTGCTCAAAATGTTGCAGTTGCGCGGTTCAGCTGGAGGCTGGACCTGTGAGTATGGGACACAATACAGCTGCGGCCCAGACCTCCGAACTGGGTGCACCGTATGCTGATGCTTACATTTTTAAGGAAGGAAGGTGTGCTCAGAAGGCAGGGGCACAGACAAATGAGCTGGTGGCGTCCTGCAGCCAGCGCTCGGACTTCTGAGCAGGAGACATGGCCAAGAAGGGCCTGGTCAGCCAGGGCGCACAGCCACGCGGGTCATAGCTCAGCTGGCCCTCTTACTACCACGGGGATGGAGCCTGCGTGCTGCTGGCTCCTTTGAGCATCCTGAGGAGTCTGCTGAGAACCACAAAGAAGCTGGAGCCTGGGGCCAACCACCTGCTGCCAATGGAGCGCAGCTGACCGGAACGGGAAATGGGAACAGCTCCCCACATTCCTCGTCTCAATTTCTAGTCTAGTAGTGCCTTGAGTTAAAGGTACTAACAGGAAGCTAACTGACCAGGGAGTCTGGCGAATGCAGTGTGCAGAGTGTCTGCACGTCACAGAGTAGAGTATGGAAGGGGACTTGGAGCCAGAAAACCTGGAGAATCGGTCGCATGTCACTAGGTGAGAGTTGAAACCATGGGAGTGAATGGGATTGTTTAGAGATCACGTGTAATAAGGTGGATGAAACAATGGTGGGTGCAATCCCAGCAGAGAGGGAACGCAGGAGACTGAGAATGAGTGGAAAGGAGGAAGAAAAACAGCCGGAAGACTTCAGTTGTCGGGGCAGAGGAGGGAGAAAAGAGAAAGTAGGAGATGGGTCGCGTTGTAACTAACACGTTTCAGAGGGTGAAAACTTCTCACAGATCGCTGGGCTTGGTCCCGGAACCGTTAGTAAGAGAACAGTGACTAAAATGTGTCCAAGATGCCAGTGGTCTCTTTATTAAGACAAATTCCAGTAGTGTGATGAAGACAGAAGACATTTCTATAGGTTGGGAAGCAAATAAGCTATGAAAGCAGTGGGGACGGAAAATGAACAGGACATTTCAAACCATTTGGCAATGAAAAAGAAAGGGAGAAAAAGGAAAGGGAAAAAGCTTAAATAACGTTTGTTTCTTCTCTGTCTATTGAAGAGGAATTTTTGGAAAAGGCACAGAACCTGAGATGGTCCCTCTGATTGCAAGATACTTCATCTACCCATTTTCATCTTGCGTATGTTTGAAAATTTAAGAGAGCGAGCACCATAAAGGTAGATATATTAGAACATTTTGAAAAACTTTTTAAATTTTATTTCAAAGGCTCTCATAAATTATCTTATTTTTTTCTCTTTTATTTATATCTCTACAGGAAGCAAGCTTAATTGAATAGGTAAAGAAATTCTCTAGAGCAGAGTTGAGGGTTTTTTCTCTTCTGTTCTGGTGTGTTATAAATCTTCTATGATGAAAATGGTCTATAACATATGTTGCTCTGCCTGAAAACTGGGAGTCCAAATTTAGGCAAATCAGGCAGAAGCAAGCCTCAGTTTGCCGTTAACATCGCTTCAAGAGAGCAAGATATCACAGGATCATGGGAGGGATTTGGGAAAGCATCCGATTTTTTTACAGCTGGTTTCAGCTGTTTCTTCCATCTAACTCTTCACTTGAGCTTCTTAAAAAAGAAAGGTCCATCTTTGAGTTGGCCTTGGTTCCGTCCACATCTAGCACACTTTTTATGGACATGCTAAGACCCAAAAGCCAGAAGTCTGAATATAGGTGCAACTGAGCCAGTAACTCGAGGGCCCCCCTGAACCTGGATCTGCTCCTCTGTAATGAGGGTGTGGAATTAGATTATCTTGAAGGACCTTGTGCTCGACAGACCATACTTCTCGCTGCAGTTGGCCAGAATGAGGATGCTGCTGTGTCCAGCTCGAATTTTGACACGGGCCTGTTTCTTTGTGGAACTGGATGTTCTAGATCAGACAGGGAATGGAAGACATTCTAAGCAACTCCTACCAATAAAGAAGAGGAGGAGGAGTGTGTGGCAGTGGTACTGCTGAGGCAGCCACAATTAGTGTCTAGCGGGTAGTCTGTTTGCTATGTAGTTGAATCTGCTCATTTTACAGATATCAGAACCGTGGGAGAAGAGGCCCAAGGCCACACATCTGTGTGAAGCCTGGACTATATGTAACTTTAGATCTCAGCTCAAGTGAGTCACAGCCCAACCTTTCCAATCTACCTGTTTAATCTATTAATTCTCTAGCTCACTTTGTCAATCAGTGAAATAATCAATAGGCCCTATACCAGGAATTGTGGCCCTATGCACAGGTGAACAAGACATAGTGCCTTCTCTCCGGAAGCTCATAGCCTAAAAAGAGTATTACCCTGTGGCATCAGGAAATGCACTGATAGCTTCAGAGAATCCAAAATTTGGAGGCCAAAGAGAGAAGATCCAGATTTGATGCACTGAGATCACAGCCACCAGAGTATCTTTACTTCTTCCATTTTTGTAGCTGCTGCTAAGCATTTAATTTTTTTGCTTCTTTTTGCAGCAAAATGGTGTCAGTTCAGCTCTACAGCCCCCAATCTTATCTTCAAAAGACAGGCATTCGACTTCACAGCGACCATGCATCTTCACACAATGTTTTTGTCTTTGAACACCTCCCCTGGCTAAACGAAGAAAGCAATTACTCTTCAGGTATCCAGTAATTAACTACTAGAAGGCAAAATTACATCACCCAGACCAAATTCAGAATTCCCCATTACCAAATCTCCTGGAAACAGAGTATAAATCTCAAGATCAGAAAAAGCAGATGTCACCTGAACAGCTGTGTCTGAGCTCAAATCCCTGTACAGTCTGTCTATGCCGTGTACTTGCTTGACATTCATTTAGGACCAAAAAAAAGTGTCTCTGTTGTAATCATTTCTAGGATATAAGAATCATTTCTTATTGAGAGGGAGGCAATATTCTTTCTAATTCCAATAAGTGACTTTTTCATGTCTCTAAATTAACAGTCTCTGATCTGTAACAAAAGGTAAAGACTGCAGTGTTCACATTGGAGGCAGATTGATGATGGACAATGTGCATTGACATCTGTGTTTTCCCGAAAGTAAGACCTAGCTGGACAATCAGCTCTAATGCGTCTTTTAGAGCAAAAATTAATATAAGACCCGGTCTTATATAATATGAGATAATACCCAGTAAAATAAGACTGGGTATTAGATTAGATTAGATTAGATTAGATTAGATTAGATTAGATTAGATTAGACCCAGTCTTACAATAAAATAAGACCGGGTCTTATATTAATTTTTGTTCCAAAAGACACATTAGAGCTGATTGTCCAGCTAGGTCTTGTTTTCGGGGAAACACGGTATGGTTGTGAATTTTCAGTTTTTGTTACAAAGATAAAAGAATTATGGTAGTAACCTGCTGAATAGAGAACATCAAGGGAATATCTTTAGCTCTGGCAAGCAAATTTAGAGTGGCGTAAGCAATGTCTGTTTTCAGATCAAAGACTAAGCTGAAGAGAGTAACAATATTTCAATAGAGGAAGATTGAAAAAAAATGGTGGTCTATGGTCTCAGGAGAGATAGTTGGGGGGGAAAAAACTGGCACTGACTCTCAAAAACAGTAATGCTTATTCTTGGAAAGAACAACTTTGGGGGGAAAGGGTGCATGTTAGCTGTCCTATAAATGAGGTATTACCATGTTGAAGAGATATTAGTCTTCTAATATCTCTTAATGTCCAAGTTAGGACTTAGACCAATGGAAAGAAAGAGGAAGGACTTAGATTTCTATTCAAAGTAAGGGGAATATTTTTAATAGTCTAAAGTTGAACCTGGGGTGTTGCGAGTTATCAATCAGAGCAACCATTTGCAGCTCACCCACCAAAATGCAAGGTGAGATGCAAGTATTCAAAGTTTCTGGAACTCATCAGAAAGCTGAGGCTACAAGGCAACCACCTCTCCCCAAATCTAAGATAAGGCAGGAACTTTCAAGAAAGACAGGACATGAGCACTCACTTACGTGAGGTAGAGTCCACCAGACACTGGTAAGAAGAATTCAGGTAAGTCAGTAAAGAATTGCCAAAAGCAAGTGTAAACTAGAAAGAAAATATAGAACTTATGGAGCCACAGACAAAAGACATTCACACCGACTTCCACGTTCCTTTTCATGGACGTCTCCAGGTGCTGCACACACACAAAAATAACAGAATTGAGGTGACAGTCTTGAGAAATCATCCCTCAGGATGCGGGCTGGCATGAGGGGAACAGTAGCCAATGTGACAAAGGCACAAAATCCGGCCGGGATCCTTCTCCCATATGGGGGGAAAGGCTTACAATTTTGCGGGAAGAGGAACAAACACTGTTTACCATTGTTGTAAGGGCAAATATGCAGCACTGGTTAAGAAGACATTGAAGCTGGAGAAAGGAGACATTTAAAACAACAGCAGCAGCTCTTCCTCGGCAAAAGGAAAGTCACACATTGAGGGGCCTATGAGCCACTGGGGGTGAGGGAGACCAATGAGAAGAATTGAAGCCAACTTCTCATCAAAAACAGGCCAGAAGAAAAGGGAGCAACCGCAGGAGCCAGATGGTCCTGCGTTTCACTCTGTGAGATTTTTTTCTTATCACAGTTCATTCTCTTTACTTGTTAGAGGTCCATTCAGATTTTCCACTAATTCTTGGGTCAGTTTTAGTATTTATATCTTTCTAGAAATATGTCCATCTAAACAGTTGTCTAAAATGTTGCTGCACAACTGTTTCTAGTATTCCCTTGTAATCGTTTTTATTTCTGTTCGGTCCGTGGTGATGTTCCCTCTTTCATTCCCGATTTTAGCAATTTGAGTCTTCTCTCTCTTTCGTTTACTTGGTCAGTCTAGCTAGAGGTTTGCCCCTTTTGTTGGTCGTCTCAAAGAACGAACTTTTGGTTTTGTTGATTTTCTTTGTTTTCTTAGTCTAGTTCATTTATTTCCACTCTACTCTTAATCATTTTGTTTCTTCTGTTTGCTTTGGATTTAGTTGGCTCTTCATTTGTCGCTTCTAAAGGTGGGAATTTAGTTCACTGATTTGAGATCTTCTTTTAAAATACAGGCATTTACAACTGTAAATTGTCATTGGTTTAGCTGCATCCCGTAAGATTCAGATTTTTTTTCATTTTCATACACCTTGAAGTATTTTCTAGTTCTCTTGTGATTTCTTCTTTAACTCGTTATTTATTTAGGAGTGTGTTGTTTCATTACCACATCTGTGACTTTCCCACATTTTCTGGTGTTATTCCCTTGTGGTTGGAGAACACACTTTGTATGACTTCAATCCTTTTAAATTTACTGAGGCTTATTTTTTGGCCTCAGTAAAACGTATGGCCCATTCTGGGGAATATTTTATGTAAACTTGAAAAGAATGTATATTTTGTTGTGTGAAGCCTGCCACCAATGTCTGTGACATCTAACGGGTTATAGTCTTCAAGTCTTCTGTTTCCTTACTGATCTTCTTTCTACTTGTTTTGTCCGTTATTGAGTCTCCTACTGCTGTTATTGAATTATCTATTTCTCCCTTCAATTCTGTCAGTTTTCATTCCATATATTTTGAGGCTCTGTTGTTAGACGCATGTGTGTTTATAATTATTATGCCTTCTTGATGGATTAACTTTTTAATCATAAAAAGTTCTTCTTGTGTCTGGTGACAAATGTCTCTCAATGCATGTTTCATGTGTTATTGGTATAGCCACCAAATCTAAAGTGTGTCTGTCGTAAACAGCATACAGTTGGATCTTTTTTAAAAAAAAATCTATTCTGACAGTCTCTAACTGGAGTGCTTATGTTTAATTTGCATTTAATGTCATAATTGATAAGGTACGGTTTACATCTGCCATTTTGTTATTTGTTTTCTAAATCTTATCTTTTTTGTTCCTCGATTCTTCCATTACTGCCTTCTTTTGTGTTAAATAAGATGTCTGGTGTACTGTTTTAATTCCCTTTTTATTTATTTTGATATATATATTTTTTTAGTTATAAATCACTTGGGGATTTCCAATGAATTTTAAACAAACAATGTAGTTTGGATCAATACTAACTTAATTTCAATAGAAGACAAAAACCTTGCTCTATATAACTTCATTTCCTCCCCCCTCATTTGTTCTGTTAAAAAGAAGTTGAAGAGTTTCAGAGTATGACAGAGATTCTCTTGTCCTGGCCTTGAAGGAGAAAGATGCCACTTTATGAAAAAAGCCACAGGGCAGGGAATGCGAGGCAGCCTGTACTTACTCACGACAGCTGCTGCCTGGCAGCCGGCAGGAAAGCAGCCACCCCAGGCCTCTGATTGCAAGTGACTGAATTCTCCCAGTGACCACATGGGTTTGGAAGGGGATCTCTTGCCTCATATGAGATCAAAGCTCCGACAAATGCTGTGTTTCAACCTCGTGAAACTCTGAGCAGAGACCCAGCTCTACTGTGGGCAGACCTCTGACCTACAGAAGTGTGACGTAACGTGTGCTGCTTTAGGTTGTCGTAAGTCTGTGGTACTTGGTTACACAGTGCTGGAAATGGATGCAGCAGTGTT
The DNA here is from genome assembly GCF_036562045.2 of Rhinolophus sinicus. Lineage (NCBI taxonomy): Eukaryota > Metazoa > Chordata > Mammalia > Chiroptera > Rhinolophidae > Rhinolophus > Rhinolophus sinicus. The sequence continues at coordinate 4,648,227 of NC_133754.1, read as the reverse complement.
CCAGGGTAAACCTCTTTGGGGAAGCACATGCATGTGTCCTGTCAATACTCCTATGTGGCCCGTGACATGGCTCAGTTTCCAGAAATGGGAACATTCTTTCTGGTTGATCTCTTATGAATTAACCTCAGTTCCTCTCCTCCCAGGGCTATATCCTAACATCACTTACTGCTGGGTTCCTTTGCCCAATGGGCCACATTCTTGGGGATTGCCCAGTGACCTTGCATAGCAGGTACTTAGCCCGTGGGAATCACACCCCTTGTGCTCCTAATGTCGTACGTATAGCTACTCCCTCATGATGTTTTTTCCTGTCCTGCCATCATGTGCAACTCCAGCCAGAGCTCTTTGCCTGTAGCTATTTGGAGGTGTGATTCAGGCCTGAGCACCATAGGGTGGCCTGTCAAGTTCTACAAGGAACTTCCTGAAGCCCATCTCATGATTGGTGTAAAACTAATGTTTTTGTCACCCCTCCCCCTTGAGAAGCAGAGCGAGTCAGTCACAGCACACCAACACAATATCCAAAGAAAGCCTGTGCCCTGCGTTCTCTGGCTTCCCTTATCCCCTCATGTATGTGCGAGGCTCAGGGTTTCAGATCACATTTTGCCGTCAGCTTCTTTGCTTTTCTTGCACTTGTGGTCCAGTACCTCCAGTGGGAATGTGGGAGTTCATGATACTTAATGCTTTATCCTCTACCTTTTGGAAACTCAGCCCAACCTGATCAACCTTCCTCTATAGACATTTTCATCCCCTTCCAGTTATTGTGAGGGAGCTTTGAAGTGGAACACAAACCAAGAAGGGGTAATAGGTGGTTAGTATAATACGACCATAGCTACAATTTTGAAATTAATGGAGTTCACGTCACACTAAACAGGAGCATGACACAGACTAAATGGAGGGGAGACACTTCTGGAGAAAACCATCTACACCAGTGTCTCTTCTTCCCAGTTGTCTCCCTCTGACCCACCCACCATTCAGAAGGCCTTCCCTTCAGAAGATCCAGCAGAAACTGGTATCAAAGATCTCCATAAATGACTCTGGAATCAGCAGAAACTTCTCTGAGGAAGCCAGGGGCATCTACTTGACATGTGACAGGGCTGAATTTTCAAGTAACAAGACATTAGAATGGCTTGATACTTTATATTCTATAGGAAGAACTGAGTGTCTCAGGGAAGAAGGGGACATTGGATGGGAAAGTTCTAGAATGGTGCCAAGTAGAGAAGAGAGGAGAAGCAAGAGAAAGAGAGAAAGGGGCAGTTTGTGACGAGGCGAGCATCTACGGGAGGTGCCCTCTGTGACTAAGCCAGCTGATTCTGGATGCTGGTAAGGTCATTAGCAAGGTACGTAGTAATATCAGGGCACAGCCACTGGTCCACCAGTCTGCGTGACTCTGAGCCATGCACAGGAATGCACAGGAATCGTTGTGTAAAAGAGACATACATGAGGGTCCAGAGCATTTTCAGCTTTTGGAATCAAGCAGGGTGGAACTTGCAATGCGTAGGGCTTATCCTGGTTTGCTGGTCCTCTGTAAGCCATCAGCTTCACCCTCCCCGTGGAGCTCTGGGGAGGGGCATCCCCGGTATGTGATTCCTCAAATGTATGTTCTTCAGACCAGACCCCTCACGTCCCACTTCCCTGAGTTAATTCCTGTGAAAAATGACAGAAACACTCTCAGTCTCTTTTGGAGAATATTTGAGCAAATGTAAGTAGATCTGACAGTTGAGACAATCTAACAGTCAAATCAGGCTCCAGGCATGAAAATTGCTCCCATACCAGGTAGCTCAATAGAGAGAATTTAACATGAATGTCTCGTGAGAAAGTGTTGAAAAAGCTGAACGTGCAAATGAGAGCAATGAGGCAACTCCAAGGTTAGCTGCAGCTGGAATCCCCTCGGCCCTGCAGTTGGAGGAAAACCAGCAGGCAATGGTTGTGGGACTGGGAGGAGGGACTGGTGGCCAGGAGCTGTGCCTGAGGTGGGACTGCCATGTGAGACATGACTGTCCAGAAGCAGGGATGTTGCTGCGGGTGATGGAGCCACTTGCTGGAGCAGAGAGCAAGTGAGGGAGAAAACCCCTGAATTCTGCCTTCCTCCCACCTACCATTCTCCTACCAGACACTTGCATGGACTGGACCCAGCCAGAAGCCAGGAAACTTGGAGAATGTCCTTTACAGACTATAGTGCCAATTATACAGAGCAGAGCAGGGAAGGGACAGGAAATGGATCTCAGTGCAGAGACGGAGGAACCCATGGGCTGCTCACATGTGCCGCAGTGTTCACTCTGACATGCGAAAATGGAGTGATCAAGTTTGAGTCGCTGCTCATAGGACTGTGATTTTAATTTTTATTGTGTGAAGCTACACGTTTTATTTCATGAGGCAGAAATTATACCATCAATCTTTCATGTGCATTCCATGCTGAGCATTTTAAATTCATCTCAAACATTTTCATTCACTGGAAAGAAGAGAAAGGCAAAGTTGGTGCATGGGCATTCGCTGAGCTGATGTGAGTTGTTTTATAAATACACTATAAGTACGAGAATCAAGGAATAATGATATATTGGTCTACGAAGAAGTGTTTGGATGAAAGTAATTTATTGTACTCTGTAGAAGTGTAGCTCTGTTAGCATAGATGTGGACACCATTTCTGTTCATCTGTTTTGTGAGAATTAGCACATATAGATACACAGAACGTGTCATTGGTGTGTGGATCCTTTACTGGTTCCCAGCTATGACCTCGAGGAGATGACAGCCTCTCTGGGTCTTCAACTATACATGTGTATAATAAAATACACCTCATATGGCAATCTTGAGTCATATGAGGAAAGTGTGGGAAAAAGTTTCGTCAATTACTAGGCACTCTACAAATACACAGTGGTAGTACCTGGTTGATAGCAAGGGTCCACTCATGTCTTTGAGCTATTAGGTACCCACTCATGTCTGACTTTTTCAAAGATTGTCTTAAAACATAAGCCAAGAAACAAAGCAGAGAAAGAAATGAGAAGGACCCTGACACACACTGAGTGACTTAGTGAAGCCTTCCTTGACCTTCTCTTGACCTTCCTCGACTCTCCAGCCCTGCTCAGAGGCCAGGAGAGTGCAGGTCTGGTTTATTGGATTATCCGTCGGCAACAGAAAAAGTTCAGCTTGCAAATTCCAAACACCTTCTCATTTTCTGCGCATGTCCTCTTGCATTTGCCCCGACCCAGCCTGCATGGCTCGCAAGCAGCAAACTCACCTGCACCGAGAAAGAGCTGCTGCTATGCCTTTTCTGGAACTCTGGAAATGGGGAAAAGTTCAAAGGCCACAAAAGAGGGACAGTTTGTATTTCTGATTACAAGAAGTGTTTTCAAGAGCCAACCCAGGTTTTTCAAAGAGCTCTGCTCTTTTTCAAAATGGAGTTGAGGAGAGTTCATTTTTAAGCAAGAGGGAGGCACCAACCCTGTTCTCCATGTGTTTATAACCTTGCTTGGGTCAGAAGGAGACAGAGTTCAATGTCACATACATTACAGAACTACGACAATACACATGTGATACTGCTGTAAAGGCTACAAGATGATAATGGGAGGGACAGCTTATGGTTTTGAAAGATCCTTGAAGGAGCGAAAAACTTAGGCTCAGATCTTGTTCACGTGAGTCTGCAATGGCCACGTGTCCTCAGGAAAGTTAATTTCAGCTTTCTCAGTTGTCAAATGGACATGCTAAGCACTTGTCTACGTTTTTAATTTTTTTAGTGGTGAAATTTATGTGGAAATATTTTGCCAAACACTATTTACTCAATTAGCCATTTTTGCTGTTACCTTAAGCAGAAGCTATTTTGCACGACCACGAAGAATTTTTCAGGATAACTTTCATGAACCAGGTAGATAGTGTCTTTGCCACCAAAGAAATGTTTATTTTCTGCTCTGGTTTTCCAGGGGCTTTTATGTTGTAACCCCTTCTTTTCTTTCCTATCAACCATCCTCTTCCCAATAACCTCAGAACAACATTGAACCTTCTAGGTTGGCGCCACTACTGACTGCAGTCATTCCCTGTGCTCCCACACAGCTCATTTTTCCTTCCTCAGGGTCATTTCAGTCTTCCAACTCTTTCTGTTCCCTGCCTCACCCCTGCTCTCCTGTCAGATGACTGCTCGGTAACAGACCCAGCTAGAGCGGCTCCATTCCGGGGGCTTCATCACATCACCCTGCCCTGAATCTCCTGAGGTTGCCCACATAATTTCTGAATACTAACCCAAAATTCCTTGTATTCATGCAATGTCGCTTACATTGTGTTGCAACTTGCTATGGTCCCTGGGGAATACCTTGTTTGTCCCTTTGCTTCTGTGAAGCCCACTATTAGAGTCCAGTCCATTCCCCCAGCCTCGGCTCTCGTAAACCCGGGCTCATGTCACTGTCCTCTTCTCCTTGGTGCTGTGTCCCCCCTTGAGGTAAGATTTTCTATCGACTCTGCATCTGATGGCACCGATAGCTTCCTGACCATATTTACAAATAAATGTGATCTTCTCGAAGACGTTGGTCAGACTCCTACTGTATACGTTCTGTGATGCTAAGGCCTCTCAGCTCAATGGCTAAATCTCAAGCTCCCCAACCCCTGTTCACTTCTAGCTCCTAATTTTATTCTTTTCTACTCCTTAGTTCCCAGCTCCTCCCTCGCGTGGGATCTTTGCCTTGGCACCTACCTTGATTTCCCAGCTTCCGTAAGCTCCACCTCTTCAGCTGAATTTGCTCACAGCTGGGCTTTGGTGCCTCAGCCTGTGCTACTTCGGAGTCAGGGAAGAATGAGCATTTTCAGCCTTTGACTCAGCTAAGACATGGAATTATATGGTGTTTCTAAGTCACCTGCTTTTCGGAATGCCAGGGACCGTCTCCAGGTGCCCATTTGCTGTACAATGAGAACACCTGTGCTCCTGCCCATCACCTAGATAACCTGCTCTGGATGTGTTTCTATCCAGGGCGTATCTGCAGTTGGTACCCAGTGGCGTGGGCAAAATGATTACTTATGAGAGCGTCCGCGCTTTCCAGGGCATGTGTGGTCACATTGTGCAATGCCTGTGGCGCACAGTTTGTGGAGGATTACCAACTCTGCTGAACAGTGTTGCTGAGCGCTACTCCACCTGCTTGAGAATCACAGAATTAAAACTTGTGACTCTGGTGTTGGAAGCCTAGCTTACCATTTATTATTGGTGAGCCCTGGGCAAAACTGTTCAGTATCTCATCTATGTCTCGCTCTATCATCTGTAATATGGTGGGTGTACTTATACCTACCTCAGAGGGGTATCTTGAAGATGAAATGACATAATCCACATAAAGTTGGTAACAGAATGCCTTATTGCTTGGAAAACACTCATTGACTAGTGGCCACCTTAATTTTTCTCACTCTGAAATTCTGTCTGCACATTTCTAAATTTCGTTTGCAATTACCCAAGAATATTTCTTTCCGTTCTGTTTATAATATGCTTTCTTCCTATATAAGATGACTCCACAAAAAAAAGTCAGGGAGCTATTCATTACGAACAGCTGTTCTGTAACGGGTGAGTTTTCACTGAACCATCCTCACTCCTGTATTTGACCCTTTCTAGACGATGGCATACATTAGTGCCACCCTTTACTGGATTAGAGAAGGGAGTCTGAGAGATGGATAAGCACGTTTCCAGAGCAATGCTATTTGGCAGGTACAAGCTTGGTCTTTAACCTTGGTTTACTGAGCACCATGAGCTGAGGAGAAGAGCCACCAGGTACTATCTCTATGGCCAAAATGACAATCCAGTACCGAAGAGATTTCTCTGTGAAATGGAAAATCCAAATATGATACCGGGAACAGGAGGAGGAAAAGATAAGAGTTGGTGGACTGGAATTTCATGCCGTTCGATTTTCACTACTATCTCCATCGCCTCTCAGCCTCCAGAAGTCAGAGAACGCTGACAGACCAGAGTTCCTCAAAGTAAAATCTACCCTCAAGGAATCTATGTTACCTCGTTGGAATGGCTGGGGATTCTGGAGTCCTGCCTGGCACCCTGAATTCAAAACAAAGCAAAATTTGGAAATTAAAATCAGTGTAAGAAATAACACAGTATAAAACAATATGCCCAGGGACAGTAGGTCACAAGGGTAGCATCTTTATTCTATTTCTGAAGCCTCGCCCTCATGGTAACCAGGAAGAAGAAATTAAAAAAAAAAAATTAATAGCAGTTTGCTTTTAGAAAATGCTACTGCAGATTCAAGAAATTCCCATGAGAAGTGCAGTGGGGAGCTGACCGTTACTCTTAATTTTAGGGTGGTGCACAGAAGAATCATATTTTATGCTCTGCCCCATCAAAATCCCACACATTCTCATTTACCTGATGGCAACTGAGCCAAAATGAAGAAAAAGAAGAAGACAAAATACAACATCTTCCTGCTTGCAACCATTGCTGAGGGAAGACTCTTCAGGACAGAAGTTTGGGTGGCTTTGCGAGAACAAGAGGCTCTCTTATATTTGAAAGGAATGCGATATGCTCTCGGTCAGTGAAGTGAATCAAGAAAGAAAACACATTTATATGCTCCATTTCCCAGGATCAAGGACAGACATGATGGATTATAGCCCTTGGCCTCCATAAAGCTTGTGTTTTGGGGACCTGAGTGGGGTAGTGGAAAGAACAGCAGGCCAGGCCTTGGAAGACCAGGGGCCACATACAGCTGTGCCCCTCTGTGCAGGCAGTGGGAGCGCGGTCCTGCTCTCACCTCTCCCGGCTTCAGTTGTCTCACCTACGAGACAAGGACCAACGACAGTGATTGACAGACACCACCGTAATACTACCAGCCTCTCAAGGTGTTGGGAGGCTCGAGTGTGATGATGATGCAAATATGTTTTGAACATGTGAACACTGAGAGGGAGCCTGGTGTGCACTCAGGACGCCTGGCTTTCATCTGTCTTGTCTGTAAGTGTCACAAGGAGGAAGGAGGGATGACACTCATTCTGTCAAGTTAGCTCTGAATCCCTGACCTGTCACGGTTACCACCCAGCAGATCAAGTCATAGTCACCACATCTGTTTAATTCATTAAGAACATAGGTATCAAAAGTAATACTCATATCAGTGCACCCTCCCCCAAAGTAAGTCCCATCCTGTTCCTATGCTTGTGCAATGCTCTGTCCTTCGTTTTTAGAATGAAAAACAAGATAACTTACAAATGTAGACTCTGATATCAGACAGATTGATTTATTTAGTATAGGATCTTGAGCAGATTGCTTAGTTTTCTGGACCTCACTTTCCTCATCTTTAAAATGAGGACACAATAATGGTACGTTATTAGGTACTTCATAGGCTTTGGAGAGGATGGACTGAAATGGGTATGTCAAGTGCTTTTCAGTGTCTGGCTATTGTCACTAGTGCCACATTCCCATTCCTCTCTATCCAGCTTTGAGCCCAGCTTCTCTGTAAACTCTTTTCCAAGGCCTCTAATTCATAATGAACCTTTCCTGGCCTAGAAAATGCAACATTGCTGATAGTTGTATGTTTGTTTCGGAGCCTCGCAAACAATTCAGCACCAGGAACACGAGCTAATACGTACGTACTAGAGGGTAGAGTTGAACCTCATGCCTCTCAGTGTTTGGGAATCTTGAATAACCTGGAGCCAGCCAGCTCGGTGGGCTTGTGATGCGTGTGGTCACACAGCATTGGGGTTTAATGCTCCGTGCTCACTGTGTTGAAATGCTTAACAGTTTTCTCTTTGACTGTGTGCTTTGTAATGATGTCTGAGGGGCTGAGGAGCCCACGCTGGGGCCCTGAGCTCAGGTCCCATGTGTTCCTGCCTTGCTTCTCTCCTCACCTGCCTGGGGGGATGGGCTCAGGCTTCACGAACCCTGGGACCCACCTGGCCTCCTCCTTTCCACTCCTTCCCAGCAACCTCTGCCATCACCATATGCCCCCGGATGGGTCTCGGGACACAGCATGGCATTGATGAACCCCTCCCTGTACTAACAGTGCCCTGGTTTAGGGACATTCAGAGCAACACTTTAGGATTGGGAGGTCCATTTTACATCTATTTTGTAGATACAGAAACTGATGCTCAGATGGGCTAAGCAGATGCTCAAAGTCACACAGATAAGCAGGAGTAAAGCCAGGATTTGAGCCCCCTCTGTCTTGCTACAGTGAGAGGACACGTCCTTCCCAATCAGAGCTGTCACCACTTTCTGGCTTTCCAGAATCCACAGAGAGTCCAATTTGTGTCAGGTGCTAGTGTTATCTTCTGTGTGTTGGTCAGAATTTTCACACCCGCTGTGCATGCCGCTGGTCTGTTCTGCAGTAAGCCCGTGTGAGTAGATCTGTGTCAAGGGTATGACAATCTAAGACCTACTATGAGCCATTCAGTCCACTGGCTTTGATACACACATTGGAAACTGACCAAGGTTTCTTTTCAGATTACTCATACTTATCATATAATGGTCATATATTCTATAATCTGTATTGTGTTGACTAATTACTCAACACAATACAGATTATAGAATACAATCGTCTAATGTAAGTAAATGAAAATGTACTTACCGATGTGTCACATGTACGCACACATGCAACAACAGGGTGTCTGTGATGATCCATTGGAAGCCTCGTGGGCACAAATGCACTTCCTCTTTCCAGAGGACCCTCTCGAGCATCACCCTGAATGGGACCCAGTACCAGGTCTGTGATCAGCGAGGTCCAGCACCTCTCACCTGACACAGTCCGACAGCCTTAGGACAGTACAGACCCTTGCAGTGGGAGCCACAGTCCACCGAGCTTTGAAATCCTGGGGTATTTGTCCTTAGGAACTTTTATGCTGATGAGAGAGATGATGAGTGCACATGCTGACACTCAGCCATCTGGTTCTAGTGTCACATGTATGTCGATCAGGCACCTTATATATTGACATTAATTGCAATTTGTGTATATCTGACTCTTTCATTACTCATACCCAAATTAGGCAAGTCTAAAGTGTTGATTCTGATTGTTGTCTGCCCTTAATGTGAAGCTGGCTGCTCTTAGCTATTGTTACCATTGAAGTACTCAGGCCAGACCAGAGTAGCCCAGGAGAAGGCTTGGAGAGCCACTCCCAACATACTCCCCTTCCTGCTCTTGACACAGCTGGCAGAATGTGGAGGGGAAATCAGACCGAGCCTCTTTCATCTGTCTTTGCTTCTATCCACTATGGTGAACTTTTTCTTTCTATTTACTCTAGTTTATCCCCGTCTTGGGCCATCTCTCCACCCTCAGGCTGTGACTCTTCACCAAGTAGCACCTTGAGAGGACGTGAGGGAGGGGGGACTTACTGACTCTGAAGGGGTTTATAGGGACCATTTGATAATTACCCCCAACAGATTTTGATAAAAGAACAGTAGCTTTTGTTTCCCAAAGCCCCCCTGACTCCCACCCAAAATACTGGGAGACAAATCTGTTCTTCCTGGCCTGAAAAATCAGATAGAAAACATTTCTGTGCCATCTCATCTACTGGTAGCAGAAGGCACTCTGCCAGCTTGTAAAGACATTTTCACTAACTTGTTACTTGACTGTACCTGGTAACCAGACATATCTGAGACGAGAATTAATCTGGGTGGCTCCTTCCTTGTGTAGCCAGGAGCGCATTTTTTGATGAGAAATGCTACAATCTTAAAGGGAGATGCACGAATTCATGTGAGAGAAATGAAGAACTTGTTGCTTTATGCCAGAAGGCTCTGAAATGCTGTCTGATACTCCAGCCATGTTTGAAAAGGAAAAAAAAAAAAATATATTAACATGGAACGCTAGACTTCCCAGAACAATACGAACGACCTGGCTGCATCGTCTTGCACTGGCCTCTTCCGTAAGACACTTCAATAAAAGTAAATGACTGTCATTTATCAATTTGTCAAGTGCTTCACTAAGAAGGGGAACATGAGTAGTTAATCTTGATGGTCCCTCCCTCCTGGTTTATTTTTCTTTATTTTTTTGGTAAGAGAATTGTCGCAAAGCCATCTGATATTTCTTTTAAAAGGGGACTCCAAGAAACTAAATCAACAGACTCTAGCTCGCTCTCAGGCAGATAGCCCCAACCACCTGTTAACATAGATGAAGATGATGATGATAATCATAGATAGGCAAACAGATAGAGAAATTAACATATATCAAGATGGATAGTTATACTAATAATATATTAATAATAAGATAGTTGGATAATCTGCTTATGAAAACTCTCATATTACACACCTGTCTAAATTCTCTTAACTCCATGCTTTTAAATTGGAGACAGTTAAATACTTCCTATGAATTTGTTCCATACCCATAAGTCTGGATTCAAATTTGCTGATGGTCAGAGGGATCATCCGTAAATATCTAGCATTAGTGACCTGAAACCTCATCCAAAATTGGCTTTCTACTATTTTTCTAGGAATTGGCTACTTCCAAGTTACTTAGTGATGCTAAGGTCTGCCATTACCTAGTTCCAGTCAGGAGTCCCTAGGCGTAGGATTGAGCCTTGGTTCCCTGCCTGGTCAGAACTCTTACCTTACCTCCCTTTGAATTCCTCAAGGTCAATGTACTTAATCCTATTGGAATCAATTACCCTTTTGCAACATTTTTCTGTTTTGAGATAATTATAGAGTCACATAGAGTTGTAAAAAATAATAGAGACATCTCTTGTTTCTTTTAACCAGTTTTCCCCAATAACAACATCTTGCAAAACTCTAGTGCAGTATTACCACCAGAATATTCTTCCATTGATACAAAACAAGTCCTTCACCACAGACCCCACATGTTGCCATTTTAGAACCACCCCCTCCCCCCTCCTGCGTCCACCTCCTCCTTCACTCCTGCACTACTCATTTGTTCTACAAGTTTGTCCTTTCAGAAATGTCATCTAAATAAGATCATATAGTAGGTAGCTTTTGGGATTAATTCCCTGGAGATTTTTCAAGGTTGTTGCCTGTATCAGTAGTTCTTTCCTTGTTATTGCTGAGCAGTGCTTCACGGTATGGCTGCACCACACTTTGTTTAGCCATTCACCGCTGAGGGACATCTGGGTGGTTTCTGGCCAGGCGCTGTTACGAATGACGCTGTTATAAACACTTCTGTTTATAGTTTTTTGAGCAAACATATGTTTTCATTACTCTGAGATAAATATCCCCCAGTGCAATTGCTGGGACCTAAGTTACTTGCAAGTTTAATTTTATTAAGAGAATGCCACACTGTTTTTCAGAGTGGCTGTACCATTTTACATTTCCACCAGCAGTGTAAGAGGGATCTAGCTTATCCACATTTTAACCAGCATTGACTGAAAATAGTTGCCACTATTTTGTTTTGTTTTTTTGCTAGTCAGGTAAGCGTGGATTGGCAACTCGTTGTGATATTAATTTGCACTTCTCTAAAAGCGAATGATGTTTTTCACTTCCTTCTCCAAAAGAATGAGGCAAGGATCCTTGCAGAAATGGCTAATTTTAGGACTGGAGCAGGAAATATGTAAGATAAATCCAGGGCAACTTGGAATCCCAGAACATATGAACATACTCAAAACAAACAAATGCTATGGGTATGTCAAAGGAACAGAAAAGCCCGCTGACAGAGCTCCCCATGAGCAAAGCTGCATTAATTTGAGCAAATGATAATAATAATAATAATAATAATAAAGTATACAAGATTATAACCTCAAGTATAAAATAAATGTCCATGGCCATGAGTTCATACTGATAAAAATAAGAGATTGAATGAGTGAGAAGAGACAGCTCTCCCACGCAGACTAACTCCAAATTGTGTAGCTACTCTGCCCTCAAAGAACTGAGCAGAATTCCACACGCCTTAGTCTGTGCAGAGTGACTCCCACAGAGCACAGTACGGGAAGGAGGAGAAAGAGCGACTTTCCAGCTCCCTACTGGGCCTCCACTGGTCACAGCCCTGGCTGGTGGTGTAGCGGTGCCTTGTGGCCTCCACTGACTCCACCAGCGAAGGGAGGGAAGGAGGGAGGGAGGGAGGGAGGGAAGGAGAGAGAGAGGGTGGGAAGGAGGGAGGAGGGAGGAAAAGCCTCATTACCTGTGGGTGGTCTGAAAGCCTTGACTCTGCCTCCCCTGATAGAAAGCTGGGGAAGAGCCTCATTGCTGCAAGGGGCGGGGTGGGGGTGCGTGGGAGGAGCCTTGTTAAAATTCAAGCACAGCAGGATTCTAGTAAAAATGCAGTAATTCATTCCTACCTGTTCCCCCCCTCTAATGTGGAATGCAGGAATGGTTAGATAGATAGATGATAGGTAGGTAGATAGATAGATAGATAGATAGATAGATAGATAGATAGATAGATGATAGATAGATAGATAGATAGATAGATAGATAGATAGATAGATAGATGATAGTTAGATAGATGATAGGTAGGTAGGTAGGTAGATAGATAGATAGATAGATAGATAGATAGATAGATAGATAGACAGACAGATAGATAGATAGATGATAGATAGATAGATAGATGATAGATAGATAGATAGATAGATAGATAGATAGATAGATAGATAGATAGACAGACAGATAGATAGATAGATGATAGATAGATAGATAGATGATAGATAGATAGATAGATAGATAGATAGATAGATAGATAGATAGATGATAGATAGACAGACATCTCACAGTATCACACTTGGTTGGGTACATAATTCCCTTTCTACATTGTTGGATTTGATTTGCTAGTATTGCATTGAGGATTGTTACATCTATGTTTTTGAGAAATATTGGCCTTTTGGGGAAATATAATTAAAAACAAAATCTTATCCCAACACAGAAATCATCTCCACAATGTTAGCAGAAAAAGTAAACACTTTTACTGTCGAATAAGCATTAAAGCAAGACGTGACACATAGCACAGCAGTCCACCAAGAAATGGCCAAGACAGAAAGGAATCTCAACCCCTTATTTACGAGGCAGATACAGCCTATTACATACAAGACAAACAACCAGTCCTCACAAAAAGAGTAGACAGCACTGTTTGTCACACATAGTTATCCTAACTTTACCTGGAATTGGGGTGACCATCATGTTAGCTCATTGGCTATTCAGAAGAAAAACAAATTTCTCATATCTTTATGACAGGAAGTCATTTTGGGAATTGAAGGCTGACACCCACTGAAGTTCTGTCCCTACCCTCCCACAGACGCTGGGACATAGGTGCTCCAAGAGATGGCTGCCACGTCCTTGAGAAAGACATTCCTTAGTCACAAAGCTGGCAAGAGGCCTAAGTCTTCAAAGGCGTTTATACACCTTTCAAAGAGAGGAGAACAACTTATAATTCCAAGTTTTCTAAAGTAAATGCTCAAAGGAAAAAGACAGGAGAGAAATCTCTTCCCTTATTTTCAACAGGGAGAATTAATCTCATTTGTATTTGTCCTGAGTCTGTATTTTGCTTTCTTGCATCGTCTCCGTCTGTTTTTGATGGTCGGGTAATGCTGAGACTCACAGAATCAGTTAGGAACTAGTCTCTCTCCTCCTGTTTTCTGGAAAAGATTATGGAGAATTTGCATCATTTCATCTTCAATCTATGTTAGAATTCACCAGGGGAACCATCTGAATCTGGTGCTTTCTTTTTTGGAAGCTTATTAATTAGTGGTTCAATTTCTTTAATATAGGCCTAGTCAGAATATTTATTTCTCTTTGTGTGAGTTTTGGTAGTCTGTGTTTTTCAAGAAATCGGTTTGTTTCAAGTTATCAAATTTGTAGTCATCAAATTGTTCATAATATTCCTGTTATTCCATAATGTTCCTGGTATGTTCATGGTATCAGGAGAAATGACGACCAACCCAAGGCTGATTACAAAGACCATATGTACTAAGTGGATGTGAATGGTTTAAAAGCTTTATAAATGGATTTTTGACACTAATTACATTTTATAACATCTGCCTAAAAACAGTTTCAAAAATATTTTGGTAACTTGAACCCATATAGTTGTGCTGTTTAATAAAGTAAGATATTCATTAAATGACTAGATCATTTCTAAATGAGATAAACTGCTGAAACATGCATTGATAAGTGTAAGTTTAAGCTTATATACTTTTAGCTTCATTTTTATGCAACAAAGAGAGAATAGATATTTTGAGTCTGTTCGTAACATGTTCCTTTGCTGCGTTAAAAAATTGTACAGATAGTTTTTGTTTTCCTCTGATTTTTCCCTAAAAATGTTTGCAGTCAGCTCCAGTCCTAAATGCTTTGTGATGGTATTTGCTTCAATAACTTTGAGATCATGTCACTGGATTGAGTAAGGATTTTAAAAATTTTAGTGGAGAAGCTGATGGGTTCCTGATCAAGGAGAACAAGAATTAATTACATGGGACAGAATGAACTGCTGCAGGGCGATGATAGTTTTTATGGTTATTGCTTTAGAACATTGCTGCCCTTTAAAATGTTCTGTTTTCTGGTGATAAGTAAGTACCCCTTTTCACTTTTCTCTTAATTACCTCTACTCATAACAATTCAGTAGGTTATACTTTTGTGAACAGAAATGAAACTTTTATTTTTTCCTCCGTGCCCGATCCTTGTAGACTTAGGAAATTACTAGTTATTCTTATTTTTATGGCAGTATCATTATTTGCATGTTCAATAATAACCTTCTCCTCGTAACAAGACGCAATTGGAAATACTGGTTCTAGAACCCGGGCTTTGACTGGAACAGCATATCTGAGAATGAAATGCATAGAATCCAGTTTGAAGAAGTAAGTTAGCTTTCTGGAGCCAGTTCTCGCAAGGTTCTCAGAAAAGCCAGCCTGATACCTGGCTCCAGGCTTCCCAGCCTTACAGGTGAGTAATGACAGTCACTTTCTGGCAGGCCTAGGAATCGGGTGATATTTTGGAGACTTCAAACATTCTCCACAATCAATTTCAGTCATTCCCCACAAATAACCTGCTGCCAGTGTCTTGCCTCTCGTCCTTGGGCACAATTGACCACGCTGACTTATTCTGTTATTTAGTGAGAAGTGACCTTGACACAGACAAGATATGTGGCTATGGGACTGCCCGCTGCCGGAGGAATTGTAAAAGAGAGGAATTCAGGATTGGCACATGCCCCAACACCTCTAAATGCTGTTTGAAAAAATGGAATGCTGCCCCACTGAATCCTGTGAAACACTGAAACCCACTGCTGCCTGGTCCCTGGCGTCCCCAACAGCTGTCCCTTCTTGAGACCTTACAGTGAGAACGTCCCCATGGGAAGCCACTGATCCAATTGTGAAACGAGGGTTTGCTGCGAGCTTTCACTCAAGGCAGAGTCAGGGCAGCAGAGTGCAGACTCAGCCTCCTGGGTCCAGCGGGCCTTCTCTGGTTGTGATGAGGGAGGCTAGCAATGTGGGTTAAGTGTAAGTTTTGACACTTTAAAAGCTGAACCAAAAAATATATGTAATCAGCCACAAGCCTAAGTGAACATCTTTTTTTTTCTTTCTTTTTTTTGGCCTGAATTTTTTCAATTGAACCTGATAACATTGGTTTTCTTTTCTGATCAAAAGTTTTGCTCAGCAGTTATATATGTCTTCTGTTCATTAAAACGGAAAATAAATCAATATTAAGTGAAGTTTGTTTGGCATATACTATAATTCAAAACAGACTTCTGGGGAGAAAAGCCAACAAAAATGATAGAGATGAGAAGGGTGCAGACTAAGGGGTTGACTTAAGTGGATGCCTGCGAGGGTCACATCCAGCAGATGGCAGCAGAGAGCGGTACTGCCCTGGGTAGTGTTGGATGGATACATCCAGACTTTCCTGAACACTGGTAAGGAAAGGGAAGTAATAAAACATTTGACTTGGATGTCCCGTATTTCAGGGTAACCACATGATTCATGACAAAAAGCTCCTCTCTACAAAAGTAGCCCACCTGATCAATGAAATAAAATAATAGAATGAGAATATCACCTTTTCCAAACACCTGGGGAAATAATGATCTAGCCAATGAGTGTCAATAGCCCCTGCAATTAACAAGAATGGCCACCTGATATTATGTGCCTCCTGACACATATGCACAATGCCAGCTGTGAACTGTTAAGCCGAATTGTGCCTTTTTGGCCAAATACAGCAGCAAAAGAAAATTCATGCTGTCACCATCACCCAGCTTCAAGGTGTGGTTAGTTTGTCTCATCTCTTGATAATCCCTCTCCCGATTACTTCCAAGAATAGTCAAGGTGCCATATCACCTACTCAGAAAATGCTTTGGAATATATAACGCAGAGAAAGGACTCTTTTAAAAAAATATGATCACAGCACTATTTTCCCACCTGGAAAAAAATCAGCACTAATTCCTTAATATAACTGCATAGCCAATCAGAGTTCAGATGGCCCTGACCGTTGCATAAGAGCGCTCTCGTCAGAGCTGGTTTCTGAGAATTAGGATCCTAAGATCCACAGACTGCGTTTGGTCGTTTGTCTCCATGGATGGTGTCGTACACTTGCTGTTCCGCCTGTTAAATGCTGTGCCCCAAATCAGATGTGAATCTGAGCAGGTCTTTAGATCTCACCGCACCATATGTGGGGTGGGGGTGGGGGTGGGGGCAGAACCTGTCCAACAGCCCCCAAATACAATAGGCTGGCGGACGATGTAACAGTGTTTCTCGTACTATGTTGGTGTCCCTCTTCAGTATTCTCCACACTTTGTATTTTACAAAGGACTTTCATGTCCATAATCCCTTCTGATCCTTACAATAAGCTTCCGAATTAGTCATGCTAAGTGGCATCATCCAGCCTTCTTAGGTGTAGAAACCAAGGCTCAGAAGGACAGTGGCTTTCCTAAAGTCGGTGGGGATGTTAGGAGGACCTGGCATAATCCCGACCTCCCAGCAGGCACAGAGGCAGCACAGCAGGCTATGCTGGAATCTGAGCCCCACCACTTGGCCGACAACCTCGGGGCTCTGCCATATGGCCATTCAAGCAACACAAGCAGAGAACCAACTTCCGGCCCCGTTCTACAGTTATGTTGTTTCCTTATTTTCAACTTGACATTTTGCCAACAGAGCGGCCATGCTGGACTTCCCAAATGACAGTAGAGAAAAGCAAGGGGCTTCTCCAGACTTTGTGACACCAATAGAAGTAATGATCGGGGTGGTGACAACAAGGAGAAAGAAAAACTATCTCATCGCCAGAAACAATTAGAGTGGCTTTACCTCCTGGTTTGCCAGAAGAACCCTGGGGTTTGCTTGCAGTCCTGATGTCCATCCTTTCACTTTCTAAATGGAGGTTGGATTCTGAAATAGCCACGCCCCCGCCCCCAAGTCTAATTCACATACTCAGGTTAATGACTGCTATTCTCAGTGCTGAAGGGAATCACAAAGTCACACTATTAATTTTATGGCTTAACAGCAAAAGAACAAAAAGGACGACAATTTTAAAAAGAAGTAGAACCAATGATTAGAATACTCTATAACGGGTTCTGCTATCCTCCCGTCAGAATAGATGTGGCTTTTAGCAGGTAAATTGTTTTATAATTCTTCTAGAACACGCGATGCTGGTGGAAGAGGACAGGAGCTCAGAACACGGTTCTGCTCTGTTAGGGCAGATGTCACACCGGCTGCCTTTCTAACGACCTCACTGACCTTTTCCTATCAAAGAGCAGAACAGGCTTTTCATTGGTCCCTCATTTTCAAGGTGGTTCTTTTTAGAAATATCCAGGAAGGTTTATTTTAAGATCTAGACAGAGGACGTGAGATGTGACTATTTTTGGCTCAATTTCTTCACCTAATTAGATCAAATGATTTTAATGAACTAGAACTAATCCTTTAGCTGAGTGGTGGTTATCAAAATACTGTTATATTTTGGTTCATAATTCATCATTATTAATGTCTGAGTATTAGATTGGACTTTTTTTCTTTTTATCGGGAAGACAAACATCTGTAGGAATAACTTGCCTATGTACGCTAAAATTTGCATCTTTGATAAAAGATACCAATTCCACACTTAAATAAATATAAACACAGCTGTAATAAATAGCTTCTGGGCTGGAATATAAAAAGCACAGGAGTGTGTCGATGAGGGAATAGAGAAATCCTCGTTAGGAGTAGAGGTCACAGCACCGTTCCATCTCCCCTCCTGACCTTCTCCGTCTCCAGTTGTCAGCCTCTGGTGGCCTCAGTGACTAATGTCCCTTATCATGGGCCAGTTGCCTCCCATCCCTGCCCAGTGCCCTCTTTGAGTCGGAAGATTTTCTAATGCCTAAAAATAAAAGGATGCGAGAGGTGCTGACGCCGTCTCTGACAGCACCTCCGTGCTCCCTAGTATGGAACCTGTCTGGAGACCTAAGGGGCAGTGGTTGCTGCGGGGTGATACTGGGTCCCCTGTCACATGTGTTTGCAGCCCCAAACCTTCTCTCCTTCTCTGTTGCGTCTCTGAGGCCCAGGTCTCTGCTGTTACTGCTGCTGCTTTGTCCATCCACTTTCCCCTGTCTCCAGGTGGAGACCAAGTATTTTTATTTACATGAAGACATTTTTCTCCTGACCAAAATGTGCATGCAAATGAGACACAGGGGATACACACTGCCCTTTTCAAGTGACTGATGCTTTAGTAGATGTCATATGGTTAAAAGTCTCCTAAACCGAGTCTGTGCTTCTGTGGTTGAGTCCAGAAAGGCTGCCTGGGTTGTGCCTTCCTGAGATTTTGCAACAACATGAAACCTCACGCCTGCTATGAAGACGATGATGAAGGCGAGGGAAGAAGAGCCTTTTGCTTAGTTGTTACCAGGAGAGAGAACCCAGACTCAACTCCAGAGTTACTTGAATTGGACCCAGTGACATCAATAGGTGTCTGGGGGAAAGAGGACAGTAGAAGGGTGGGGTGAAATGAAGAAGAGTCAGAACATTAAAATCAACGGATAGAAAGAGACGACTGAGTCGCGGAGGAGCCAAGAGACAGGGAGAGACTCGGGGGAGAAAGGGCAGGAGTGAGAATTGGGAGTGGCTTGGGCGCTGCCCATGTCACTTCCAGGAATGACAGTTTTGAAAATCAGGGCATACCTGGAATGTTGTATGTTTTCCTGTGTGATTTTTGTACATAAGATAAATACGTTCAGAAGACAGGATAGAAGCAATATGACGGCTCTCTTTATGTCACCACTTGAACGAATAGCAGTGCTTTTATAAGAAGCACTTGAGGAAATTGGTGATTTGATGTTCATGACATATGTATTTTGCCTCTCTCCTCTTTCTGCTGCTCTTCTCTGTCGCTGGCCTTTTTTACTCACCAAACCCAACCAAGGCATTCAGGCGTAATATTCACCTCCTGAGAAAAGTGGCTTACTGTTTGTTCCACTAGTGGCAGGAAAGGAATGTGTGTGCCTTTGTCCTTTGTCACCGGGAAATCACTCTGGAATGCGGCTCTTGCCCTGCTTCCTGCACTCCCGCAGCTCAGCTATAAAGGGGCCCTGCTGTGTGTGCGCTCACCCAGACCTTCCAGGCGTGCCACCCCCTTGGCCACATGAAGCCACTCCTCCCACCATCGCCGTTGGTTCTTCTCCTTGTGTCCCTGCTGTTTCCAGGTAAGTGGGAACTGGCCTGGGCGTGCGGGCCACGTCTCTCTGCAGTGGTCACCTCTGGGTTGGGAAGTGAGATCCTAGGCCTGGGAACCTCCTGGCTGGGTGTCTGAATGACCCTGAATATGCTGATGGCACTGGCTTCCCAGGACAGAGGCTCCCGCCCCTGACTCCACTTTCTTATCCTTTTAACATCCTCCTTTCCCTTACAGAGAGGGACAGTCAGTGTCAGGAAGGACCTTAGATGTAGGGGGTTTCAATGACCGTGTTAGTGACGACCTGGGGGAATGCTCAGCTCGGCTTCCGTAAGGCACCCAGGCTCCACTACCCACCTTCTCAGGCCTCATTCTCTCTCTCTCTCTCTCTCTCTCTCTCTCTCTCTCTCTCTCTCTCTCCCTCTCTCTCTCACACACACACAGTGCATACTAATGTGCACGTACACAAATAACATTTACCCCCCCGCCAACCCACCCCATCCCATCCTCCACTTTCTCCATTTTTACAGCATGATAGAGGTATGTAATTGGTAGACAAAGAACTGCATACATTTAATGTGTACAATTTGATGAGCTTGGACATATGCACATAGTCCTAACAGCCAAGGGAATAGGCATACCCAACACTCCCTGAAGTTTCCCTGTGTCCCTTTTGTATTTATGTTTGATTGTGTGTAGTAAGAACACTTAACATGAGGTCAACCCTCTTACCAGATTTTGCGGTGCACACGTTGTATTAACTACAGACAGTGCAGCTAACTACCGTGGGGCCTGGAACTTTCCATCCTGTGTGACTGAAACTTTACTCCACAGAGCAGCAACTCCCCATGCCCCCCATATTCTCCCTCACCCCTAGAGTGAACGTACCTCATCCTCATGGGTCTGCTGAATGGAGAGCTCAGGAGATTCTCTGCTGTGTATTTTCTCTCCTACAGGTTTGTCCTGGGCCAGGTATGTTAGCCAGGAAGGCACTGAGGACCCCGAAGCACCTGCAGAAGGAACAATCGTGTCCCACTTGCTACGCCACCAAGTAAAACGCTACTTCTTTCCACACACTCCCCCTTACGAGGGTAAGTAACCATACCTGTGACAAGTTCATCCACTCCGCAAACGTGTCGTGAATGAATGGATGGGAAGGTGACACCTCCACCCACCCAGTGAATGGATGGCTGGAGGTGAGGCTGGGCAGTCATTGACAGTAAGGACAGGCTGTGTTTCATGAAGACGCTGTGTGGATGGCTCAGGCTGTGCTACCTGTCAGAAAGGTCACAGGGGTCTGCAGCCTCCCCCGCCCCCGCCACTCCCCGGATTGGTCAGTAACACCTGGGAGGCTGGGAGGCAAAAGTATGGGGCCCCTTCTGCAGCCTCTGGGCTTCATTCAAGCCTGATGGGAGGAGATGACGTGGAGTGAGACAGCCCCACCTCTACCAGGTTAGAGCCCTGCTCCCTGGGCCTTGGAGTTCATGCATTCTACGGGACATTTGCTGACCGTATGCTAAGTGCCACGTGAAAAATGAGTGCTCACGGAATGCCTCCTGGGTCGGCGTGGCTGAAGCGAGACTGTGATGTCAGCCTATTGCAATGAGGAGCAGAGGGGGGACAGAGGACAGAGGGCCCACAGCCACTTTTCTGGTTAGTTCCAACCCACTGTCTAAGCCAGCTTCAAATCTGTAAGGACATAGTGGGAACAGTAATTTCCATGGTGTCCTTAATCCCAGACTCATTCCTGACCCTAAAACAGGGAAAACAAGTCTGGAAGTTCAGTGGCAAGAGGAGAAAATTCTCTCTTAATTGTTTTTCTCTGAATTGGGAAAACAGTCCCATCGGCATAATACCTCCATCTATGTCTAGTAGCACATATTCCACAGAAGTAGAGTTGAAAAACAAATGACTGAGAAACTAAATTCTTAAAATCCTTACCCAGTCACGAAAAGTCTGTCTCAGTCTTACCCATATTTCCCACCATTTTCTGTCACCTCTGTGATACTCAAGCACATCGTGATTTCTGGGAAATATTTTGCTCTCTCATTTCTTCGCACAACTCTGAGGAACATGTCTAACTTGTGTTCAAGACCCCATTCAGATGCTACATCTAGCATCCGTTTAAATGTAACGTTCTCTGTGACCTTGTTTGGTTGTCCTCTATGTTCGCCAGTCACTTTGTGCAGACTCTACTATGGAGTTATTATATTAAATTTAAATATTTGTTTACGTGTCTGTTTCCCCACTAGACGCTGAGGTCCTGATCCAGAGAACGTTCCCCTGCTCTGCCAAAGCATGTTAAAATGTCATAAATAATTTTTCCTGGAAAGTTTGAGGAAGTGAATTCATTTACCAAATAAATAGAAATCTGTAGGGCCTCTTCCCACTCCCCCACCTGTTCTATTCTTGTTTTGCTCTCTTTCTATGATACATCTTTCTCTCTCAAGAGTTATGAGCTTTCTGTTTGTAACACTGTGTTTGAGAAGCTGCTAAGATAGAATTTTCACTTGGGATTCAAAATAGTATGGTGAGTGGAAAGCAGGCCACTGTGTAAAAGAGGTGACTAAAAACCAGTGAGAAAAAGGGAGGCCAGGTGGCTCAGCTGGTTAGAGCACGAGCTCTGAAAACAACAGGGTTGCCGGTTCAATTCCCACGTGGGATGGTGGGCTGTGCCCCCTGCAACTAAAGATTGAAAACGGGGACTGGACTTGGAGCTGAGCTGCGCCCTCCACAACTAGACTGAAGGACAACAACTTAGAACTGATGGGCCCTGGAGAAACACAGTGTTCCCCAATATTCCCCGATAAAAATTTTAAAAAACACACCAAAATAACCGGTGAGAGAAGCATTAAATCCTCACGCTGTCAAGGGCGTGAGAAAAGAGTGGAAACTGAGGCAGGGTTTTGCAATAATCTTTCTGGAAAGGGCTATGGGTGAACTGACAGGCCCACCCTTCTCCTGATGGGAAGGGCATGTGGCCCCTGTGCCCGCCCAAAGCAGCTCTTCTGCCTCTCAAATCTGACAGGTGGGACTTGCTCATGGGAGCCCCCCACCTGGCAGGTGCAAAGGAAAGGTGGATGCTGCGTTGAAACGGGCCCACATTCTGAAGGATCTGGTGGGAGAACATGATCCAGGTGTGGGCTTCATGCAGGAGTCGCCTTTGATCCTGTTTTAGGGGGACACTGTTGAGGCCAGGAAATGTCAATGAGGATGTGCCTTAGATGTCAGCAGATGCTTAGGGGCCGAGGAAGGAGTGAGCCATGAGCAGGGTGAAGATGTGTCCTCCTGCCAGCTGACTCCACAGGCACAAAGTCAGCTTCCAATGGAATAAACCAATAGGAAAGTCTGGTCTCTGTCCTCCTCGTGCCCCTCTCCTGTTCCAAGCCTTGGAGGTGTCAGACCGCAGTAATGCAGCCGGGGAAGAAGGGAAGAATCTGTTAGGAAAGGAGCCCGTTGCTGCTCACACGTGCCCTGCCTGCAGCAGCGCTGAGCAATGAACTTCAAGGGGATTGTGGGGGCTTCCCGGGCCTCCATCGCTCTGCCCTTGCAACATAAGGATCAACTAGCACCAAGCAGGAAAGGAGATTGAATTGTTCTCATGCATGTGTGTGCACGTGGAGGGCACGTGGTAGTTAGCAGGGATGTGTCCTGGAGCAGCAGGAAGGGGGAGGTTAAAGGAGCCATGGCTGGTGTTACAGGATCTGGTGTTGGCAAAGTCACGAGAACAGGGAAGGGCAACATGACAAAGAGACAACTGGCTTGGAGATTGACCTTGAAGACTCTCAAAATGATCCATTGACTGTGATCCACCTGTTGGAGGTCGTGGACCCCACGATTTCTATATCCCTTTTATGCGCTGCCTATGTGTCCATGAAAAAAGCTACTGGGAAACGTGAACGTCAGTAGAGAATAAGGTCTAAGAGGACAGGGATCAACTGCGTGTTCACTACGCAAAATCCAACACCTACAACAGGACTTGACACGTTGCAGGTTCTCAATAAGGATTCTTGAATGAATGGTCAGATAAACTGGTTTTGTTTCATGAAAAAGGTGGTTCAATGGACAAAATTTTATAATGAACTTGTCTTTTTCAAAACCTGAGATTCCTAACATTAGAGCATTGTGTCTTATGAGTTTCTGTGGCAATCCATTTGACTACCATATTGTCGTGAGTGATAATAATGTTTGCACACTGCTCGCTCTGCGCCAGTCTCTGCTCAATGCTTGGGTGTCAAGTTTCAGTTTTGCGCAATGAATAAATTCTAGAGATCGCCTTACAATATAGTGCCTGTAGTTAACAATGTGGTATTTTGCATTTAAAAATTTGTTAAAAGTGTAGATCTTATGTTAAGTGTTCTTACCATAAGAAAACCAAATCTAAAGGATGCAAGGAAATTTTTGGAGATGATGGATGTTTCTTGCCTTGATTGTGGTAATGGTATCGTGGGGGGTTGCATGTGTCCAAACTCACCATACTGTATACATTCAATAGGTGCAGGGTTTTGTATATGTAAAAAAAATTGTCGTTTAGAAAATGAAGTGATAGAAAATAATTTTAATCGATTGAGCAATTGACCCGTTGGTCCAGCCACACAGTTGTGAGGCTACTGGTGAAAGAAAGTAGAAGAGGAGGGGGTGGCGTCCCTTCCCGTTTGGTTTGTCTGAAGGTCCAGTCCCAGATCTGGGGCAGAGCCTCTGACGATGAGCAGAGCGCCTTAGCCTGGCGTCCATCAGAAACTTTCCCCAGCTTCTGCTTTCATGGTGTTTTTCAAACACTTACCCCTTGTTCTTTGCTGTCAGTTGTCATCATAGGAGACCATTTAAGAGAAAAATGAATGTTTAATCATTACTTGAACTGCAGAGTGAGATAAGAATTGTACATGACTCAAGTAACTTGGCACATGTTTAAGGTAACAAATACTCTTCCAGGCAACTCCTTCATAATGAGGGGGGGAAATAAATCTTTTCAACTCTTTCAAACTCTCCCCTCTGCTTCCCATGTTCACCTGGTCTACCCTAGATATCCCATCTCCCTTACAGGGAGGGCTCAACCACGCACGTCCTCAGAGGACCACTACCTACCCCTCAGCACGTGTTTGATGGGCCATATCCTTTCTCAGTTTGCCTCAGAGAGTCCTTACTCGTCCCCTCACACAACGTTCTAGATTATTTCAAGGGCCATATTTGTATTGTAACACAGCCATCACCATTTCTCCTCCTAATTGCCTCTGATTGACAGTTCATTTTCCAGGGAGAAGGACGGTGACATAAGCCCAATTCAAGGATCTGACTTTTATCCCATCAGAATGGTTGCGAAAGAAATCTGTTTCCTATCCATTGCCATCCTCCTCATATCCCTTTGGGGTAAAATGACCACTGTTTGATTCTTAATACCTTAAGAATTCCTCAAGAGGCTAATGTTGAATATTTCTTTATATAGAACCTGCACCAGATTTCAAAGTTGTCAACTGCAGGAAAAGCAAAGGCCAGTGTCAAGAATATTGTAATTATATGGAAACGCAACTAGGCTACTGCGCTAAAAAAATATATGTCTGCTGTTCACATCCAGACCTGAGGTTGCTGTCATAGAAGCGGAGGCTTTGTCCACCTGCCATTGTTCACCTGTCTACCGGGGCCACGTCACCAGCCCAGGTGCAGTGTTCTGGAGAAGGGGCTGAGCAGAGAGGGGCTGAGGCATTGTCGTCAGTGCCAGGAAGGCTAAACATTTTATTGTAGCAGAAGAAAAGACAAAAACGGGCTACCCATAATCTACAGATACAATCTTAGAGAAAGTGACCTGGCTCGCGATTTACAAAATCATCAAAATCACACAATTTTTGCTGATAGTTGTGGATGTAATAAACTTACATAAGAAAGCATTCAAGTATTTCGTTCTTTTGTTTTAAAAAATAGTTTTTGAGTACCCACTTATGTTCTAGGCACTGAAAATGTAATGAATTGGAAACATGGATGTGTGAAGAGAGAAACACTGAATAAATAAAAACAATAAAATGCTGTCCATTCTATAATGTGGGTAATATGTGGAGAAGACCAATATAAGAGAATGAAGAGAGGATTCTTGGGGAAATTTGAGCAGGATTTTGGGGGATGATTAGGAATTTGTTACGTGAAAGAGAGAGGCAGCGAATTTCAGGCAAAGGGTACAGTTTGTAGAAAGGCAGGGCGACATGAAAGAAGGTTTGCTAAGTAAATGCAAAAGAGAGGGACTAATTACAAGTATCAAATGAGGCTGGTGTAGAAATATTGTGTGAAATTGTCAAATAAAAATATTATGCTAAAGACTTTGCACTACTAAACAAGAGAGGGAGACTGACATCACCATATTTTCCATTCTAGAATGTTCATCCCAACAAAAGAACTGGGGATGGGCTGGAAATGTGTGAGGTTAGCGGCAGGAAAGAGACGGCCAAGTAAGAGGTGATGGCAATGGATGGAGCCCCAGGATTCCCACTCGGTGACTAAGTGGAGATCATAGTCATGAAGAGGGACCTGGGGTGGGGACCAAAAGAGACTGAATTTACAGGTTTGGTGACAGAAAAGAAGGAAGGTGTCATGCAGGGTGTCATGCAGGGTGTCATGCGGGGTCTCTGGTCCTGCTCCCCGCATAAGAATGCCCGATATGGTGAGGCCAAAAAGGAACACCTACGGAGCCATAGGTAGGGGAGTCATACCACTATATTCTCACTGGCGGCTGGGTTGGAGACACAGGAGCCACACGATCCGCAATCCGCCATCCGCTTCTCTGCCAATAAACCCCCTTGTTAACTGCAATCCGCGCTTGCTAGCTCAGCCACGGCAGTTCTATCAGTGGCCAATGGCTAACTGGTTACAGCTGACGGCCAACTATTACCCGAGCCAGCATCTTCCCACATGAGGCCGAGAGCATGGAAACTGCTCTCTGGGACTCTGTCCCCACAGAAGGGCATGGAGTGGAAAGGAACTGTGTTAACCGAGGCAGCATACACAGGACGAGGGGAGCAGGCAGACCATGGAGAACTGGACACACTGGGTTTGAAGGCCTGAGGCGTTCGCTGTGCCCAGTGGGAACTGGAATGGACTGACGTGGATTCCAGGATATAGGAGGAGACAAGAAATAAGAGTTAAAGGCATTCACTTGTGGGTTGAAACTGAAATCTTGAAAAAGTCTTATAATCTGTCACCCAGGGACAGGTTTCTGGGGAGCAAAGAAGAATGCTCATGTCTAAGTGAGGCCCAGAAAACGAGGAGTCACTGAAGGAGGTAACGAGGGACCTAAATGATGAGGAAGGACAAAGCTGGGTGGTGTGGAAGACAGTCCAAGAAAGAAAGCGGTGCCTGAAACAACACGAAGAGATAGTGGAAAGAAGTGAAGGATGCCCTCTGTCTCCACATTTCCTCAGCTATATCTAGTTCAGAGATTGGGCACCAGTCACCCGGGTCCCACAATGAGTTCCCGTAGCAACATAGCCTTGATATTAAGCCCTAGGACCTCAGTGTCTCCTTCTAAATGATGGGAACAAACATTTACTCAAGGAAGCTTTTCATGTGCTTTTTGATAGAAGACTTAAAATAGTGGTTGCGAGACCAAAGTGGGGGGACGCATGTGTATGTGAGAAGTTTTCAAAGGGAGCATAAAGTTGAGATGACTGAGAAGGAGCTGGAGAAAACTGGAGCCCTCCCTATGAAAAACACATCTAAACACATCACCATTCTCCTTAAATCTCTCCAATGGTGCCTCTGTTTTCATTCGCTCATCCGTTCACCCATTCATTCATTCAACAGATATGTAGGAAGCGCCCACAGTATCCAGGTACTGTTCTAGATACAGGAAATCCACCCTCATCTAGCTCACATTTGAAATGGGGAGGCGGACAATAAGGAAGATGTGTAAGTAAAATGTCTGCTATATTATAAATTGAAAATGACAAAGGAAAAAACTCAGGAAGGGAATATAAATGTCAGACAGAAGCGTTGCCTTTTGGATGGAGGAGTTAGAGGAGGTCTCACCGAGAAGGTCGACTTTGGGTAAAGTCCTACAGTTGGTGAGGGGTGAGCCTCTGTGTCTATCTGGGGGGTGGTCGGCATCCCAGCGATAGGAAATGGCAAACGCCAGTGTCCAGGAAGGAATGTGCCATTTGTGTTTGAGAAACAGCGAGAGGTGGCCAGTGTGGCTGCAGCCAGGGAACCAAGGGGCAGTGGAAGCAAAGACAATCTAAACTAGATGTAAGTTGCATCAAGAAAGTTTTAAGTTTAGCAGCAGAAAGAACTTCCGGGGCATTAAGACTGTAAAACATTAAAGCGCTTGACCCAGAGAGATTTTGGAACCTATGTTGGGATTCATAAAAAACAGGTAAAAACTGATTTTTTCTACCACTCTGTGATCATTTTTGCAGTTCTGCTTAGAGATCGGTGGTGAGCGTAATGGGCTCTCCAGGTCAATTCTGAGAAAGCAACTCTGTGAGGCTGTGTTGTTCTTTCTGCAGAAATCTGTTGAGAGCAGGAGCCTGGGCCACGATGAGGCTTTATGGACACCAGCCGCACCCCTGGGGGGACGAGGGCCTCCAGCCAGCAGGTTGCTTTAGGTCGTAACACGCCCGACTGCCTCGCTCTCTGCTCTCCGCGCCCACCGTCCTCACACAGTGTCCTGCGCTCCCACTACACCCCCAGAAGCCTTCTGCGGGCTTTGATCCCTCGACTCATCCTCGTCCGCAAGCCTCCCTGTCATCAGGAAGTCTGCCTCCTCCTCAGTGCCCAAGGCTTGCTGGGGCGGGGGCAGGACGGCAGGCTCAGTCAATTGTGTCCCCATTTGGCTTTAGTAATGGCCACACCTGCTCCTTCCATCCTGTCCACGCGCATGGAAGTCACTGCAGCCCTGCAGGCTTGGCCTCCTCAGAGCCGGCTTACCTTTACCTCGTGAGTCATAGCAAACGACCGTACTGGACCCAAGGACCCCTTAGTAATAAGAACAAACATAAAAATTAATCTGTCCAAATGAAGGGAGACTGAATTTATTAGCACACTGTCTGCCTCTTTCTTGATAGACCAAACAAATTCCCGGAGTCAGATGAGTGACATTAGGACAATAGGGGTAGGAACCAATCCTGCCTGTGGGGAAACCACATCTTACCTTATGGGGCAGCAGGTGCATCTGTCAGAGGGGTCTGATTGGCCAGGTCAAAGTGCACGGGTGGCTGTTGTGGGGAAGCGTGGGGCCGTCGTCTTATGCTTTCAGGACAGCAAGGGAGCATCCACAGAACCTGTTCTCTCTTCCATCTGCCACCTGGACTCCTTCTCAGAGTTCTCCCCACTCTGCTTCTCCTGCCTCTGAGAGCTCTGAGAACCCTCTTGAAGAGTTCTCATTGCTACCACCTACCTGTCTGTCCAAGGCACCTGTAATGGGCCAGGAATAATTTCTATTTCACTGTAGGACAAATTAAAGGTAGAGTTAAATGATCCAATCTATATCAGGTGGAGATTGGATGACATCTAGAACCCTAACCCAGCTCATATCAAACCAGAAGACTCAAGTGTGTGCTTTTTTGTCTTCATGATTTTGATGTTTCTAAGAGAACACATGTTTGTGTCTCAGAATATTTTCTGGTGGCACCTCAGAGATAGGCACTGGACGGGAGAAGGGTAACAAGACCCTCCCCAAGCCCTAGAGCAAGGAGTTTCCCCACAGGCGGGCAGAGGCGCTGTGTGTCCCAGGTGACTGTGTGTGGTGTGTGAGCAGAGGTGTTACGGCCCTTACTAGGGATGCTGGTACTTGGGTTCACATCCCAGCCCCACTAATAATGACGTTGATGATCTGTGTAACTCCTGATGAGCACAGTGGGCAAAAATGTCCTTCTAAACCCAAACTCTTCATGACAATCATGAACTGTATTTGTATGAATGAGGAACTCATCCTGGGAATCAAGTGGCCTGACCACAACCGGCGAAGACAACTTACGCAGAGGTCTGCCCTTGAGACCCGGTACTCACGTTCCTCAGTAGACAAAGGAAAGGTGGTCGTGGGAACTTGACATGCTCTCCTGTGATGAATTATGTTGAGCCTGGAAGAGAAAGAAGACCCGTGAGATACAGGAGACAAGAATTTGTTGTGGGACTGGGGAGAAATGATAAATGATTGTCCCAACCTTCTGCCTGGCTTGGCCGGAGGTCTGGTGAATGAATGATTGTGAGCTGCCCAGGGCATCATAATGTGGGTGGAGGATACAGGAAGTCACTAAAGAGTTGAGTTAGGATGGTAGAAAGAAAGCCCCAGAGCAGTTTCCAAGGCTAGAGGGAAAGGGGGCTGCTCAGGCCGATTAGTCATTTTTGGTCTTTATTTGAAGCTACAGGAATAAAAATGAAAGACGGACAAGGAAGAACCCATGTGGACTCTATAAGAGGAAGTCAGTGGGAAGGTCATTTCAAAGGGATATTGTGGTGAGAATCCTTAGCCAAAGCATAAGAACAACTGGCCCCGGACAGTCAGCTGGTGGGGACCCACTTTATTATTTCACTTGGTCTGAACCCAAGGGCTGTACTGATGTAATTCAAATGTCTGGGCACCAAGCACTGATGTGAGCCTCTGATGAACAGAGAAATTGCACTTGTTGTAGACGATCAAGGCACTCCCCTGTGGTTTGTAGGGGACTGTGAGATAATTTCACCAGGAGAGTGAAGGCTGACATTCCTGTTGACAGAAAGGTAAAGCAGGACATGTATATGGTGAAAGAGACATGATGAGGTAAGAGACGCATCAGTAAGAGTGAGGAGCCCGTTGGGACTGGTGGAAATGTAAGTAGGAAAGTGAGGACGACTCTGAGAGGGGAATGGTGACTTCAGCCCCCACTCTATGCTTTTTGCCGGCAGACGTGATGTCAGGAAGAAGAACGGCAAAGCCACAGGGGTTTAATGTTGAAGAACACTCATGTTTTCTGTCCTCAGGATGAGCAGTGACCTGTGTGGCAAAGGCACATGAAAATGGCTCTGGTCGTGGCACATCTAAAGAGACAAACTAGCAGCTGGCGTTCATTTTTTCAAACAAGAAAAAAGGCAATGTAGTATAGAAAAAAAAGTAAATGTAATATTTTCGATAATGGCTTTTGGATGAAATATTTTCCGATTCCGTGAATATTTCAGAATGAATTTCTCTTTTATCCATGGGATATAATAAACCATGGAGCCAAATGCTTGCAACATAATTTTCTTCTTAAAAGCTCAGAGGTGCCATTCCTTATCTAGCATTTAGTGTAGGGTAAGAAATACGGAAGGCAGGGCTGCTTTTGTTCTTTTATAGGACACTTGTTTTTGTAGGTTTTTTTTTTGTTTGTTTGTACCAGAAACATTTATTAAGGCAGATTTAACTGCAATTTTTATTTTATTGGTTTTATCTAAAAATTACCAAGCTTTATTAACTGGCTTATACTGGTAATTTTCTATTTCAAAAATGATTTAAAAATTTTATTTTAACATAATCTTTTTTTCCCAATCTTAAAATTTCTTAATCTGGAATCTCCAGAATGAACGCCTGGCCCTCCCCTCGCCCGTGCCCTTGCTCACCTGCAGAAGTCTGGGGCCACACCTGGCATCTCTTCGTCAATATCCATTTTCTAGGTAAGCATCATGGTCAGACACGCTTGTTGAGGGCTGGTTAAGTAAGGTGGGAGGCCACCTACAGGAACATTAAGCACTGTAATAAAGAATGAAGAAGCTCTCAATGCACCCACGTACTTAAAACATTTCCAGGATGTAGCAAATGAAAAAAGGGCAAGTCCAAAATAATGTATGTAGTCTGTTATTATTTATACAAAAAAGGGCTATAGATTCCTATATGCCTATGTATACGTGGAAACCCTCTGGAAGGATTGATAAGAAGCCAGTAACAACCATCACAAAGGCCTGGGGGACAGGGTGGGAAGGAGAGTTGATTTTCACTTCTTAGTAAGTGAATTTTAGGGGAAGTAAATCTAAGTGATGCTGGGACTAGAACCAAGCAGGGGCAAATGTGTAGCTGCATCACCTAGGCTTGCTAGCATCAGCCATGATGTAAACCTCCATGGAAAGCTGTCCTTCCAGTACCTGCTCTAACACCAGCCCGTTTGAAGACCAGCCTCTGCCCCCCTCTCAAGGGGTCTCCATCCCACACCCCAGTGCCCTGCAGTGTTCTCTGCAGCTCAGGCCAACACAGCCCCCGGGTTGGGGCATCCTGTGTCTCCCACTGGAATGCCACCCCCTCAAGTCAAGAAAACTTTACCAAATGAGGACGACTCTACCCTCTTCCCCCATGGTAGACAACTTCCTGACTTTTACTATAGATTCGATTTGCCAAAATGTAAAAATAATACTATACGTTTTATCCAGCTGTTTTCCTCTTTTTCTTAAACTCCGAATGTTTATTAGGTAGAGCCATGCTGTGTGCATCTGTAGTTGTTGTTTTTTCTTTTTTTGTTGCTGGGTGGGAATACGTGGTCTGCTCCGTGCCTCTGTTGTGATACCATCTGTTCTTTTGATGACTGTCATGCACGACGCTCTGACGGACAGTCTCGTACACATCTCTTGGGGCACATGGGCCTCCGTCTACTGAATGTGCACCTGGCACTGTATCCATATGTTTAACTTTTTGAGGCAGGGGAGGCGTCTTTGCATGTTTCTGTCTCTGTCACCTAGCACAGCACCTGGCGCTAAGGAGTCACTCAGCTCTGTTGCTTCCTTTCCCACCTCAGTCCTGCTCCTCTGGACATTGTTTTTAGGTGGGAAGGGAGAGTATCCAATGTCTTCTGCCCACAACCTTCCTCAGTAGACCAGATAAATGTGCTCATTCCTGAGTAGTGTTCCCCAAAGCCTATAAATGTACCATTTGTGTGCCCTCTCCTGTCCACTCCACTGCACGCTGCATCAGATTTGCTTTTCTGCAGAGGATTCCTGGGCGAGCCAAGGGAACCCTATGAAGGTCCTCTTTCTCTTCACTGTCCTCTTCTGTGTGGTCCAGATGAACTCTGGTAAGCATCTTCCAGCCAACGTAGAAGCCACTGCCAGCCCAGACAGATGCACGGGGAGAGGCTGGGGGAGGGGTGCAGGCACTCCCTCCATGTGTGTCCTTGGGGGAGCTGGGTATCTGTGTGCTGTTAGTGGGTGCAGGCAGACCCCCTGGAGCTCAGCTCCAGATGGTTTTCATCTCCCCTGTGGAGAGTTTTGGAAAAGATAATGTGACTTATCAAGGTCATAACACAGGCAAAGGGGCATCTTTGCTCTGAAACAAATAGGAAGCATTCACTGCAGAGTGAGAAAAGTCTTCAGAAGGAAATGGCAGTCACACGGATGTCAGAGCTGGAAGGCACTAGGGACCCTCTGTGGCAGCCCCACACCCTCCAGGGACAGGAAACCATCTCCCGAGAAGGGAGAAGGCGCAACTGTGTACCTGATGGTCCCAGTCCTGGCAGTTCTTCGCACGGAGAGTAACATCCCTCCAGCTTTCACAGAGAGCCCGTTTGACAGATGAGTCACCTCAGGCATCGCCGGTTAACTGAGTTGTCTGAGGAGAAATAACTGGTTATTGTAAGAAGTAAGACTAGAATCCAGAGCTCCAGATGCCTAGGCTTGTGGTTCTACCTTTGGCAGCCGTGGAGCTATCCCTTCACGTCACTGACCTCCGGAAGCCACAACAGAGCTGAAATGGTGCAGGGTCGTACTGCTGGCCCCATTTATTGCTGATAATTGTGCAAGGTTTTTAAATCATGCAAGACCCACCCCTATGGGTGTTGGGTGGCTTTTAACTTTTTTTTTCAGTCATATTAGATGACATTTGCAGACCTGACAGAAGAGCTTTCTTGCAACCTTCTCATTCCCAAACGGGAAATGGGTTTTTGTTGTTGTTGTTACTGAGATACAATTCACATATATCATTATATTAGTTCAGGTGAACAACATAACGATGTGATGTTTGTATATATTGCACAACAATCACCACAGCCAGTCTGGTGGGCATCCATCACCACACGCAGCTACAATTTTCTTTTCTTGTGACAAATAGAAAATACTTTCCTCACGAGGTGTTTGTGCTTGACCTACATGTCTACAAATCATGGTGAGGAGAGAGGTTTTATTTTATGTTTTTCGCTACAGGATATAAGACTAAAAATTGGGCCACAAGCTGAGAATCAGAACTATTTCCACTTTCTGTAGAGACCAAGACCCACCCCTCCACTATTCCTCTGTTCTCCAAAATGCCCTTTGCTTTCCCCTAGTGCATGAACTCATCCATCATCAGGATGCCAGAGAACCCTGTTATAATAATGTAATAATGGCGGATGAAATATACTATCTCCCGGCAACATTGTGAGTTGTAGATTCTTGGTCCTCTTTTAAAGCTAAGAAACCGAAGCCCAGTTAAACCGAAACTAGTTCTAAGACACAAAACCTTGTAAGAATATAGTGAACATGTGAAACTGGGCTGTGGGCTGGGGTCGTCAGCCTTTATTCTCTGTACCATCTGAATTAAAATCTATTCTATTGTGCCAATAGGGGATATGCTACCTGGAATTAGGAATATTATCTGCCTTATGCAACATGGAACCTGCAGACTTTTTTTCTGCAATTCTGGTGAGAAAAAAGGCTGAAATCTGCTCCAATCTCTGGAATAGATGTTGCATATCCAATGCAGAGGAAGGAAATATAAACCAGCGAGGGGTGGCAGAGCTGAGACCTGACATGTGAGCTTCTGGAAGGCAGCGGGGATCATCAGGTACCCCAAGAGCACAGAAGACTGTGTGCCTTATAGTAGCTGCTCAATAAACCTTTGTTGAATGACACCAGCACTCAGGTGACGTTCTGATGAAAGAATTTTCCTAAGAGCTTGCTTTTTTGCCTTTTTCTGTTTTTTTGTTTGTTTGTTTGTTTTTTGTCTGTTTTTGTTTTGTTTTGTAAAGAGTCTCAGAATTCTGTAGTGCTCTACCTCCTTTCCCTGTTCCAGGAGGTAGCTCTCAGCTCCCCACAGGTGGGTGGACTTGAAACCAAGGTCCAAACGGTCTCGTCTTCAGAGGAATGCAAATGCAGCCAATCTACTGGCCTCTTTTCTGCTGAATAACATCTTCTTATCAAACCCAAAGCAGCCCCGTCCTACTTAGTCCTGGACCATAGTGAGCCCTACCCCTCCCCACCCAGGCCTCTCCAGTAATAATCACAGTAGGGCACATGTAAATGGGGTTTCATTGCTTTCAAACATGTAGTCTCAGGTTATCTCCCCTGATTAACACAACAGTCCATTTTAGGGATGGGGGAAAACGGGTCAGAAGGTTAGCAATTCCTAAGTGGGATTCTCGACGTGCCCCCTCAGTTAAGCACTCATTGTTCTCTGTTTCCTCTAAAGAACATATTTGGGGACAATTAAAGCAAGGTAGGGCTCTTGTTCACAAAGATGCGGTTCATACCACTATAGTCTCGCTGGTGGCTGGGTTGGAGATACAGGAAGCAGGAGCCACATGACGCGCAATCCACCATTTGCTTCACTGCCAACCAACCAACCAACCAACCAACCAACCAACCCACTTGCTAACTGCAATCCGCGCTTGCCAGCTCAGCCATGGCAGTTATATCAGTGGCCAATGGCTCACTGGTTACAGCTGACGGCCAACTAGCCACAGCTGACGGCCAACTAGTCACAGCTGATGGCCATCTACTACCCGAGCCAGCACCTTTCCACGTGAGGCCGAGAGACTGGAAACTGCTCTCTGGGGCTCTGTCCCCACAGATGCCCTGAGCTTTCATGCTGTTGCCCTTTGCTTTTCTCTGGCTCCTGCTCAGATGTATTGTCCATGCCGTGTCTTTGAACCAGTCCTCCCAAGAATTGTGAATGTTCAGTACAGGCAAGAAATGTAAAAAAATAATAACGTGATGCATGAGACCACTGCCCAGGTTTTTCCAGATAAATAGCTCGATAAGATACCTTCTTTCAATATTTCTGTTCACTGCCTGAATCCAGTTGCTCACGCATCAGCTGAGTCGCCTAGAAAACAGGCTTCTGGGTTCCTGTCTCGAGTCCTAGCTCAAGTTTCAGTGGCCATCAGGTGTAATGCTCAGAGCCTCTCCCCAGACTCTTCTAAACCCACTCCTGCATTTTATTTTCTAAATATGAGATCCCAAGGAGTGGAGTCTCTGTTAACCGCAGGCATCTCTGTGGACTCCTCTCTCACTGCCTGACGGGCAGGGCTGAGAACCGGCTCCAGACCCGGTGCAACGCCTGCCTGGGAGGGGTGTTAGACTCTGCTCCCCAACGAGACACAGATCTGCACGCTTCAGGACAGGCAGGGAGGGTTACATACTCTGCAGAGGGCACGTACTTCCACTGAGCTTGTGCCACTGGCCAGCCGGTCCCTTCTCTCGGCCTGATTTTCCTCAAAAATGAAATGAGGGAGCTGGTCTAGACCTCTGACACGCCTGCTGGGAACCCATGGCAGAGCCCAGGACCCGCCAGCAGGGGGCGATTTGCACCGGGTTCTAAACCGCAGTTATTAGTAACATGTTTCTAGTGGAGACGTTTTCTAGTGGAAACGGGGCCTGGTCGGGACCGTCATCTTGCTGAGTGGGCGACATCTCTGAAAGCAGTATTTGCATGCCCCAGTCAGCTACGGCAGAAGGAGGTGCCCGCAGCAGAACAGTGTTCGCTGAGGCTTAAGGGGGCAGATACGAAGGGAAGGGAAGGACGACCGGAAGGGTGGAGTGGGTGTCCAGGTGTCTTCAGCGGCCGCGTTGGAGATGATTTATTTCATCCTGTGAAAATCGTTTCTGTGAGGCTGGGGGGGAAGGCAGACGGGCCCCACAGAGACCTGAATATGCCCCAAAGACCTGGATTCAGGGTCTTGCTCCACCTCTCTGAAATATTGAACAAGTTACTTCATCTCCATAGCATCCACTTCCCCATTTTTTAAAGTATTGGATTGAACATGATTCTAAAAAGCCCTGTTAGGGTTCTAACACAAGGTGAAGCCCCAAATGTTGACCGTTTTTCAAAGCGGGAAACTACCTCGTCTACAGGCAGCCTGTCGATACCAATACTAACCAGCAGAGGGCGAGCTGCCACCTTCGATGCCTGCAAACAGCTTCCACAAAGGCTTGTGAAGTGGGTCGTACCAGTTGGTTAAAGAAAGCAGCAGCTGGGAATGGAAGCCTAATTGAGACTAAAGGAAACCTGAATTGCCAGCACTCCCAGCCTGCATGTCTTGGCATTAATTAGATGATAGTGTCTCATTCATCGCTGCCCTGCACAGAGTTCCACTATAGATCTGTGGAAATGAACTGAATTCAACCCAGACTGCATGGGTCAGGCTATTTATTAAAGCAGCACTGTGCATCTCGTTATTTGGGAGAGGGGCCAGGCCAGCAGCAGAGCGGTGGGTAATGAAAGCCGAGCCTGCCTGCTTCCGGCTCCTGCAAGTCTTCTGGAGTTTGACGCCCCAGGGAACAAATGCCCAGCATCCTCAACCATGGGGAGACGGCGCCAGGCAACAGAAACTCAGTGGGTTCAGAGGAGGACCCATGGCTGCCACCCCAGGCCTGCCAGTGCTGTGCCCCAGAAACCTCTTCAGGGATTTTTACCACAGAGTTGGACTGGATGACAACCAGGCACACCAGTGGGAGCACTGGCTGCGGCCCCTGCATCCGTCCTGCCCTTGGATCCCAGGTCTGCTTCCACGTGGGGACTCACTGGCCTGTCCTTGCTCTGCGATACTGCAGCTCACAGTCTGGAGGAGGTGCAGGCAGACCCAGGACTTGGCCTCTTCTCCTGGTAGGACTCGCGCTGGGAGCATGGACCCTCCACCCACCGCGGAGGGTCTGGGCTGTTCCTGGCGGTGGTCTGGGGCCTGGACAGTCAGCGGGAGGCAGGGACCAGGCTGCATCCAATGGTTCCAGGGGCTTGGCTAATGTTATACTCCCTTGTAGAGACTTTTTCTGACCCAGGTATAGTTCTGACCCCACTGTCCCTCTCGGAACCTCCTCTTCTGAGATGACTCAGTGAGTAACGAGGAATGACAGGCATTCCTTCCTCCTCTCAAAGGGGCTCAACTGCCCCCTCCACATGTATCCTGCCCCAGCTCCCTCCCCTGCTCCCTGCACACAGACGCCATTGCTGTAGGTGGGCCTTTTGTCCCTCCTGTGCATCCCTCTTACAGGCTCTGTCCCCATGCTGCCTATTCACTTATTGGGCTGTTTCTCCTGCTAGACTTTGAAATCCTCAACATAGAAGGTCTGGCTCTCACTCATATTTATACCTTTAGTGACCAGCCAAGCACGATCAATGTGAAACAGGTGAAGGATTTCTTCAATCCACGGCTGCCACCCTTTCTGATCCAAGGGCAGAACGTGGGGCCACCAGGGAACCCCGGACACTGCCCTGTGACTGAAACCTTCATACCCGTCTTTTCTCTCACAAGCAGCCCTTATTAGCTCTTCCCTGTTACACCGCCTCACAGTTGAGCCTGTAACCTGCTCCTTTTCAGGGTTATCAGCTCCCCCTCCCCCGCTGTGGGCAGCAGAACCAAAGGAGCAGAAGCTGGAGACCCAGATTCCCCTGTATCCTGAGTGTCCACAACAAGCATTTGCCTCTGAGAGCATCACAAATAGCTGTCCCCTGTCAGTGAAGGAATTTGAGACCACCCCCCCCAAAAAAAAGGACCAAGGATGTTATTAACAAATCCATCCCTTTGATAGGCAACACGTTGTCATGAAAAGAGTCTGGAGAGAATCAAAATACCTGGCTCCAGACCTCAGTCTGCAATCCTGGCCGGCCTCACTGAGCCCCAGGCTCCTTGTTTGTACGTTGGACATAAATTTTGTATTCACTGATTTCAATGACAAAGCATACATGGAATTCCTTATGAATCATAGAGTATTGGGACTATACGGGTGAGTTAGTTATCTGATGTTTGAACACATAAGACACAATAAGTGATTTGAGATTGTTTTTTCAATGTGGAATCAGCATATATCTCAATGAATACCTATGATAGGGGACATAACTCAGGGATCAAAATACACACATGTACACATTTACACAAAGTCGCTCCCTACCTGGTTACAGCAGGATGGATTTTTATATGACCCATGGTCCCTCACATAAGTTCGATGTCTATAAGCTCTGGGTTTTCATCCGGATGAAGGGACCTGCCCCCAACCCCACGTCTTGAGATCTCTAAATGCAGATAAGCTGAGGAGAAAGGTGGGAAGCTGGTCCCATCACCTGCCTCTGAAGGTAATGATGGCTACCTGATCCCACCTGGCCACAGCTCTGTACTGGGGAGATGTGTGCTGATGACATTAAAAAATCTCTCACGCCAATCAATTTAAACAAACAAGCAAATAAATAAATAGAAATGAAAACCAGGCGGTCTCAGGTAAAATAAAATCTCTCAGGCCAAACCCACCCTGCTCTCACCACCGGGAACAGCCAGAACTCTGGCAGAGTTCTCCCAGAGCAGTTACCAGCCATCTAGACAGGTGCGTCCTTGGAGGCACTGCAACAAGAAAGGGCTGAGCCGAGTTTTTAACAAAACAAACAAGAAAATCCTTCAAAGTCATCCTTTAGGGAGGCCATAGGTCACACACTGTCACAGTTGTGTTGCAATAGCTCAACACAGTAACACTCCTCTTGTGGAGCTGCCCTCAGAGACTTCCTCCAGGAAACGAGTAATGCCGCCTCCCAGAGAGAACCTCCGTAGCAGCATCGGGTGTTAGGCATGGAAACTGAGGCCCCTGGAAGTTCAGAGACCACCCATGGCCCCGGGCTACGTCCCTCACGTGAGGACCAGTGAGCAGCCACTGGACTCAGCAGATGGAGGACAGTGTGTCCACCGTCCTGGACTGTGCAGCATGGGCCAGGTCAGCCTGTTGTTTCCAGGTTTCCTCCCGGTGGGATGCCAAGTGGGTAGCACCTCACCTGCAGGTTATTCCCCAGGGACAGTCACGTGTCTCACCTGCAGGGACATATATGCCTGTCCTGGCACAGTCTGAGAATTCATGTGGGGGAGTAGCCTGCCCCACAGACAGGCCACTGAGGGCTTGGTGGTCACCGTGGATGTCCAGATTAGAAAAATTCTGGTGCCAGACGCCAAGTGACCCAATTACGTTCTCAAGGTATGCCTGGCAGTACCACCTCTACCCACTACATGGTGCTCACTGAGGCTTCCTCTGCCCCGGCTTCTGTGCTAAGCACTTCACATGCATTCATCTCAGTTAATCTCTGGAACAGGCACAAGTGTGCCCATCACACAGATGTGAAGCTACTGACCCACAGCCACACAGCTCCAAGGGAGGACGCTCTGTGCAAATCTGCCAGAAGCCAGCAGAGATTTGAGATTACATTATAAGTTGTGCCTAAATAGGTTTCCAACGCTTGCCTGAGCTTATGTAGCAAGTCCGGGGTGGACTCAGAGAGGCCCTAGTGTGGCCCCTGTTCCCTCACACCACTTTCCACACCCTACAAAATAAAGAGGAACAATGTGCATGCACAATGTCATTTCTAGTGCTCCTCACTTCATAAATAGCGGTGTGAGGGTTAGCGTGGTCGCAGCAATGCTACTGCAAGAGCACGAGTTATAAGTTGCTTTGCACAGTATACACATGACCTGCAATGAGGTGTGTGCCATTGTCTGGAATTTAGAGACGAGGAAACTGAAATTTACCCAAGCAAAGACCAAGACCACACACAGCTAATGAAGGGGCAGGAAGGGACTGCAATGGCGGGTTCTTCTCTGCTCTTTGGTGGGAATGTGTGGACGGGGCTGGGCTTCCTGTCAAGGCTCCTGTATTCCTCGATTTGGGCAAAAAAGGAAATGAATTATGGGCTTTAAGCGGGGACAGCACCCATGAGAGGAATCACCTCCAGGTACTGAAGACTCAGCCGCTGTCTTACCTTGAAGGAAGGAGGCAGAAGGACCGGACTAGATGTCCTGAGAACATGGGGAGATGCTTCTGCTGGAGCCTGGGGTTTTGGGAGCAGCTGCTGAGCAGAGGTTACATCTAAAACTCCGCAGCCCTCTGTCCACATCAACATGAGCAGATTTCATCCTGTCCTTTTGAAAGTCCGGGGAGATGTTTGAATCGGTTGTTTGTATTTCTCTACCTGAAAACCTGAAAAGAACTGGAGGTGCAGAAACTCGCTTCCACCAGCTGCAGGGGCCTAGGTGTGAGGGCTCCTCTCTGCACCACAGGGGAGCGGGTGGGGGAACCGTCAGGCTCAAGCACCAGAACCATCCGACCACCTCAGAGATGCCTCCCACCAAGGCCCTGGCAAACGTATGCCTGCAGCCGGCTCCTCCTGAAGCTCCAAGCAGCCCTGCTGTCTTACACTCCTGAACTCACTTTGTTCTTTTATTTCCCGAATTTTGCACCTTCTGTTTCCTGGGCCCAGAACACCACTCACTCTTTCACCCCATTCTCCTCGCAGGTCTCAGCTACCCTTTCTCAGGAGGCTGGAATCCCCGTGTGTGGTCTGGGCAACTCTCCTGTGCTCCCTTAGCCACCTGTAAATGCTGCAGCCAGTGACTGTCACCTGCCCTGCTCCTGCTGTCCCCTCACCTGTCACCCTCACCTGGCTCCTTGACAGCCCAGAGCCTGGTCGAGTGCAACACTTTTTCTGGAATGCTTAGGGGCTTGTCTGTGGAAAGGAAAGAGGGGAACAGGGAGATGGGGAGGAAGGAAGGAAGTTAAGAGCAAGCCCAGTGGGTGGCACCTGGGAGGGTGACTTGGACCAGCCCTACCAGAATGTGGAGGGTCAGAGACTGTCCGCCCTCCCACATCCGGCTGGTACAGCTGTGGAGCAAGGGTGGGACCTACAGAAGGAAGCACCAGCCAGGTAGGGGCAGCAAAGGGAAAGGAGGACCGACTACCAGTGAGAGCCTCAGAGGTTCCAGGTGTGTGTGGTGCAGGTGGGTGTTAGCACCTGGAGGCAGGAAAATTGCCAGAGCTGAAGAAATTTTGGAAGGAAGCCTTTCTGCCAACACTGTGCTTCTTCATCCTTCTTCCCGTAATGATGAGCTGTCTGTCCAATTCCTTTCACAAGACTCAAGGTGTCATCCCTCCATGTGAACAAAGCACCACAGACACCAGGATGCCTGGGAGAACGGGGGGCAGGGCCGGCACCAGGGAAGCAGGTTCCCGTAGTGACTGAGAACAGGTGGGTCTTCCTGGCGAGGCCTGAGAAGGGACGCCCAGGGCTTCCTGGCTTCCGTCTGCCTGAGCAGCTGACAGCAAAGTCATGGTGACTCACGGAACTAAATGTTCAGGTGTGGTGCTTGACGCTAGGTGTGGTGCACGTCACAGGTGAGCACAAAGAACTGGAAGAGCTGCACATTTCACTTTACTATTGTCACCGTGTTGCCACAGGGAGGAAGCTGGAGGAACACAGCTAGTGACCAGCCACCAGGCAAGGTCTATGTCTCAAAGCCAGGTGAGTGTCCGCACTCGTAAGAAATCATCTTCCTCTAGTCCTGTCCTGTGGTGCTCAGTGCCATTATGGCCGCTTTCAACAATTGCATATTATGCCCAAGGCTCCCCCGTCCCGGTCTGACAGACTTGTCTGGGATGCATCGTTGGCTGTGTTTGTTATGGGACCCGAGTGAAGCTATGCCAGTCTAGAGAAGTTAGAAATTTGTGTGCAAAGTTATAAAGAAAGGAAGAATTTTGGCACCAAAAAACCCATGAAGATGTGAGGTGATGGATGTATTAATTCATTAAACAGAAATCTTTTCACCATGTACAGATACATTGAATCATCACGATATACAATTTTAATATCTTACAATTTTGTCGATTATACCTCAATCAAGCTGAAAAAAATAAAATGAAAACATAAAGGGAACGCAGTCTAATTAATAGAAGAAAAAAAAGAAGGAATGAAAGGTAGAAGGAAGGGAGGTGTTTTGAGAACCAGGAATCAAGAGAGGAACAGTGAGAAGATTTAGAAAAGCGAATTTTGGCTCAATATGGAGAAAAGTAAAATAATTGCTGCAGCTGAAAATGGAATGGGGTCCCTTTGGAAATAGTGAGTCCCCCAACACTAGAGTTGAAGGAGAGGCAGGACTCAGCCATCACATAGGCGTTATATGACATGGCCTTGAGGATTCCTCGAAATCTTGAGATTCTGTTGCTACAAATAATAGAGCCAAAAATGGTCATTTTAAAGCACGAATCAGCTCCCAGAAAACATGGCTTTCACCATTTCAGTTTTTGGTCATATTTCCCCGTAGAGAGAGGATGCACACGCCTCCCCCACGCCTGCCTCACTGGGTTTTGAGAACGGTTTGTCCCACATGTGAACTCTTCCTTGAACTCTACTTTCTGTGGGAAATGAGGATTGACTCATATCTCCCTTACCTTGTTCCCCATGAACCTTCAGCGGCTCTGTCACGACAGAGCTTGTGGCACGGTTTATTGACAGAAGGAGGGCTGTGCGTTCTTGTCATGCTCTCCCTGAATAACCTGGAGGCGCCTGCATGGCCAGAAGAGGAAAGGTGCCCAGCCAGGGAGTTCCCCTCGCTGGCTGGAGAGGGTGGTCCTAAGCCGGAAACACGGCAGCCTGTCAGGAAGAGACTTCTGATGTGGAGACCCCAAGACCGCAGCATCCTCCTCAAGAGAAAGAGTAGAGGGACCGCCAGACAGAACACACACACACAGGGAGAGGGAGAGGGAGAGGGAGAGAGAAGGACAGAGACAGAGAGACAGAGACAGAGACAGAGGGAACACAGTAAGCGGCAGATAAGGACAGACAGAAGAACACAGAAACAGAGATAAATAGAGGCAGAGAGAAAGCGAGAGCCAGACAGAGAACAGGACTGAGCTCAACCCATAAACACAGGGCAAAGAGATTGGGAAAAGATACAGCTGTTAGATGTTAAGATGTGGTGATAGAAAAATACAGGCAAGTCAATAGGCTGAAAGGAAGAAAAGACATTAGGGTGTGTGTTAGGGTTTTCCTTTGATGAGCAGATGGGTGTGGTTTTGCAGTGAGTGGGTCTGCAGGCTGATATCTGGAGCTTTGATGTTTCCCCAGAGAAGAGGCAAATATCAAAAGAGGCAGTAAAGTGAGACGTTTAATAGAACTTCAGGGACTGAGCGAGGCAGCCTGTGACGGGGAGCACCTCATCTTTCAGAAAACCCAGTTCTCAAGGGGCTACAGGGACCAGCTAGATGGAAGCAAATCTCAGCCCTTGGACGGCCGTGCACCCCGTCCTCAGCATCCCAGGGTCTCTGTTCTGTGAGCCACGATGGCCGTAACCATACGAACATGAGCAGGAGGCCCAAAATATCAACCTCCAGGACAACTAAAGTCCAGGCTATTATGTTATTTTTCTAAAATAAATACTGTGTTTGAAAGCATCGAGATCTTTTGTTGACTTCTTCCCAGTTTTTATAGGTTGTAGTCAAGGAGACAACTTCTGAGGCTGCTGCGTGTGTCTGAGCAGGTGTTGAGAGCTACACACGTGTCCACAACCAGAGCAATAATGCTACAACTGGGCCCCAGGCCAGTGCTTCCTAAACGTACATCTTGTGAAATGCTCATGACAAAGCACAAATATACCCTCAGCCCCAAATAAATGTTAAGTCATGGGGGTTTCCATATGTATGTGCATATATGCATATATTATGCAGACCGCCTTTCTCATGAGCTGATAATGTATAGCACTCAAAAGAATGAGAATATAAATGCAAACAGAAAGGAGATAGGAAAAATGTGTACAGCATGATTGTAAAGGGGGTATGGGACGGTCAAAAAGGAAGGAAGTGGAAGGAGAAAGAACAGGAAAAAGAAAAGGGAAGAGAAATCAAGGATTCCTGGAGATTGTGTTCGAGGGTAAATTACATCAGGGATGAGGGGCAGTGAGGACTCGTGAGAGGTGGAAAGAAGGGATGTTTTTCTGGGGTCTTGTACATCAGGAACAGAGGGAATATAAGACATATGTAGGTTCTATCTGAGCTAGAGGAAATTCTGCAATTGTGTGTGTGTGTGTGTGTGTGTGTGTGTGTGCGCGCGCGCAGAAGTGAGTGTGTGGTTTCCTGTAAAGGTTGTGGGAGCCATGACCGGCCTCTTAGATGTGTGGCAGAGAGAAGGGAGAACAGACGCTGTGGCAAACAAGATGTACCTTGTGACCAGCCTCTGGGCTGGGGTTTCCCTGAGGTCCATGTGGCAGAACTTTTAGTTGCATATTTTATGACACAGCCAGCATTTCACAGAGGGCAGACTGAGCCAGCAAGGGCCCATGTCCTGGGCTCAAGATATAACCAGAAGGTAAGAGAATACCTTTGCTCTATTTTAGGGAAGATCTCAAGGCAAGGTCAAGTATAATTTAAGCAGCTCCCTGAAGTCCATCAGAGCCAGGCATTATAAAGAAGTGA
Source organism: Rhinolophus sinicus (assembly GCF_036562045.2). Lineage (NCBI taxonomy): Eukaryota > Metazoa > Chordata > Mammalia > Chiroptera > Rhinolophidae > Rhinolophus > Rhinolophus sinicus. The sequence goes on along the minus strand of NC_133754.1, from coordinate 4,603,427 downwards.
GACAGGACAGTGAAAGATCATGAGTGGGGTACTACATGAGGGGGCTTGTATTCTGTGTAAAGACGTGAGAGCTCTTTGGTGTTCCCATGTAGGAATGGGGGCCTTAGTGGTTAATCATCACATTTTTCTGAAGAAGCCAGAAATATGGATTTCTATGCAGAATCCTTAAATGTTGGCAATTAATATCAAAATAAGTTGGGGGACTACATTTCACCCATGGGTTTCCAATTCATAACTGTGGTTTAGATGCAGGAATCAGTTTGACTTAATTTAATGAACTATGAAGAATCCGACCTGTAAAACCTCAGAAATTCATGGTTCCTGTCCCTCTGGCAGCCACCGAGGAAGTGGAGGGCCCACATGGGTCAACAGCTAACTTAAATCCACACAGTAAATTTGTCACACACTGGGACCAGAACACAGGTCTCAAAATCTCTCGTATTATTTGTACTATACCTCACTATAGCCATTACCCATTGCTGTATAATGAGCGACCCCAAAACTTAATAACTGAAAACAACAAATGTTGATTATCTCACAGTTTCTGTGGGTTGTGCAAACCATGCATGGCTTAGCTGGTGCTTCTGGATCAAGGCACACGTGAAGTGGCAGCTGTTACCCAGGGCTGAAGTTGCTCCTGAAAGCTTAACAGAGAAGGACGCACTTCTCTAAACTCACTCGTGGTTGTTGGCAGGAGTCGGTTTCTTGCAGGCCGTTAGACTAAGGGTCTCAGGTCCTCACTGGCTGTCAGTCGAAAGTCTCTCTCAGCCCCTTGCCACATGAGTCTCCCATAGGGCAACTCTACACATGGCTGCTGGTTTCCCTCAGAGTCAGCAAGTGAGAGAGCAGGAAGGCACCCAAAGCTGAACCCACGGTCTTTGTATAACTTTATCTCAGAAGTGGTATCCATCACATCTGCCATATTCCGTTTGTTAGGAATGAGTCAATGAGGCCAGCCCAAGCAAAAGGTGGGGATTCCACAAGAGCACGAATACACTAGGTAGGGTGCATCAGAGGCCATCTTAGAGGCGGCCCACACACTCATTATCTCACGAATGTGTGCCAGGGAACAGCAAGCCACGGCCCACCGGCTTCGTCCAGCTGCTCCCTGTTTTTGTAAATACGTTCTATTAGAACAAAGCCATGCCTGTTGTTTACATATTGTTTATGACTGCTTTGACATTACCCCTGCCTGGTCGAGTACTTGAGACAGAAACCGTCTGACCAGCAAAAACTAAAATTATTTATTGATGATCCCCTTACAGAAAAAGTCTTCTGATCGCTGATGCATGCAGTCATAAATCCTTTTTTAAAACATGGAAGAGGAGATTAACATAGAGATGCCAACTTCGTCATTTGATTGAATTTCTCTTGGTGCTCTGCCATTGTCTTAAACAGAAGCCGCTCTGTAGACGAGGGGGTGAGGTAAGGCTTCAGTCCCCGACTCCTGTTCTGTTCATTCTCCACCACATATGTCATTCACCTTTCCCTTGGGAAATCCCACCCCCAAAACTTTGGACAGAAAGATGGATATAAAATATAGTTATAATGACTTCTTCAAGTAGTAGAGTGGAGAGTTAGCAGAATCTGTGAGCCCGACGGACCGGGGTTCCAAACTTGAATTTTGCGAAGTTACCTCACTTCTCTTAGCCTCTGTTTCCTTATCCTTAAATCACGATTATATCAGGTTGATGCAAAAGTAATTGCGGTTTAAAAGGTTAAAAATAATTGCAAAAACCACAATTAGTTTTGCGCCAACCTAATAATATGGACCCCACACATTTTGACACAAAAATGCATGAAAGCACCAATTGCTATGAACGTAACTATAGTTCAGTAGATACCAGTCATTATGTGCAAAACACTTGATGGTTTTTCCATTGCCTATTGTAACAATAGCCAATAGGTTCATTTCAAATACAAGTTCTGATTAAATAATAGTGACAGAAGTCCTCTGTTTTAATTTTTCCCCCCCTGAGGTCCCATCCCTTGCCCTTGGATACGGCATTTCCTCCACTCCAGCCCCCAGCCCACTGATGGGTTGGCTCCATTGCTGTGTAAGAGTCACCTACACCCCACAGAAGCAGCCATCAGAGTGTGTAGGCTGCTGGCAAGAGTTGTTAGATGGTGAGCTTGTGCTGGGCTGAACATGAAATGCAGACGAAGAATCTGAATAGTGTGTAAAAGTACAAACAAAGCGTGGCATCATGCTCACTTCGTTCTATTTGGAATGAAGATATTGCTGTCACATGGTAGGACGTTGCATTTAGGGCAGTCTTACGTAAATTGTTTACATACCTACTTCTTTCTTAATTTTGCCCTCAGGAGTCAGGAAAACCAGCCCCACCATGTTTGGTTGATTTGGGACGCTGGTAAAGCCCCAGCACCACAGCACTGCTAAGGCTTCAAATTCTTGGACCAGTTTGAGCCTGTTAAGAGGTGTCCCATCTCCAGCCTGGCTCTCACCCTGGACCTTGCCTCCCTTCAGTGCCTGCCTGGTGTCACCACCTTAATTCTCCCTTCTTATTAGTGGTACCATCCTTACTCTGTCTCCTGCCAGGCTTCCCAGCCCGCTTTCTTGCACCCTTTATCCCTTCTTTCATGCTCAGTCATATCAACTTTTAACTCTAGCTCTCAAGTCTGTCCCTTTATCCCATTGTCAATGGAAAGATAATCGCCCTTAGTGCAGCTCTTAGTCTACTGGTCTTGAGCCTCATAACCCTTGAATCCGTCCTCCATATTACATTTGCTGTGAATTTTTTGCTAAAACGTAAATTTATTCAGATTGCTCTGTTGTAAATCCTTTGTTGACTTTTCATTACTTGAAACTATTCTTTCTCTGTTTCCTAAATCTTCTGGGATTATTTCTCCTTTATGATATTTTTTCCTAAGTTTCCTAGTTTGAAAATATCTCCAGTTATTCAAAAGATGAAAGCAATTAAGACTTGAATACTTTCTCATGACACAAAGACAAAGGAAATGACACCGTGTATCAAAGGTGATAAGAAATGCTCACAAACAGTGTTAGTACATGATGTTCACTATGGAATTTGGCAATGACTCCACAGGTGGTACAACACATGCTCTGTGTAAATGCAGAGCAGGGAGCAGTCACTTTCACCCGGAGTGATTGGGCCCATGAGGAGCTGGGCCTGCGGGTTGTGCAAACCAACGTGTAGAAAGAATTGGTTGAACACAGCGAGTGATTGCATTTGAGCAATGAGAAAAATTGGAAACAATTGGAAAGTGAAGGTGATATTTACAGAAAGAGGGAAAACTTGATTACAAGCCGAGGTGGTGGTAAGGCGCTAGATATTATCAAGATGGCAATGATCTTCAAATGGATGTAACGATCAGTTAGGAGAGTTGGAATAGAGGCCCAGACTATGATAATGATGGAAGACATCGGCATAAAGGCTTGGATACCCCTCTCCCCAAGGATTATGCACGGCAGTAGGAGGGCCAGGAATAAGAATTTAGTATATAATTAAGACCAGGAGGCACATTCTCTAGCCTGTCTAAGTCGTAGTTTCCTCGCCTGTGAAATGCAGGTAACTGTAGCAACCTTACTGAATCACGCCTAGTTCCAATGACGTACATACATTTGTATGAAATTGCTTAGCACAATGCCGGGCACATAGTATATGCTCAGCAAATGTCAGTATCGTGACGATGGTCATCGTCTTCATTATATGGTTATCATTATCGTTGTTATGACAATGTTAAAATCTTAAGATGTCCCCTTTTAGGGCCTTGGGGGACAGAAAAAGGAAGAAAAATTCCATGATGAATCACAGATAATAATCAGAAGGATGGGAAGAAAACTGGAAAGTGTCTGTCTTTTATATTCCATGTTACCATGCCAGTGTCCGTGTCTTTTGCACCATTAGACCGGGAAATAGTGACGGGCACAAGCCCAGAGACTCATTAAGTTCGCTAACTTGTTGCACCGATGTCGCTAACACTTTTTGACATCAGAGGGATTATTTGTTATGAATTTGTACCAGATGGACAGGTAACCAAGTTTACTATTTGGAAGTACTAAAAATGCTGCATGAAAAAGTTAGATAACCTGAACTTTTTGCCAACAATTCGTGGCTCTTGCATCACGACAATGCACCAGCTCACACGGCACTGTCTGTGAGGGAGTTTTTAGCCAATAACTGTATTGGAACACCCTCCCTACTCACCTGATCTGGCCCCCAATGACTTCTTTCTTTACCAGAAGGTAAAGAAAATCTTGAATAGAAGACATTCAGGACATCAAGGGTAATACAACGACAGCTCTGATGGCCACTCCCGAAAGAGAGTTTCAAAATTGTTTTGAAGGGTGGAGTAGGCGCTGGCATCTGTGCATAGCTTCCCAAGGGGAGTACTTCTAAGGTGACTATAGTGATATTCAGCAAGGAGGTATGCAGCACTTGTTCTAGCATGAATTTGCGAACTTAATTGTTGGACCTCGTACTATTTATCTGTGTATTCTTTATTGCATCACGTGCTAAGTTCTTAGTATCGAGCAGATGTCCAGTTTTCTGGATATTGAATTGAAGTGGAAGGACAGGTTTCAAGATTAAAAGTAGCCCCACAAGTCACATGTTGCAACAAGGTCAAGTCAGATGATTGTGGACAAAGAAGCCATTGGATGTAAAAGTCATCATTGAACTGAGAGATGGATTTCTTGAGACAGACAGTAGGAAGTAATAAATGGTGGGTGGACGGAACAGGGGGTACATATGAGTACAGACAACTCTTTTGAGAAATTTGATAATGAATAAAAAAAAGAGTAATCATTTGAGGAGAAAAGAGTGGTCAAGGAAAGGTTGTTTTAAAATAAAGAATGGAGTGCAATTGTGGACCATCCTGAAGGAGCCACGGAGAAAGAGAGCGTAAGAGAGTGTGGTATCAAAGGGATAGGGTACAAGCAATGGTACATGGTTAACAGAGGTGGATTCCACAGGTATAGAGAGAAGATCCTTGGGAAAGGGGAAAACTTTCTCTAAAACAAGAGGAAAGAAGTAAGAATTGATGAAAATATAAAGATTTGAAGGATAGTCTGGAACGTGATATTCGTTGGGGAGATAGTTGGTTCCTGTT